>NC_090932.1:233486162-234094496 GCF_040938575.1 Ambystoma mexicanum | reverse complement strand
GTGTCAGTATGAGCAGCGCTCATAAGGATACAGCCATGACTTATCGTAACAGGATGCACACGGCGGCTGACAATAAGGAGGCCCACATGATAGGTCTGGTCTCAACTCCAACTTTATTATAACTCCCTGACCCCTTCCTGTTCCCCGTCACTTCCCCTTCCCTTGGGAACCGCACCCACCCTAACCTGACTCCCACATAAAATGTGGATAGATAGAACTAAATGTCTGAACATGACACCAAGACTCAACAGAACATCAAAGAAGGTGAACTGACCCGGAAGTCCCAAATATTTATAGGCTATTGATTAGTTACAGCACACCTGTGGACACCTTCACCACATGTGTTTTTCTTGTATGTTTTTTTCTTTCAAGTTAACCTTTAATCTCTGCTGCTTGCAGTTTCAGTAAAGACGTTATAGCAAAATCTAAGCCTCCATTAATTTGATTAAAATTACGATTTTTGTACACCTAGCTAAGCTAAGAAAATCGCAATTCTATGCTAAAAGCCTGGCTAAAATGACCAATACAATTCTAAGAAGCCTTGTAGCTTCGTGTCGAATGTGTTTTATAAATAAATATATTCTGAGCCGTGTGAATAAGAAAAGGGTAGTCCTGTATATATTCCACCGCTATATACAATACATTTCATATGGAAATTAAGCTAATACAGGAGGGGCAAGGGCAGCGATGCTATTGGTCGGGTGCTCAAAGTCCTTGAGAGCACACGGCGTTGGACGCTGAGCGTGGGGAACGGAGACAGGAACGCTCGCTGACAAAGCTAAAAGGAAAACGGTCATATACCGCCCACCATCCACGGCACTGCGGTTTGGTAAAGGTTGTCTCGCACACTCCCGATTCCCATCCCGTAGTCAGGGAGCCGCCCCTCCTCCCTGCACGTATTGTCATTCCTGCCCCCTCATTGGAGAATTCCTGTTTTCCCTGCAGAGTTGAGCAGCCCTTCCCTTCCGGTGTAATAATATGATGTACGCTCGCCAAGACAGCAGGGTTATCCGTGTTCCTGATCCGTCTAGGTGAGGACAAGATTTGAAATGGGCAGGTTTGAAAATCACTTATGATAGAGACAAGGTGAAGGGATTGGGAAAGGAAGCAGGACAGACAATTGGTTACATTGGAGTTGATTTTAGGACGAGGCGTTTCAGTTTTATAAATTGGCGAATTACTTTGGTCTTTATGAATGCGTTTATTGTGGAAGGTTATTCGTGCAGAACACAAGAGGCAGGAACATAAGAGCATGATTCGCAAAGATTTTCATTGGGTAAAATCTGGAAGTGGTTGTGAAACTGTGGCGGTTGGTGATTTTTTTTAAATGGGGGGGCGGGCATACATATTTTCACAGAAGAGCACCAGCGGTCGCCGCGACCGAATGCAGCGATCAAGCCTGGCTCTGGGGTGGTGGGAGGGTTATCCACATTGACATGTGTAGAAATAGCAGGTTAAAATGGTGCTCATAGAGCATACCTTTTGTGAAAAATTGGGTAAGAAACAATACGATTTGCAATTGGTTCTGTTGGGGGAAAATATGAAAGAATCGAATGTGACGTCCCCAACAGTACAAAAGAGCCTTTGTCCACTAATTTTTTTTATATATATATAAACACACTTTATGATACATGTGTACAATATATCCTATATTTTGCCACTGTAAGAAGACATCGGGCTTTATAAGTTTGGCAGTGTGGAAAAAAAAAGGATGTAATTCAGTTACCACCACTTTTTTTGACCGTAATGGAAATTACCACCGTTTTTTACGCACTGCCAAATGATAGGTTTTGGAAAATGTACCACCAGTGGTATTACTGTGCTGCAAATCCATTGATTATTGGAGGAAACGTGGCGTATTCATCTCCAGCTTCTTGCTGTAGGTAAATCCTACACTTTGGCTAAAAAAGAATATGCAGATTTACTATGCATTTATAGCGCCAGTGGTAAATCTGCCAGAGATTCCCATGGAGTCCTATAGACTCCAAAAATTGCGAATTACACCACCCTTCAGCCACTTGTATTCCTGTGGTAAACCCCATGGGACCAAGTAGGGGCAACGATAAACGATTTGTCGGTAATTCGGTGGAATTACCACCAAACTCGTGATGAGGCCCATTGTTATGCTGGTAATGTCACTGTAAGAATACTCCTACAGACTGTGCCCAATAATAACATAATTTCAATGGAATAACAGTTACTGTGCCAAGTAACTCCAGTATTGTCACTGTAACAGCACACGCAAGTCTGCGGTGCCAAAATGCTAGCATTGGTAGTGTAATCAGGCAGTTTTTTTTTTGTGTCAATATATGCTAGTATTCCCACTGGAAGCGCACACTCTTATTGTCTATACCAATTTATCCCAGTATTGCCAGTTTAGCGAATGCACTTTTGGTGACTGTGCCTGTTAATACCTGCTATGGCAGTTTAAGAACACATCCATGGTAGCTGTATCTGATAACGGCAGTGTTGTCACTTTAAGAACATAATTATGGGTGCTTCCAATAACACTGCACTGCCACTGAAATTAACAATTTTCATACTTGCTCTGCCAATATATGCCAGAATACTGCCGTGTGAAACTTGGTCTTGCAGTGAAGATTGCCATAAAATAATCTGATGGCTCCCCTTTCTCCTCTACTCTTTCCAATCAGTCACACTACCATCTCCCCTTCAGGCACCGGCCCTGATGCCCACAGTGCAAATACAGCATTCACACATAGACTCAGACATTTAATGTTTTGCACACTGGAGCACTTTGATGAATATTCGTTACTCACTTAAGAAATATCAAGATAAAAAATATATGCAAACAAGATCTACAGCTTGATTAGTCCTAAAATTCTCTTTTCTCCAAAAGCGATGCTTTTTGTTTGTTTCCTAACAAATGCATACATGTCAAATGCATTTTACACCTTTTATTAGACTCAACCAAATGTTTGGAAATTAAAAAAAGTTAAAAAAATGCTGTTATGACTGTGGTATCATGTGAACCGCGTGATGATGTGTGACGTCATCACATGGACAAGGAAATAAAGAGACCAGCTTGGCGACTTTTCGGGCAGACTGAAGCAAGCCCCATGAAATAACAGAACTGCGTCTGTCATACTTTATGCATGGCGCTCCTCCACGGAGGCCAGTGCTTACTGCCTCCTAACATTGACGATGAGGGATGTCCAGGACGCGCACCTGCCGGTCGTGCAGATCAGAGGCGTCCGGGCTACCGATCCACACAGTGTACTTTTCCTCAGCCCGCAACAGGATTATCACATGCTCTGTGCATGCCGGTAAGCAGTCTTGTGCAATATCAAACCTCATACCAGTTATTACTGGCAGTTGGCAGAATTTTTGGACACCGAAAGTGTCGCACAACCATCCAACCCACAGAAGAAGGGGGGGCAAAAACACCCAGGGGTTGGCGTGGCTCTCTCCGAAGGGTGCTTGTGCGCCGCCCCTCGCCAGACACACCACACCGGCTGCAGCTCCATGTACATGGAGTGCCCCGTTGTGCTGTTGGGGGCAATCCCAGTGCCCCAAAATGGGCAGAGGCTCTTCCAGGAGTGCCTGCACACCCCAACGAGTGTCCAGTGCCAAAAAGGGGCAGAAGCTCCTCCCAAGAGTGCCTGTGCACCCCAACTAGTAGCTGTGTCGATCCACACACATAAGGAGAAATGTCAGCAGAAGACACTGCTGCACCTGTTCCACCACATGATCAAGGGGGGTCCTCTGAACAACGTCGATCACTCGCACCTGTGTGCAAGTTTGACTTCGACAGAGCCCCAACCTCACTAGGGCCACATTGGGAATTATGGCGGGAACGCCTAGATATGTACTTTAATGCCACGGGGGAGAAAGACGATTGGACAAAAAAATGTACCCTGATCTATTCAGCAGGACCTGCGGTCCACAGGCTGTTCAAGATCCTGCGTTCCACTGATGATTCATACAACGCAGCTGTCAAAGTGCTGACAGACTACTTTGGTGCAATGGTGAACACAGACTAGGAGAACTGCCATGCAACAAAGTGAGGAAAACCTGGACAAATGCCACAGTCGGTTGAGACAACTAGCTACAACCTGTGGGTGGGACAACGAACAGGAAGAGGCGAGACTCCAGATCATTATTGGCTGCCACTCAGTAAAATTACGGAAGCAAATCTTGTGTGAGCCAGGAATCGCACTCCCTCGGATCCTTTAGTTGGGACGCTCCCACGAACTAGCAGATGTCAGAGCCTCCAAGATGGGATCGGCCCTGAAGTCGGTCAAACTCGAGTGTGCTCAGTGGGGAGACAAATCCCGAAAGCCTAAGGAACAAGGAGCACCTGGCGACAGAAGAAACAGCGGAACCCCGCAACACCAGCTCCCTGCCCACAGTGTGGGTATGACCTTCCCCATGAGAGGGACTGCTCAGCAAAAGGGTACACCTGCACAAGGTGTGGAATTCCAAATCACTTGGCCAGAGTATGCAGATTCCCACAAGACGACCCAGTCCGCCAACACTATGTCCACTGAATCACAGATGGACCCTCCAGGTGCAGGCATAGGTGGTGAGGAAGAAGATGTTTTCTTCATATCAGCCGTACTCGCAGTCACCGGCCGAGGAAACCCTTATGCGCAGTGACCATTTTGAACACCCGTCCATGTGCTTCTCGACACGGGTGCCTCGGTCAACGTCATGGCCGACGAGAAGTACCAGACGTTAACGGGGCCACCATCACTTCCAGGAACGAGAGTGCGCATATTCACTTTTGGGGGCAAAACCCCCCCTACCACTAGAAGGCGCCTTAATTGCCGCTGTTCCAACACCAGGGTGTCTCCAAACAAGCCACATTCTACGGGACTAAAGTAGCAACCCAAACACTACTTGGCTGTGCAGCAGCAGAAGCCCTGGGACTCATTAATTTCATCCATGGAGTGTTTGTTGAAGACATAAAGATTCTACTACAAACATTTCAAAATGTATTCACAAGAATCGGGCAGATGGAAGGCAAACCAATCCTGCTCAACATTGATGAAACAGTTCAGCCGGTGGCGTTGAAACACCGAAGAGTGCCTTTCCACCTTTGCGAGAAGGAGATAAAAAAAAAAAATAAAAAAAATGACCTCGACATCATCGAGCAAGTTGAGGGGCCCACACCCTGGGTGTCGCCAATCGGCATTGCCCATATACCTAAACAACCAGACAAAGTCCCTATTTGCGTGGACATGCGACTGCCCAACAAGGCAATTAGAAGAGAAAGACCTTTGACCCCCACACTGGACGTCCTCATTGCAGAACTGGAAGGGGCAACAGCCTTTTCCAAACCTGACCTTTGCTCAGGTTACCACCAGCTTTTCCTCCACCAGCACAGTAGATAAATCATGACTTTCACAACCCATGTCGGCCTCTACAGCTATAAAAGGCTGTACTTTGGCATCTCGTCAGCTGCAGAGGTGTTTCAGAATACCGGAACCTTGAATGTGAGCGATGACATCCTGGTGCATGCCAAGTCCGAAACTGAACACCTGGAGCGCCTAGAGAAAGTCCTGTCGAGGATCCAGTGCTTAGGCCTAATTCTCCATTGCGAAAAATACAAGTCTCTGAAGAACAAAATTGAGTTTTCCGGGTTCATCTTCCAGGAAGGACTATCCGCTGACTCAGCGAAGGTCAGGGTCATCCAGGAAGCCAAACTCCCAGAATCAGTTTCAGAGGTAAGGAGCTTCCTGGGGATGGTCACTTACTGTGGCCGTTTTATAGGGAACATGGCCACCCTGTCTGAACCCCTAAAAAACCTCACAAAGCAATCCAGAGCATGGAGGTGGACAGCCTTGGAACAAACCTCATTCGAGAACATCAAGAAGGCACTGTCAGGAATGCATCCTAGCGTTCTTCGACCCCCAAAAAGACCGAGATCGTTGTTGATGTGAGCCCTTTTGGACTTGGGACCATCCTCACCCAGACTAATAGAGACGGCTCACCATGCACTGTGGCATATGCCAGCCGAGCACTCTGTCCAACTGAGCAGAGATATTCCCCGATTGAGCGCAAAGCTTTGACCGTGCTGTGGGGATGCCGCCATTTCCATTTATATATCTATGGGAAACCGGTGAAAGTGGTCACGGATCACAAACCCCTTTTACCCATTTTGATGGGTGGGTCAGCCAACCCCCTGCCACGTATTGAAAAATGGTTGCTCGCACTCTAAGTACAATGTTGACCTCAAATACAGGCCAGGACAGAACAATGCTGTGGATTACCTATCCCGTCACCACAAAGCGACAAATGCAGTCTCCCCCCCCCCCCCCCCCCTGTCGAGGTGGTTGCTGCTTCAGCAGAACAACACCTACTGCTCATCATAGAAAGCTCAATCCCCAACTCGATGGACGTTGCCGAACTCAAGGCAGCATCGAGGCACAATAGGTGTTTCCAAATCCTGCGCAACGCCATGGAATCGGGACAGTGGAAATCAGCTCTTGTAGACCTAAGCTCAAGGACGCAGGAATACAAAAAATACCCTAGAGCAACTATGGAAAGTGCGAAGTGAACTAACGTTTACGGATGATGGCCTCCTCCTGAGAGGGCCCCACATTGTCATCCCTACTGAACTAACTAACAGGGTGATTACCCTTGCCTACCCTTGCCCATCACAGTCATCAAGGCGCTACCAAAACAAAAAGCTGCCTCGGGCCCAAAGTCTGGTTGCTGGCACTTGAATCGAAAGTAGAGGAATTAATATGTATCTGTAAGTGGTGCCAAGCAGCTGCTCCAAATAAAAGGGAACCATCCATCCAGTGCATGCCTTGAAGCGAAGAACCGTGGGAAACCATTCACATGGACTTTAGCTCAACACAAAGAGACTCATACTTCCTGGTCATGATAGACCAATGGTCCCGGTACCCTGAAGTTGAGTTTGTCCCGTCCCAGGCTCTACAAGAAGTAATACCAGTGATGGAGAAGATGTTTGCTACCCGTGGGTTTCCCAAAACGATATGCTCGGACAATGGCTCCCCATTCCAAAGTGCGGGTATAGAAGAATTCCTAGCAAAAGAACTGAACACTGAAAATTCACACGCGTATGGCCATGTGCGAACAGTGAGGCAGGCATAGCATATGGACAAGGGACATGTGAGAGAGGAGCCATGTTTCAATTTTTACTTGAGTATAGAGCCAACCCACACTGCTCCACAGGTGTGGCCCTGGTGGAAGCCTTATTTCCCATTAACGGGAACGGCAGAGTTTGTCGCCTACGATCTCGCACTAAATTGCTCCATATCACCACAACCCCCTCCTTGCACCTAAATCCAATGACCTATGGCAAAACAAAAAATTCAAGCTACCTACTACCGTGTCCACAAAAAAAAACCTTAATAACTCTCACACTCAAACGCCCAAGATTGTTATCACAGTGGAACCCAAGCCACCCACTAATATCTAATGTGCCCTCATCAACGGCCGTTCTCTGGGAGCTCATGCCATCGAAATACATGACTAATTATCTGACAAAATCTTAATTTACTAGTAATTACAGAATCCTGGCTTTATCAAGCATTGGGACCTCTGCTATCCCTGGCTATCCTACCCGACTACACTATCCTCAGAGCTGATAGAACCCATACCATAGGAGGTGGTGTAGCCATCATAGCTAAGAGCAATCTGCAATTTAGAGGTCATTGATGGCACTTGATCTATGAACTACTGCTAGACAAACTCACCTTGAATGAGAAAACTACAATTAACTTTGTAGTTGTTTACAGAACACCTAGCTCAAATAGTCCACCTGAAATGGACATCCCACTTCTTCTTGCACCCTTCATTAAACCCAACACGAAATGCATTATCCTTGGAGACCTGAATTTAGGCTTCAATGACGACCAAGACCTCAAAGTTGCTGCTTTACACTAAGCACTCAAAGCTCTGAACTTTTCCCAATTGGTGAATGCTCCCACTCATATCAAGGGCAGAACCCTTGACTGGATCCTCTCATTAAATACCAGATTAACTATAGATACCATCACTCCCCTTAGTTGGTCGGACCACTTCTGCATCAATTTCAATCTCACGAGTGATGAATCTCGTCCGCCCAAGACAATAGTAATGGATACCTTCGAAACTAGAAACCCCCGAAAGCTCACTGTAGAGAATTTTATCCCTACTCTTAACAAAAAATTAGCAACTAACCTAGTCACCAGTAACGACCCAAGTACCATTGCCAATTACTACCACAGACGCCTCACCCTTATCATTGACGAAGTAGCACCTATCACAACCAAAACATGACGTGCCAACAAAAATTACCATTTCTGGTTTGACGAAGAATTAGCCATCTTAAGAAGGACCAAACTCTCCTTGGAACATGCCCATAACAAACACCCTTGGCTCTGTCAAAGCTTTTAAGGATGCTAACATAAGCTATAAATCAGCCATTATCTCCCACAAAGCCAATGCCTACAACACGTGCATCAGTAATGCCCAATCGGATTCATAAGAACTGTTCTCTATCCTTAGAGAATTGGAAAATCCTAACCCAATTGCGACCCACACTAATTCCAGAAAAGAGTGTTGCACCACTATTCAGGATGCACTTGCCTCCAAAATTTTTGTTACAAAAGAAAATAAACACCAAAAGACTGTCATTAGAAGATGCAAACGTTTTAGTCACTAACCCCCTCCCCACCCCTAATGCTAACACTAACTCCCTATTCCATTTCTCTCCGGTCACTCAAGAACTAGTGCTTGACACCATTTCCAAGCTAAAAGCATCTAATTGTAAAGGGGATAACGTCCGAGCTAAATTAGTCAAAGCATGCGCATCCTCCCTCGCCCCCACCATCACCAACTTTGTCAACTCCTCTTTTAACACCAACACAGTCCCAGCCAGTATCAAAGAAGCCTGGGTCACACCACTTCTAAAAAAAAAAAAAAATCACTTGACCCTACAGTACCTACCAATTATCATCCAATAACAAAGGTCCCATTTCTACTCAAACGTATAGATAAAATATCTTATACACAAATACAAGCTCATCTTGAACAGAACCAGTTACTTGGAACCTGGAACCAGACAATCAGGCTTTAGGCCCATCATAGCACAGAAACTGCCCTCCTGGATCTCAAAATCCAAATGGACCATATCAGAGACTCAGGGAAACTTTGCATTCTCCTGCTGTTAGACCTGTCTGTCGCATTTGACCTTGTGGATCATGACAAACTGGGCACCTCATTAGCCAATGATTTCCACTTCTCCAATGATGCTACCATGTGGGTGAAATCCTTTCTTGCCGAAAGCACTTCGAGAGTTGCCATAGGCAAAGAAGCCGCTGATCCCATCCCAGTGCCCATCGGAGTACCGCACAGATTATGTCTCTCTCCCACTCTTTTATAATGCTTATACGAAGCTCCTTCTCTGCTTTAGACGATATGGGTGTCATCTACACTAACTTTGCTGATGACACCCAGATCCTTATTTTTTTTTAACATGTTTTTATTTGCATTTATTAAACATACATTTCGAGTTATAGTTCAATCTTATAGTAATTATGTTATAGCGGCTGTGGTGTAGTATTCAAACAACAGTTAAACAACAAACAATAAACAACATATACTGTCTGTAGCTGCCTAAGTGAGTTAGTAGTAGTTGCGGAATAGATGGTGTGGTTTTGTTCTTGTTTTGGTGGTGGTCCCGGAGGCGCCCCGGCCGGGCGGTCCCTCAATGTTCTCTTTGTGGTGTGTCCAGTTTTGTTGATTTTTCAGGGGGGTTTGTTGTCTCCTGTGAGGGAGAAGTCTCTGATTGGAGCCTTCCATGCTTCAAGGGTGGGGCTTGTGTCACTGTCTGATCCTTTGTTTCCTTCGATCCAAGCTTTGGTCTCTGCTGCTGCCCATCTCTTCATTTCCCTGCTCCATAGTATGTATTGTGGTCCTCCAGGTGTTTTCCATGCCATGGTGGTTGCCCTTTTTGGTAGTATGCATGCCAGGTCCATCAGTTTCACTACATGCTTGTGCTTGCTTAGTCAGGGGTATGTGCCCAGTAAACATTCTTGTGGGGACCATTCGTACCTGTGCACCCCCGTCGTCCTGCATGCTTGCTCAATTTTGGCCCAGAATCTTTGTATCTTGGGGCAGGTCCAAACATGTGTATTAAGTCCGCTTGTCCGTTTCCGCACCAAGGGCAATTTGGCGAGGACTGTTTGTTGAATCTTGCAACTCTGAGGGGTGTCATATATGTCCTGTATAGGATGTTCAATTGGATTAGTCTAAATCTGGCATTTCTTGACATCTCTTTAGTGTGTGCCAGTGCCCTTTCCCATTCTTTATCTGACAGTGTTTCCCCTAGATCTTTCTCCCATTTCTCTTTTAGTTCGGTACTGCAGGGTTTGGGCCTGTCTGTTAGTTAGCGGTATAGCCTTAACACCGGTCTCCAACCGTCGCTCAAGTTGTACATCTCCATAAGTATGGGGCTCGTTGTTGGTTCCTCTGGCCAGGTGTCCCATTTTTTTCTTGGCGGTGTGTTTAACCCGTTGATACCATAGGAATTGCCCTTTTGCTAGTCCCACCTGCTCGTGTAGCTCTTCGAACTCTCTGAAACCTCTGTCCTCAAACATGTCTCCCCAAGTATACAGACCCACCTGTTCCCATTTTCTCATTGCCAGTATTTCTGTGCAAGCTTTACAGACATCTGCTAGCATTGGGATGTCAGGTGGATAGGGCTGTTTCAATTAAATTACTGCCTTAGTTCTGTTCCTTACCCGTCTGCCCAGGGTCACAATCATGGGTGGTTTTGCAATGTTCGTTGGAGGGTTCCACAATATTTCTTTGATGTGCGTCGGGGCTATAAGGTGCTGCAGGAGGTTGGTCTCGGGTGTGGTCTCATCCGATAGCCATCTTGTTACGTGGCTAAGCTGTGCTGCCAGGTAATACTTCTCTAAATCTGGGAGTTGTATCCCTCCCTCCTTATATGGTAGCGTGAGTGTGTTCATCAATATTTTGTCTGGCCGCGCCCTATATGAAGTCTTTAATTGATGCTTCTAGTTTCCTGAAGAAGGGTGGTCCAATGTAGTGGCATACGTTTTGAAAATGATATAGGAACCTCGGGAGTATGATCATCTTGGTGATTGCTGCTCTACCCATCATGGACAGCAGTAGTTTGGACCAGAATCTCATGGATTTGTATAGTCAGTTTTTCACGGCTACTGTGTTGCTTTCATGTGCGAATTCCGGTGTATGTTTGATGTTGACTATTAGGTATCTGAACCCCTCTGCCTGCTAGCCTACTCCCACTTGGGGTAGGTCTGTGGGGTTCACCTCTGTTTCACCAGCGGGTATGCGCATGATTTGTGTTTGCTGAACTGTATCCTGGTGTATCGCGCGTAGTTCTCTAGTACTATCGGTGAGTTTGTGTGGTCCACTAAGGTATAGTAGCACAGTGTGGGCATACAGGGATATTATATTGTGTGTGTTACCAACCCTTATCCCAGCGTCAAAGAACTGTTTCCTAAGGTAGATGGCCATTGGTTCCAGCCCTAAAATGTACAACATGGGGGGATAGCGGGCAGTCCTGTCTGGTGCCTCTTTGTATCTCCCACGCCTTGGACACCGTGTTCCCGGTTTTCACTCTAGCCCTGGGGTTGTTATAAATCACTTTTACCCACTGCACAAATCCCTCTCCGAAACTGAAGTCCCTCAACACCTCCTCTTGCCACTCCCAGTATATAGAGTCAAACGCTTTGATTGCATCCAACGTTATTATTGCCAACCGTTACTCGCTCACTAGTGTTTGTGCTATAATGTGCTGTAATCGGCGAAGGTTGGCCGTTGTGTTACGGCCGGGTACGAATCAATTTTGATCTTTGTGGATCAGCGATCCCACCACCCTCGCTAGCTGCTTGGCCAATACGGAGGTCAGTATTTTGCTGTCGTAATTCAGCATCGCCAATGGGTGGTATGAATCGCAGTCCTCTGGGTGTTTGTTTGGTTTTAGTATCGGGACAATCAGTGTTTCTTTCATGCTTTCTGGCAGGGTCCCTAGCTCAAACGCTTCCATAAATACTTTGTGAAGCAATGGCGCTAGGGTTGGTTCATATGCTTTGTAAAACTCTGGCGGCAGGCCGTCGCTACCTGGGGTCTTGCATGTGGCTAGGGATCTGATGGCCTCCGTTAGATCTTCCATGGTTATGGTTTCGTCTAGGAGCTCTCTTTGCTCACTGCTTAGTTTGGGTAGGCCTATTTCTTCTAGTGTTTGTCTAATGTAGGTTATCGTTACTTTGTTGTCAGGGGCATAAAGTTTGGAGTAAAAGGCGGCAAATGTGTCGTTTATTGATTGTTGTGTCATATGTGTTGTGCCGTTATCATCCTTTATTTCATGGGGTAGGTGCTTCGGGTGCTCCCGCTTACACAACCAGGCTAGTTGTCTGCTTGGTTTATCTGCTTCTTTATGTGCTCATACTGTGCGCGTGGCATAATCGAATTTGGAGAGCCTTTCCCATGCCTCTTGGCATCCTGTTCTGATCTCTTTCAGTTTTAATTCATCTGCCTCGGTGAGTTGGGCATTTGCCTCCAGCTGCTTGATTTCCTCTTCTTTGGACTCTAATTCTTGCTTTAGCTGTCTAGGGCCCCCCGCCCCGGCTCCCGCTATTGCCTCTCCCCTTGTCACCACTTTCATTGTTTCCCACAGCGTGGCGGTTTGTCTATGCTGCCCTTGTTTATTTGCACAAATCTCTCTAGCTTGTCCCCAAGTTCGTCCTTGAATGCTAGGTCTGTGAGTGCCATAGCTGGCATGCACCACAGCGGTATGTGGGGGTCTGGGTCCCTTGGTTTTCCATAGTATGGTTAGGTGGGGGAGTGGTCTGATATTTTTCTGCCTAGGTATTGCGCATTTTCTACTTGTGTCATCTGGTTTCTGTCGACAATCCTGGTGTGTAAGTTGTGGGGTGAGGAATAACGCGAGTAACCTCTATCTGTGGGGTGTAGTGCTCTCCAATCGTCTACCAGATCTAAGTGGGCGACCATGGAGTTTAATGCCTGTGTGGATGTGTTTGCCCTCTGTTGCAGTGAGTCCGATCTGTCCAGGGCTGCATCTTTAACTCAGTTAAAATCTCCACCCCCATATAAAAAGGCCTTCTCTGTGGTGTCATTTTGGTGCATATTTGTTTGAGGTGTGCAGATATGCCATGGTTAGGGAAATATGAGTTCACTATGCATACCTTAGTTTGTTCGATCATTCCCCAGATCACCAGGTACCTGCCTTCCTTATCTCCTTCATGTCCTAGCGGTTGGAACGGAGTCTCCGGGCTTACCCACATGAAAACTTCTCTTGCGTATTTAAAGTAGGGCGCTCCTTGCCCCTGTCCGCCCCATCTTTCCTTCAGTTTGATTGTATCTTCTGCCGTTAGGTGTGTTTCTTGGAGCAGGGCTATCAAATTTTTTTTCCGTTGTAAGTAGGATTTGATCCGGTTTCGTCTCATGTAGGAGCCCATTCCCCTCACATTCCATGTCATTATTCTAAGTTGCGTGGCCATAGTCCTGTTTTATTAGCCCCTTTCTCCCCCCTCTTTCCCTTTCCTTCTGCGTTTAGTTTATTTTTCCAGGGTGCTTCCTCTAGTCCTCGGCCGGGCGCCTCCTTGGTTCTGTTGCTGTAGTTTCTTCTGGCCCACTTCCCACCTCTTGTTTGCGGCAGACAGTATAATAACGAGAACAGGTAGCATGTATCAAACTGGTGCACCTAGCAGCTGCGTAGGACGCGTAGCGCTCTGGTGCCCTCGCGCTTTCTAGTCCCATTCAGGGTTTTCAGGCGCAAGCAGTTTCGTGCTGGCAACAGGCCCGCACTGGTCAGTCCATGGGTTAGGGCTGTGTGCTCGGTTGGGGACTTGTTCTGCGGCCATCTGTCTTTGTCTTGGTGCTTTTGTCGTTTCTTTGTGCTGTTTCATATGCTCATGTGGCCTTTTCTTTGTAGTCTGCCAGGTTATTGTGCTGTAACCACATGGTGACCGCCGCAGGTGTTTCTAGGAATATAGCGCCTCCCTTGTGTATCAACTTTAGTCTGGATGGGTACAGTAGCATGTATTTCAGGTTGAGTTGTCTGAGCCTTGCTTTGATTGGGATGAAGGAGTTCCTCGCCTTCTGTACAGCCAGAGTATAGTCGGGGGGGGGGGGTATATGGCAATTTTGCATCTGTCTCTCTATTGTTTCCCCTTCCCTGGAGTATTTGAGGATGGTCTCCCTGCCTTGGAAGTTGAGGATCTTTGCAATTATTGGTCGTGGGTAAGAGCCCGGTGGTGGTCTTTTCTGTAGCGATCTGTGGGCGCTCTCCACCGCAAATCCCTGTGTTAAATGGCTCGCTCCAATTTCTTGCTGCAGTAGGGTTTCAACATAGCCTGTCGGATTCGGGCCTTCTGCTCCCTCGGGTACCCCCGGTATCCTTATGTTACTTCGTCTAGCACGCCCTTCTGCGTCCTCGGATCTTGCTTCCAGCGTGGCCACTTTCTTTTCTAGTTCCAGTACCCTGATCCTGGGGTCCACTGTGTTTTCTGTCGTTTCTTGGAGTGCCGTTTCTGTGTTAGTTACTCTCTCCGCCAGGTTTCGCGCATCCTGTCTCATTAGCTGCATGTCCGTCTTTACCTCTTCAATTTTAGTGTCCATTAAAGTTTTGAGTGCTGCTATGGCTTCTAGTATTTGGCTGTCTTGGTTGGTTTCTTCACACGCAGATCCTTCTACTCATCTCAGGAAACTATGATCAGGTGTCATGATTCCTGCCCCTCATGTCCCCAGCCCTCCAAGATGTCAGGCTGGAGCCAGGCCACGATCACCTACATGGCCCTCAAGGGCTTCTCCATCGCTCCAAAGACCCACTTGGAGTCAGACTTGGCGCTTGTAGCACCAGACTCACTCACTCCCATAGGATAACATTGGGGATTGGACTTTTAGTGCATTGATGGGGACAAGATGGATGCCTCCACATATTTCGGTTCCCAGAACTGCATGTGCAGTCTAGTCTTTTGGGTGTGGTTCAGCCCAGAGACACCTGGGATACCCAGAGACTATTTAAGCCTCGCCCAGGCAGAGAAACATGCTTTGTGCTTTCTGCACCTGCAGCGTGACACTCGCCGTGTTCGGATCGGTCTCCAGTAGGCCTGCATCTTTCTTCTGCGCTCAGCTCCTGCAAGAACAAGAACACCGTTAGGAACAGCCTTACCTTGCGGCGCTTCTGCCCATCATTCACTGCTTCTTTTGTTCTGTGGGCATCTGCGGCAGTGTCATTTCCATCCCGGCACGCCACTTCCTAAGGAAAAGGGAAAAGAACAGAAAAAAGGCATTAGTAAGCTGTTAAACTTCGGGCTTCCCTGCGGTCTTCCCTGCAGAATACGACTTCTTTACAAGCTCCTCTGTGGACCAGATACAGGTTGCCATGGCGCTTGTACAAACTACGACGGACTCCATGTCAGCTGACACGACCTGTACGGGGAAGACGTACGGCAAGATACGCCCCCATACGGCTTTAAAACCACCGTCTTTCAAGGGGCTTGTTGCTGCTAATTAGCGTTACAAGCTACTGTGGTTAAGTCCGTTACTACTTCGTGTCTCCTCCACACAAATTCCTTATCTGCTTTCCTGGTTTTGACCCTTGCCTGACTTCTGGATTGGTTTGCCTCCTCCTTTATTCCTGTCATGCTCGTCTGGCTTTTGACTCGGAACGTAATTGGATTCGGCTTCCTGTTGTCTCTTGCGGTACTACTTTCCAGTTAGCCGCTCCTGGGCGCGGAACCACAAAGCTTTCCTCGCAGAGGACTTGCTGTCAACAATTTGGAACTTTCTACGCTACTCTGGATGCGTGTGTGCTCAGGTACATGCTTATCATTGATAAATCCCATCTCTGCTATTATTTCTCTCCACGACCTTGTTTGGATATTTGTCTTTTGTTGGATTCTGGGACATTGAGTGACTATATTGTGAACTTGTCTTCAAGTGCATATAAACACTCTGCTGAAACTGCACCAACCCGGCACAAGTGCAAGCCTCGTGCCGTTCGGGGCTACTTCCCTATACTAACATTCCTTTCCTGTTTGTTATTTTCTCCTTTCGTTGTCTTCTGTTTTATGGACTACTTTCCTCAAGACCTCCTTATTCAGGTTAGTTGTTTTTGGTTCGATATTTAGGTGGATTGATACTTTAGGAAGGCTCTTTAGAATTATCCCACTCATTTGTGTTTATTCATATTTTTTCTAGATCCATCCCGGGGAAGCTCCACTCCAATACTTACCTAGGTAGTTCCCCGTAAAATACAACTGTTCTGATTACTTAATATCTTTGTATTCCTTTTCAGCATTGGTATTGGCGGTGTGTGTTCTCCCCGCTCTTTTATTCAATTGACGACTTTGTCTGTCCCAACTGAAACAGCAGAGAGGTACATTGTAGAAAAGAGCCCCTCTTTGAGGAAGCCTGAGTCTTGTACTCAGGGGAGCTGGGATGGAAGGCTGAATATCGATTCTTGTACCACCATCATCTCCAAGGGCACTCCTCCACATCTTGGGCTTATTTCGGAGTGGTGAGTAACATAAGCATTCAGCAAATCTTAGCTTATTTTTAAAGGCTGTATGAGCTTCAAACGCTTACCTGAATCCCAGCCGCTCTGGGGGGGGAACTCTGTTTTCAGAACTTATCATCCATCTGTAAGAGGGAAAAGACACTCCAGGTTAGCGTGGAAACATCTAGAGGCGCCGCATACCGCACTTACTCACTGCATTTCTTCTTCATAACCGGCATCCACGCTGAAAACGTTGTGGCACCTATAAGACACAGAAAAAGAACTGTTCAACACAAATACAAAAGGGTCGTATCGCGCTCTCGCTCTCCTTCAGCGCTACTCATCTCAGCAGCACGTCGCCATTCCCCGGACGCCGGCCATCATCTAAGGAAGGTAAGGAACGAAGTTAGAGAACTGTTCAAAAGACTCATTATACTTACCTGTCGGACTCTTGTCAGTGAAGTAACTAGGCAGCAACGAGCCCGCATCAATCAGCACGCCCCTGCGTTGAAAGCAGGACGGAGAGCACACTTTCCAAGAAAACAAGGTGAGCTGTGGATCAAAGGGAAGGGTTGGACCCCGGGGAAGAAGGGGTTCAAGCACACAGAGACAATAGGGAGTTAAACTCTACCAATCCTTTGTTTCAGGCCCAGTCTCCAGTCGAGTAGACTCCAGGGAAGGGTTCGAGGTCGTAAGAGGTCAGAACAGGCTGAGTGACGTCCCCGTGGATACCAGGTGAGCGTTAAATCGGGACACAGTGACCATTAACAAAACTGGATGGCGCTAAATATTCTTTGCTTTAACGATGAAAAGACTGAAATTCTCATTGTGGGCTTTCCTGCCAAAACAGCTGCCCTCCACCCAGACTACTCCTTGATCAATATCGACGGCACTCCAATCCCAGTACTCAAGCATGTTAAAACATTAGGCATATACCTTGACACCAACCTCACCATGTCCAAACATATTGGTATGCTCTCCTCTTCTTCAGCGTACACATTCAAACTCATTGCGCCAAGTCGACAGTTTCTGACTCCGACCAACTGCCTCACCCTGGCCAGGGCATTGGTACTATCCAAGTTGGATTACTGTAATGTTTTATTGCTAGGGCCCTCTAACACCAACCTTAGCAAACTGAAACTGATTCAAAATAAAGCCCTAAGAGCAGCTTTAGGGATAAAGAAAAGTTTGACCATATCACCAAGATAAGGAAGGAGGCCCTTTGGCTACCTATCAAAGCCAGAATTATTTTTAAAACTCTGCATCGCACACAAATGTCTTGCCAAAAAAGGCCCCAGCTACCTCCAACAATGCACTTCAGAAAAGAGAACCTACCAGAACCCTAGGATCTAAGGATAACCTACTCTTAGTGTCTCCCCGGTACAAAAACACCAGAGCGGGGGGCAGCAGCTTCCATGTCTTAGCTCCCAAACACTGGAACTCCCTCCGCATCGATATCAAAAAAGAGGTCTCTCACCCCTTTTTTAAAAAATTGCTGAAAACCTGGTTAACCAATATTAGCACAAATCCCACCTGATGAAGCTGTAAATAATGATGGTTAACGTACTGCTTGTGTAAATATTTTATGTACACTGTATTGTTGTATGACCAATTTCTAAGCTGTCTGTAACCACGCCGTGATACCCCAGGGTCTGGGCGTGTAACAAATGAAAGAATAAAAATAAATAGATAAAATAAGAAGGCACCCTCACTGCCTTCTACACGACCACCTGACCTGAGCCGCGTGATTCTACTGGCCAGCCTCTGCTCATCAGGGCCAATCACGTGCCGGCAGGTGAATGCCGGCCCTCTCCCTAAGGAGCCTCTCCACAAGGAGCACATCCTGTCTGGAGCCTGTCCGGAGGCGTTTGAGGCTTGGGGCACAGGACTCTGTCCACACACGGGTAAGCCTTTCCAGACTTTCAAGCCCTCCCTGATTTTGTCCGATCCGAACCACCTCGCCTCAAGACCCCCCTCATGGGGCACACCTCTGAGGTGCATCTGCGCATTACCGTCATTGGACATTTCGTACTCCCCTGGTCTTAGTTGCTGCAATGTAATGTAACACCGACTATATTACTAAGTGTGTTCAGAGTAAGGCTCACTATAACGCACTCGCTCGTGCAGCCTTCCATCTCAATCTATGCATGTCAGCACCTGTCTCACTATGCCTCTGCTTACCATGTACTAAAACCGTGCACCACCGATACTAACATCACCTCCCTCACACCGCGTCATGGATAATGTTTCTCAGCTGTCCTCAATCCGAGCCATTGTAACCTTGCATTTAGCACAGTTCTTGTATACGCTCTGTCTGCCACGCCTGCTTGCTCTAGATACGGCACTTTGAATACTCTGAGCATACTGTCTCTCGCCCGGTTACTGCTCCTACAGCTGACACAGCATGCAACCACAGCTCCTTGACACTATAATCAGCACCTCACTTGTCGGTTTTTGTATCATTCATCCGACCATTGCATTAGCACCTCGCTCTCACCGTAGCTTTTGAGCCCAGATCTCAACAGTCGTGCACTAGCATTCTGTTTGATCGTGTTCTAGCATTGAGCCTACATTTCACCTGATTGTGCTTTTAGCATTTTAGCTGATTGTGCACTAGCATTTCAGTTGATTATGCATTAGCATTTTATCTGACTGACTGTGTAATAGCTCTCAAGCCCTGATTTCATCTGTTTGCGCACTACCACTTGAACATGTTACATACCGCTGCGCCGGTTCGCGTCCCAGCCCAGTGATGCAGTATTATTGAAGTCCCCCGTCCCCCCCCTCCCCCCCCGGCCGATCCAACTTCAGATATGTTAACCTGGACTCTCGTCATGTTTCCATTTTGCGTGGTCCCTCATGACATCCCATGCAAAGGGTCGCACTTCTTCTCCCACCCCAATGGCCTTAGCAGACCAGCATGCCAAAGACACCATCCTATCCCCTGTCCCACCCCATTTCCTACCCAATAATAAACCCTTTCCAGTCTGTCTTCACCAAGTCTCACAGCACAGCAGATACATCCAGCACCCAAAAAGTAATACAGACCACCCTCCCTGGCATGCCCACACTCAAGAATCTCACTACCAGTAAATCTTACCCCAGCATAGGCACATCAAGACTCGACCGCCTCAGATCCAGAACGCACATCTTCTCGACCCTTCCCAAATCAGACAATAAAAAAAAAACAGCACCAAACCCAAACCAGCCATTCATCTCACACACCCCATACTACCCACCGACCAGACCACTCCCTGCCCTAAAGCCTCCTCCCCTCGCACACTCATCAGAAAACCATGCCATACCTCTCAAAGGCGCACCCATCAACGCAAGGTCCTTAGTCGCCCACGCCTTAGATATAGCCAACATCATCTTCCTCAATGAACTTGATTTCATAGCTATCAATGAGACCTAGCCCCGCCCAGCCTCCGGCCCGCACTAGCGCTAGCTATACCCAATGACTATATAATCTACCGCGCAGCCAGACAAACAGCCAAAGGTGGCGGAGTAGCCATTATCGCAAAAAGCTCCCTTAACGTAAGGCACATACAAAACCAATCTCTCCCATCCGCAGAACTACTCGCCATCAAACTATCCGCAACCCACACAAGCACTATCACCACCCACCTTATCTATATACGGCCAGGCCCCATACTATCCTTCAACGACGACATAGCTCTCCTACTCTCCAACAACACCAAACCCAACTCACAACTACTCATCCTCAGCGACTTAAATCTAGGTTTCAACGACCAGAGAGATGACAAAGCAAACACCATCGCCAACACCATCTCTGAATTGGGACTCGCCCATCACATTTGTCAACCCGCACACAACAAAGGCTGCATCCTTGACTGGATAGCTGATCTCAATTGCAATACCACCATCCTTTCCAACACACCTGTCACAGCCGCTGGCGACTGGCGTCTGTGGAGAAGGTGGAACCAAAGACGCCATTAGAATGTTCCGTCACGTTTTCTCCCTTCTGCGTGCCACGGTCTAGTTGTTTCCCAAAATGGCCTCTGCCGTTCATATATCATCATACGGCAGTCGGCAGCTCTGCGCGTTGCAACTGAGTTATTTTCCTGTTCCGTTGCCTGCGCTAGTTTGCCTTCCTATTGTGACTACATTTCGCCCTCCAGCGACTGTTTTCCATTCCTCCCTTCTGCCCGCTTGCTCTCCCGTGTTTTTTCCGCTATTCCCATTGCCTCCCGTTGCCTCCTCCCCTGCTGCTCCTTCCTTTGCTCTCTTGGTTCTCTCCTGGCTTCCCTGGTATTCTCTCGTCTCTTCCGCCCAGGCGCTGTGTTGTTTCACCTGCTTTCCTGCTGCCATCGACCGCCTGTCTGCACGGGTACGTTGGCCACACAGTTCCCGTATCTCCGACGGAGGAGTTCTTAGCTGCTCTCCTGCTGTCATCGACCGCCGGTCAGCACGGGTACGTTGGCCTCACGGTCCCCGTATCCCCGGCGAAGGAGTTACCAGACATCGCTGAGGATCCGGCGGATTTCCATCACACCTGCACCCACTCCGGACCAAGGTTTTTTTTTCGGTCCAACGGCTTTTTTCCCCTCTGGCTGTCGCGGAGGGGAGTCACGGTGGGTCTCTCTATCTTGGAGTCACGGTGGCTTCCTTCCGAGGCATACCCTATCTACTAAAAAAGAAAAATCCATACGTCAGACTTTCCCGCAGAAAGAAGTTGGGCTATTCTACCTCATCAGGTGAGGAGGAGGAGGGGAGAACAGGGGAACGCATTAATACCAGTGAAGAAGAAGATATTGCAGACCCCGTAGATCATTGTGTTAGTCCTGATAACACCATGCGCCTGGACCGACCACCACCTCATCACTTTCACTATCAACAAAGGCACTCAAACACCTGGTCCTCTTCCTAATGCTCCAACTACACCCACAAGAAATAGAAAAAACATCACAGTAGAGAAACTCCTCCCTCTACTCCAACCTATCATCGACCTTTGACCCACCATCACTAACCCCACTGAACAAGTGGAGCTCTACAATACAACCATACTTAAGGCCATAAACACCATAGCACCGCTTAAACTACGGAAAGCCAAACCATGCGCGCATCTCAACTCCTGGTTCACCCCTGAACTAAAAACGCTCTGTAAAACTAAAATCAAGCTGAATTAGCATGGAAACAGACACCCTTCACTAACAAGACATTCTATGCACTTGGATCCAATATCTACAAGTCAGCAATAATCCAGACTAAAAATAACATGTACAATGAAAGAATCTGTAACGCCAAATCCAATACCAAAGAGCTTTTCAACATCCTGAGGGACCTCGAATCCCCCTCCCCCATTCCAGATATATGTACCAAAGACATCTCTTGGTGTACGAACATACAAGAAGCTCTCCTAGGCAAAATTGACATGTTACAAGCCAAAATCGAGTCAAAGAAAGAAAGCCTCACCTTCGCTGATAACCCCACCCCCTCCACCCACACCCCACAAATGGATGATAACGACCTATTCGAATTTTCCACCATAACTACCAAAGAGGTTGAAGACATAATTAACTTGCTGAAACCTTCCAAATGCCAAGGCGATATCTGCCCGACGCCAGTCATCAAAGATGCAGCCAAACATCTTGCTCCTTTCATCACATTCCTCATTAACTCATCGTTCACATCCAGCACAGTGCCTAACAACCTTAAGGACTCTTGGGTTCTCCCCTTACTCAAGAAGCCCACCCTTGACCCGAGTGTCCCTACCAATTACAGACCCATCACAAATGTTCCCTTCCTCCTAAAAATCCTTGACAGAGCTGCCTACCTACGGATGCAGAACCATCTCGAGGAAAACCAACTTACTAGGACTCAGAAAATCAGGCTTCCGCCCTAAACACGGCACTGAGACTTTTCTGATTGACCTCAAGACACAAATGGACAACATCAAAGACAATGGCAAACTTGCACTCCTCCTCCTCCTCCTCGACTTGTCGGCTGCCCTCGACCTGGTCAACCATGACATCCTCTGTAAACATCTAACCTCAGCAGCCAAATTCTCGGACAAAGCCAATGCTTGGATCCAGTCCTTCTTGAATAACGGATCCATGAGAGTTTCTGCACCTACAGCCTCTGCCAAATCAGCACCAGTCACATGCGGTGTCCCTCAGGGCTCCAGCGTTTCCCCCACACTATACAATGTGTTTACAAAACCCCTCTTTGACATACTGGACCGTCTGGGCATCATGTACACAAATTATGCAGATGACACTCAAATACTTATCCCTTTAACAGGCAACTACTCCACTGACAACACAGCACTCAACAATATCTACTCCATTATTCAAATTATACCAGACATTCCCTATCGATGGAAACAACATCTCTGTCTCCAACAGCGCCAAAACCCTTGGGATCTACCTCGACTCATCCCTCACACTGACAAGACAGATCAACTCCATCTCATCCGCCACTGCTTACACTTGTAAGCTTATTAATGCCAGCAGACCGTACCTCTCACCCTCCAACTTTACCACATTAGCTAGAGCGCTAGTTCTCTCCAAACCCGACTACTGTAACGCTCGATATCTGGGTACCAGCCAAAACAACATTAACAAGTTGAAAGTTACTCCCTGCGAGCAGCTCTGAACATACCCAAACATGAACACATCTCGGACACCAGACGATCCTGCCAATGGCTATCTACACCTCAGAGAATTGAACAGAAAACGCTCTCGCTCACACACAAGTGCCTATTCAACCAAGCACCCAGATACCTATCAGACAACTTCCCACACCACATACCATCTCGCCCAACCAGATCAGCTCAAACACACTGTTTAACTATCCCCAGATACAAACTCCAAAAAGGAGGAGGCTCAAGCTTCCCCGTGCGTGCCACTAAACTCTGGAACTCACTGCCACTGGATCTTAGATCTGAACCGTCCTTTCACCGATTCAGACACAGCGCCAAATCCTGCTTACTGACCAAAGAAGCCTAGAACTCCCAATACTACATTGTTATCATACCTATTGCCTGCAACCATGTAAATTATGTATTATTACCAATGACTTTTGTTTGCCACACCTTGTCCATAACCCATAACTGCTTGACGATGTTCTAAACTTTCTGTATTGTCAACCTACGGACCATGTTGTATTATATTGATATGTTGTAATCATTTCAAGCGCCTGGATGCCCCAGGGCCAGGCGACGCTATACAAATAATAAACTAAACTAAATAAGAGGTGCCCTCGCACGTTTCTACCCCGAATTAGAGGAGACAACTCGAGGAGCAATAGGCAATGAAAAGGTGCATGCTCGGAGGGAAATTGCGATCCAAAAGGAGAACATCAGGCGACGGCTACGAGAACATTACAAAGCGGTAGGTGACACAGTCCAGGTGAGAGCTCACCACCCAGAAGGAAAATTGTGTCTCCCACATGAGCCCTCACCTCTAAAAGTAAAGCGGGTGCAGGGATTGCAAGTCCCAGCCGCAGACGATCATGGACTAGTGACACAGAACTCCCGTTTCTTTAGAAAGCTCTCAGGCCCACCTCGGCTGCAAACTGACTGGTATGGACAGAGAATGGACAATAACTGCCAATCCTCCGAAGTAAGTGACATGGAAGACGACAACCTAAGAGGTCCTTATCCAGGGAGAATGACCGAGCACACTCCGGGGACATAAAGCCCTGCTAATTACCCCAACCAGGAGTAACCGTGAGTTCCACGACTCATATTTTTCTGTTGTGTTATTTAAACACGTGCCTTACTATTTGTTTATGACATGTTCTGCAAGTCAAAGTTTTGCTGTTATAAAAATGTGGAAGAGTGTGGTTTCACGTGTCATCACGTGGACAAGGAAATAGAGAGTCTAGCTTCGCGCCTTTTCGGGCAGACCGAAGCGGGCCCGTGAAGTAACAGAACTGCATCTGTCGTGCTTTATGCGCTGCGCCACAGAGGCCCGTGCTCACGGCCTCATAACAATGACTTACAAAAAAACTCAATCGATTGATGGTGATTCTTTGTCTTGAAGTGAAATCCCAGCTTGTAATTTACTTCTAGGGCTTGGTTTCCAGTAGCTTTTCCCCAGTGTCCAGTATCTTCCAACAATCTGAAAAAGCCCAGCTGCTTTTTGTATCCTGCTGGACTCCAATGTTTGATAAAGTCCTGTGCTTTAAGGTTTATTTTGGATTGACAAAGAGTGTTTACTGTGGGCACAGGCATGATGAGGTGTTTTGTGTGGCACTGCTGGCTTATATTGTGGTCAACGGCATAAAGAATACTTGTTGTAAGATGCTCCAGAGTACAGTTGCCATAGGGCTTTCAGCTGCATGATACATGTGTGCACTACGGAATCTTTGGCCTTATTGGTGTGGTATTCAAACTCTTTTATGCTGAGCCCCCCCCCCCCCTTCAGTAAAAATATTTCTGCCGAGCCCCCCTTGAGCAAAAATGTTGTTGCTGGGACCCCCAGATGCCATATATGTTATATTTTCTATTCTAAGCTGTTACCGTAATTCCTTTTTGAAGAGGCTTGTGCCCCTCTGGGCATCCTTCAGCCCGCACCCCCTCGGGGGACCGTCCCCACAGTTTGCAGACCACTGCCTTATGATGAAAGTTCCTAACGGTTGGGGACCTTGCACCTACTGGGGCCTTTTCATGTGTTAATCCCCAGTACCAATTTTATTTTGCATGACTTTGCTGTTGTATTCTATTGGTATGGTCACGTGCCACAATACAAACAAAACGAATTCAACAAAAGGAAAAGTGCAATCTGCCCTAGCATAGGGCTTTCAGGTGTATGAGGGCTGTGTGTTTGAAGGAAGCTTTGTCTCATTGGTGACATTTGTTGAAACAAAACAGTGCAGACTTTCAGAGCAATACATAGGGCCTCATTACGAACTCGCATCCGGCACTGCACCCGCGAATGGGCACTTACCGGCCCATTACGAGATGAGTGGGCCAGTAATTGCCCATTCACGGGTGGTGGTAATGCCGGGCTCCTCATCCCCATTCTGCACCAAAGGTCAGACCTAGCTGGCTGTCGGGGACCCGCAAGGGAAACTCTGAATAATTTGACAGCAGATTCAACCAAATGCAATTACGGCACACACAGAAAGTTTGCTTTTCAGCAAATTGTAATACCAGACACATAAAGTTACAGTTTGTGAAGGACTTGTTTGCTTTTGTAAAAGTGGCAAATGCTTACATATTTAAAAAGAAACTATGGGCACAGTATTAGGAGGCAATTGATAGGCAAAGGAGATAAGCTCGCGTGGCAGGCTCTCAGTGTGGGCATGACGGAAGGCCTGGTCAATTCCCAGTAATTGTTTATAGCCAGTGTCATTATGTCAGATCGGACACTCTTCGAGTGACCAGAAGGATAATAATTATGAAGGGTCATGCGACGTGACAGGCACGCATATAAAGAATTACAAATATGTGATTACACATCAGTTGTTAGTTTGGGCTGTGAGGAAAGCTAATAATGAAATATCAGCGGACTCGGCCCGTTCAGCATCTTTCGGTCAATCCTCAGACAGTGGGACTTTTTCCATTAAAGCAACAGCAAAACAACATAAATAAATGAGGCAACTTGGACACATACAGAATGTTCACCTTTCAGCAAAGCACAATGTCACAAAAAAAAAATAGATGTGAAAGCTTCCAAATTGTAATATGGGCGTGTAACGGCCCACATCTGAAGGTTATAAGGAGTGTTTTAGTTGGGTCGTTTTGGTGAGGAAAGGTGATAATGGGCTATGATGGATTTTATTTATCATATTTGGTGAGTTATGTTAATGATGAAATGGTGAGGAAAATGGATGTAATCTAATGTTCAAATGACCGCAGGCCCAGTCCTGCCCCACAGTATTTTAAGGCTATTATGGCAGAATGCCCATTTTATGAACATATGGTGCATCATCCATGGGGCCCAATCCGCTGTAATGTACCGCTGTTGGGAAGTTTAGGACTTGTCGCCGGGAAAAGGGTCGCAAGGGACCACATTTCCCCAAAAAATCAAGCACTTTCCCCAAATATTCTATGTCTGGAGTATATAATAGTAAGTGATACCTGTCCTACAATATGCGAGGGAATGCTTTTAGGGGAGCAGGAAAAAAAGTCTGCTACCTTGCGACTTTTTCCCAGGCGACATTATCTCATTAAAACATGACATTATAGGGAATATTTAATTTTAAATGGGAATCACATTATGGATCGCGTGAGTTGATTAATGAAGACCCAGCCAGGCATATGGTGCTGATTTACTAAGCTAAATAACTAGCTTATGTAAGTGCTTGAGTCCTTTTTCTACTACTTGCGCCTTTTTTTTGAGAGCTCAGTAAATTTAGTGCCTGATTCATGGAACGTTTTCCTATGGGATTGCGCCATTATAAAACACTTCCATGAATCGGGTCCTTAGTCTTATTTAGCTTGGTAAATTAGGCCCATAGGGGTTCTAAGTTAATGAGGAAATGGCATTGTGCACAGCCCAAAGCAAATGCTCATTTAATTAGGGAGGGGTGCTGGAACTGGCTCACTGAAAAAGGGTGTTTATTTGGTTATGTAATTGCTATTGCTATTGACAATAACATGTCAGTGAAAAGCAAGAAAACATATTGTGTGAAACGCAGTCGACCGCAAAGTTAAGAGTTAAGTTAGTCTGGAAATATGCACCGGACCTAAGTGGATTTATTTATTCTTGTAGCCAAATTCGAATTTCGTTATTTTTTTTGGTCAGTTTATGTGATCCTTCGTTACCTTGTTTTTCATGAATTTCTAATGTTTAAGCGCTTTGAAGTATCCATAACGTGATAGGCCCAAGACAATCACAAAAATAAAAAAAAGGTCAAATGTGTGGTACTCGGTTTATGAAAATGGCACTATAACACCCAAAGTAGAACGGGAAATGTAATCAGATAAGCAGACTCTACACCGGTTTTGATTTAAGATTCGTATACTGCCCTCTGTTAACAGGACAATTAACTGCAGCCCAGGTCGAGAATACTATAGTTTTTTATTATGCAGATTAACTCCCAGAAAGCCCAGCCTAAAATTAGTCCTGTTTCACACACCAATATAACCATCCCATGAAATTCCTAGTAGGCATCTGGAATTTCCAGGGAGCCAGAACCATGGTTCAAAACCCGCCCTCATTTAAAAGTGCCCATATTTCTTTCCAGCTTTCTGGTCTATAGAACCTGGCTGTTTGTGGCCATTCAGTGCCTATGGGAGTTTGTAGAATAGCTTCTGCCTCGTGTTTTAACGATCATGGTTTCAACATGCCCAACTCACAATGGCATCCCAGCATTGTGGAATGCCAAAGTGTCTGACCACTGCTGAGCCAAAGTGCCCTTAAACATTTTGCGTGAAAGGACAAGCCTGTGAGCTTTGAGATATCTATTGTGGTGAAAACCAAAACATTTTTTTTTCTAATTTGTCGGGGAGTTGCAAATTTGGCACATTCATATTTATCGCATACAACCCCATCACCATGTTTTTATTAAACTGGTTTCCAGGTTTACAACCTCAGAGATCAGCATTTCTCTTGCCTTTGAATCCATTTTGGAACTCATTCACTTTTGGTTCACACCCATTCTCTCCATTTAGGCTGGTTGACCTTCACTGCTGAGCTTTGGTGCACTGGTGTTCACATTTGTTGGCTTGTAACCTGAAAGATTCCTTCCCTGCCCCTCAGTCCTGCGATGTGGCCTTATTTTGGCATAAAGCATTATACAAGCAACAATGCATGGTGATGGCTTTCCAAAGCACCATAACATAAGTTACATGGCGTAACATAAGGGTACCAGGCTGCCACTGCATACAGCAAGACAGACATCTAGTTTGAGGACTCCATTCCCCATTCTGTGCTCTGGAGGCAAGAACAAGGGCGTTCTGACCACTAGATTACCTCGCATCTAGTGTATGCAAGGCTCGTCACATGTCTGGAAATGTTGGTCCATACCAACCCACCCTACGCTTTTGTTCTCCTACTGCATTCACCTTCACACATTCTATTTATTTTAACATTTGTTTATTGAGATCAGAGCGATCAAGAAAAAAAACATTATATGGCAAATTACAGAAATTATAAGTGAATCTTGGGGCTCCCCGATTCTTTTTGCGTCATAAACATAAACTTACTAACAACATTGAAACATACTTGGCTCGATATATGAGGGAGAAGTCTGGCGGTGTGGTTTACCTATCGGTGCAATACAATGAGCTGAGGGTTGTGGGTTCACCCAAGGGTGAGATACAAACGTTAGTCGGCAGCAAGAGGGACAAAGGGCAGATTTAATCAAGGTAAATAAAGGGCGATTGAGGCATTCAGGGAGGCTTGTCATCTGATGGGTGGAACATATAATGGACAAGTGTTTTCCAGGCTCCATAAGTGTCTTTGGCATAGTTTCCTGGGGCCGCAGTGCCATTACCCAAGCCCTAGTTTATGCCTTGCACCAATTGTTAAATTCGAGAAACCCTAACTTGAACTGTGGGCCACCGGGGGATTTCCAGGACATAGCAATCCTTCTTTTAGCAAGTATGCCAGGTCCATGAACTTGACCACATGCTTGTATTTGTTGCATCTAGGGTAAGAACCTAGCAGGCACTCCATGGGGGACCAATCATATCTAATGACACCAGCCCCTCTGCAGGCATGTTCGACTCAGGAACAGAACCTCTGCACCCTCGTGCACTTCCAAAACATAAGAATAAGGTCAGCACCATCCTGATGGCAACAGGGGGAGCCAGGCCGTTATAGAATTTAGCTATTCTGGTGGAGGGCATATATGTGCGATGAAGTAGGTTGATCTGCAGCAGTCTAAACCTAGCATTACGGGATACATTCTTGTGGAAGCCCAGCACTTGGTCCCACTCAGTGTCAGTAATTTCAGAACCCATATCTGTTTCCCATTTCAGTTTCAAATCTGGGTTTCAAACACTGCAACCCACCAACAGGCAGTTGTAAAGTCTAGCTACCGGCCTCCAGCCATCTTCCAGTGCTTATACCAGATCCAAGAGTGCTGTTTTGTCCGGTTCTTCGGGCCACCCAACCCATCTACGTTTTGCCTCCCCCTTCACCTTCATGTATCTCGGAAATTGACACCTAGGCAGGCCCAGCTGTTGGGTTTCATTTGCCAGATCCCTGAATTTAACTTCATTGTATAGATCCCTCCAGGTGTATATACCACATCTCTCCCACAGTGTGTAAACATCCAGATCGTCCCGGTAGACACATACATGCGCAGCTATTGGGACGTTGGGAGAGTAAAGGCTGGACACCCCGAGTACCTTCAGGTTCCTGGACCGTCGGCCAAGCACAACCAACAGGGGTAAGGTGTCTATGCAATTTACTGGGATCCACAGTGCTTCCTTAAGCGTGGCCGGCGCCACCAGCTGTTGAAGCAATGCCAGTTCTGATGTAGGGCCATCTGCTAACCACTGCATGACAAAGCTCACCTGAGCAGTTAAGTAGTAGAGCTCAAATTTAGGCAGCTGGACCACACAACCAGCACAACACAGAGGGGGACAACCTGTGGCGACCCAAGCCCCATAGGAAGTCTCTAATCAGTGAGTCTAGGAGACGAAAGAACGTTGCTCCAATGTAGAAGTGAACATTGATAACGTAGTGAAGAAATCTAGGCAGGACAATCCTCTTGGTAATGGCGACCCTACCCATAAGTGACAGTGGTAGCTGGGACCAGAAAGACATGGATTTCTTAAGAACTTCCACCACTCTGAGCGTGTTGCATGTGTGTGTATCTGCCTGTACGTGTGTAATATGGACACCCAGGTATTTGAAGGATTTCTCCACCTGTGGGATGCGCAAGTGTGGTAAGTGGGGCATGTCAACTCCCCTAAGGCCACCCATGGGGAAGAGGCAGGACTTCAGCCTACTGTTAGAGAGTCAAGACAGCTCTGCAAACCTGTTTAGTACACCAAGAATCATGGGGTGGTTGTGTTGTGTTGTGTTGTGGTTCACATAGAAAGAGTAGTACGTCGTCCGAGTATAGTGATGTCAGGTGTCTAAGTCTGCCAATCATAATGCCTGTGTACAAGTATTCCTGTCGTAAGTATGCTGCAATAGGTTCCATGGCTAACATATATAGCATAGGTGAAAGCGGGCATCCCTACCGGGTCCCCGGCATATGTTTCAGACTTCAGACACTAGACTGTCATAGTTAACCCTGCCTATTGGGGACATATATAGTAAAGCAACCCATCGGATAAAGCACTCACCAAGTCTGAACCTGCGCAGCGAGGCAGGCAACCATTCTTGTATACCGAGTCGAAAGCCTTGACGGCATCCAAGCTTTGCAGTCCTAGCTCCAAAAAACTCGAACTTGCTCCCACCCACACTCCGAAAATAAACCTCCCGCACAGTGTTCCGCAAGGCTCTGAAAACCTAACTCTTCCACTAACCAATGACTCCTAGACGCACCCTTGTCCGAATGTTATAACTGAATCCTATAACCGCATTGCATAAATGAAATGTAATGAAATGAATTCACACTGCATAAATGAAACTCCTGTTAACTTAACTGCTGTAAACCACACATTGTAACTGTACTCTATCTATTGTTGGTCTAAGCAAATTATCCTGTAACAGCACCACGATGCCCAAGGGTCGATGTGCGCTTTATAAATGCAAATAAATAATAAGAAAAAATAATGCGCTTAATACCCAGATGTTTCTAAGCGCGGACCTGGGGATTGAACCTGTGTTGCTCAGTGTCATCTTGCTTCCAAGGCAAGCACGTTGCCCCTGAGCTATCCTCCCAAGATGTAGCAACAGGTTTTCAATGTAAGAGGTCCGGCCCGGTCCCTCAGTCCCCTACGGCAGGCCCAGCACTCGTAGGTTGTTTTGTCAGGCCCTGCCCTCTGCGTCCTCCGCTTGTTGTTCCAGCGAGAAGTTCCTCCTCTCTAGTTCCTTGACCCTCACCACCAAGTCTTTAGTGGTGCCCACAGTATCATTTAGCAGCAAATTATACCCTTTCCGCCAGCTGCCTGACATCCTGTCTGAGCAACTGCACATAGATCTTGACCTCCTCTATTTTGGTTTCCAGGGAGTTTCGCAGGGAGGCAATTGCAACAAGGACCAGGTTGTCTTGTGATTCGTGAGTGATGTCTGGGGTTGTAGGTTGGTCAGTTCCAGACATGAGGAGCGGTAGCAGCCTTGGTTTGGCTGGCAAGAGTCCATAATGGTAGGTTTACCTTTATGCTTCGTGGGAGACAAGCCTTTTGGTTAAGGTCACATGATGTGAGCAGTGGCAAACCACCCCGTAAGTGTCTGGGGGAAAGTGGTCGTGGGCCTAGGTTCGGCTTATCTTCAGACGCTGATCTGATGGTGTGGCCTCAATTCCAGGGGGTGTCGGCCACTTAAAGTGGCCAAGCACCACAGTCGGACCGCAGAGGGACTGGGGCAGGGCAGAGATGGGCGGGCACCCTGTTGGTTTAGTCATCCAGTTCTTGTGTGGAGTGCCTCCAGTGGTGCTAGTTTCAGAAGGGCCAGGAGGGCCCCCCCAGTCGAAGCAGATACCCCCAGCACAGTAAGGGGGCCACAGCTATATCAAGGGGCAGACTGCCACAGTGCTATTAGGCAGTTTCCCCCTGCAATGCAATGCGTGCAGTTACGTCGCATACTGGTGGGGACAGCAAGACCCGGGGCAGCCCGAGCCCTACCTTGGCTTTGCACGGTGTCCAGTGTGTTCCAGGCGGAATGCCTCAGCAGTGTGACAGCTCGGGGTGGGGTTGTAACAGTGACGATGTGTCTCCATGGGCTCGCTCCCTGTGTGAGCATCTGCGTTTTGCTCCTACGAAGGGCGAAATCAGTTCGACCGCACCAGGGTGGGAAGTGCATCGGGAGGCTTGCCAGGCAGTCTGTAATCCCTCAGTGCTGCAGCTCCGGGTCAGGCAGCCAAAGGTAGAGGAGCGCGACTAGGCGTAATCTCCCTCTGTGTCTAGAGGTCAGCCGCTGTGTGCACTGCCTCCCGGACCGCATGGGATCAATGTACGCAAGGATCTAGCGGCCCGGCCCCCCACGAAAGGACTCCATATCAGCTGCGCATTATGCAGCAGCCTCCATCTTGGGGCGCAGGGGGACTCTGCTCTCTGCACCGGTTCGTCCTTCTGCCAACTCTGATTTTTCATCGGGTGAATGCTGATGGATTCAGCGTCTGTTTCCCCTCACAGGAATGTAGAGCGTTGAAAGAAAGTCACCGCCAGGATCACAGTGGGAGCAACACAGTCATGTCCTCACCACATGCGCCCAGGCCACGCCCCTTCACACATTCTATTATTTACTTTTCCACTCTTGTGTGCCTGGCTTATTAGTTCGCTGATTACTATTCTGGAGGTCAGCCTGTGGAAAAATGTAACGATAATTCAGTGTCGAAAAGCCAACACAATTTAGCTGTGCAGCTTATGCACTTCTCAGGCCGATTGCTCAAGCAAGCATTGTGTTATTAGCTACCTATGGATCTTTGATGCTGGCTTGCATTATGTAACTCCAGTGCGGGGGGGATAAAAGAAGGGATCCCCGGCGCGTAAAGATGCTCCGTGTTGTGAGGCGACAGACCTCCTGGGCCCCTCCGCCGGTTGTCACACGTGCATACACACACTCGCACTAAGGACCCACACGGGACGCGTGTTGCCTGCTCAGGTCCCGGCGGCAACTGGCTACCGGGACTGTCTTTATTTAACTTGTGCATGCGTGAGCCTCGTTATTGATTGATTTATTTATAGAGCGCTTTACACCAAGGCGCTGTATAATGGAACAACAAAATACAAGATAACAACAACCAATAACAGTGGGAGCAAAAATGACATCATGAACCATTCAATAAAACAGTGGAAAGAGCAATTAACTGAGGGGGGGGAGTGGGACTAGGTGTGGGGGGGAATTGGATGAGGGAAAATGGAAGGGAGAGAAAGCAGGAGAGAGAGGAATCGGGGAGGGGAAGAAGAGGGCAGAGGGGGAGTTTTCAAGGAGGAGAATGGAGAAGGAGGGATTTAAGGGAAGTGCGAAATGAGAAGGTTGTGGTAGAGCGGATTGTGAGAGGGAGAGAGTTCCAGTGCAGAGGTGCAAGGAGTTGGAAGGAGCGGAAACGGGAGGAAGTGCAGGGGGAAAGAGGTACAGTGAGAAAGAAATGGTCAGCAGAACGAAAGGAGCGGGAGGGGGAGTAGGAGAGAAGGGAGGAGAGATGAGGGGGAGCAAGACCATGGAGGGATTTGAAGACAAGGCAGAGAAAGTAGAATTTTAGATGCGAGTGGGAAGCTAGCCAGCCAAGGTAAGAGAGCGAGGAAGAGATGGAGTCACGGGAGGTAAGGAGACAAAGGGTACGAACAGCAGAGTGGTAAATGGATTTAAGTGGGGCAAGTTGAGATGTGGGAAGACCAAAGAGTAAAGAAGAGCAGTAGAAGAGGTGGGAAAAGATGAGAGAGGAGATTAGGAGTTTGGGGGTGTGGAAAGTGAGGGAGGGACGGATTTTGCGAATATTGTAGAGGTGGTATCGGCAGGTGCGAGAGGTGAGTGAAATGTGTTGCGAGAAGGTGAGGGAGGAGTCAGAGAACGCCCAAGTTACGAGCTTGGGGAGAGATAGGGAGATTGGAGGGAGGAAAGTGAATGAAAGGGGGAGGAGAGGGAGGGGGAAGAGAATTAGAGGGGAAGAAAAGGACTTCAGTTTTATCAGTGTTAATAGAGAGAAAGCGGGAGGACATCCAGTTCTTGATAGCAGTGAGGCAGGAGGAGAACTTAAGGTGAAGGTCAGTTGAGAAGGAGGAGAAAGAGGTAAAGAGTTGAGTATCGTCAGCATAGAAATGTTGAGAGATGCCAAACGAGGAGATAACAGGGGCAATGGGGGAGGTGTAAAGAGAGTAAAGGACCAAGTACAGAGCCTTGAGGAACACTGTAAGTAAGAGGGAATGAAGGCGAGGTCTGGCCTCCCCATGAAACTGCGAAGGAACGGGAGGAGAGGTAAGAGGATAGCCATTTTAGAACAGGGCCTTTAAACCTGAAGGAGGAAAGAGTGTGGAGGAGGAGTGGATGATTGACGGTGTCAAAAGCTGCGGAGAGGTCAAGGAGAATAAGGATAGAGGATTGCTTGGCATGTCGAGTAGAGAGGAGGGAGTTAACGATAGAGGTGAGAGCAGTTTCAGTGGAATGTTTGGGACGGAAGCCAGATTGGAAGGGAGGAAGGAGAGAGGAAGTAGTGACAAAGGATGAGAGTTGAGAGTAGGCAAGGCGCTCAAGAAGCTTAGAAAGGAAAGGTAGAAGAGAGATAGGTCTGTAGTTATCAGTGAGAAGTGGATCGGCCCAGGGTTTCTTTAGAATAGGAATAATCGTTGCATGTTTGAAGGCAGAGGGAAAGATTGATGAGGATAGGCAGGAGTTGAAGAAAGTGGTGAGGTAAGGGATAAGAAGAGGGTAGATCTTGGGGATAAGAACGGAGGGGAGAGGGTCAGAGGGGGCAGATGTGGGGTGGGCTTTGGATAGAAGGGAGGAGACCTAAGAAGGGGAAACAGGTGAGAAGATGGACATAATGGAAGAGGGGGGAGGAGGAGAGGGGGAGTCAGAGAGGGAGTTAATTGTTTGCCGGAGGAGGGTGAGGATTTTGGAGGAGAAGAAGTTGGCAAAGTCCGAAGGAGAAAGTGTGGAATTGGAAGAGGGATCAGGAGTAGGAGGAGATGGAGACGAGAGAGAGTTTGAAAAATCCGACGAGGGTGGGAGGCTTGAGACTGGAGAAGGTTAGAGTAGTAGGAGGATTTGGTCGCTGCAAGACAAGAGTTCTAAAGTGCGTGGTAAGAGAAGTAAGAGGTTTGATTAGAAAGCGAGGGAGTTTTGAGCCAGAGTGTCTCTAACCTCCTGAGAAGCCGCCACATAGAGCGGAGATGGGAAGTAAGCCAGGGTTGAGCAGGTTTCCGGGTAGGACGGAAGAGAGAAAGGGGGTAAAGGTGATAAAGGGCAGTGGAGATGGAAGAGAAAAGGGAAGATAGGGCATCATCTGCAGAGAGTAAAGCAAAGTCCTGGAGAGATGGAAGAGAAGAAGAGCAGGTCTCGGAAAAGAGGGTAGCATCGAAGTCACAAGGGTCACAACGTGAATAGATTGGAGGGGAAGGATTAGTAGTAGTGGAGTGTGAGAGGGGAGAAGGGGAGAATGAGAGTAAGGCATGGTCAGAGAGATAAACAGGAAGAGAAGAGACAGGGGAAGAGGGATAGGAGGAATTGAAGATGAGGTCAAGGGTGGAGCCAGAGGAGTGAGTAGGGGATGAAGGAAAGGGGGAGAGGAGGTAGGGGTCAAGGATGGAGTAGAGGGGAGAAGATTGAGGGGGAGAAGGAAGATGAATATTCAAGTCGCCAAGTACAGATAGAGGAGAGGGGGAGGGAGAGATGAGCGAGAGGAGGTGATCAAGGTCTTCATAGAAGGAAGAGAGAGGGCCAGGGGGACGATAGATGACCAGGAAGGAAATGGGGTGGGGAGAGGAGAAGGACTTGTAGAGGAATTCAAAGGAAGGGAAAGAAGGGAGAGTTGGAGAGGAAGAGGAGATGTATTTGGGGTGGTAAAGGAGACCAACGCCTCCACCACGGCCAGAGGGGCGGGGGGTGTGGATGAAGGAGGAAGAGGAGGTTAAGGAGGCGGGACAGAGGTGTTATGAGGGGGAATCCAGGTTTCAGTTAGGCAGAGGAAATGAAGGTTAAGGTGAAAGAATAAGTCGAGAGTAGCTGCAATTTTATTACAGTTGGATCTGGCGTTCCAGAGAGCAGTGTTCATGAGGGCAGAGTGGTTGGCGGTGGGGGGTTAAAGAAGGTTAGGGCAGTGAGAGAAGGAAGGAGGGTAACTGGAGGAGTGGGGGTGAGGAAAGTGAAGAGGACTAGGCATTAGGAGGAAGGAGGAGAGCAGGAGGGAAAGGAGAAGGTGGAAGAGTGGAGAGAGTGGGGAGAGTGAGGTGGAAAGGAGTTATGGAAGATCGCATACCAAAGGACATAGAGAAGGACAAGTAGAGAAGGGCCGTTGTTGTAGGAGTTAGAAATGCAGGGTGTAGAGACCAGTGTGATAGTTACAGAAAGGGGGGGGGCAGTGGGCAATGTAGGATGATGTGGGGAGAGGAAAGTGACAAGAGTGGGTGCAGGATGACGCTAAGGGTGGACTCGGGTCCAGTGGTGAGAGATAGCCGGTAGGAACCAATAGAGTCAGAGGGAGCAGGCACTCAAATCTGTAGTTGGAGTAGTCTAGGTGCCTGAGGCGGGAAAGTGAGGTGGTAAGTTTTGGAGTGTTGCAAGGTGGTCACCGGTCAAGTGATGAGAGATGACCGGCAGGAGCCGGTAGAGTCAGAGGGAGTAGGCCCTCAAAGCTGTAGTTGGAGGATACGGGTGCCTGGGAGTGAGCAAGCATTCAAAGCTGTAGTTGGAGGAAACAAGTGCCTGGGAGTGAGCAGGTAAGCTCAGGTTGGCAGGGTCGTTGTAGGAGGCACCAGGGTAGAATGGTGGTACTCCAGGGAATCACAACCCCACAGGGACTGTAAGTACCTCAGATGAGGAGGCAGGAAGAGAGGCGAGAGCAAAGCCAAGTCCAGACCGCTTCCAGAGCCAAGTAAACAGAGGACCTTAGGAACAGGGCTGGAGCGGAGAAAGAGGCAGGGTGGGTCCGTTCGTGAGCGAGGAGGAGTGGTGGTGGAGGGAGGCAAAACGAGGAAGGTAGGGCTCCGGGCCGCCGCGATCACACCAGGACTCAGTCGGTGCAGAGGCGGGGTGTCCAGGTGCCGGAGTGAGAGTACGCAGGGCCAATCCGTCCCTGTCGGGACACAGGAGGGTAGAAGCCAAATGGAGGCACTATGGGCTGCTGCAGGGGAGTGAAGATGTCTGCACCCTGCACGGCAGCCGACTCCTCTGCAGGAGTAGAGCTGGAGCGGAGAAAGAGGCAGGGCGGTCCGCACTTGTGCAAGGAGGAGTGAAGGAGGCGGGCCAAAACGAGGATGGTAGGGTTCCAGGTCGCTGCGATCTCGCCAGGACTCAAGGAGCTGGTGCAGAGGCGGAGCGCTCAGGTGCCGGAGTTAGAGCACGCAGGACCGTTTCGTCCCCTTCAGGACCCAGGAGGGTGAAAGTTAAATGGAGGCTCCAAGTGCTGTTGCAGGGGAGCAAAGATGTCGGAACCACGCACGGCAGCTGACACCCCAGGATGCAGAAAGTTGAACTCGGTGGGGGGGGGGGGGGCAGTGGGGGGAGCACCATCAGCAGGACTGGGCCCGGAGATGAGGAAGGCTGGACCTGCACCCGAGCACGGAGGGATGAGGCGGGTAGAAGTCAAGATGGTGGCTCCTCGAACCGCCGCGATCCCGCCAGGGCTCTGAGAGCAGATGTAAGGCGGAGTGCTCTGGAGCAGCTACTGGGGCACGTTGAATCGCCTAGTCGCCGCCGGGACACAAGAAGGGTAAAAGACCCCAGGAGCCACAGCAGACAGGTCCGGATGCTGGTTCCACGGAAGGCTGCAAACTCGCCAGGAAATTAGGTGTCGAATACGGAGCTCTGGAGGCAGTATGGAGGCAAACGGGGCTGTCCTGTCCCCATCAGGACCTAGGATGGGTCAAAGCCGAGGAGGGGGGCCCCAGGAGGAGCAGCCGGCGTCGGATGAGTCACGACAGGATTGAAGGATTGGAGATCCGCTGATCTGGACGCCCACGAGGCGGGAAAGGTCCCGTGAGGGCCGGATCCAATGGTGGAGCAGGAGGAGGCCGCCCCAGGTTTGCCCTGAGAAACACACACTGCGGACCCGATTCCTGCTGGAAATGCCATCAGAGGAGCCCCAATAGGTGAGAACCAGGAACGTAGAAGGTGAGGGGCAGAATTGCAGTTAAAACTGTCTTATTTTGGAATGATTCCGCCTGAATTGAGGCGACGCAGGCTCAGGCAGCCATACTCTGTGCCCCCTGCTGGTAGAGATTGTGGGCCGCGCATGCGCATACTGCGTAATCACTACGTAACATCCCTCCTTTTTCCCCGAACAAGAAACAACTCTAACATTAGCACAGAACAAATACAACTGGGGACAAATACAACCGGGGACTTCACAACCGGTTCTCACCCTGTTACGGGGCCGAGTCCATGATAAAGTCCTGAAACCTCGGCGGCGGCTTCCGTCCTGCCTGGCTCGGGTACCTTCTGGGCTCTTTACGAGGTGACTCTGGGGCCTCGAGAGGTTCTGGCGGCCCCTCGTCACTCGGTGGTGATCCTTCCCCGGGTCCGGGCGCCTCGGGTAATGGGGGAGTGGGCACAGTTTCAATCCGCTTGAAGTATGACACGTTTCGCGTGATGGTGCCCCTGGCATTGGCGGCGGTGATCATAGACCCCTTGACATGGGTCACGCCCAGTGGCTGTACTTCGTACGGGAGAGATAGCTTCCCTTCCGGCCTCCGATTTCTGACCAGCACAGTGTCCCCCTACTGCAATCACCTTCTCCGGCAAGTTCCGGCGGGCGCTCTCCAGCTCATTGTGGATGGCCCTCTCCACCCGTACTCGTTTGTTGTTAATTACTCCAGGACTGCGCCCTCCCACTTTGGGGATCAGTCCTCTGGGGCCTGCTTGAAGAGAGCCTCGGCTAGCGCAACCCTGGTGGACTGGTGGGGGGTCGTGTGATACTCACGCAGAAACTCAAAGGTTGCAGCAGAGCTCTTCTCCTCCATTGATCGAGATTCGAAAGACTTTGAGTGTCCTCATAAACCGCTCCACCTCCCCATTAGCCCTGGGCCAGAGTGGGGTGACCTTTCGGTGCTTGATCCCCCCCCCCTTTCCTCACAGTACTGGGCGAACTGCTTTTCGAGCAAATCTCAGTGGGTAACCCGTGGGTGGCGAACCTCTTCTCCAGGGCCAGAATGGTGTGATCGCTGGCCGTGGATGCTACCAGCTCCACCTTGGGGTAACGGGACCACTGGTCAATAACTGCAAGAAAGTACATTCCTCTGCCCGTGAACCCGAAGTCCGCGTGCACTGTCCCCCACGGTTGCTCGCTCCTTTCCATGGCCTGGATGGGAGGCCCCCTCTCCGCGGGACACGCTGCCTGGTACGGTATGCATGCGTGCACAAAAGGTGACCTTTGTGGGCGAGCTGCAGTACTTTCCCCACCAGTGCTCGCGGGATGACGATTTGGCACCCCCTCAGCATAAGGCCGTCCTCTGCCACTGACGGCTCGTTGCGGACCTTCCACAGTGCTTGGAGATCTTTTTGTGCCCCACTCTCCCTTCTGGCATTGTTCATGAGCACTTCACGCCACTCACCACTGTCCATGGCTTCCTTGATGACCAGGAACACCTTGTCCACATTCAACGCTTCCGCGATCTCTTGGCGCGCCCCGGCCACCGGCAAAGCAGCTTCCACCACGTGCTGAACCTCTTTGATGCAGTCCACCACCTCGTCCGCGTCTCGAGGGCGCCCCGCCCCCGGGTCACGGGACAGATAGTCTGCGGGATTGTGAGTGCCCGGGCGATATTGCAACTTGAGCCCATACTCCATGAGCGACAGCATCCATCTCTCAATACGCGGTGGGGGCTTGGATGAAGCACCGGCCATGATCGGAATCAGAGGCTTGTGGTCAGTTATCACAACCACGGGCTTTCCCAGAATGTAGATCTGGAAATCCTTGCAGACCCACAGGATGGCCAGGGCCTCGGGCTCAATCTGCGAATAGTGCTTCTCCGTCTCCGTCAGCGCCTTGCTCGCATAGGCGATGGGACGCATTGTCCCCTGTGGATCTGCGTGCATGAGCACCGCCCCCAGGCCCACCGGGCTGGCGTCCACCACTGTTTCCGATTCCCTGTCCGGATTGAAATACGCCATGGTCTCCTGACCCGACAAGGCGTTCTTGATATCGGCGAACGCCCTCTGTTCTTTCGCCGTCCAGGCCCACGCCACGTCATTCCTTGTCAGGGCCCTCAGCGGCTCCGATAGGGACGCTAGATCGCGAATAAATCATTCACAATAGTTTACCATGCCGAGGAAACTCGGTATCTCGGCTGGTGACTCTGGCGGGGCTGCCTCACGAATGTCTCTTACTTTCTCTGGGTCCGGCGAGATGCCTCCTGTGTAGAAGACCAACCCGAAGAATTCTATTCAGTCCTTCAAAAACTCACACTTTTTCCGATGCAGAGGTAGCCCCAAGCTTTTGAGTCTCAAGTGCCCGCTCCAGATGCTTCAGGTGTTCCGCCTCTGACTGTGCGAACACCAGAATGCCATCGGACATATTGATCACGCCTTTTAGTCCTGCCAGGGCCCCCCAGATGGCGTTCTGCAAAACCGCCGCCACCGGCGAGACTCCGAAGCGGAGCTTCTTAAACTGGTACAGCCCCTCGCGAGTCGTGAAAGTGGCGATATATCTCGACTCAGGGTGAAGTTCCAGTTGATTGTAGCCAGACCTCAGGTCCAGCTTGGAGAAAACTTTCGTTTCCTGCAGCTCGCCGACGATGTCATCCAGCGTGGGCGTGAGGTGGCGCTCCCTCTTGATGGCAATGTTGGGCAGTCTCATGTCCACGCAGATGCGGACGGCACCTGGCTGTTTGGGTGCAACAACAATTGGGGAGACCCACGGGGTCGGGCCCTCAACCCTCTCAATAATCTCCAAGTCAACAAGCGACTGAAGTTCCTTCTCCACCTGTGCCCTCAGGTGGAAGGGTATCCTATGGTGTTTGAGGGCTGTCGGTCTCACCGACCCATCAATGTGGAGCCTGATGGGGTCCCCCTTCAGTTTTCTGACTCCTTGAAAGATGCTGTCGAAACGCTGCAGGAGGCGGTCAATGTCCGTGTGATAGACAGCCAGTGTGAAATGTACAATGTCAAGGGCTTCGGAAGCAGCAAAGCTCAATAGAGAGTGTGGGCTCACGCTTGTCACAAAAAATCTCGCCTTGATTTTGTTTGGCCCTTGTGACACCGGCGCCATGAACACCCCTTGAATAGGTAGCGGCGTGTCTCCACCGAAAGAATATATCCGGCCCTTGGACTGTCAGCTTGGGAGGGCCTGGGAGAGCCTCATAGTGCTCTGCTGCCAGCATGCAGACTGGCGCACCTGTGTCTATCAGGACGGGAGTAGGCACCTCCCCAATGTGCACGTTGGTTGCCTGTAACCTCTGGAGCAGGCAGCAATGCTAGAGATGAAGATTATTTCTTCCTCCTCGGCTATGTCCAAATCCTGCATGCCTTGCTCAATCGACGACACACCCCTCACTCTCCGGGCATTGCTCCCGCCAACTCTCGCTGGCCCTCTTGACGCCGTCACAGGGGTGGAGGCCCTGCACACCCTTGCATAGTGTCCTGGCGTGCCCCACTGGCCACAGACCCTCGTCTTCGCCGGGCAATCTCCCACTTGCGGCAGGTCATACCCACAATATGGGCATGACTGCGGAATACCAGCCGCAGAGGGACTGTCCATCCTCCTGGGTGTCCATCGCCTGGGGCAGCACGGCCGATGGCAAACGCGTCTTCGCCCTTCTCAGGGTGCATAGCAGCATCCATTTTCGCCTCTCTGGACTCTGCCAACTCAAAAGTTCTTCCTGTGTCGAGGATCTGTTGCAGCGTCAAGCCCAGCTCCCGTAGCACCTGCCTTCTCAGCTTCCCCGAGCTACACCCTTGCAGCAGCTGGTTTCGCACCCTTTCCTCCTCATTTATCCACCTGCAGGTACTTGCAAGGTGTCTCAGCCATGCGCAGAACTGGTCCAGTGACTCTTCCCCTTGCTCCTTTTCCGCACACATAACAAATCTGTTGCGTCGACATTCGCCAGGGGGAGAAAATGATCTTGGAGGGCCTGTTTCACAGCATCGTACGTGACCACTTGAAGATTGAGAGAGTCATAGATCCTGTGGACCTCTGTGCCCGCAGAGTACACCATGGTGGCAACTTTGGCATCATCATCCATCTCCCCTGCTGCCCTGAAAAACATTTCCAACTTCTTAACCCATAGAAGCCACTTCGGCCCCAGCTTGGATGGTGGACCAGTGGTGTCAAATTCGGGCATAGGAGCAAGGGTGCTGTGCATTCTGCGTGGAACTGGCGCAGGGGCTTCCTCTACTTCTCCCTCCTCACCCATGATGGCAACTGGGAATGGGTACTCACAGTCAGGTAGTCCCTGGACACAAACACTTGCAATCCTGCCTCAGGATTGATATTCAGGCACCCCGCCAATCGATGGTGATGCAGATGGGCCCACAGCAATGGATGGTGACACTTTCAGCTGTCTCCACTGGCTTCCAGGGTGTTGTCCTCCTTTTTCTTTGTTTTTTGATCCACGGCCCCTTAGGTGAAAAGGGCCATGGAGTGTCCAAAAATTGTTCCTTTAAGAAAAAGGATCGCAGCCGGCACACGAGTACACTCCTGGGCCGCAACCGCTGCGATCCGCGATGCAGACAAGATGGCCGCCGGCCATGTGCGTATGTTCGTGACGGCACGGAGAAAGCACTTTCTCCGATTCACTCGGAGCAATGATCTCTCTCTCCGCTGCCGCCGCTCCTCGTTGCCAGTGTTGTGAGGTGAGGGACCTTCTGGTCCCCCCCGCCGGCAGTCACACGTGCATACACACACTCGCACTAAGGACCTACACGGGACGCGTGTTGCCTGCTCAGGTCCCAGCGGCAACTGGCTACTGGGACCGTCTTTATTTAACTTGCGCATGTGCGAGCCTCGTTATGGGCCGCGCATGCGCATACTGCGTAATCCCTACGCAACACTCTGGGGATCCCAAAATGGGTAAAGAAAAAATCGTATCCCTTGCGCGAGAGCCACACTGGGCATCAGGAAATAAAAGCTGGCGTAAAGGACCCTCTTGTGTGGACATGCGAGGGTCCCTTTACTCTGAAAAGAAAATAAACTGTTGGGAGCGCGTGTGACGTGCCGGGTACACAACGGTAAAATCGTTAAATAGGGTTAGAAGCGCTTTGCTCCGCGCCCTTAAATCACGGCTGCCATGGCTCTCAAAGCACTCCCCTTAAAGGTAGGGGAGCACCATGAGCATTGCCACCCCCCAGGTGCCCATCCATCACTGCAGCTGGCCCGGGCACATTAATTCTACAGTGCTCCCCACAGCAGCGGAGCACTCAATGTTTCCAGCCTCCTGGGCTGAATTAAAAAAAATTCCCCCCTTCTGCACCTCCCATTAACAGGTGGCCTAATGAGACCTGGGCCACACGTTGAAGACATGGCCCAGGTGTGATAAAATGCTGTGGGGCTCCCACGCTGCCTCCAGTGATGGGCTGCCTCTGACACACGCAGCCGAGCCATATAAAAAACGTTGGGGTCCCCACACACTATGCTGTTGCCTGCTGCTGTCGTCTGCCACAGCACTCCTCACAGGAGAGGGCAGAGTGAGAAGAACATTGCGAAGAAGCCGCAGCAAATGACCTTGAGGCAACCCTGGCCAGGCTGTCTCTGAAGTGAGGTGTATATAGTTTTTATACAGTGCACTGTAAGGACATTGTATATACTTTTTTAAAGATTATTTTGCATTTTTGATATTTAAAAGGACCCTTTTAATATTTTTTAGATACGCAGCTGCTAGGTTTCATTTAAGTTGTGTGTGTATATAGCGTATTGTCTTGTGCTTTTTCCTTTTTAATATAAAAACTCTCAAAACCCTGCTGGTGTACCGGAAGGGTATAAGTGAACATCTGATAACTAAAGAGAACCGTACGCTAGCATTCCGCCTTTCCTTTTGTGTGCCAGTTACTTTAACCATGTGCATTTTTGCTTTAGGTGTATCTGGGAATCCTGGACCAATCTTCTAATTGTTCCCTACCTTTCTCACCTTCCCAGTGCGGCTCACTGGGGTGATCGCAAACCCAGGAGAGCGGGTTTTGGAGACAGATAACAGGCGGGTACAGTTATAAGTTATAATATATGTATCGTGTGCCCGCCTACACCTCTCTACCAATAAGGTGCGTAACACGATTACCCTGCTACATTTCATCAAGGCACTGCTGAGATCAACTTTGGTGTGTCTATACGCTCCTCATCCTTCCGTCTTACCTATATACTTACCTTTTTTTTTATCAACTTTATTTTAATTTTCAAATAAGTACCAACAATCCCAATGACGTCACCCCTCACCCCCCAAACATGCTAACAATGTATACGGTGTGAACAATATCAATGAATAAGTAGCCTGGATCGCACCTTTCTCAGTTCAGCTTGTGTAATTAAATAACAGAAATGCTACGCAAAAGTCTCGGTTTAAAGTACATTTGCTCTCTGTCCATTGTGTAGTCATGCAGCGGCATCCAAATGTCCAAATATTTTGTGTAGGAGCCGTGGGCTAAGGCGGAAGTCTTTTCCATGGCCATAACCCCCCATAATCTCACCCACCATATAGCGGTCATCGGTCCTTGTCTGTTCTTCCAGTTATGAGCCAAAGTTATTCTAGCCGCGTTTAACATGTGGGTGATAAGGTGAGCTTTTGGACCCGATTTAGGATAGCTTCCTTCGACCGCTTCCCCCCAATAGGATCACCAAAGGGTCAAAGGGCAGTTGTGTCCCAGTGATCTCCTTGATGTGGCTGAGGATTTCCTTCCAATATGTTTTGGCCAGCGGACAAGTCCACCACATATGTATGAAGTCACCTGGTTGCCCACAGTTCCTCCAGCAGGTTATGGGGTAATCCGGATTGATGGTGTGCAAACGTGCAGGTGTCATGTACCATCGTAAGCACATTTTGTATGCTGCTTCTTTGATGGAGGTGCACTTGGAGCATTTCGCGGTTCTTTGCCAAATTTGATACCAGGTGTCGCTAGAGATCGGTTTCCCCACGTCCGCCTCCCACCGTTGCATATAAAGGAGCACTTCTTCAGGGTCTAATGTTCCCATTAGGTTGTACAATCTCGGCACGCCTTATACCTACCTTTTTCTTCCTGGGGTAGTGTACAGTTTTCTAGTGTAAGTTTCTATTTTCTCTTTAAATTAGTTATAAGTTTTGGATAGGGATTTGTATATAGCATCATAATCATAGTTTGATTTTACCTGAGCATGGCCGCTATGTCCACCTGAGACCCTTCTCTGTGTAGACTCCAACCCTGAGGGGGGCGGGGGGGGAAGAAGAATACCAACATTGGGCGGACCAGACCAACCAGATGATACACGACTGGAGAGCTACAGACCCGGAGAAGAGGCGTTGCGTTATTGAGTCTGCATGGTCCTGCATTGAGTCATCCAGGTGCTCCGTGCCACGCATCGAGACCCCACATCGAAGGACATCATGTACATGCTGGATGGAGTATTTGGAGCCACTTAGTCTGGTGCAGAGCTGATGGTGAAGTACTATTCCACCCGCTTCTCAGAATATCTGGTGAAGACCGAGCCGATTCTTCAGCTGGCATTGCAATGGAAGAGGATTGAGCCGAACAGCCTGAACCTGGTCAGGCTGCAACAGGTCATGTGCAGAGGCAAAATGCTGCCGCTGTTACTTCTGCAGCGACGACTTCGAGAACGGACCCAGACACCACCACCCATGTCTCCAGATGAGCATCGTAACGGGCCTTTTTACGCATTAAAATCTTGGAAATATGACAACTTTATTATTTTCCTGCGTACATTTACGCACGGGTTTAGAGCAGAAGGAAGTGCAGAGGTCAAGTTACTTGACAGAAATTAGAACTCTTGTTTTGATTTTTTGAGGATAGCACAGGGGCAACACGCTGGTCTTGGAAGCAAGACCACGCAGAGCAACAGAGGTTCGAATCCCAGATCCATGCTTTGAAACCGAACTCTGGTACGGTATTCGGCAGGTTTTAAAAAAAATTATAAAATTAAATAAATAAAATGGATGTAATTGCAAGCCTTGGAGAAAAGCCTCTGAGACAGAAATTCTTTTCTCTGAAGCCTTTCATACAGAAACCGCACACAGTGATATGAGGAATGGTTTAACTCTTTTCAGCTTCTGGTTTGTTTTGTGCGTAGATGCAATGGAGAAAACAGAAGCTTTGTGCATATTTATTTTCCTAGCATTTTAGGATCATGTAATTAATAAGATGGAAAACTGAGTTACAATTGCGAACTGTTTTGTTTCTATTGGGTCCTATTCATTTTCACGTTGTGACGTGTGTTGTATGCCTGTTGCATACTTTTTACACTCTTGAGGAGGCAAAAAATGTTTACACTTATAATTTCAATGTACACTCGAATTATAAAACGAGTATGCAAGGTCTGGTTTACACCCATTCAACCTCAACTTGCAGTCAATGGGGTTTATTACTATAAATGGTCAGTGGTAGCAGAGTCCTTGCTCAAGGGTGAGGGATTGTAATTGCACTAAAGACGGGTGTTACAGCCTCTTTCAAATCTTAAATACTACAATTAAAACCTCCAAAACCTGACTCTCCAGGAAGTTCAAAAAAACTAATGGGCCTAGAGCACACCTATTTTTGATGCAATACATGACTCAAGATAATTAGTGGGGTGCGGGGGAGAACATCAACCCTGACATTGGGTTGTATCTAACAATGCGAAAAACAGCAGGTGTCCACAAACTTCCTCTCCAGGAAGTGCAAGCACTGCTCAAAAAACGAATAAAAAGGAGTTTCATTTGTAAGTAGAAACTCAGCCAAACCTGTCCCTGTAGTGATAATCCAGACAGGTATTTAACTTTTTTAGGTAGCGCTTCATGCATCATTCGTCCAACTTCTAGGCACTGTGACTATTATACCTCAGTCAATAGACAGTTTACCAACCTCTGAAGGACGTTTGCTGGTCAGATAGCTCAGCCCGTTGAGCGCTTGCTGTTGCTATCTATGTTTTATCTGCAGTTTGCTGGTTCGAATCCCGGCAAGGCAAACTCAGCCTTTTATCCTTCTGAGGTCGATAAATGCGTACCAACTTCGGATGGGTGATAATTGTATGTAAATATGTTCTGTGCACAGCGCTTTGCCAAAAGGGCTATATAAATGACAAATCATTAACTCTGTCCAACCAAAATTTGACCATGAGGTTAGGTATAGAATTTAGAAGAGTCCCTGCATTGTTGGATCTTAACAACACTGGCATACCATTAGGTAGCAGTAGTTCCAGGAAATGAAGAATTTCATTAAACATCAAAAGACAGTTCTATTGAACCTCAAAACACACAATACAATTCATGTTTGCTTTAATGTATAATTGGCAAGGTTTTCTGCGTTTTAAAAATTAAAGTATAGTCTGAAGAGATCAAATGGTCAAACCGTAGGGAAATAATAAAAGGCGTATTGAGTCACTATCATCCTGTTTTAGATTAACATCCCCTTCTGCAACATGTTTTAGGAAGTGAACCAGCTGTAGAGTAGCTGGGAATTGGTATAGAATAATTTCGTTTTCTAAGGCTGAATTCCTTCGAATTATGGTTTACTGAATTCTTACTATGCAAAGCTTTTCTGATTTGAGTTAGCCTAGGTATTTTGTCTAGTTGCTATCAAAGTTATGTTAGTTCTATCTTTGGGGATCGTGCACTGCTGAGGCAATTAACTGTTCCTGTTCTATGTGGGTGGTTCAACAACTGCTGTATCGGTGATGCACATGCTGTGCATGTTTGTGACAGTAATTGAACTGCTGAGGCCTATGAAGTGTAGCTTGCACTGCTATGGCCCTTCATTTACCTCTTCAGTGTTGCAGTGCTTGCACTGCTCCATCCCATGCAGTTCCTTCTCTATGCAAGTGACACTTCTGTTATGGCCCACAATGTATATGTTCCAAGTGTGATACTCTTGCATTGTTGAGACGCACAATGTTCCTGTTCTTTGTGAGGAAAGCATTATCTACTGAGATCCATGTAACTCCTTTTTGGTATTAGGAGTGGAGTGTGCACTACCAAGGCTATGTTACACCTGTTGTATTTGAGAGGAGTTTCTACAACAGCGCTGCGATGCCCAAGGGCTGCTTGTGTGCTATACAAATGTAAAAAATAAATAAAATAAAAATAAATACTGCGCAGACACGGTCCTAATCTGTTCTCTATGTGGGAATCTTCTACCCCTGCTTTACACCTTGCACTGATTTCCGCCTGTTCTACATGATAAAAGTTTTCATTGGGGTTGCCCTGATTTGCTTTTGTGTTGTGTTGGGGAAGCCTGCACGGTTTCAACTTGAGCTGTCCTGCTTTGTGTGAGCGAAGAGTTAAAAAGCTTATACTGCTGTTGTAGCCTTTCTTTATATACAAGGGAAACTCTGTTTTAGTGTTCATCTGTTACATTTGTGAACGGGGGTTTGTGTCACGACACCATGTGAGAAACCTGCCTTTCTGTCACAATGCAGAAAGCTGCCGCATTGTAATGATTTCCATACAGTTTTTGTACATGTCACTGGATGTTGCATACGTTTTACTCTCTTGCAAAGGAGAAAGCCAATTTTTACTCTCTTGAAATCACATTTACTTTCAAAGTTTAAAAATAGGGTGTCAAATACTCCCACCTTAAAATCTTATCTGCAGCACTGCCACCACCCTTTGATGAACTGGTCTGACGATTGCGTACTCTGAAAGGCGAGATAGAGGACACAGTGTACAGTTTACCAAGTCCATTGGTGTCTCTGTACACTGCCCTAGAGTATGACCTGAGACATCAAGTGGAGGAGTTGCGCCAAACCATCCAGGTGATGCAGCTGCAGAGGGTACCGGCTGTAGGAATGGATGTTAGATTAGAATGTCTGCGCTGCAGCCTGACTGTGCTCCGATTGGCTCCATTGTACAGTAGACCAACCAACCCACCCAGAAGCCGGCAGACTAACGCCGGTCCCCCCTACCAAAGGCCCCACTGCTAAGACTCATGTCTGTGCCTGTCCGGGCCGAGGAGGGTACTGGAGGGCCGTATCCCTGTTCGAAATATGCTCTGTCCTCCTGATTAATTCCTTCTCCCAAGCTCATGGGTTCCTAGACTATTTTTGCTCCTGCAGACTTGAAGTGAGTTTGGCTGACCTCCACCACTTTCTCTCCTAATGTCCTTCTCATTTCTTTGCTGCAATTTAACATTCATCTTCCACTTGTGCACTTGTGACTCCTAAGTAAATTGGACTTGGGTGTGTTTGCTTTCCATCTGTGAACCTCCTGCATTTCATTGTTTTGTGCCTCTGTTTTAAAAATCTTATTTAGTTGTGTGATCCTAGTGCTCCCTGACTTGCTACCCTAGCATGTAATCATGGCGGGACCCACATCAAGTCTGATTAAATGAACAGGCATGACAAGCCTTGCAAAGCCACATAACCCTCACGGTCATCACATCTGGGTTTCACACCCCTGTGCTCCACCTACTCATAAACCCCCTGACCAGACCTCCAGGGGTTATTGGACACTCTAGCTACATCTTCTTACTACCACCACCCCAGAAACATGACCTAAACCTGCAGCTCAGTGGAACCTCTTTTCCTCTGGGACTTTAACCAGCTGTTGAGGTTACTTGGTACCTGTATGTATAGCACATACAATTAATTAAATGACAATATCTTACAAATACCAGCCAGTTGACTTTTTTTTGTTTGTTTTGACTGAAAGTTGGTGAAGTCAATTTAGGCAAAATATCACTACCTTGTACTAGGGACTTTCAGATTTTTGTAAGGATACACAGTACTTGAATTTTCTATTTCCTTCTTGTAGAGCATTCATCCAATCAGGTTTTTGTGTGACCGCTGCGCCTCATGCAAGTTCAGTGGTGCATTAGAAAATTGGCAGTCATTCAGTTAACGCCACTATTTTAGCGGTACTTAAATTACCTCCACTTTTTTACCCCACCGCTGAATTATAGGGCTCGTCTTGAAGTGGAGAATTTACCTCCAGCAAATTGTTTTAGATTAATTCTACATTCTCAAGCCATTAATCAGCTTATTTGAATCGGGCAAAACTACCACCTTCTGTAAATCCGGCAAGCCACGATGGAGTTTTATGAACTCCAAAAATAGGGAATTACACATCTTTCAGCCACCTTGCAGTCCTGCTGTAAATTTCCGGGACTAAGTAGCTTTAACAATAATTGGGTTGGGCGGTAATTCTGCAAAATTAATTGCTGCCAAACCCGGTAGTGGTGCTCAATGACCTTTTTTCACAGCTACTATCATCCACATGTTTTGGCAATCAAGTCACTTTTTCAAGTGTCCTGAAAGAGAGCAAAAAGCCTAATGTTACCCCTTAGACAAATATTACAAGTGTGTATCTAATTACACCCTAATGTGTAAACCTAAAGCTAAGTACTCCTATATGTACTTAACCAGCACTTCAGTGCAATGCAGGAAAACTGTACATTACAAAGTTTCCCCTGCCTTAAATCTTGTTACTGAGCCCAGTCAATTGTTTACCACCTGGACCAAATGGGCAGAGAAAACGGACTCTGCTGCTAGCCCTGCTAGTGATTGTAGGTCTGTATGTTCACCACATCTATTTGAACTGGCACAACTTTCCCAGATAGGGAAGCACCCTTATGTCAAATATTTATAAATAAATGTGCCAATCAGTAATGTCATGCTATTCCCTCAGATTTTTGGTTTTGTAAAAACCAAATCCAACATGTTTCACTCTTTTTAAATTGACATTGTTGATCATCCCTGTAGATTCCATGAAATCGTCTATATCACTCTACATAGATATATTGTGATTCATGCCATTAAAATGTACTTTTTTGTATTTATCTGTATTTGTCTATTATGTTGCGTTCGCCGAACCGCTTTACACAGTTAGATGAAAAATATGGTACTACAATAATGAAGAACGTGAAATAACAGATGCAAAAGAGGTAGAGAGCGTTAGGTGTCAGATAGAAAAGATGGTCTTTTAAACGGGTGCAAAAGATGTGATAGGAGGGTGAAGAACAGATAGAAAGCGGGGGAGAATCCCAATACTTGGTGCTAAAAGGGAGAATGAATAAAAGCGAGAGAAAGTGCATGAGGGTTTGGGAATGATAGAACTGGAAACAAGAGGGCGGGTAGAAGAAACCAGGGATGAAAGATGAGGAGCAAGGCCATGAAGACATTGAATGATAATAGAGATTCCAAGGGTAAGATGAAAGCAGATCTTGGAGAGGATGAGATACAGGAGTCGGGGCGCAGAAGAAAAAGAAGGCAGATAACAGAACTATAGATAGACTATAGGGGCATTAGATGAGAGGCAGGGAGACCAATCAGAACAGCTGAGTATTAGTCCATACAGGAGAAGATAAGGCAGGAAATAAGAAGTGTGGCGGCATGGAAAAAAGAGGAAAGGTTGGGCATGACAAAGATTGAAAAGATGAAAGCGTCAGTTACGTGCTGTAAGGGAGATGTGTGAGGAAAAAAAGTGGAGTGAAAGATGTCTCCAAAGTTAAGGGCAGAGCTAAAAAAAATTAAATGGGCAGAAAGGAGAGAGATGGAAAGGAGAAAGTGGGGAAGAAGAGGAGGGAGGAAAAAGAGGATATCCGTGTTAGAAGGGTTAAGATGAAGAAAGTGGGAGGACATTCAGAACTGACCACCAATAAGACAGGAGGTTACTTTAGATCAGTGGTATTTATTTATATTTATTTAAATTCTTAATAACGCACCAAAATCGCCCGAAGGCCTCACAGCATATGAAAACCTTTTTATGTCGAGACCCCTTCGTTCTTTCATATGCCTCCTAGCAAGTCTCACAAGCATGCTTACCTTGTGGGCATTTTTGCATTGGGTGATGCATACAACATTGAGCGATTTGCAGTTGTATGTTCCTTTTATCTGTATTGTTTGATTCTGTGGGTTAGCAATGGCAGATTCGGCCAGATCTGTAGTCCCGTTTTTAATCTTCTAACATTGCATGGGTATGTTTGAGGCTATATTTGCTCTCAATGTGGTTGAAATGCACTTGTGGTCAGGGACTGCGCTAGATTTCTTGGTTCCTTGTATGCAATTGAGGAAGTTTCTTCGAAAATGTCTCTCTGCTGAATATTGGTTGTAGGTTTTTATCAATTGTGTTGCTACTGAACTATAGATGGGTAGTAAGGGCATTTGTTCTATCTTTCCATTGTCTTATATTGTAGCAGGCTGTCTGAGTATTTCCAAAGCACAGTCAAAATTCCCTGACCGTTTGTCTGGCTAAGTGGCCCTTTTTGCAATAAGAATCTATGGATTGTGGTGAGCTAATTGATCCTTGTCTTCCTATTGGCACATATGCATGGGTACCAGATGGTGTGGCGGTAGATAATAAACAGTTTTGACTCACTTGGATGGAACATGACCTGTGCAGGTATTTGTTCCCTTGCATGGGTTTCTTGTAAACAGCCATACCACCAAACAGAGATGTTGGTATCCTGGAAGCAGGTTCTGTGGTGAACGTCATGGTTTAAGCCATTTTATGATTCATAGAATTGCTTAAGGGAATCGCCAGGTTTTCTCCAGATCAAGAAAATTCAACAATTTCTATGATTGTAATTGTGAGTGCTTCCTATACTGAGGTGTCTTTTGTGCCCATGCCCGGTCTGTTTTTTTTGTAGGATGCATCTCTGATTGGGAGGTCTATCTTGCTGCTTGCTTTCTGTGAGAATTTCCAGCATGCAGTTATTTGATCTTCTAGCGGAATGTTGGATTGAGGTGATATCTAATGTGGCCAGGAGTACATGAAGTGGTACATATTGTACCACTTGAATCTTCCTGAGGATGTGTTCCCCGAACAGATGTGTGTCTGGTCTGTCCTCCCATGAAACCCCTTGATGGATTAAATTTATCCAGATAAGGATTTGGTCCATATGTTTGCTCAAGAGATAATCGGTCCAGAATTTCAAGTTTGCTGATCTTTAGGACAATATAGAATGACCAAGAGGTTGAATTGTATGGTATGTGATGTTGGAGATGTTCCTCAATACTGCTTGACATCTCCTTGATGATTTGTTTGAGTTTTTTTTTGTACTCCGTGGTGGGGTCATCACTAGGTTCCTGGTTATAATTTGTGTCAAGAAGTTATCTTTTTGTCTCCCTTTTTGTATTTCTTTATATCCATGACCACCACAGTACCACCTTTTGTCAGCTGTTTTTATTATGGTGTCCTTGTTTGTTTTGTGGGTTCTTGTTATGAATTGTTTTCAGTGAATACCATTATTTATGTTCCTGTTGCTACACGTTCATTACCGTAGTCCTCTGACTCACCAGTTTGTATGGATCTTTAAACTTCTAAACAAAAGACTTTGGGGGTCATTATAACTTTGCCGGCCGGGGCAAAGGTCCAGTGAGAGTGCTGGTATTTCCGTGAGTAGCACTTTTCCCGGACCACCAAATTACAAGTTTGTCGGTGGGGGGTTCACTGAATTACCTCCAGCCAAGAGTTGGAGGTAAATCGGGCACCCACTGGCAAAAAATAACAGTATTTCCGGCACTGGTATTACCGGCGCCGAAATACCAGCAATCCCCTCCATGGAATGGGGTTTTACCACCCTTTCTGCTGCCTGTAATATACTGATAATACTGGGATATCGGGCGGTAGAAACGGTAGGTCAGTTTGCCGGTATCCCACTGGAATTGCTGGCAGGATACCAGTAAACTTAAAATGTCCCCTTTTAGCTCGCTTTGTTTAAAGGAAAAGCAAAAGTTATTTCTAGAAAATGGATCGGACGAATGTTAAATGTACTAAATTCAGACACATACTTTTTTATAGCTCTGATTATCAACCTAAACATGCCATATATCCCAGAAAGGGGATTCGTATGGGAAATGGTATTAATTTTTTTCACATTCAATCTATTGTATTTATAAAAGATATATAGGCAACAATCCAATCGATCAGTCCTCACAATCAGTGTAATGTATTCAATATCAAGGGCAGTCCTGGTTACCTCCAATTGATCCATCATGGGCGATTTGGTCCATGATGGGCATATGTGGCTGGTTTGCAAATCGCAATTAGTTGAAATGGGGCAGTTCTTTCCATGGTGTGCATTATAAGTAAAGCTACATTCCATAACTCATCAACTTATTCATCTTAGTACACTCAAAGTTAGTGCTGACTGGGACAACATGCACGAACATACTCCGAGCAGTTTCTTGATATGTGTTATCAAATATATGCATGCTTGCATCCAGTATCAACGGCTTGTGTGTCCACAATGTGGATTGGGAAAATCTATCATAGTCGCTGTTGTGTGACCACCATTTTGGTTTTGGACAGTTCATCTTGAACACCTAAATCCGCCAATCCTTTACAAAATATTATCTTTGGATGACTTAGCAATGATAATTCAGCATGTGCACAGTGATCATTACTCTAAGATTCAGCTAAAATTCTGCCCAGGGGTCAAGATAGCCCTTGAACCCCAAAGGAGTGACTGATGTTGCAGCTGTTTTATCCTCACATCCAAATACAAGGGCTGCTTGAATCATTATATATGCTTCAATGTTATAGATATTTTAATTTTAGGACAAGTGTTGTGAAAAATGAAATGATCACAATGCCCAGTGTGCATTACGTACTTAGTGAATCAACCATATACCTCTTTAATCACAGTAATATTTGTCAGCTATAAAGATCTGTGCTCATATTCCCAAAATGTTCTTCGATATTTTGTTAAACAGGTTGGACTCATCACTGGTGCTATTTGTCTCGTTCCCTTTCTCATTGGGAACTTTCAAAAGAGTACAAGAGAAAGCCAGACTCCCAATCTTTGAATGCTAACCTATCAGAAAAATATTTTATATGGTTATTCTAGGTTTTAATAATGTGCTTTGGTCGGGAAGATAAGTGTAACATTCTTATTACTACTACAATATATACTGGAAGTAATCCTTAGAAATAAGCATTTTAAAAAGGACAAATTAACGTGTTCGCACAATTGCATAATTCCTTTTTAGTAATAGATGCTTTTGCAAAACAGCCGTCTGCCGTTCCCTCCTCCCTCTGACCCCCTAATCCTTTTTTTTTTTTTTTTTTTTTCTTGTGGTCAGGCATATGTGAACAACAACTTGGGCGGCTTTAGCAACCACACACATCTGACACATAGAAAGAGACCAATACGAAAAGTGTGAGAGAAGGAAAGAGAGAGAGGGAGAAATGCAGACAGACAGAGATAGTGACAGGGGGAAGAGAGGGAGAGAGTGGGGGCAGAGAGATAGAGAAAGAAGGATCAAGAGTGTGCTAAATTGGCATACCATACTCTGTGTACAGCAAATAGTAAATAACGTTCTTTGATTTAGAAATACAAGAATATCTGTTTAGTGTATAAGGAGTCTGTGATATGCGAATAACACACTTCAAATAAAAGCCAGGGGACAATGTTACAGTTTGTTACTACATCTACTAGGTTCTAAAGAACTATCCGGGAGAAACGTGGAGGATGACCTAACCGTGCCTTCTAAATTGCCTGCTGGTGAAATTCAGTTTTTTCTAACATAAAAAACAGAAATGTTAGGCAATGTTTAGTGTTGTTTTAACAGTAAGCATTTATCCTTTATGAATGATCTGAGGGATAATTAGACTCTCATGCCTCGATCTTTACCAAGCTTGATTAAAGAGAGGCATATGATCTGCTCAGAATGAACAATAGGACCAAGTCCAAGGCCATGGCATATAGCTCGTTTAGCATTATAAATATTGGTTGATGCCATAGGTCTTTGCATCTCCATCAATTATTTAGCGGTTCTTGGATGCAATTATTTTCCCGAAATGGAAAACATCTGGCTTTTTAACTGTTTAGAAGACATTTTGATGTTCTCCGGGATGTCTTATTGAAATCAAGTTATCATGTGAAACGGAAAGTGTGAATTTGAACAGCCTTCATTAGAATATATTGGATACATCCTTCCCTTCAATGGACTGGCAACATATTCCAAGAAGGATATGATATGGCATTTATAACGCGCCTTTACATAAGTGTCTCAAGGTGCGGCGCGGCAATGCAAGGGAGGCGAAACAGATGGAGGACAAAAAAAAACGATTACTAGGCATATTGACCTTGAGATCGCGCAAGTGCCAGGGTGCGGGGAGGGGAGAAGTGCCAGGGGAGGGGGGTGGGAGGATGGACAAGTGCAGGACAAGGACTAAACACGACAAGCAAATAGTGCAGCCAACAAGTGGCAAGTGTGAGCGTTAGAAGTGCACCCAACAGGTGGTTAATAAGTGCAGGACAGTGGACTGTAGGGTTACAGATACAGACCACAAGTGCAGGGGGTGCCAGGAGGCAGTGTGGGTATGCAGCTGGACGGGCAGTTACCTGGGCTCGAATTCAAAGGGTAGCAAAGTGACCAGTGCATGTATCAAATTATAACTAAAGGGGTATACCTGCAATTCGGTCCCTGGACCTTCAGGTAAAGTACATGAAATTAAAGCAAGACATGAACCAGTGGATCGGGTTGACACATAGATTATTCAGTAATTATAAATTTTAATCAATAGACACATGACAAAATAATTGTATGTATAGTTTAAAATAATTAATTAATTCCATCAACATACCTTTCATGTCTCAAACATTCAATCATAATCCCATACTTGCTCATTCGCACATTCCTATATAAAACCAATTTGGCATCCAATACATTGTGTATTCATAATACTACACAGAATTTCCTTCAGTTGTAACAATTGTTAATGACCCAGTCCATAGTATCGGGTGTCGTATCTGATCTGGTTTTTATTTTTCCAGATTGTTCAGAGAATCGTCGACACGTGTTTCGGTCACAAAGACCTTCTTCAGGACATAGGGCAAGAAGTAATAGATCTGCCCTTTTTGGAAACGTATAGGTCAATTTTCAATCTAAAAAAACATAAAAACCATCAGGATATAATGTCATCCCTATTTCTTCAGTATCGGTGACTAGTAATGTTACATGTGTACTTCTAATCCATAAACACATGAAGACCTACTCACCCCCACGTTTCAACTCTAGGGATAGCGGGTAGGACGTCGGAATCAATCCTCCACTGGAATCTATAACCATATAAAGATCCTGTGGACCAACGGAGAAAGATCTAAATTCTCGGTTTTTCATCAGTAGTAGACGAAAACAAAATCAAAATATCTAGATCTACTTATATTTCATGATATGTATATATTAAAAAGTGTCTGCACTCGCAGTCTCCATTTGTTAGTGCGGTATAATATTTTCTTAGGGTGTCATTAAATATTAGCAGACGACCACAGGCTCCACCATCTGCAAGAACAAAAGCTACAGATGTATCCATTCATTCCTACACTAAAGTTATATTAGAGCCGTGCAAATGCACCGTACAAGTAAACTCACCCACACAATAATCCTGTATGGATCCTTCAGATGTTAGTTCGTTGTCTCCGGCTTTAATTGTGTACAACAGCCGATGGTCACTTCTTACAATACCTAAAGGAGTATAAAAATGGGGATTCCTTAATAAAGGGCTCTGCCTCCTCATAAATGCCCCATGTATTACATAGTCATCGCGTCCTGATAACACCTCTACGCAGTTGTGACAATTGTGTCGTATTAATACTGGAATAAGGGTGCAGCTACACCCATCATGTCATATCTGTTAGTACGTGTCCCGCAATTAATACCGCTAAGTTTATAGGTGGTACATGCTGATATAGTCCTCCTAGAATGCTAGAGTATACATACCCCATGCTTTCCTCTGACTTGATACGCACTCGTACAATGTTCAGAGAAATAGCTGTGTACTAATGATGTGATAATTCTATGAGACAACAACACTCCTCCCCGCATGCGCTTCAATATCTACTTGCATGCTTTTCGTGAGAAAACATAAACCATTTCTGAAAAGCTCACCAGTGTTTGTTCGTATACTCCGTGAGAACCTCGTCAACAATAGTTTTCATCCTTCCAGCATACGTCCGAGTTTACTGTATGGTCAGTTCTTACGTATTAGGAGGAACTGTTTGGAGAAAGTGGAATTCAAAATTCATGCTGAACAGCTTAAAGAGAGGCTTGTGAATAGGGGTTACCCAAAAAGACTGGTGAAAGATCAAATGAAAAGAGCAGAACATACTAATCGTGATACATGCCTGACCACTCGAGAGAAACACAAGAATGAGCGCCTAGTATGTGTGACGACATTTAATCCAATAAATGGAGATGTAAAGAGGATTATAAACAAATGGAATGTGGTCAAACAGCCAGGGTCATTAATACAGAAACCAATGTTTGCATTCAAACAAAACCAAAATCTGAGACAGAGATTGGTACATACCTACAGAGAGCCTATGAAGGAACAATCTATCAATAATCAGTGGGGATTGCCCCTCATTTTGGGGCATTATATATGTGAAAAATGTGTGGCTTGTCCACTCACCGAGACTAAACATGAATTCCATTACAGCAAAAGAGTGTGGAAAATGAATCATCACACGAACTGTCTTACAAAAAATGTTATCTATGTTATCAGTTGTCCTTGCCAACTCCTTTATGTGTGTAAAACCACACGGGAGGTCAGGCAACGCATATCAGAACATAGTTGTATAAGGAATAAAGTGGCAGATAAACTGCTCGTTGAGCATTTTGTGAAACTGCAACATAAAGACAGTGATTTAAGATGGTTTGTCCTCCAACACATCAAAAATATGAGAGGTGGTGATATAGGTACAACATTGCACCGTATCGAACAACGATGGATCCACACTCTGGACACAGTCCGGAATGGGCTGAATGTCTCAGCGCAATGGAACACCATCATTACGAAAATTTTTAATTAATATAGATGTAATTTTGTACTCTAGTGAGTTATGTAGTTATATCTAGAATATAGCATCTGTCTAAAAAATCGAGCAAGGAAGTGAAAGATCCTGAAAACTGTATATCTGGAAATGAACAACACTGACTAACAACCATTGTGTATATATACATATACATTCTGTGCACAATATCCCATCATGAAGTGCCAGGATGTATTTTGAAAAATTGCGGAATTGGTTAATGAAAACAGGGGCCTCGGTATAATTTTTTTTTTTTTTTGCATATGTGATTAATGGGTATTAATTTCCATTAATGGTGTGGTTCAAGAAAATGGGATTCTGGTTTATTTTGTGCGTCCATGGTTGAAATGTTATGCACTTAACAAAAATCTATGCAATGGGCCTACAATTCACGTGAGACTAATAGAAATAAAATCGGCCACACTAAACTGGCATTATGAAATAATGTGTTAGTGACCTGGTCCCTATGCTGAGGGAGTCCAATTAATTTTATGTGTGGTCGTTCAATTACTCAGGCGTTTTCTACTTCCCTTGCCTGTTATTGGGTCGCTGTGTGTTTTTTGGTCCCTTTTTTGTGTTCTGTTTGAACACAATTGAAGACATAGGGCCTCATTACACGGTAGGCGGTAAGGGTTTACCGGTACCGGTATTTTACCAGTACCGGTAAATCCTTATCGCCTTACTACGAGGTCCCTTTGCGGGTTGGGGAATTTAACGCCTGCTTTTTGCAGGCGTTAAAAACCAACCCGCAAAGGGACCAGTGGAGCTAATTACGGTACCGCAATTTGCGGTACCGTAATTAGCGCCTTCCCCATTCCCATAGAGCCCTATGGGGCAAAAATGGGAATGGGGAAGAGCAATGGTGGAAGGGGGAATTACCGCCCCGCCAACCTTGGAATGGGGCGGTAATTCCCCTTTCCTCCAAGGCGGTACCGGTAAATTACCGGCATGAACCATGGCGCTAATAGCGCCATGGTTTACCGCCTACCGTGTAATGAGGCCCATTGTCTGTCTTCGGTGTCTAGTGAAAATGATGGGGATATAAACGAAGTCCTTTGTTTATTTCCCTGTCTCGGCAGAAATGGCGTGCCGGCGGAATATTTGGGGGTGTTGACGAGGTTCTCAAGGAGTATACGAACAAACATCGGTGAGTTTTTCAGAAATGCTTTATGTTGTTTTCTCACGAAAAGCATGCGAGTAGATTATTCAAGCGCATGCAGGGAGCAGTGTTGTTGTCTCATAAAGAATTATCACATCATTAGTACACGGCTATTTCTCTGAACATTGTACGAGTGCGTAGCGAGTCAGAGATGAGCACGGGGTATGTATACTCTAGCGTTCTAGGAGGATTATATCAGCATGTACCACCTATATACTTTACGGTGCTAATTGCTGGACACGTACTAACAGATATGCCATGATGGGTGTAGCTGCACCCTTATTCCATTATTAATACAACACTATTGTCACAACTGCGTAGAGGTGTTATCAGGACTCTGACTATGTAACATATGGGGCATTTATGAGGAGGCGGAGCCCTTTTATTAAGGAATCCCCATTTTTATACTGCTTTAGGTATTCTAAGAAGTGACAATCGGCTGTTGTACACAATTACAGCCGGAGACAACGAATTAACATCTGAAGGATCCATACAGGATTGTGTGGGTGAGTTTACTTGTATGGTGCATTTGCACGGCTCTAATCTAACTTTAGTATAGGAATGAATGGATACATGTGTGGATACATGTGTATCTTTTGTTCTTGCAGATGGTGGAGCCTGTGGTCGTCTGCTAAAATTTAAGGAAACCCTAAGAAAATATTATACCGCACTAACAAGTGGAGACTCTGAGTGCAGACACTTTTTAATACATACATATTATGAAATCTAAGTAGATCTATATATTTTGATTTTGTCTACTACTGATGAAAAACAGAGAATTTTGATCTTTCTCTGTTGGTCCACAGGATCTTTATATGGTTATAGATTCCAGTGGAGGATTGATTCCGACGTCCTACCCGCTATCCCTAGAGTTGAAACGTGGGGATGAGTAGGTCTTGGATTAGAAGTACACATGTAACATTACTAATCACCGATACTGAAGAAATGGGGATGACACTATATCCTGATGGTTTTTATGTTTTTTTCAGATTGAAAATTGGCCTATACGTTTCCAGAAAAGGGCGGATCTATTACTTCTTGCCCTACGTCCTGAAAAAGGTCTTTGTGACTAAAACACTTGTCGACGATTCTGTGAACAATCTGGAAAAATTAAAACCAGATGAGATACGACACCTGATACTATGGACTGGGTCATTAACAATTGTTACAACTTGAAGCCAACCTTACAGGAAGAATACCTCTGAGGAGGTGCAGCTGGTAGTTTGACTTCTTAGAGACGTCAGAGATGTGAGGAGGGAAGGAGAGTGTGGAGTCAAATATGACCCTGAGGCTCTTAGACTCATTGGTGGGAGCAGGAAGAGGGCCCAGAGTGAGCGGCCAGAAAGTGACAGGAAAGAAAGGTGCTGGAGAGCCGATGAGGAGGATCTCTGTCTTACTGGCATTAAGGCAGAGATCCTTGGCGGCACACTACTCCTGGATTGCGGACAGACAATCTGGGATGAGAGAGGGAGAAGAGGTGGCTGAGGGGAGCCTGAAAGTGAACGTCATCCGCATAGCACTGAAAGTTGGAGCAGAGAGCCGCTATGTGGTGGGCGAGAGGTGCCAGGTATTGGTTGAATAGCCAGGGAGAAAGATTGGATCCCTCGGGAACACGACAGGTAGAGGGAGAGATAGAGGCAGGGCCCTCTTAAGCACTTTTGGGGCCCTGGGCACGGACATCTTTGGGGCCCCCCTCCACCAAAGCAATTAAGTGATCAAGAATATCTACCGCGCTCCCCCCCCCACTGCCACAATCACAACCCATAGGTTAATATGCTGCCTCACAGCATTAAAAATAAGGATATTTACTCCCTTTAAGTCCCCTTACCATTTGAAGGCCAACGTTCTCAGTCTACGAAGAGGTTACTTCTGTTCTAGCATAGATACAGGAGGCTTTTTATCAAGATCATCCAGGAAGGTATGCAGCCAGTAGTATTGATTCAGGACTGTATGTAAAAGTTACATGTAACCCAGAATAGACGGAGAACTCACATTTGCTGCCTCACAGAATGCAAACATGCTCAAGCATGGATAGAGGAGACCAATTGTTAGGAAGGAGAAAGCTACACATATGATGGCATGGATAGTGGATGCAGATTAGAAGCTACCACGAAGGTGTCTGTATCTAGACAGAATGAGATTACAAGTGGGACATGGTTTACAAATAGTGTTGCCATTAGAGATCAAAAGACTAAAGTGCCTGTGGTGTGCAATATATCAATGCTCACTATTCTAGTGGAAGCAACACTATATAGCCAGTGAAACCATGAAAGAGCCTGCTTTGAAGATCATACCCTGAGAAGGAAATCTCTCTGTAGGGCCGCCAATTTAGAAAGGTCTAGGGACAGGCAATTTCGAGAGGCTAGGCAATACAATGGAATTGGTGCCAACTCAGCAATTTCTCCATTTGAACACTTTTATTACCAGTTCTTACCATGAACTAAAATAATCTCATTTTATAAAACTGACTTGGAAAGTACACCAATCACATTACCAAACATGACAATCTTTAAAAACAAAATATTATAGAATGGTTTAACACAGAATGAGTCTAGCTTAATTCTCTCAATCATCAAAAGAAGTATATAAGTACCAGCATACCAATCAGTGTGATTTAACAGATTTAATCTAGGTTGGTCTTCTTGTGAAATTGCCATTTATAAATGTGCAGAAAAAGCTGTCACTTTAAAAAAGAAATGCAAAGCGTTTTTGTGTCAAAGGAGCAGACTTTAAAATATGCTTGCCCGAGTCCTACACCATCTGGTCCGCTTCCTTCGGTCTACCACCCCTTCCACTCAAATGGCCTACATAAGAAGAAAGATCAAGTAATGGGCTAAATGATGCCACCAGCATGGGAGGACGCAAACCTTACAGAAGACAGTACAGTAATGTACAACATATTCGATGATTTGACCAGAATCACTGTATGGTCTGCTGGCAAAGCCAGGATACAAGCATGAATGCTTTGGTTCCAAATTTGGATACTTATTCATCTCTGGGACTAACAGTTTATGCTCACTGTTGGAGGTGATTACCTAGGTTTTACAACACCCCATCGGAACAAACCAATTTCTAGACCTTCATCATAAGGATGACATGTTTGTTTTTATAGCAACCCCTATCTGGTGCAGATAGATTGCTGATAATAGCACCTGTTGTGCTGCAAGACCAAGTACATATGCAGGCAGGTTTATAAACTTCAGACACAGGAAAGGCTCAGCCAACCTTACAGGAATGTGCTATTCTAATCTTGCATAGGAACACACATCTCTGCAATGAGTGCTTAACACACTGAGCTAACATCTGAACCATTGTGGCGCTCAATTTACCAACATGCATTTCAAAATTGGCCATTGCACATGATCAACATAATACCCAATATACCACAATGAACACAGAAAGAATTACATGATGAATTGATCAAGGCAGAATATACTTGCCAACATACAGGCAATAGGTTTAGAGCCCCAGCGCCATCCCATACAATATCCTGATGTGTGCTTTTTAAGTCTGGTGAACAAAGGAATCTTTCTTCTTTAGATCAGGCAGCCTTTTGGGGCCCCCTCCAAGGTGGGGGCCTGGGCAAGTGCCCCTTTTGCCCTCCCATAAAAACGTCCCTGGATAGAGGAGAGAAGGGACCCAAGTTGGACCTGGGAGGGTCGGTCAGAGAGAAAGGAGGTCAGCCAGGCCAGGGCCCGATCAGTGATACAGAGGTTATAACGGAGCCGGTTGAGCAGGATGGCTTCGTTGACGGTATCAAAAGCAGAAGGGAGATCGAGTAGGATGAGGACAGAGGTGTGGTTAGTATCAAGGTTTGAGAGCAGGTCTTCACAGATGTTCAGGAGAGCAGTTTCCGTGCTTCTGGCCGCTCTAAAGCCAGACTGATGGTCATGGAGAGAAAACTAACAGATTTGGTGTGAAGGTTAAGCTGGGAGATGGCCAGCTTTTCCAAGAGTTTGCCCAGAAAAGGAGTAATGAAGATCGGGCTATAATTAGCCGGACAAGAGGGGTTGGCTGAGGGTTTCTTAAGAAGAGGGTACACAAGAGAGTGCTTCAGGGGGGAAGGTAAGGTTCCAAGGGCAAAAGAGTGGTTGCAAAAGTTGGCCAAGACTGGAGCTAGGGTATCAATGTGGCCCTTGATGGTTTTGGATGACAGAGAAGAACCTCTTTTGACAAGACTTTCATAGATCAGACTTGTCTCTCAACCTAGTCGGTGGTGAACTAAGGAAAGTAAGAGAAGGTTTGCAAAGTTTTGAAATGATTAATCGTTAAACTGTAGGACACCTGAGACTGGGTGCTAAACTCAAAGTAAAAGGGCTCAGTTGTCAGTGGGCCCCTCCAACCATGGCAGTCCCAAAATTAAATACCCGGTCCCTCCGAGGTTCTCGGGACTTCCAGGCCTTGAGTTTAACTCTACTGTCCTTGCAAAATCCTTCTGTCTGAGGGGTTTCTCTTCACTCTTGTTGGCAAGTCTGTTTGTTGTCAAGTTGATGATTACTGTGCTGTGCTTCAGTTTAGATTAGACAAAATTAAGGAATTCTCTACTGATGAAAAAATAAATACCCTTTTTATAGCAAATATGCAATTCATGCAGTACAGATCAGACGACATTAGCCAGACAAAATTAGCCAGACAAAGTGTGTAATTCACTGGGCCTGCTTCCTATTACACTGCCTCCGACTCCTGGGGGAGCATAGCCAATGCCAAGGATTGCACAGTGAATGCCAGAGATAGCCCACGACACCTTCAGTGGCCCCCAAATGCCAGTCGGGGAGCTAGATCACAAATGTTATAGGAAGTACTCAAGGGTACGTCACAAATGGAACAGGCACAACATTAAGCGCATCAGTGCAAGCATCACTCGCACAAAACTAGAATGCCACATGTTAGTATTCGTATCATACACAGGCCAGATGCAATGAATGAACTGAAGTGAATGCTTCCCCAACACCTAGAACATACATAACATGCTGCAGGACTCTGGTCTCGCTCACTCTCTCGCTCACTCTCTCGCTCACTCTCTCTCTCGCTCACTCTCTCTCTCGCTCACTCTCTCTCGCTCACTCTCTCTCTCGCTCACTCTCTCTCTCGCTCACTCTCTCTCTCGCTCACTCTCTCTCTCGCTCTTTCTCTCTCTCGCTCTCTCTCTCTCTCGCTCTCTCTCTCTCCTTCTTTCTCACTCTCCTTCTTTCTCTCTCTCTCTCTTTCTCCTTCTTTCTCTCTCTTTCTCCTTCTTTCTCTCTCGCTCTCTAACACTTCCCTCATGCACACACAAGACCTATTACACAGATAGCAGCAGAGCAATCTTTGCTCCCGCACAGAAGGGATAGAGCACTGGTAGGTAACCACAGGTACAGCCTGGACACTAGCAAACCAAGATTTCACCCACATAAACCAGGTACACCAAGACAAGTGGCAATGGAAGCTTCCAGCAAATCACATGCATAACCGGCATAGCACTAGGTGTTGTAAGCATCTTACAATAATCTTTTTTTGTTCCAGTTCTTGGATCCTTGACCCTGACTGGGTGGTGTGGAAATCATGCTGCTGAGAGGGACCCCACAAGACCTCCTTCTCCGGCCTTTGACTCGTAGCCAGGCCTTGGGTTTGCTGCTCCGTCTGACAATCTTTGGAACTGTTACCTACTTCAGCATTAAATGGGTCTGTGATGCTCTGGACCCCACACGGGAGGAAAGACAGCGCCTGAGGAAGAAGGTATGGAGCCTCTAGCAGAGGACATGGAAGCAACCCTGGGAGCAGAAGGGGGGCATAGGCACATGCTTGTAGAGAAGTGTGTGAGGACTGAGGGAACAAGACACAACCAGGCCTTAGACCTGCTTGTTTAATTTCCCATTGTCTTTATACCCCATGGGCCTCTTCCTTCCATGTCAGCCTTTCATTAATCTCCTCTCCCTCTTTCTTATCCCATTGCTTATATTTTGAGGAGGTTCCGACTCATGGCAGGTATTATCCAAAAGAATTTAAACTTTACTCACTATTGTGCTGCCTGGAACGTTTCCTTATCTTCCTTCTTGCTGGCCACAAGAAGGAGACTCCCCAATATCCCTCTGGTTAGTTTTGGCTATTAGGTGGCGCTGAAAATGCTAGCTTTAAGGCACACTATTGTCAGTAAAATAGCTTTAAAATAAGAGCTTCAAATAGGAGCTGTGAATGAAGGTCTGTAACGCTTTTCAATGGAGATGACATATGACGATGTAGACTGTTGGTGTTGTGTCCACCCATTAAACGCCAATTTCTTAGTCAAATCTATATGAATTTTCATCCATTCCCACCCATCCCCACCCAAAACCACACCCCTTTTGCACTCTTTCCCAGCAGTTGTATTTTGTGCTGAATTTAGCAGCTATTTTTACTTCAAAATGGTGGATGCTATGTGTTAAGTTTTCTAAAAAGTTATTTTATTTTTTAGTTTCATTAAAAAATATATACTAGTGCTCTTAATGTAATATGTTTATTTTGTTTGTATTAAAAATAAACTGCTTACTGTTATAGATATGTTTTGTTCCAAAATGTCTATGAAAATGTCAGTTTACTTACTTATGGGTGTTGGTTTAGTGTTTTTGGATGTAAGCAGTACCTGATTGAATGTGCAGTATGTTAGTGATGTCAGTATGATGTGAATGGGTGTAGAGCAGGGCTCGAATTAAGATTGGGTAAGCAGGAGCTAAACGCAGCTCCTCGATATCCAGCATTAACAAGTGACCAGGAGCTACCACTGGATGACGCGGAGCTAGTGCATAGCGTTCCACAAATCTCACCTCCACATAAAACTCAAACTTATCATTTTGTCCATAATGTATGACCCCTTATGGTTTAAATGTCGTACAGATTTGTCCTAATGCTTATTTATATATTGTCCAAATGTATAGAGTGAAAATGTATAGAGTGAAATTCACATAAGTATGTTTGTTCAGAGCCAAAAGTAGCTCCTGGTAACTTAGTGTCAAGGAAACCATGCACTTCTAGGCTACAAGCAGGAGCTAAATAGCTCCCAGCACCCCTCAATTTCCAACCCTGTACAGTATGTGCTTGTTTCCACAAGGTAGCCATTTTCTTAGCTCGTTTCTCTTTATTTGTCGACATACTTTTAAGCCCATTAACAAAAACATCTGAAGACTGGACGCCGTATACCCTCTTGCCTAGGGGAAACGCAGTCCTCATTTATGCTCCTAGACTTCCAAATGTCCAGTCCTTTAATCTGAACCAGCATTGGGCCAGCTGTCTGACCATAATGCCAGAGCATGACATAGAAGCATCAGGAAATGGGCCGCAGTGTCTGGCGCTGAACGCCTTCTACCTGTTGATGCACTGGCTGCTGGTGCTGTTCTCTCTGTGGCTGCTCCTGCCGAGTCTTGGCCACATCAGGGCTCCAAGAGCCAGATGTGGATCACAGCCTCTGCCGCCCACTGCACACCCCCCCCACGCATCCCAATACTGACTTCCTGCCACCTACCCAGTTGTACTGTCTGTGCAGAGTGCGACCACTCACTCTAGCATTAAACTGATTATGCCGCCACCATGGCATTGACCTGTCTGTCAATGCCAAAACCTGGATCGGGGCAATACTCGCTTGCCCTGATCAAGTTTTCCACATAATCTTCTTATTTTTCTAATGAGCGTTCTAACTTTCAAGCATGACCCCTCCCCTGCTGATGTCACTCACTGCCACATTACAATGACTACATCCCTTTAATAATATCCATCCTGATAACGACCATCCTGCGTAATTACCCTCCTCCTCCCTCCGGTATCGTTTTCCTGTTCCCTCACTTCTCCTTCCTGCCCTCCATTTGAGCCAAGCAGCTGGAAACGGTGCTCGCGTGCTTAACAAGATCAGGCTCACCCTTTTATGGACTGCAGGTTGTCTACACAGAGTTCTTGTTTCCTAGAGAGCTGGATGTTGCGCAACTCCCATTGCATACCTCATTCATACCCATACTTCACTCTCTCACAATGAAAAATGTTTACATTTATTTTGGATATTTTGTAATGCATAGTCATAAGCCTTCGTATTCAGCCAATAAGTAATTCTATTATGTTGTGCTGTCCTTTTATTGTTAGTAAACATATCATTTACATTATCCATTGTGTCTCTAGAAGCGATGTGTGGTATTGAAAATCAGTTCATGTCAAAACAACTTTCTACTACCTATTTGGGTCTAATAAAGTATCATGCAACCTACTTAGCAGAAACCAAGCATGCAGAGAAGACTCTAATCATATATGTAGCACTACTGTGGACTAAGCCATGCAGGGCATAAAAATGGTTCTAAGTGCTACATTCCTTGTGTATTGGCAGCAGGGCAGTGGAATGTGGAAATCTTCTTCCACTGGTGTGTCCTTGCAGAAGTGAGATACAGGAATATGTCTTTCTCCAGCGTTCCAGATAATTCGTTGGTTGCTTTGTGGAGTGATGTCCATTAACTGCCCATAGCAATGCTACTCTCCATGGCCATTCCCAGCCACTTCGTAACCCTCTGTGCCCAAAACAGATCCTCCTGGGATCACGTTGGGCCTGCTTTAGCAAGCCTGACCATCAAATGCTGTGCTCAAAGTGCCTGCCAGTGTTTTTTCACAGCAGTGTTCTGATATTTAATGATATAATATGAGCTGTAAATTGTGAGAAACCTGAAGGTGTCTCACCCGCTAGTCACCAGTGGTCTGTCATACAGGTGGCCAGGACACAGCCATCGCTTTTGAATCTAGTTCCTGGGGTTGACCAGTGCGGGACGATCACCGGATGAGGGGTCCTTGGGGAGTGGAAGTGGGACACCGACGGGTGAGAGGCAGTACGCCTTTCCCTATAACACGTTTTCTGCATCTTATTCCGTAGGATATTCAAAAATTCTAAACCACCCCCCCGCCTTTTTCCAACATGAAAACTTTCCTACACCGTGACAGACAACGGACTAACACCCAAGCCGTTTACCTGACATGTCCCAACACAAGGGTCAGGCAGAGTCAGGCAATTGACAAAAACTACGCACACCTGATGGCCCTTTCCCTTCCCCACAGGGATAGAAGGCGGAGCACGAAAGCGCACTTCGAGCAAGACAGAAGGCACAAGGAAGCAGCTATTCTGGACAGGCAGTTCAAGAGGAGGAGAAAAGCGGAGAGACCTGGTAGGACGACGAGGCAGGAATTACCGTTGCCCTTTTCACCTTAGACCAGCGAAGCCTCCGAAAGGGAAATCCTAAGACTGGGAAGTCCAGCTGGCATGTGGTGTGACGGGTGTCAATGGCACACATGGCCCTCTCGCGCTGATAGTCAAAGCGGCGAGAAGCGCTTGCCACTGTGGTGCCATCCTTGACTCCTGAGACGAGACTCCAAAGGTTCAGCACAGCCGGTGAGTCGGAGGAGATGGATGATGAAACCGAACTGTGCTGGGCCCAACGTTGCAGGCAGCAACCTTGTTGAACAAAGAACTTGTGCAATTGAACTTTAGAGACACCCTAGCTAAAGGTTCAGAAGCCGAGTGTCGGGCGTCGCGGGAGCGCTCATTCGAAGGACTCTGACTGGAGCTTTTTGGGGTTCTGTTGTTTTGATGAAACTACAAAGACCAAGAGCCCTTAGGAGAGGCTAGTGTAAAGTGTCAAAGTGGACCCACGAGGGTCGAGCAAAACACCTCGTACACTCAAGTCTTTGACATATGAGAGGAAATTGATTAAACTTTGAAACTGGCAAATGTGAACCCGATAGAGGGATGCCTGTGAAATGAGAATTGCGAACTGGCCAATGTGAACCTGATTAAGGGAGGCTAACGTTGCAAGAAGGATTAGAGCCCAGCTGAGGGGGATCCAAGGGGCGAGGAGCAGTTGCCCAAGGTGAAAACATTTCCAAAGGAACTTTTGTTTGTTTATTGTTTTGGCACAGCAGGCCTTCTAAGGCAAGAGACTTCTGCAGGAAAAGAGACTTGGTCCAGGAAGGTTCTGGCATCGTTGAAAGGAACTGTAACCTTGTGCTGGCAAGGCCCAGGAGTGTGCTGTGCTCAAAGATCCTGCCGTGTCCCGTGCTAAAAATGTGGGAAGGGAGACCCCGCCATACCATCATGACTTATCATTTGGTGAGCACTTCTTTCTTTTCTTGAGAACATTATCCCACACCATTTGTGTAACTTAGTTGTAAGGATTGGCAATCGTTTTTTTTAGTATAGGCCCTTTTTATTTGACAAGACGCCACTAGAACTGCTTTTTATTATTTGATGGTCGTAGCTTGCTCCCATCTTAGATTTATATTAGGAGTTTTTCTCACCCATTATACAGTTTAATAAACACCCTTGAACTGTGATCACTTGTGTCTATCTTTACTGTTGCCACCATGAGATCCTTACAAAAGGTGCTACTGCAGTAATGAAAATAAAAATCGGGTCTGCCTTCAGCTGCTCGATTTATAAGCACTGTGTGTCCTTCACTGGTGTTCTTTTAAAAACCAGCATTTTCAGAGCCAACTGTTTTGACTTGTGTGTTTAGGCATTTGCAAGGCACGGCTATTATATGCCAAGGTACATGCACCATTTTGCAGCTGCTACCATCGATGGCCAGTTAATACCACTATGTGGCAGTGCTGGCAAATGCATTTCCGATGTATAGACAAAAGCCAAAACCGTTGTCATTGCCAATGCTTGTTTTTTCCTGTTGCTGGCAGAAAGCTGGTTGTCACAAATCCGTACCAGGTTTGGAATGGAGGTATCTGCGTCCCCAGGCTGCTCCAAACTGCCCATGTTCTGTTTAGGTAACACTATAATATGTACCCTTGTGCTGCAAATCTGAGCTAAACTATGCCAATCAGAAGAAAGGTAAATACATTGTAATTATACGTGTTACACTTGCAGCAATATATGCCCACTTAGATTCGATGTGCACCAGTTAATGACGTATGTATCAATTGTCATTCGGTAACTGGCAAGCATTGAGAAAGCCAATATGTATGGATCTGTGTTAATATCTTTTAGGAAAGATTTTCATGTATGTGTAATTTTCCCTCCAGTTGTAAAACACCCAACTTTTTGCTTTTGTCTGACCATCCTAGCCTGACTTTTTTTTTACCAGTGGAGCCCAGCCTTCTGCTGTACTCCGCTGGGCTTTTGCTCATCTTGTTACTGACATGCCCTTCAGACTGTCAGTACTGGGAGACTTTATTTCCATTAGTCTTTCACTTGGTTGCCATTTCTTGGCAACATTTTATCAGTGCGCAATGTACCTTCCAGTACAGTGCAATGGGGTCTTTTTCATTTTTAAGGCCCTCAACACCCTCCAAGGATTTTTGGTGAATGTACAAGTGTACCCAGGACAGAGCTGGTGACCGCTGTTACTTTTAAAGCATTTATGACTCTTTTCAATGGTCCAAACCGCGTTAACCGCGTTTAGCCCAGGACAGTGCCTAAAATGGCCATGTCACAATGTCCTTTGTTCTGTCCTTTGGCCATTTGGTCCCTTTGCCTTCCCCAGGTCGAGCAGACCCAGGAAATGCCTTATTTGGTCATGCAGATCTCCACGCAAACCAAAGTATTCACAGGCTTCTGCATGCCTTGTGTGTGTGCGCCCAGGATGTGGGCTGGAGCTTTTAGTTCCAATACACATCCTGGGTGCCAGGATGTCTGGTGTCCTGGGATGACTGGGACCACTGTGGTCTGTGATTGGTCTAGGTCTGGAATGGTTGAACGTGAGCAGATCTCCTATTGGTTTCTCTGTTTGGCGCGATGGAGATTTTGGATAAGAGAAGGAACTCTAGACCTATTTCAGGTCGACTCAACTTAGTAAGGGAGCCAAGTATCCTGAACCGAAGAAACTGATCTGTGGAACCGCTGGTGTCCTGCTGGAAGGTTTGGCACCCCTCTGAGCCCCGGTTTATCATCAATCACAGAAGGCCTGCAAGGGCGCTTCGACCTGTTGGAGTAGTGGGGCTAACTACTCTCGGCACCTTCTGCTCAACCTGCAAACAAGCCCCTTCGGAAGTGTTTCTGGACGTCCCAGTGAACTGACCAGCTCGTACGGGACCTTTGATCTGGAGTTGCCGCTGTCTTGAGTTTTGACTTCAAACTTAAGGAACTGTAAGCTCTTGGTAGAAGACACTCTCCCGCCAAGTTTCGTACACCTAGCATTCCTAGGTCTGGAATTAAGAGTCTGCCTGAACCCGAGCCTACGCGGTACTCGTGTTGCCGCGCTGTGGTGATGAGGTTCATGGGTGCCTTGCTTCTGTGCCCTCCTGTGCCCGAAGAGGACCTGCAGTGGAACTGGCCCAATCCTTTCCCCGAAGCAGAGAAAAGGCCACCGTCCCACCATGGACTGAGGTCACGGAACACAGCCCCTGAAAGCCAGAGGGATGCACAACTGCGCGACTCGAACCTGCGAGCGATCTAGACTTGACTGGCGAAGTTTGGTCCAGACTGCGTCGAGGGTCGGCGATTACTTGCAACACTTACCGGTGGCCGCTGATGCATCCATAGACTTTTATGCATGATTGTTCCCCAAGGGCCACTCAACTTTGTAAGGATAGTCTGAACTATCATCCTATTCCAGATTCCTGGAAATAGATCTGCGCCCTTGTGAAGACCTTCCTCGAATAGTGGAACTCTATTCTTCACTGCCTTACCCCCCTTCCTGAGCCACTACAGCCCCTTGAAGAGACCTGTTTTGTACTTTAACGCATGGTTGAGTGCTGCCGCGCTAAGCATACTTTTGAGCACAAGGCTCCACACTTCGTAGGGATTAGACTGCCTATTAGTTAGGGTTTGGGTTGCAGAAGAATTGCCTAAAGTATATTTGCACTGTCCGACCCGCTTCTGTTACAGGTTGTGGATCCTTACTTGTATAATATTGCTCTAGGCCAATTGTTAATGTATATATGTTCCCTAGTATAAGGTTGTGTTAGTATTGATAATATTCCGGTGGTTTCATCTTGTGTTTGACTTAAAAGGCCTTTGACCTTGATTGGTCTGGCTTGTCCAGAATGTTACCCTGTTCCAAGAAACTAGGCTGGCCTTCTGAACCTCTGCCCACTAGGTCAGACAGAAATCCACCTTAACAATAGCAAAAAGCAACTGTATGTTGAACATGAAAATGTGTAAATTGTTTATGTAAGAATATGATTGTGTACTTATTTGCAATTTATTTTCATGTTCAATTGAAACAATAAACTGTAGAGCATTAGGCAACAAGTATGTCCTCGTATTAATCGCATGTCAATGTTAGGTAAAAGAAGACCAGTCTAGACTTGTATACCATTATTTTCAGTTCCAGCTCAAGTAGTCAATACGATGGTAGCCCATTCAGCATGCTATAATATATTTTCAAGGTAGAGCAGACAATATTAAATCCCAGGGCATCAAGAAGTATTTTATTCTACTATACATTCAAATTATTGTCATTATTTCTATCCATTCTTTGAAGGCAAATGTATACACTCAAATCTTGTTGGAAGCCCTTCTGGTGACTATTCAGGCGTACCAATGGCAGATAAATTTCTAGCAATTCAATGTCCAGCGAGCAAAGAAGCCATTGTTAAGAATCTCAGCTTCATCATGGACTTAACTGTGGCATCATTGGCCGGTCTTCGTGAACAATTTCAGCCCTTCATAAGATTTTCATTTGTGGACAAGACCATGATAAGTGCAAAATGTCTAAGTTACCAGCTCCACATATGCTGCACACACCTCCCACCTCTGGATAAAAAGTAATGCAGTCACTCAAGGGATGATATGCCTGGTGCAGAAACTTAAAATTGATCATTTTATGACATTATTTGAGAGACACATGCATCACCTGTAAACATGCAGCATATCATTCACCATCTTCAGGTTGTATTCCGCGGCATGGCTCCCATCCTGTACATGTTGCTGTTGTTTGCTGCAAATGGGATGCAGTTCCTTTGCATGCAACTTTTTTATTTTTATTTTGTTGAGTTTTGTAAGTACAGTTTGTAGCATATGCAATCATTGCTCATGTATGGTGACCGTTAGTCCTCAATTCCCTTCCCCAACTACAAACAATAACTGTGTCACAAGATTAGAGTTTATTTGTTATTTTTTGGATGCAAATACTCCAATTCAGATTGGTCTTGAGGGTGGTATAAGTTATGTTTCACTGAACGCTATCTAGTTTGCGGCTGCTCATGTTGGTGTCTTCACTCAACGGGCTGTCCTAGGGGGGTTTATCATCTGGTGAGGAGAATAATCCTTGCTTGCAACTTTGAGATCATAGGTTTAGTTTAAGGACGGGAAATGATATACTCCAACAATGACGACTTGGGTGGGCCAGCCTGGAAACCTGGCCAATAGTTCTTATTAGCCCTTCAGAGCCAAAAATACGCACTAATTTCATCTTTCTTCAGCAACTCACCCAGAGTTATAAAGGAACTGCCCCACTCTGGGGGTGCTAGAGGGCTGTTCTAAAATGGCTGTGTAGTCATGGAGCTCTGCAAGACCCCTCCTGCAATGCTTTAAAATATAATCTGGGATCGGGCAGCGAGACACTTAACTACACAGAGGACGCAGTTGAAACTCAGAGTACGGCTTGGAGCAATTTCTTAACCTCAGCATGCAGGGACGAGACTGCAATCCATGCTGTGGTCTCTTAAGAGTGTGCAGCAGCATTAAAGATCAGTGGTGGAGTGGGAGATTGTTGAACCACTTCTGTGGACAGGAATGCTGGTATCACCCTGGCAAAGAGCCTATTTGCAATCTTTTTTTGCTGCTGAGGGCCTGCATCTGAGAAGGAGAGTTTTGAGATGCTCCTGCATGGTGCTGCTGAGATCTCACAAGAGGGGCTGTTCTGGAGAAACTCTGCCTATTGGACTTGTATGGCGGGATTGGACTTGTATGGCGGGCTTGGTGCTCCAAACCCTCCCTCCTCCGAGCCTTTCCCCAGAGTGCCCAATGATCGGACCGGTAAGCAGCAGCAATGGGAAATGATGCCCACCCCCCAGAGCCAGGTGATTTTTCACTTGGAGGTTGTTGCCACGTGGCAAGGTGTTGAGAGTGAAGACCGCCTAGGGGGGTGAGGAATGTGGCTAGTTAAGTGGGTGACAGATGGCTAATTAATGCACCTGCATTAATATCTGGAATGGAAAGACACCCTCCCCACTATGGCATCAAAGCTTCTGTGAACAGTCCACTTCACTAATTTGTAGTAGATATCCAATTATTCAATCACTGGAATGGACTCTGGAGACACCATATCATATAACTGGTGATGACTCACATGTGCTGTTCTAACAATTCTGGGTGGTACAGTATTCCTTCTAGAGCTGGTTTTCTTTTGGTGCAAGTAGTGGGCTGGATCATGGCAGTAGAAGTTAGACTGCCCTCAAAACAGGCCTTTGTTTACTTATGGCTGCATTTAAAAAAAAAAAAGTACGTTTTTTTTTAAAACGGTTTTTCAAAATTGTTTTGCATATAAACAATACACATTAACACCAACTAGGGGCTATGCGCCCAGGCCACCCTCCTCCTAACCGCCCTCTTCCATTGCTTACACAATCCCTTATCTTGCTCACTGTTACAGCAGTATTTATGCTGGGCTTAGCACCGTCGTCGTAAGAGCTTTGATCACAGGGGTGTGACTCCTCTCCCCATAGACACTTAAAAGGTTCCGCCTCTACCTTTCTGCGTGGTCACGAGGGCCCCACCCGAGGCGGGCTGTCAGTGGGTGTTACCATTAGTCACCGGTATACTGGAGTCAATCTCAAGTCCCACCTCCCTGGCCAAATAGCCTCTGAAGGGGGCTCAGTAATCCTTGGGTTTGCTGTTAGGTGGGAGTGTCATGTTGTACTGTGTTTCCCTCTGTTCGTATCTCGGCATAAGGTTAAGCCAGTGTTGAAATGTGGGCGCTCTATTGGATCCCCACGCTCGTGCCATAAGCGATCTGGTGGCCACGGATGCCATGCCTTCCAGGCATTTCTCACTCCGGATGCCTGTTTCAGTTAGGGCCAGTAGCCAACTTTCGGGGGTAAGTGGTACGCAGGTATCAGTCATAGATGACATTGCTTCAGTGATTTTTGACCATCGAGACTGAACTCGGGGGCATAGCCAAGCAACGTGGTAAAAGTCTGCAGGCGACTGGTGGCATATCTTACAATTCGAGGGCCTAAGTGGGAAGAATGTATGCAGGGTGAGTGGAGAATAGCATATCTGGTGCAGGAATTTAAAATGAATCCGGCAGAACTATTATTAATGGAGATGGACCTGGTCTCAGCATGAATACAGCTCCGCTGGCCGTCCATCAATGTGTACCCCATGTTGTCCTCCCATTTACTGCTATGTGGGGTCGCACGTGGGGGGTCTGAGAGTCCAGGCCATGGCGTATAGGGTTGAGACCAGCTTGTTGGTGGATGTTGTGGTGGTGTATACCATTAAAGGGGATGTGGAGGGTGCATTGGAGAAGTCCGGCCACTTAACCCGCAGCACCTCCCGGAGCCGGAAATGCAAGAATTGCGTGATGGGGGTTCACTCTCCCCTGGATTTAGGGTCGTCTCATGATATGAACCTGCCCTCGGGGACAATATCCCCAATTGTGTTAATCTGTAGGTTCTTGAAGTGTTGTAAAAAAATCGCCTTGTTTGTAAGTGGAATGCCTCGTACGTGATATATGGCCATGGAGGGAGTGTACCACTGTCCTAGATCAGCCCATTTCGCCAAGCGATCCCATGCTCTGAGGGTAACATCTAGCGGCTGAACTTCCGACCTTGTATATTTTTCGCACGTAGGCCTCTAAGATAATCGGGTCGGGTAAGTGCTTTCGCAAGGCGTTTGTGGGGGAGTTTGCCGGTGGGGGACCACCACCAGACGGTATATTGCACCTGGTCAATCAAGTAGTATAAAAAAAGGTCTGGGACATCCAGGCCTCCCTGGGAGCACAGACGAAATAGCGTGTCTAGCGAGATGCTGGGTTGCTTCCCTGCCCATTTCAATTTGATCATCATGCTCTTCAGTCGGTTCCAGAAGCTCGCAGGTGGCCAGATGGACGTTATTAAAGAAATGCAATAATTTTGGCAGTACCACCATCTTGGAGAGTGAGATCTAAGCCGATTGGGAGATGGGGAGGCATACCCATGTGTCTACCCTGTGTTCCATGTATTTCAGAGCTGCAATATAATTCTCCTCGTATAACCTAACCGGTGAAGTGGACACGTGGATGCCCAGAAAGCGGATTCCCTGAGGGCGCCGGGCAAAGGCGTCCCCGATGTGATGCGGGGATACCCCCGCGGTGAGCGGGAAAATCTCCGACTTGTTCCGCAGGCTTGACTGGGTTCTGAATTTGGAGATCTCCTCCATTATCTGGTTTAGGTTGGTCTGTAGGTGTTTGACGTATATTAACATATTGTCCCCATATAGAGAGACGATGGATGTGTGTGACTGGAGTGTAACCCCTCTGTGGTTGTGGTATTCCCTTAGAGTGTACGCCACCTGCTCAATTGCCAGGGCAAACAAAATACGGGGAGAAGGGGCAGCCCTGTCTAGTGCCTCGGGAAGGGTAAATACGTTCAGATTGTCTACATTGGTATATACCAGAGCACGAAGGGCCGTGTATAACAGACGCACCCAATGTAGAAACGTGGTACCCATGCCAGCTCTACCAAGGACCTCGAACAAGAACGGCCATTCGACTGAGTCAAATGCCTTTTCGGCATCCAACGCCGGCACTGGTATCGGGATCTCCGGGTTTACATGTGCATCAGGGTAAACCTTCTTTGCAGATTATTTTGTGTGGAGCGGCCAGGTATGAAGCCTGCCTGATCTTGAAGAACCAGGCCGGACATGTGAGGCATAAGCCTGTCTGCCAAGAGCTTCACTAGGATCTTGTTATCTGTGTTCACCAATGATAGGGGCCTGTATGACGAGCATTTCTTAGGGTCCTTATCTGGTTTAAGCAAGACTGCCACTACGTCCGTTCTGGTGGACTCAGGGAGCACACCCGTAGAGCTGGCCGCTTCAAACATGCTACGTAGATGGGGTATGGGTATAACTGGGGTTGGGAAGGCTTTATATTATATAATTCTGCAGTAATGCCGTCAGTCCCAGGGGCTTTACCAGTGGGGAGAGAGCAGATCACTTTGAGGAATTCATCGTCCGTGGGGGGAGGATCATTCATCCTCGTTCTATCTTCAGGGTCTAGCCATCCCAAGGCGATCCTATCTAGATATTGTCCGATATCGTCATGCCCTGTGGTGCTCTGTGTGGCGTAGAGCTTCGCATAATATTGTCAGAAAGCGTTGTTTATTCTCCCAGTATCCCCGACAGGTTCTCCCTCGGGTTTGTCTATTTCTATTATGGGTTCTAAGTATCGCTCTTGTCGATTGGCCCATGCTAGAGTCTTACTGGGACAGTCCCCCTCCCCGTATCTAGCGGCTGCTATTGGGTCACCCAAAAACCTTTCCTCACTGGACATCAGTAATCAGAGCTCTTGTCTCTTGGCCTCAAGGCACGCCTGAAGTTTGGGAGAGTCCTGCAGGGCCTGTCTGGTCTGAGTTTTTTAAAATCTTTCTCCTTAGATGAGATAGCTCTACGTATACACTTTAGTACGCCCCCCTCCTGGGAGATAGACCAGCCCCGGATATAGACTTTAAATGTTTCCCATCCTACCCTGCGGTCTGAGACGGACTCAGCGTTTAGTTGGAATAATTCAGTAATGGCTTGGCGAATGTCCTCATGGAATGCAAAATCCTCAAGTGCGCAGGCTCTAAATCTCCATCTGATCTGCATGGAGGGGGGGGGGGTGAAAGGGGTGGGCGGATGTGCGAACCGTATCAGGACTGGGGAGTGATCACAGGGTTCGGGGTAAAATCTGAACTTAATGGGAAACTCAAGCCAGTTCTGGGGATATTTGAATGTAGTCAATCCTGGAGGAACTCCTATGGACGTTCGAATAGAACGTGAATTCCAGACCGAGGGGGTGGTGAAGGCGCCAATACGTCAACCAGTTCATAATCTGACGCGATAGACGCCCATTTTTCGGCTGCATGGGTGAGTGTGGTTTGTACGGATGTCGACCTACCCTGGGTAATTGACAGGGCAATGTTGAAGTCCTCCGCCCGCACCACTTCATACCCCGTAAATGTCCGTAGGTGTTCGGAGCACGTCTGGAAGAATTCCGGGCAGTCATGGTTAGGGCCATATATATTTATGAAGAGAACTGACCACCAAGCTATTTCCCCCGCCACTGACCACCAAGCTATTTCCCCCGCCACCAGGAGAAAACGAACTTCCTCATCCAATATCAGTTTGTGTAGTTTGAATTCTAATGATCGGAGGGGGGGGGTGGGGAGTGTGGTGTGTGTGTGTGTGTGTGTGTGTGTGTATATGTATATATATATATGAAACTCCCCGGGAGTGGTGGTGTGGGAAGAACCGTACCTATGGACACCCAAACCTGCAAGACTAGGGAGTTTGTGCCCTTTCCCCAGGTGGGTCACCTGAAGACAAAGGATGTTTGCGCAAGGATTTCTGGCATAATTTGAGATCAAGCGTGTCTTTTTCCCATTGGTGAACCCATGAATATTCCAAGTGACAAAAGTAATATCTGTGTTGAAGGGAGTGTCTACCCCCTGAGGGTGTGTCCCGTTATGTCGAGTCCGTGGTTAGCGTCTGAAGAATGTTTATGCCGTGTTCCAGGTTTTAAATAATGTGTAAGGTGCTTGGCTTGTACTGAGTGTCCATAGGACTTTACGACCGGGGAAGAAGGAACCCACTCACCCCTCCACTTTTAAACTTTGTGTTCCAATCCGTCTAACAACGTTAACGCCACCCCCCCACCCATGGCAGAAACACCAACCTACCGGGCAATTCAGCCCGTCCCCCTCCCAATTAACAGTACCCATCAACCCCAAACAAGTTGCATTGCTACTGGGCATGGGGGGTGCCAGCGGCTGTTGTGCTTCCAGTTTGGCAAAAGGCTTGTTACCACATTCCTCATACACAATTAGAGTTCCATACGTATTTGTCGCTCCAGCAGTGGGTTTGTGGAGCCCCGGTAGGGATCTAAGGAGATATCCATATCTGAACAGCGCTCAAGAAAAGTACTAAGCCCCCCCCCCCCAGTTCGTGGGGATCAGTGGGGGGAGGCTGCTGTGTCCAGGATTTCCGAGGCGAATCGCTCAGCGGCCTCTGGTGACGTGAAAAACAATGTTTTCCCCTTGTGTACAACCCTGAGTTTGACGGGGAACATCATTGAGTAGCAAATGTCTATTTTTTTCATCAGGTTGTTTTTTGCAGTTTGAAAGGGCTTCCTCTGATCCTTTACCTGTTGGCTGAAGTCTGGAAACAGCGGTATTGTTGCCGATCAACACTGCAGAGTCTTTTTTTTCCCTTGCTGCCCGAAGCAGGATGTCCCGGTCTCGATAGATGAAAATGCGGGCGATTATATCCCTCTTGGGGTGCCCCTGGGGGTGGTCTGACTGCTAGAGAGCAGTGGGCCCATTCTACCATGAACAGGTCCGTGACTGGAGGGTCGTCAAGGATTTCCTTGAGTAATATTTCCACAAACTGTTCCATATGGTCTATCAGGGTGGTCTCGGCGACCCCTGTGATTCTTATATTATTTCTTCTCGATCTCCCTTCGAGATCATCATTCTTAGCCGCAACTTTTTTGACTGTTTGTTGTAGTGAAGCGACCTCTCGCTGGAGTTCTGCAATTTTATCCTCCCCGTCCCCGATTTGGTGTTCCGCTTCTGACATCCTGCCACACAATTTGTCAATTTGGATCGCGGAGACGTCTATTTTGCAGGTTAGCATGTCAATTTTGGCACCCAAATTGTCCGTGCTGCTCTTTGATTCCGACAAAGTTTGATTAAGGGCTGAAATATCCGCTCGGAGGGGCCGGGGGTATCTTCCTGTTGTGATGAGTCGCGATCTGTTCTTGCAAATTGATCCATCTTCGACTGCTTCTTTTGGTTGCCCTTCCTCAGTGCCCCTCCTCCCCCCCAGACAAGTTGATTTATGAGCCACTAGATCCTGTGAGGCGTGCGTGGATTCCTTGGGGAGCAGTGAGGTTCGGTTAGGACCAGGGTCTCCAAGAGCCACTGCCGCATGGTGTAGCAGCGACGCTAGACCCACAATGTTTGCAGCGGATTTGTACCAGTGGGAGGACGCTCAGCTCTTGTGTGGCCCAGGGTGGCTAGTTGAGATGTAACTGGTGCACTGCATGCATTGGTGGGGCCCCTGTGGCTGTAGGTTTGGGGCCTCCGGGGCTGTGCGGGTGGGCAGGTTCATCTTAAACACCGTGATTTTCTCTGTGTGCTCAGTAGGGTGCCTTGTGACCAGGCCAGGTGGACGGCAGAGACAAACACTTCACCCGCACCTCAGCTATAGCGGTCGTGGAGTAGCTGTGGTTCGAGTGTTGGCAAAAGGGTGGTGTTGCTGGGAGCAGCCTGCGAGGAGAGAGGAGTGTGGTGCGATCCCACCCGGAACCTTCTTTTGTATTGGATTGCTGCAGACCTGTTAGGAATATGGGCTGGTGGAGGCGAAAGCAGTGTCTGGGTTTCAAAAATGCTTAAGAGGACATGTGGGAGGCTGTAAAATTACATTTCCCAGCAGTCTGCGGGGCCTTGAGTAGTTCTTGCCGTGCGCGCGTTGGCCAGCTGACACTAATTATGTACAGCTTATCAAGGGCCAACGGCGCACGGCAGGTGTGGCTTATTTTGTTTTCATGCGGAAGCCATGCCGGAGGATTGAGGGAACGCCGCTTGTACTTGCAAGTACTTTTCATTTTCATGAGCGTGTGGGCCGTGAGAAGAAGACTTGTGCCAAGGCGACACAAGATTACGTCCTGGAAGGCTGTTTAGCTTCCCGGACGAAAAGATAAGTGCGAGAAGGGTTTTGTTATTCCATTGTTGTTACGAACTCAGGTTGTTTACAAGACCCAATTACTGGGCTGCGCATATGAATATCAAACGCCTTATTGCCCTCATTACAAGAGACTACATTTGAGTATCAGTGCTGCCAACTAGATATTCCAGAGTGTGTGCGTCCACCAGCTATGTTTCGAGGGTCATGACTGTACATGTGTTAGGATATATGTATGTATATATATGTTGCAACTGCTTGCCCAGAGGGCCATGTGTTACGTTTTTTCATTTGGGAATGAATTCCCAACTGTTTGTTTCATCACTGCTTGCCTATATGTGGTCCATGTATATGAATGACAGCATGTGCATGTATTAAGAGGCATCAGGGAGGGCAAGTGTTTTCTAGTATGAACATCAGTACCCAGTATTAAGTGGGACTATTGATGTGTGGGGTTTTTCTGTGTTGGTCTATGATCATAAAAGTGTTAGGAGGTAGTGTAGGGTTTTTTCCCCGTTACGTCCCTGGTCCTATCCACCATAGGCATTTCCTAACCCTCTTTCCGGTTTTCCTATACTTCCCCTCCCCGTCCACAATATTCCCCTAAGCTTCTCCCCCCCCCCCCCCCAACTGGCTGCCACGTGGTATCCTGTAACTATAATCGGGGATCTGTGCCAACCACGGGTGGAGGGTCGACTACATTCGGCTTCTGTGGTTCGGGGGAGAGTGTTGACACACCTTCCCCCATTGTGTACTTGAGTATTGACAGGACTGCAGTGTGTTTAGGGGACAAAGGCTGAGGATGTTTGACTGGGACGGATCCTGTTATGTGAGGCTTATTGGGTCTGGGACCCTTCCAAGTATTATGAGCCCTGCGGGGGGCTGGCCCTCTTATCCACTAGGGCCGAGCTGGCCAGGACCTCGCAATCCGTGGGGGGTGGGGTCTCCCTGGCTTCCAGGCCAGGGTGGGGGGGGGGTAGTGTACGTGGGTTCCCCACTCCGAGCCCCTGACTCACTGTGCAGCAGCCACTGGGTGACGGCTGAGTCTTATGCTGCCGGCGGTGCGACCTCCTCCAGACCCCCTCCACGGGGCCCCCTTCTTTTATCTCACATCGATTAGGGCAGGATCATAGGTGAGGAACCAGGCCCTGAATTATTTGCTGCAGCCCCACTTGCTGCCCTGCCAGCCTGAGTGTTGTCGGCAGTAGGGTTTGTGCACGGGTCTGCTTCCTCCGTCCAGGGGAGTTCTGTGCTGTCACACGGGATGGGGTACAGGCTGCGGCACGCAGGAGGTGGGCCGTCAGTGGTGCCCCCATCGGCCGCCGAATAGGTCGGTTCTGTGTCAGGCTCAGCAGCCAGGTCCAGGAGCCTCATGTGAGAGACAGCGACCGGGCCAACCGTGCTTTGCGGGACGAGGGCAGGGGGCAGCGGCTGGCGTTGTTTCGTCCCACCTCAAGATCCGCAGGGCTGACAGCGTGCACTCCGAGAGGAATCAGGGTACCAGGCTGGAATCGGAGGAGTGGTGCACATAGGGTTGGAGATAAACCGAACCTCCGCGGTGGGCCTAGGCTGCCTGTGAAGAGCCCGCCGTTGGTGGCGGATGGGCGGATCACCGCAGCAAGGTTTCTTGGTGACTACAGGGTCCCAAAGGACCGTGCTGGCATCCCATTGTGCTGCAAAGTTCCGGTGCTATATTCCGGCAGTTTTCAAAGCGGCAATAGACTTAAAGTGCTAAATGTATGGTCATATATCTGAGCCTTTGCTGCAGCACTCTCAGGTGGCGGCCATTTCACGCAGTGCGCAACAGCTGGTCATACCTAAGTCATAAAATAATAAAAGGAAATCCAGGCTTGATGGATATATAGTGAAAGCTGACATGATGCCACCCCCACAGCCAATTCCTATCCACACCCACTAGCAGAGTCGGAGCCCACAGAGCGATATGCAGAATCAACGATCATGTTTGAGATGCAGAATTAAAGATCATGTTGCAGGAACTGAAAGACACAATGGTAGCGATGGATCAGAAGCTAGATACGTTATCAATCAAGCTGCAGGCCATTCAGCACAAAATTGAACACATTTGTGGCAGAGTAGCAGAAGTGGAACAGAGGACTGGGCTAGTAGGAGACACAGTGAACCCTCATGATGATGACATCTAGGAAGTTTAGACGGCCAGTGCCGTAGTCCAGTGCAAACGAGGATTTGGAGTAACGGTATTGGAGAAACAATATTTGAGTACATTCCTCAATGAGATCCTTAGGAAAGCCAGTATTCTCACAGCACTTTGACTTTGAGCACACCAGTCTCTAGGGCCATGACCAGTGCCGGGGCAACTAGTGAGACTGATCATTGCCAGAATTTTCCATTACATAGACTGCAACCTTATACTCAATCCAGCTAGAGATTTACGGTATGGATATGCTATTGTTCAGTTATATCCAGACTGTAGCCTAGTAGTACAAGCAACCACGAAGAAGGAATACAATACCAGATGTCGCTTCTATCCAAATTCAAAATATGGTACCAGGTGTGACGAACTGTGGGATCCTGTCACTTCTCCAGGGCAGATTTTCCATGTGAGGCTAGGGACATGGGCCTGTTACGCAACACCCTCCCTAGGGGTAGAGGCAAGTGGGACATCACCGGGAGAGACTCCCCATTTGGGGACAAGGACTCCTGGTCTAGTGAGGAACTCCCTAAACCCAAAATCATCATAGCCTCTTTTTTCAAGATCTTGCAAAGTAAGACAGGAAGAACCAGTCCAAGTACTGCTTTAAGATCTATAAGAGAAACTGTGACGAAGAAGATCATTTGACCAATAATGAATTAACAAGTGAAGGACTTATGCAAATGTTCAGGGAAGTCCGAGCAGGCTGTCATGAAACTGAGAAGCGGGGGACCGGTCTGTGAGAGAGGACGGCCGCAAAGTTCAAATCGGCTGGTGCTGCCCAGCTGATGAGGTCCTGGGCACGCAGCGTCGGCCTTGGAGAGAAGCCCAAAGCGCTGCTCTAGGCAACGGGAGCCGTGTGGCACACTGAAGTGGGAACCGAGCATGGAGCTAACAGAAGTAGGTTACCAAAGCACCTAGTTTGGAATGGAGAGAGAATGAGAACGCTAGTGGAGTGCGTACCGAGAGAGGTTCTAGTCCCGGGAAAGAGGGTGGTAGCCTGACCACTGGTCCATCAACTGCACCGAGACCACAGAAGCGAAGCGGACCAAGAATGAAGTGAAGGCGGGTGTAGATGAGCAGCAAGATGGTCAGTTACCAGCAAGAGAGGCCATCCTGACACACAGAGAAAGAACCCCCAGTCCTCACAGGACTCTGGTCACGTTACTCTGGGAAACCAGAGGTGAGGGAGAACGGGCATGGCAGATATGAATTGGGAGCACCATAGGAAGAGGGGAGTCCGGCTGGAGGGACCACCGGAGATTGTCTTCCTCTATACGGAATACGTCTTACTGTACTTCAGAGACGCACATATTAATCTGGACCCAATAATGCAAGACATTATGGGGTTTGGTGAACGTTCGGGATTTATGATTGATTACAATAAATCCGAAATATTCCCCCAGACTGATAAAACGGCTAGGCCACATGGAGCGTATCCTCTGAAATGGACACATGGAGCTATTAAATATTTGGGCGTCTAGATGACTAGGCACAAAGTTTCCCTTCTCTCCTGGAACTATGCAGCCCAGGAGACCTACGTCTGAAACAAAGTGAAAAGATTGTGGAATTTTCCACTTTCACTGGCCCGGCAGATTACCGTTGGTGAAAATGATCCTTTTGCCTAAACTGTTATATTTGTTCCAGAGGCATTGCTAGGGGGGCTTAGGTGGCTATAGCCACGAGTCTTTTGTATGTAGCCCCGGATACAACCAAAAGGCTACCTAGCCCCAACAGTAGTGACATTAGCGTAGCCCCAGATCTTTTCCAGACCTAGCAACACCCCTGATTTGTTCACAAATGTGCTGCTATGGCCGGGTAAAGAGTACTTCACTGCACTTCACCGGACGCTCTCGCAGTTACTTTGGCATGCTGGTGGAGTCCAAATGAAGTGGCCAGACTTGGCGCAGTTTATGACGGGGAGGGTTTGCTGCACCCCATTTTGAGAACTATTAGCTCACTGCCCAGGTGCAAATTGCATCTTACTGGTGTGGGAGAGAGGGCTCCCCTTCTCATTTTCGGCTTGAGCGCCTGGTGGCTGATAGGATTGACACCAGAACCCTCCTGCTTGGCACCACATACACAGATGACTGCCCATTTGATCCAGTGCACACCACTATTGGGGCATGGCAAAGAATATTTCGTAGGATGGGTGTGACCCACCTCTACTTCAAATGGCTCCCGCTGTGGCGGTTCCCGGGACTGGAACCCACTTGGGATAGCTCGCTCCACGCCATATGAGAAAAACTGGAATATCGGGCAGTGGGAGACCTATTTCCTGAGGGGAAGTTTCTCACCATGCAGACTTGGAAGCTGGGGCGCACAGACACTACAGCTGAAATCCTGCAATATTATAGACCCCGGGCGGCAGTATTTGGCTGTGGGAGGGCTCCCCTATCAAACCTGCGGAGGATATGCTCCTGCATATATTTCAAACTCCTCAGGATGCTGTAGACTACTTGCCACACTGTATGGGTTGATTGCGGACAAGTCACTGAGGCGGAGACCCTTCGCTAAACAAAAATGGGGAGATGAGCTGCAAGTCTAAATATCCAATGAACAGTGGGTCAGGATGTGCTCGCTGAACAAGACTGTCGCTTAGTTCTAGATTTAAGCTCATCCAATACAAAATACACACAGATTACCTTACACTCACAGACTTCAAATCATCTATCCAGGTAGTGAGGGGGTGACGGTAGATGCCCCCACTGCCACGAGGAGGAGGTGGATCATTTGCACATGTTGTGGGGCTGCCGTAAACTACAGGGGTTTTGGAAGTACGTCCTAGATGCCTCGTCACAAATGGTAAATCGCACACTGGCATATTCGCACATGAGTTTTATTTTGGTGTATGGGAAAATGTCCCCAAGAGGAGAATTGGATCCCTCCTTAATGCATTGTGGCAAAGCGCTGTGTACTAAGAAGGTGGAAAGATACTGGGGCACTGTTTGGCAAGGAGTGGATGCCAACGTACCATATGGTGTGAATTTCGGGCCTACCTGGTCAGCCTCCAGTCTATTGTCAATGATTCCTGAGGGTGATTTGGGTGTGTGGGGGAACTCGACATGATGGAATGTCTGTGGGGTGTGCTGTTTCACCAGTGTTGCTCTATGCTGTTGATGCTATAGGCCCTGTAGTGGCACAAGCCTCAAGGTCTTTCTTCATGTACGTAGTGACTGCTGTTAATTTGTGTCTGCCAAGAATAAAGTTTTACAAAAAAATGTATTTCCAACCACTTCATCGACCCATCCTGGCTCATTTCTGTATAGTTATAATATAAATGCATAACCAGAATTTGACCTAAATCACAATTGGTCTTAACTTGTACAACTTGGATACATGGCGGTTAACACCACTGGTGCTTTTGTGCTTTTGTGCCAGTCTCTCCCCAACCCTACCCCCCAACCGCCCACCTCAGACACCCTAGGTAACCATCTAATGACAATTTGTCAATAAGAAAGGATTCCTGGATTAAAATTTATTTTACTTCTCCAATCTTATAAATGGGATTGTCTTCACAGGTTAAATGCTTAAAGCCTCGGGAGTTCCAACATAAAATACTAAAAACCTAGCCTTTTTGAATGAGCCACCGGATAACTGTCGACCAGTGCCTTAGTCGAGTCGCCCATATCCGTTTACCAGTCGGTGCGAGCTCAACAGGTTGTTACTGAATGTTACTTTCCGGGTCAAAGAATTACTCCCAACGTGTCGAGACGACACAGAGGTTCTGGAGGCAATTTTCAGTCTCTCTAAAAGAGCTCAAATCTATCCCTCTTTGCCACAACCGATCTATATGGGCTAACCAAAGCTTTTGTACCAAGTAAGAGGGAACATCAATAATGGTTTTGTCCAATCTACTGTCCGCGATTAACTCCACTAATGTTCTGACTTGAGTGTCGTGTAGACCGATGAGTCCTCTGTCCCCAAGTGACGCACAGGGGAACTTAATAGAAACCCGCTGTGCGACCTTTGAGGCCACAGGTGGGAGATGTCTTCCCAGATCCACGGAGCCTCTGGAACACCGATGCTGCTGTCGAGAAGGAACGGGGTTAAGTACCAGGCAATCACAACACAGTCAGATAAACAAAAGGATCTAAAATGTCTTACCTATCTGGTGTAAGGGTAACCCAGGTAACCTAGTAGAGAGGCTCGAGGCTCAGTTGATGCGGCGGTCCCTGGAATGGTAGAACCGCAGGTTAGCGTGGATGAAGGGCTAGCCACCTGTAGGAGAGAGGGCTTGACTTGAATCCCAAAAAGGGAAAGGGCGTAGAAGTTCAGCAAGGTAACCAGGGATGATCCAAAGGCAAGTCGAGGTGAAGTCCAAAATCCGGCAACAGGTCAACAGTTCCAAGCAAAGGTACAAAAGGGGTGTCCGAGGGAGTCCGAGGTAGAGTTCCGTGATCAAGATAGCAAGGAGCAAGTAGTAACGCCAAACAGGGTCTGAAGCCAGCTGAGAAGCAATGAGTGTTCTGTCTCTCAGACCTTTATACTGTGTGTCTGGGAGTCATGTGACGTCTCTGGATCATGTGACGTCCAACAAGGACACGTGACTCTGGATCACGTGACCGACGTGGTGACGTAACACCGCCCCTTCTGCCATACGCTCTCCAAGGCAATTGCCAATGCAGAAAGGGCTGCAATCGAGCCCGTACACCAAAGCTGGTACGGGGTTTCCGGTTCTTTGGGTTAACCGAATCACCTGAGCCTGGAACCGTGGGAGGGGATGGTGGAGATATGTGAGCAGTGTTCTGATGTGTAGCGAACTGGTGTGCAGAGGATCGTCTAACAACTAATAATTCTTAATGCTGGAATACCATGCAGCAAGGACAGGATAGTGCTATGATTCATTATGAAATTGTCTTCACCCATAACAAACCGATTGCACCTCCATGTGGAATCCCCAGGGTCGTCATGCTCTAGGGATTTCTCCACAAGAACCCAATTTGCGCAGTTTCCCTTAACACCACTGCCAGTCCCAATATTTCTTCTTAAACGTGCCTCTGAGTGATCTCCACATTGAGGCAACACGCTCTTCTGAGAGTGTAGGGTTCCAGTAACCCTGCGTTGCAGTTCTGCAGTTGAAACAATAAATACAGGCGGCTCCTCGGATGTCACGTAAGTTATAGTTGGAACATATTCTTCTAAGTTGGTAATGGAAGTGGAACTTTCCACACACTGCTCAATGTTAGCTAGTATGGACTCAGTTTGCCAAGCTACCTCCAGTTCTTCAGCCAATCGATTACAATTGTCATTATCACAGGTCCGGACAATCTGTGATTTCTTAGCCGCCGCCTTCAAAATGAGTGCCACAATTGTTTAGAAGAGTGTCCAGCAACCTCACTGGGACCTGCACTGCATGCTTCCCTATCATCAGTTCTTGGTAAACACAGTTGTGAAGGCATCATGAAGCAAGATACAGACAACAGATTCAAAGTTCAAAATAAAAAAATGGTTTATTAACTGAAATGTCAGGATGGTTAAAGGCCCAACTCGCCCTATGCTAAGGTGGGATTTCCCTACCTGAATAAAACTAAGAAAAGTCAGCAAGTTCAACTTAAAAGTCTGTCTGTGTCCAAAACCTATCCTTGCCCTCACAACTAAAGCTAAACAATGTCTAAGGATGACGACAATAAAAAAAATGGTGATCAAAACCATGACCTGAGCTTGTTCCAGCGCCTAGCTTCCTTTTCAGCTTCCCTTCCCTAAGGTCAAGAAAGTTCCACAAAAATCTCTAGATAACCTTTCTCATGCTCAAAAAAGTTCCACAACTCCTCTGGGTTCCCTTCCCCAAGTCCAAGGAAACACAGTTCCACAGAAAAGGCTCTTGAGGCCTCCATCCTCAAGGCAGCATTGCAGTTGCTCAAGTTTTAGGGTTTCCTTCCCAAAGACTTCAACTTGCCAATTTATACTTCGTTTCAGCCTTGCAATGTTGAACACAACTCCAGATCAACCTGACACTCCTTCTGGATTGAATTAACAGTTCACTTTAAATTACGCCTTCTTGGTTTATTTCAACAATGTCTTGGGTTTTCACAATTGATGGTTCCCTGGTCTAGGTGCAGTTGTCAGACCACATGGTCCACTCATTACAGGTCGTGCAACCAGGAACCCTAGTCTCTTCATCCCACACGGGTTCTTCTGTATTTGCCCTTGTGTACAGATTCACACTCGCTTATCTTCTCCTTGTCAGCGTCTTGGCTCTATGTTAAGGTTCACATTCTCTTCTCCTACAATGTATCACATATCCTTTACTAGTCTTTAGCCATGCCATACTATATTCATGCATAAAGTTCACTTCATGGTGGTTTCATTTCTTCCCCACCTTTCTGTCATGCTCTTTTTGCAAACTTCCTCATTGGCTCTCTTGATTTTGTATGTTGCTTTCAAATGGGCTCTTTCACATTTATCTTTCATCTGATCGTAGCTTTGCCCATAAAATTTTCATTCAGTTCGGTATTCTAAAAATGTAATTTGTATATTCGGTATTCAATATTAATAAAGATTTACTTCCCTGCCTAATTTCTATTTGACCCGTGGCTTCAGGTTTATTTACATTTGTAATTTGCTTCATTCTGCATTCATCTCACTTCCATGCAGCCCCTAGGAGCGCCCTGGCTTTGAGTGACATTCCCCTTCACTCACTGATCTTCAGTGTCCCTCTCTGGCAGCTGTGTCGCTCCTCCTATTCCACCTGCTGGTTTGCTTGTGGCCCTGAGCCCCACTAAACTTCATATGCTTCTCCACACTTGTCGGCTGCTCTGCTTCCCTTCCGCGGACACTGGTGGCAATGTTATTTCTCCTCCTTCGCAGCTCCAGCTACGGCTTTCCTACCATGGCAGCTCCCAAACCTGTAGAATTCTAACGTCCCAACTTGCTCTGGGCTCCATAGATCTTTGGGATCTTCTGCCGGTGTCTTGGCTTCCCTGAAGGTCCCACCACAAAGGGCTCCTCTCGAACAGGATCCCCTGCTGCTCTCCCCCACACATTCCTCCCTGTTTCTCTGGCTGCTGCGCTTTTCCTCTCTTCTTATACACCTGCAACCACTTGACAGGTTGCAGGTGTGAGTACTTAATTGGATTTGCCTGACTGTATTTAGCGGGACATGACTGACCTTCACAGAACTCTGCAGGCATCTTCCTCGTCTCGGTACTAGTGGTGAAATTAGTTACTAGTGTTCACTACTCCTAGTCCAAGTACGGTCATAGGTAAATTGTGGTAAAATGAGGAGAGATGTTTTACAGTAGCCCATAAAATCCAGGGGAGGATTAGGTTGGTTCTCAATCGGTAAAGGGGATACCATGCCTCGCCTATCTCTCCCTTAAGCCTTCTTTTCTTCACCCTCATCCTGATGTTCTTATACTGATAAGTTCTCCTGGTGTTTTCTTGATTAGTGGTACAGGGGTAGCAATACCCCATAACTGCGTGTGGGTTTGAGAGTTCCTCCTGAAATGCAAATTAGTAGTACTCCGTCTCACCTAAGGAAGTCTAATCCCCAAGGACCCTTTACCCAGGTGATCTTCCCTCTCCTCTCCACGGTCAGGATCCAAATGTGATGGCCTTTCCCCGGCTACCTGAGAAGAGGACCCAAGGGGAGCAGATGCGAGGATGCACTCAGGTTTCTCACACAGTGCACGCAGCCATTTTTATTTTGAACTATTCTTGGTTTTGCAACCATTCATATTTTTTGTTTTCTGCACTTGAAGTTCCCTGGCCAGATCCCTTTTCTCTCCCCGATCCTTCTATTTCTATTTCCTTTTTTTGATGGTAATGGTTCATTCACGAGTTCAACTGAAGATCCATTCTCGTCAAGTTCACAAGGAAGATGCGCCAGCTCGGAAATAGACTGCAACAATGGCGTATCATCCATAGCATTATAATCTTTATCTTCATTGCAGTCTATTATTTCTAGGTCCTGCAAACTAGTAGTAGCCAATATTCAATTTATCGGAGGAGCCAATTTAGCAGATCCCGTTTACAATTTCACCTCCGCCATCAAATCTGTCAAGAGAATCGAATGATGCAACAATTCTGCTTTCATCCTTAACTCCCCCAGGACGATGTTATTTACAACCTATGTGATGAATCTAGCGATATCATCACTCCCTCTCTGGTGAAATTCTCTTCCCATATGAGCAGGGAAGGACAGCCGCTACCTGATCCCGAAGCTGGCTGTGGCTACCCAAGGGAGGATCATATAGGGGAGAGGACCCTCCTGAGAGGGAGAGCGATTGGTGTCAGGAAACAGGACACCCGCCTTTCCATTCTGGGTATAAACTCTGCCCAAAATTTGACTGTTATGGCTTATTGCAATGTTAAATCCATCAAACCATCTTATACCGACATCAGGGTTCCTTCTGACAAAATATACCAAAGTGCTGAGACGAGAAAGAAGATCGGAGTGATGAAGATTACTAGAACGAGTAGCTACGTTCTAGTTGTTGGTGTAAGCTACATAGTAGCGGGACGTTTAAATCATCGTCAGCAGGAAGAATCACAGAAAGAATCGCAGGGAGAGAGAGAGAGATGTTGCAGAGTGAACCTTGCTGCATGCAAAGCCGGTCAGAAACTGGAAAGCAACCAGAGTGCTGCCCGATGCTGGAAGGCTGCTGGAAATGATGTCCGAAACCAGAGGTCTGCTGTAGTGAGACGGGGCAGAGCAAGGCTGTCAGGAGATGCAGGAGAACAGGCGAGGAGCAGCGAAGGGGCGGAACGATTTATCGAGCTGCCGACAAGCCACAGCAACCACAGGACGACGCAAAGAATGTCGGTGCATCCAAAATAAACTGTTGAGCCCAAAGGGGAAAAGGGGGACACCGGGGCGCTTCAGGTCGATTGACGTGCACCATGGGGAAGGTGAAAGGCTGAAGCGGGTGGAAAGCCCTGTGACAAGTAATGAAAATACTGAATGAGAAAGTGGAGGCTCATTCATCAAACTGATAAGAAAAGTATGGACAAGGCTATGCCCTTGTGAAATGTACAAGTTTGAAACCTACCTACCTTCCTTGTAAAGAACATTTAAAAAAAAAATGTATATGGTTTATTTAAACCTTTAAAAAAAAAACAGAACAGACACATGATTAACCCTCCTCCACATCTTGTTGCATCACAGGACTCATTGACCAAAATACCCTTACAGCTTATTGTGTCATGTCTCATCAACACGTTTGTGTTGGTTAAGAGTCTGAGCCAATTCCATGAGTACAAAATTCAATATTAACACTTTTCATGTCAGTTCCACTGTCTTTAAGAATTTTTTTTTAGTTCTTCAAGAAATATTACCAAGGAGAACATGAGTTTGCGATTTGATCCATCAAACATAAATTGCCACCAATCGGTGGCACAAATTGTCTGGTATTTCCAGATGACAGGGCCAAGGGTACGAGATCTTAATTTTCGTAAACTTGGACAGAATAATGTTAAATGTTTTAAAGTCTCCTTACATAGTTCACAAAAACAGGTCAAATCTGTATTGTTTAGTGTACATAGGTTTAGGCGTTCTTTGGTGTCTATTAAATTAAGTCTAAACTGCATGTAAAAGGTTCTCGATTTTTGGTCCGGGAATTGCGTTAGATAAGGTTGTAACTTCCCCAGTGCTCTTGCCTCACTTGGTACTTCGGACAAGAGTCTCGAACTCCGCCTTTGTTCGCATGTTTGGTTCCAATCTGAACTCCACAATTTTATTTGGCTGGGTCTGGGTTTTCTAATAACATTGTTAACTTAATGTCATGATCTTCCAGGACTTCCAAACAGTACTAGTTCAACATCGATAGGGCAGTATGCTCTGTAACCTTACTTGACTGTAATATTTCGAACTGTAATTCCGGTTTTATTATTTTAGTTTTTCTGAATAGACATTCAAGTTCCAAGTTACTCTAGTGTGCATTGAGATTAGACCCAATTCATACCGGATGCATACTGTTGCAGTTCCTCTTGGTAGATGTAACACTCTCACCCAGAAGATATTTTCGAATGGATTGTGTCCTCAGACGTATTCCTCATCTTATGATAATTCGTTATCTCCAGCTTCGCAGCTTTGGAAAAAAAGATTCTCGGCAGAGGGCGCTGTGCTCGACGTTGCGGCGTCGACTGTCCCTCGACGGGCTCCGTACTCTGTCGACATCACCGAAGGTATAAATAGCTCGAGCCGCGCCCGTTGCTTCAGTTCCGTTTTTCCGATCGCTTCGCTGTCGAGAACGGCACGCTTCGAGATTTTCTGTGGAAAATGTCATCATCTTCTACTCCTTCGACACCCAAGACTGGGTTTAAGAAGTGCATCGACTGTGGATCGAAAATGTCGATTACAGATCCTCACCGAGTTTGTCTCTGGTGTCTCGGTTCAAGTCATCGAACCGACGACTGTGGTTCCTGTCAGTCTATGACGGAGAAGGCCCTTCGTGACAGGAGAGGTAAATTGTCGGTGGGGAGGGAAGCCTCTAAAGTAAAGGCTGTGCCCAAAAAACATAAAAAATCGACCGATTCGAAGGAATCGGGTCGCCATAGGCATTCTAAGAGATCTCGATCTCGTAGCAGATCGAGACGCTCTTCATCTTCCTCGTCTAAAAAAGTGAAGAGGAGACACAGATCTCCCACATCATCTTCCGAGTCATCGACCGAAGAGATTCGATGTCCGACAAAATCGGATTCCCCCAGAAAATGGGAGTAATTTTGAAAAAAGATGATGGCGGTATTCGAGAATGCGGCCCCGACTCCCTCGAATAAACCTCAGAAGAGCCATACCCCTAAAGTCGCTGCATTGGACGACAAAGGGAAATTCGAAAACTACTATGGTTAAAGCCAGTAGTGTCGAGGATACTCGAAAAACTTGAGTCGACGCCAAGTTGTCGAGGACTCTTCGAGAGTCGAGCACCTCTCCGGTGCCACATAAAAAACATAAGTCGTCGAAGACTTCCACGACTTCATCGGCATCGACCGCTTCGGCATCGAAGCCAAAAGCGTCTTCGACGCCTGTGTCGAAGTCCTCATCGAAGATTCCTTCGACAACTTCGAAGGATTTTTCCATTCCTTCGACAAATATTGTGGAGGAAGAAAGGAGATTTACTCCATTACCCAGATCAGACTTTAAGTCTATGTCCTCAATTTATGAGGAATCTGGCTCGGAGGAGGATGAAATCTCTCCTTTTGGAGTACAATATGGCACAAAACAAGTTCCTGAGGAACTCATAGATCCAGAATATAAATTGAGAGACCTGAGTGACACTCTACATTCTGCTAGTGGCATTGACACATCACCAGAATTACAGTTTGCCAGACCTGATCCTGCAGAACATTCAGACTCAGGGTACAGGAATCTTATGACCGGAGTAATTGAATATATGGGTTGGGGTAACACTTCACCCGTTTTCGAACAGGATGATATGACAGACATAATTGCCATAGGTCCTCAAAAAGATCCAGTTCTCCCTTTCCATAGGGATCTTCAGAGCACAGTGGAGAAGAACTGGGAAAATCCTGAAAGTATTGCTGCTGCAAACAGTAATTTTCCCAAGAAATACAGACCAGCTGGTTCTGATCCTGAATATTTAAACAGGCATCGGACTCCAGAAAGTCTAGTTATTCAGGCAGCATCTACATCTAAACAAACTGCATATCCCACTATCCCTCCGGATAGAGAGGATAAAAACGTTGATGCTTGGGCCCGTAAAGTTTTCACTTCAGGTAGCATGGCCCTTAAATCAACCAATACCACCTGTACCCTGGCCAGGTTCATCCATAGCCTGTGGGACTGTATTTCGGTGGCGGCTGATCATATTCCGGAAGGCGAGGAAAGGGAAGGCTTCCTGAAAATTGTCAAAGACGGAAAGGAAGCAATGGGGGAATGTCACCAGTCTGGACTGGATACTGTTGATAGTATCAGCAGATCCATGGCTGCAAGCACGGTTTTACGCAGATTTGCGTGGTTGAGGAAGTCAGGGTTTGCACCAGATGTGCAGGCCAGACTTCTCAACATGCCCTTTGATGGCTCGAGGCTATTTGGCAGTAAGGCTGATGAAAGCCTAGAAAAACCTCAGACCTCGAAAGCGGCAGCTAAATCTCTTAGTGCCTCCATGCGCCAGCCTCAGAAACCCTATTCTGGCTCATCTTCCTGGAGGGGTTGTTCTTTTTGATACTACTTCTCTTTTGGTAGAGGAAGAGGACAGGCTTTTCAAAGAGACAAAAGAAATTTCCCTCGTGGTGCACTAGGAGGAATTGCGAAACCAGCCTCAGGAATGGCATCTTTGTCCTCAGCCGCCTCCAAATCTCTGAGACCTTATTACACAAAACACCAGTGGGAGGACGGATCTCTCAGCATCTGAAGGAATGGCGGGGCATTATCTCAGATGCTTGGGCACTGGAAACAGTAGCTCAAGGTTACTGTCTTCCCCTTCTAAAAAAGGCCTCAGAATCATTCACCGGGAGCCAACTCCGTCAACATTCCAGACCTGCTCCTGTTGCAGGAAATTTTAACCCTGCTAGAGAAAGGTGCTATAGAACAAGTACCTGTAGCGGAGAGGAATAGGGGTTGGTATTCCCTATACAAGTTCCTCAGGAAGGACAAGTTCAAGATGGTGACCCTTTCTCAGGTCCTTCAGGCTCTACAACTCCAAGACTGGTTGGTATCATTGGACCTTCAGGATGCTTACTTTCATGTGCCAATCCATCCCAAGCACAGAAAGTACCTGAGGTTCGCGATTGGCAAATCTCATCAGTTTCGAGTTCTGCCATTCGGGTTGACCTCCGCCCCGAGGGTTTTCACCAAATTAATGGTGGTGGCAGCGAGTCTCAGGAGAGGGGGAATTCACATCTACCCCTACCTGGACGATTGGTTGATCAGAGCACGTTCTCCTGAAGAAGCTCAGGAACATCTTTCGATAACCTGCTGTTAGGGAGAATTCTCTTATAAGGCTAATTTCCCAAACCTAGTGAGTCCCCCAGCAGCTTTGCTGGATTTTTGGGGTTTGTTTTTTTTCTCCTGCTAAGAGTGAGACTCTTTTTCCCACTCTTGGGCATGATTTGAGGTATGTCTTTGACTTTGTATATGCTTATGGGCTGTGGGGTTTCTTTCTCCATAGGGTATCATCTGTTTTTGTGTAGGTGTTACACAGCACCCTCAGTGCAGTAACACAGGGGTTTCATAGTGACCCCCAAACATAGACTCCATACCCTCTGACTGACTACTGTCTCTCAGGGCATGAAAAATCACCATTGACTTTACTAGTCCTAAATTGTGAACAGAACCAGTACAAACCATCATATTGTGGAAGTACTGGAAGGGGTTAATTATATTGCCCCTGGGTCTGTTTTCAAGGGGGCACTGTCCAGTCCCCCTTTGTCGAGTTTCTGGCTGGTGGCAGTGGTTACCACGCAAAATATCCCACTGGAATATTTCCTATGGGATTTTCCCATTGATTTTAAACGCACCACTTTTTGGTGCAATGTTAAAGATACCGCCGGTTTATTTATTTAATATTAAATCAACGGTTGGGTCTTTTTGCCAGATCTCTTTTCTAAAATGGCGTTCGTATCCGTCTCTGTAACTCTAACCAAGGTCGAGTCCTTTGTTCCACTTTTTGGCGGGCTTCTCCACAGAAGCCCTCCAAATGGTGCCACTCTGTTTGGGTTCCACAGGATGTGTGGGGAGGGGAATTGGCACCCTGGACTGCATTGCCTTAGCAACCCAAGTCGCACTCTATTCTGATTGGCCCAGTGGTGAGCCGCCCGGCTCACCACTTAGCATGTTTGAGTGACAGCTAGGCTGTTGAATGGGGGTTTTTCTGCATAAAAGCAGGGTCTTTGGGACTGGAACTTCAGATAGCCAAGCTTCACCACTTTGATCGCGAATAAAAGGAACGCACCTTTTACCGACAAACAAGGCGGCTGGTTTCATCCCTGTGCAGTGCAACGACTCCACGTTTCGTCCTCGACGAGATCCTCTCTTCCCCTGGTCGAAACAACGAACTGCAACCACTGCCAGCAACAACTGCCACTGCTGGAGCTTTCTCTCTCTTTAAGGTACTGTCCTGCCTGGCCTCCCTTTCTTTGGTTTGCCCAAGGTGACCCTTAAATCCTTGGCTTTCCAACTGGGTTGGCCCTAGACCTTCTAACATTAACTTCTTGAATCACCCCAACCTCTTTTGAACATTCTGCAAAGACTTTTAGTGCATTTTAAACCGTGTGATCCTGGGCACATTTCGCTTTGCTCCATTTAAAGTGGGCCTGGCCTATGAACTTTGGCTCTACAGTGTATACTGCCTTTATTTCCTTGCTGAGAACTCCTAAAAGTGTTGGGACCTGTTTTATTTCTATGCTCTGGCTCTGCCTTTTTCTCTCCCTTTAACCTAACTATTGGAGTGCCATCTAGGTTACGCGCTCACATCTATTTTGACAAATCGTGGTGTTTTAACTCTGACTTGTCTAATAGTTATCAAGGGAGGTGTGTATACTTTACCTGACTGTGTTTTAACTTGCTTTTGATTTAGAGTGCTTGTGTATTGCCTAAAGAGTGTTTTTTTAAATAAATAATTATATACTTTTTATACAAAGCTCTGGTCAGTGTTTGTTTGCTGTACTGTGTTTTTAGCCCTATTGTGTATACTCTATATACTGCCCTACACTTCTTGAGAGAAGTCTGACTGCTCAGCGACAGCTACCAGGTAAATCTTGGTGGTGCAGACTGCTACCAATTGCGTTTACTGCTTACTCCTGTGGTCTTAATCTTTTTGCAGTGGTCCCCAAGGGAACTGCACAGGATTCTGCCTAACACCTGCCACTTCCTTCACAAATTGGGCTTCTCCCTCAATTTCAAGAAGTCCCACATGATACCATCCCAAAAGCTCCAGTTTATCGGAGCAGTCTTGGATACTTCCTCGGGAAAAGCCTCGCCTCCCGAGGTGAGAGCTCTCCACATTCTGCAGATGGTAACAAAGTTCCAGAATGCCCCGCATCTACCGGCCTTCGATTTTCTGAGGTTGCTCGGCCTCATGGCGTGCTGCATTTTTCTGGTGGCAGAGGCCAGACTGAGAATGAGATCCCTTCAATGGGCCCTCAGAACTCAGTGGTCCCAGTTCTCAGCGAACATGCCGGATCTTCTGCAAGTCCCGAGAGCAGTTGCTCAGGATCTACTATGGTGGGCTTGCAACGACAACATCCTCAAGGGAGAATCTTTTTGGTAACCATGGCCAGAGATAACAGTAGTAACTGAGGCCTCACTCACGGGGTGGGGAGCACACACCAACGATCTGACAATCGGCGGTCGTTGGTCTCCATCGGAGTCCAGACTACACATCAACCTATTAGAGCTGAGGGCCTTTCTGCCCTCTGTACAGGGAAAACATGTTCTGATATTGACGGACAACACAGTGGCTATGTACTACCTGAACAAGAGAGGTGTAGGGTCACTACCACTGTGCAAAGAGGCAATGCAGCTTTGGTTCTGGGCACTATGAGAAGGAATCTCTCTATCGGCAATTCACCTAGCCGGAGAGCAGAACACGGCGGCAGATGCTCTGAGCAGGCAGAGCACAGTCTCCCACGAGTGGGAGCTAGCTCAGGAAGTCCTTCGGGAGATCTTCGCCCTTTGGGGAACCCCTCAAGTGGATCTGTTCGCCACTGCGATCAACCGGAAGTGCAAACAGTACTGCTCAAGGGAATTTCCTCAAAGAGGAGCTCTGGGAAACATATTCGTAGTGTAGTGGAAGTTCCCACTGCTGTATGCGTTTCCCCCAGTCCCCGTGATTCCTCAAGTAATCAGGAGGTTGAGAAAGTTCAGGAAAATCATGATCCTAATTGCCCCGGATTGGGCCAGGAGGACGTGGTACCCGGACCTTCTAGACATGTCCATCGGCCCTCCAATAAGTTTTCCGCAAAGAGAGGATCTTCTCTCGCAAGAGGAAGGTCGGGTTCTCCATCCAGAGGTCAAGACACTCAACCTTCACGCATGGTTTCTGAGAGGTTGAGATACAAGGATTGGGATCTTCCGGATGACGTAATGGAAAGCTTGCTTTCGGCCAGAAGGCCAGCAACAAAGTCTTTGTACCGATGTCGCTGGAACAAGTTCAGTAACTGGTGCAAAGATAAGGATGTGGACCCCTTTCAATGTGGCACCCCAACAGTGCTTTCTTTTCTATTACATCTAGCCAATCTGGGGCTCCAGATAGGAACAATTAAAGGATATCTTGCTGCGCTGTCCATTTTCAAGTGCACCTCCGAAGAGGTTTCATACTTCACAATTCCATTAATCATTCAATTCCTAAAAGGACTTACTAACGTATACCCTCAGTACTTTTTCATGTCCCAACTTGGGATTTAAATCTAGTACTTAAGTTTCTAACTTGTATACCTTTTGAGCCTCTGCACTCCTGTCCATTGAGGCTTCTAATATTAAAGACTGTTCTTCGTGTAGCCTTATCAGCCCGCAGGGTTAGTGAACTACAGGCTCTCTCGCAAACCTCCATATACTACTTTTTATAAGGACAAGGTAGTTCTTAAAGTTAAACCTTCCTTTTTACCAAAAGTAGTTTCTGACTTCCATTTGTCACAAAAAATAATATTACCAACATTCTATCCTCCTCCTCGTTTGGGCAAAGAGGAGAGACTGCATAGACTAGACCCTAAGAGGGCTCTTAGTTTTTACATTTCAAGAATGTCAAAATTACGCCAAGATGACCAACTTTTTGTGGGTTATACTGGTCATAAACTGGGTTTATCAGTGACAAAACGGACCATATCCCGCTGGATCATTCTGGCTATAATTGAATGCTACAAATTGGCGTCAAAAGACTCACCAGATAGGCTTTGAGCCCATTCTACAAGGAGAATGGCTACTTCTGCGGCTCTAAAGAGGCGAGTTCCTGCAGCAGACATTTGTTCAGCTGCAACTTGGAAATCAATGCATACTTTCATCAAGCATTACTGCTTAGATACTGCCTCCTCCAATGAGGGGTTATTTGCCAAGGCAGTACTTCACTCCGTCCATGAAAACAGTATTTAGTACTCCCACCTCCAAAATTGCCGCTGCTATGGGAGTCTATCATAAGATGAGGAATACGTGAGAGGACACAATCCATTTGAAGAACAAGTTACTTACCAACTGTAACGTTCTTTCGACTGGATGTTCCTCCCACGTATTCCTCATCGACCCTCCCATGCTACCCCGCAGTACAGTTTACGTTTTCTTACACTTTCCTCTCACGAAGGGTGCATCAGTCATGAGGCACGCCTGGGTGTTCCTCCTATATTTCATCGAAAAAACAGAACTGAAGCAACGGGCGCGGCTCAAGCTATTTATACCATCGGTAACGTCGACAGAGTACAGAGCCCGTCGAGGGACAGTCGACGCCGCAACCTCGAGCACAGCGCCCTCTGGCGAGAATTTTTTTTCCCGAAGCAGCGACGCTGGAGATGACAAATTATCATAAGATGAGGAATACGTGGGAGGAACATCCAGTTGAAAGAATGTTACAGTTGGTAAGTAACTTGTTCTTCTAAGGTGTTCCAGAGATCGTAGGAGCATCCAAATGCATTTTCAGCACCATAGATTATAGCCGGATCAGCTTTTTGTCGGTGAAATTCTATAGTTGGTTTTAGCGAGAATTTCCCATACTGTTTGTTAATTATGGAAGCTTGGCATGCCAGTTGTCGGCATTTGGATTTGGCTATTTCTGCCCATGGGTCATCATTTGCATTTGAGCGTATTCTCATGCCCAGGTATTTGGTATCTCGTGTGGTGTTCAACCTAGTTTTTTTCAAGAACCCACACTTGTTTCTTTTGTTTGGTCTGTATCGTCCGCAGATTTTGAAGGGTCAGTATCTCGCAAAACCATTCTTACACACGTATACTTCAAGAGCGTCAAGCTTGCGTTGCAATCCAATCAGTGTCATGTCTAGAAGTATTAAATCGTCGGCATACACAAGCCAACTGACATGTGTGCAGTTCACCTTAGGTGGAAACAAAGAGATTGCACTAAAAGCTTCGCCAACGTCAGATAGGAACAAGTTAAAGATCATAGCGGCCAGTGGGCAGCCCTGTTTCACACCTTTTGTGTGTGTATAGGCTTAGATAAGGTCCCATTTTGATCTAACCAAATTCTAATGGTTGTGTTGGTGTGGAGTTCTTTGATTGCTTCCAAAAGACTCAGGGGACAGTTCCATGCACTTAGCTTTTTCCAAAGGATTCCATGATCAACGCTGTTGAAAGCGTGGGAGAAGTCTATAAGTGGCAGGTATATTTTTGTGTTAGTTCTTAAGGCTTCCATCTTGAATAGGTTCAGCAGTAGGAGGTTGAGACCGCAACCCACACCCTTCACAAATCCAGATTGGCTTGGATCTACAGGGTTACATTCGATGGTCCATTTTAGTAACTTTTGTTGTAATAGTCGCATAGATCTTTCCTTGTACGTCAAGAAGGGCAAAAGGCCTGTAATCCTTCGGGTTTGCCCTATTGCCCTTCTTAAAGATTGGGACTACAGTAGCGCTTTTCCATGATATGGGGGAGGCACGTTTACTTATTATTCTATCGAACAATGTCATGCAAAAGTCAGCCCATGCCTCTAGGTTGCGCTTAATGGTGTAGTTCGTAAATCCGTCAAGACCCAGAGCTTTTGACGCATTGACTTTGTATTGTATTTAGAATGTCTAGTCGATCGAACTCTAGGTCCCAACAGTCAAGTTTTGAGGGACACCACTCCTCAACACAACCCTTTTTGCTGAACATTTCAGTATAGAAGGAGACCCATGTAGCTTCGGAGATTTGATTTGCTTGCAGTGACTCTTGTGGAGCGAATTTGTTGTTAATAAGTCTCCAAAATTCCAATTAATTTTTGTTCGCCATTTTAGCCATCATTTCCTCCGAATCATTCTGCAATAGAATGGCGTTATGAGCCTTACACCAATTCCTGTATTCTTGCATTACTGCTTTCTTCTTTGCTACAAAGACCTTGTTGTCGTGTTTCGTTAACTTTTTCAGCTCTTGTCGCATTAATCTTTTGCGCCGTTGCACTTGAAGGTCAAACCTATGTTTATGGACACATTTTCTATGTTTCAAACCTTGTTTGTGCTCTATGAATTCTGATAACAAATGGAACTACTCAATCTCACTTTTCACTTGATTTAAGTTTGACAATTTTGTTGATGTCTTCGTTTCTAAGTTCAAGGCTTATTCTACTTGAGCGGACGGACACAGCGTGAGGCCAGGATGGTGGGGCTGGCAGACTTAGTGTGTTAAGGCTCAGTATCACCATGTCGTGATCACTGTGGTCCATCGGTTTCACCTCAAACTGATTTGCTTGTGTGTGCGCCAAGTCTGATACAAACGTGTAATCTAGGACTGAGCACTGTTTTAATCTTCTCCACGTTGGATTTGCAGGGATGTCTTCACCCACATTGCCATTTAGCATAAACAATCTTCTTGCGTCAATTTCCCGACATCATTTCACTGCGGCTTCTTTACATGTTGTAGTTACACCTTTCGGGGCGAGTTTCAAGTTTACATACTTCACACAGTCTGTGTTGAGGTCACCGCAGATGATTAAGTTTGGAGGTCTGCAATCTTCGAGTAGGGCATCTACTATTGTAGTTATTTGATCTATGAAGTTTGTAGTTCCTGCGGTAGAGTGGTTCCAGTGTACGTTAATGATGTTTAGGACCTCAAATACCCCATTAGTTTTCATTGAAGTCCGGAATCTAGCCGTCTGGATAAATGAGAAGTTGGTAGAAGATTCTATTCTGAGGCCGATAGATTTCCTTACGGCGATCATCAGGCCGGCCATTGGTCTTTCTTTGGATTGTTTTATAGCAGGATTTACTGCTATTCAAAGTCTTGTAGAATAGGGCATCCAGATAACCACGTTTCCTGTAGACAAGCCAAGTCCAAGTCCTGAAGCCAGGGTGTTTGAAACAAATGGCAGAACCCTCTTGTGTTCCAGGATCCCAAATTAAATGAGGTCCTTTCACTGGTCCCCTGGCATTATTTAGGCATTATTTAGTTGAATGGCAGTTTAACGCTGACGCAATCTAAGCCCATTCATCTCTGACTGGTGCATTCCAGCTGGGAGACAGGCTCGCCTGTTGAAGTGGCCAGCCCATCAATTGTTATTTTTATTTCGTCCGCAAATTTAGGCACGGTGTCTTCTTTCCGTTTGTCAGATGATGCATTTCTCAGTGCAAGCTCAGATATGTCGGTTGGACTAGTCGACTGGATGGTGGCTGAACTAGACACTGGCCTTGGGTCCTCAGTCTTAGAGCACATCTCAACTTCTGTACACCTGTCTACACTCTTGTAGATATCAAAGCCAAGGGATAATAAGACCGGACCTGCTTCTAACAAGATGTCGAATATAATTTTAGAGTGCATGTGCAGATTAATTTTGTCATCCCTGCTTTCGTCACAGAATTCCACAATTCGCAAATCTTCAGAAATTATGGCCCTTAGGCTCGGAATTAGATGAAATAGGCGCAACATAGTTTGACGATTTTAAGATCCAGTTGTCTGCATTGTCTATTCTTTCCAGTGTCACTTTGTGTAACATATTATTCTGTGTCTTATTTCTTGTTTTAGACTCTTATTACCACTCGTCACCTGGTCATTAGATTTCACTAAGGTCTGGTTTCCAGGTTTCGATGCTTCCTTCGGGTTACTTTGGCTAATTGCTTATTGATTACTCACTCGTAATTTTATGTGGTTCAGGGGCATAGATGAAGGAGTTAAATTACTAGATTTGGCTATGTTTAAGGCCACACAAGAGCCAAGTAACTGCTTTCGTCTGTCCTCCATCGTTACAAATCTTCACCTTCAACAAGAGCATGAACTTGAATCAACGTACATGTTCGTTGACCTTTAGACACTGTCGATGCACTGGGATTATCAATTACAATCATCATCTTTGAAGAGTCTACATCAGCTGTCACATTGATTTGCATATCTGCTAGAGATGACTCTTGAACTTCAGTTGATTCCGCTTCTTCGTACGTAGATAAGTTGGTCAGATCAATTGACTCCACATCCAGTTCCTTTTGTGGTACTTCTTCACTTGTCCTATATTTATTTATTTATTTATTTATTTATTTTGGGTCATTGGCTTTCCCTTTCCAACTGTTTGTATTCACTGTTACATTTACAGTTTTTATATTACGCAAACATTTTCTCAAATTATTCCCTTGTCTCATTTTTTTGAATGGTTGATTTTTTTGTTTTTTTGTTGTAAGACTGTTTTGAGCAGGCTTAGCAAGTTGTTTGCTTGAAGGACCAGAGGCACCCTTGTAGAAGTCAAAAAGGACAGGTTGGCTGTCTCCAGCCTTATTCTGGGAACCCATGGATCCAGTGGCAATCTGAGGCGCCTCCTTTGCGTTGTTTGAAGTATAGGCGACTTGTAGATTTATAACATCAGGTTGTGTGTCACTGGCCTTGTTCTCAGGGCCTATGGCTCCAATAACAATCCGTGACACCTCCTTTGCATTATTTGAAGTGGAGGCAACTTGTGGATTTGTAAAGGCTAGGTTTGCAGTTGCACGACAGTTCAAAGCCTCAGAAAAAGAGCTAGGTTCTATGTTCTTTGGAGGGTTGCTTGCTTCACAGCTGCCAGACGTAGGTTCTGTGTCCTGAGCTTCCCTCTCTGCATCGCAGACTCTGTCTGGCAGGTTTTTCAAGCCTTCAACACATCTTTCACTTAGTTGAACTGAATGGTTAGAGCCGTGAGGGCTGCTGCTGCAGATGTTTTCTGCACATGGTTCGGATGTAGAAATCGAATCTTGGCTAGAAGCTGAGTTAAGAGCTTCACAATTTACCTTGACTGAGTCGTATCTAAGTTCACTTGGAGTCACGTCCACTGAGAGTTCCAAGGGACGGGCCGTACTTTGTAAAGTGGGCAATAGCGCAACTTCCACTTTGTTTTTAAAGAGACTCAGCGCCTCCTTTGCTACTTCTGCTAGAAGTTTTTTGTCCATATTATTATTTTTCAATTGAGTAGTAATCATATTCAACATTTGATCGTGTTTATGGATTAGATCATATTGAGCAAAGAGAAAAATGAGTGGGCACCATTTAGTAGAAATAAATTGAGATTAAATCATGCAAAGTTTCTGTAGTTACATGTGGTTCAAAAAATGTTGTGCGGGAGCTGGCTGTGAAGAATCTGGAGACACCCTGACTCCAAATACATGTGCAGCAAAAGACCGGGTAAAAAAACCAAGTCACAAGGCCGCTCTCCGTTGTTAATCCAAGTTCAGAAGAATTATATTGTGTTATCAAAATTTGATTCAAGTCTTCCAATAAATGAGTCGCTGTTGTGTTTCACAAATGGTAATTTATCAAAAACAATCTCAAAATAGAACGGTCACTAATAAGTTCTTAGTGAGGAAGCAGCTGCCACAGCTTATGAGTGAAACAGACTTAATATGCCAATGCATTTCGGAAACCTATTTCCTTCATCAGGTCTAGTCTCTTGTTAAAACAATCAAATGCATAACAAAATGTGGATTACAAAAGTGACATATTGCAGGGGGTGTGACATACCATTACAATGTATGGGAATGGCAAAAAAAAGGAAAAAACGTACCATCCGGTCGAGGTTTCAATAATGGGAAGAGTACCGAAAAGTATAGGAGAGAAAAAGAGAAATGAGAGAAAATGAATGTAAAGTGCTAGTTAAAGTAAACTGCTCAGCGTGTGTGGCAGAAGGTGGAAAAGAATTAATCCTTTACCTGTGTGGTGTGGCAGGTATCAAATGGAAGCAAAACGGTGTTGCTCAAGTGCTGGTGGCCATTAATGGCGTTCGTGTAATTGCGTTTTGTCCCTCTGCAACTAAATGCAAGGTGATACAACACTTGTTATTAGGACACTACGTGCATTGTTATTCACAAATGTCCTAAGAGGGCAAAGGACATACCCTGGACTGCACGGGTCGTCGCGGCTCTTGCGAGCGCAGACGAGCGAAGCCTCTGTCTGCCGGGTGGCTGCGTTGAAACGTTGCTATGGCAACGGTACTCTTAAGTACCACGTGATCGCCTCGCGTCCCAAATAGGCGCGGGGCGATGGGATACTGCAACTACTAATTGTGAGGGTATCGGGTTGTAAAATGGTAATCTAATCAATTCTAGGACATCGTGAGGTATAACCATTAATTTACATGGAGCAACACAGAAAAATAAAAAAATAGAAATAGAAGAAATCCTGTGTGATCAGGAGAAGGTGAAATGGAAAAGTGGAAGAATAGTAACAAGGATCAAAAGAAAGAGGGGAAGCGAATAAATATAAGGGAGACTCCCTGATAGATCGAGAGTAATGTAAATGAATTGGGGCAACATTTTTTCGCGGGAGGTGTCGCCAGGAGGCGGCACCTTGGGTCCCAGATGGGTTGTCCAGGAGGTGCGACAAGGCTGCAGAAGCCGGATAATACATGGGAAATAGGTGCAAATAATACACACACTACAATAGGGTATGGGACATGTTGAGCGTCTTTAAGTTGACTACAGTTCCTGTCAAGGTCAACACATTATGTGTTTGGCATTGCCAATAATGTGGAAAGGTCTTTGGCGTTCTCATTTAGGTGTTCATACAACTTCGTAAATGGGGCGAGATTAATGGCCATGGAGGATATAATGGTCGAGTGTATCTCACTTAGCCAATTATCTTGACTTGCAGGGATTTTGGCCTTGGATACCCCCACGCCCCTTTCTCGCGGAAGATTTTGTGCTCTCCTAATTTTGGGATAAGGTCGCTCCCTTAGAGAAGATTCGTCTGATGAGTAGTCGGTGGATGACGAGGATAGTCTTGTTAATGGAGTGGTACATTTTGGGCTCTGTTCCAGATTTCCCGTTGTCCTTTCCTTTGTGGGTGCGCACTGTTTGAAAATGCTATCCCATTTGGCTTTTTTTCTCTGTGAACATCTCAGGCTGGGCGAACTGCTAGCCTCCATTCTTCTGCGTTTATTAAGAGCATGCGTTGAAGTGTAGTTAATAGAGGGCACTCCTCAGAAGCAGTTTGCTCATTCATTTCTTTATTTGAGATCAGAGAGATAAATGACCTCTCATTAACGCCGATCTTCGAGGCGCGAACCTTGTTGAGCCAAGTTAGATCATTTGTTCACCACGTCAAGGGAGTTGCGCCGATTCCCTTTTACCTGTGGATCTTGTTGTGAGTCTATTAACTTGTTGTGTTGTGCATCTAAAGGCTTGTCCAAAACAAGTGAATTCCCACTTGGAACATTGGCTGGTTGGATAAACACTTCCTCTTCCATGGCAACTTCAGGGCGAGTTTAGTCAGCCCGGAACATTAGGTTAAAGTCCTCGGGGACAGCTGTGACACGGTGTCCGGTCAAATGGTCGACAGACAAATGGTCGACAGGACAATTGGTCGACACAATTTGGTCGACAGGTCAAATGGTCGAATTTTTTTAAAATTTATATATATATATTTTAGGTTTTCGTTTAGGGAAAAAAAGGGGTTTTTAGCAAAAAAAGGGGGCTGTGGGGGGAACCCCAAAAAAAAAAAATTGTGAAAAAACACAAAAAACATTCGACCAGTTGACCTGTCGACCTTTTGGTGTCGACCAATTGTCCTGTCGACCATTTATTTTCGACCAAATGACCTAGAACCCTGTGACACTATAGTACGTGGATCTCTTTGCAACTAAGCCTATTTTAGAAACAGGTGAAAGGAAACGGGCTTGAAGTTCCTGATAAGACGAGACCCCCAGAACAGTCTGGGCTGGTCTACAGTTTCACAGTCTTTGTTTAAGTCTCGCACTTGGCCTGCGCGTAGTTTATAGCCTTGCCATGGCAATTCCCGCAATTGGGGAATCTGAGGCAGGCAAGAACGCGAGAAACCGCAAGTCGCAGCTCCGGACTGGTCAAAGTCGACAAAGTTAGCAGAGCCACTCGCAAATTCCAATTCTGACTCTAAGGCAGCAACATGTGTGCGTAGTGCCTCTGACGAAGGAGAAGAGTCCTGCTCAGTTGCAGTAGCGGCGGGCAGCGTTAAGGTGCCTCTGAGGGATGACAGCGGCAAGATTACATCTTGAGGGGTGGCAGTCGTAACGCATTCGGCTCCATTTGAAATCGCAGCACTTACTTCTTTCGTCACACTGGGTGCCGCTTCTAAGGTCCGCTCCACGGAATATTGAAGCTGGTGCTGTGCTCGCGTCTTCAGGCACAGCGTCACTTTTGGTTTCACATGAAGACCGCCGCTCATGTTTGCTGAGTTAACGAGGCCAGAAGACATGAGGAGATTCTCCACGAGACCTCAACAAACTTCACAGACTTCCTCGGACTCCTCAGACTCTACCAGACTCCGCGCCCGCCACGCGGGGGGAGGTGGTTTATTTAGAGGAGTCGGGAGCAAAAAAAATACACTGAAAAAACACTGCAGCACTCCACCTCGATACGTCCTCAGACTCTACCAGAAATCTGCAGAAGAACAGTTTAAAAAGTCCTGGCAAGAGAGTAAACCAGGTACTGTGCGAGTTGGGAACCCGCAACCATATAAAAGTGGGGAACGTTGTGAAGGTGAGTCTGGAGACCTGTACCTGAACTTGTTGTTCAGTCCTGGCAGGAGACTAAACCAAGCAAGTGTAAATAGGAAATGAATATTGGAGAGTCCTGACAGGAGAGCAAGCCGGGCCAAAGTGAGAGAGTCTGGAGGCCTGCATTTTTAAGTGTGTGAAATCTAGTGGAAGGGAACCATACCCCCTGAGTGGAAAAGTTGTAAAAGGAACTGTGAACTGTAAAAGAACTTTGAACTTTGTAGTAAGTCCAGGGGTGAACCCTTGAGTGTGTGATACTAGGGGAAGGAAAACCTAACACCTTCATTGGAAAGTTGCCCTTTGCCAAGGAAAAGAACTGTGGTAGAGAGCTGAAGAGAAGCTGAACACTCGAGTGAATGGGATGATCTTCCCCCCCATCGTTCGGAGAGTTTTGAAACCTTGGAACTTTAACCATTTGTTCATTTGTGTACCTTTTGGAACTTTGTTAGATCAGTAAAGAAGATTACAGATGGCCAGTTAAAAGACTTTTTCCCTTTGCACTTTTTCTTAGGTTTAGCTTGTAAGTGTCAGGATAGGATTTTGGACACAGGACGGAGAACTCTTTATATTTGTGGACATTCTGACACTGACATCCTTTCGTTTTGTTTAGGCAGGGAAACCCCTCATAATGTTAGGGAGAGAGGTCTTTCTCTACCTCTACTTTTACTTTAATAAATGTTTTTAACAACCACTGCAATGTCTGTATCCGAGTCTTACTCCTGATTCATTACATCTCCTTAAGGCCAACTCTGGACGGATCGCAGCTTCCCAGTTCCTTCGTGATTTCCAATAAGATACCACCCTTTACTAGTTAAATACTTTGACTAGCGAATTCAAAGCAAAATATAAAGCCATCATGTAAAGTGTTTTCAATTTGCTGCTGTGCTTAAAACTAGGCTTTTTTTCCCTTTTAGGGTAGTCAAATTTGGGTGTTCTGAATTGCTGCTGTTAGCAACCGGGCGCCCCCCCACCCCCTTGGTGCATTCTGCGTTGTGCAGCACTGGCCTGTTTATCTCTTCTCTCTTTCGTGCCCTCCTCCCCCCCTACTTCCTCCTCGCACCCTCTGTTGCTTTCTGTTGTCATGATCTTCTCAACTGCTACTCTATCTCCTATCCTATCCCTCTCACTAAGTCAGGAAGGAAGACGTTCAAGGGGGACATCCTGGTCTCCAACGCAGGCCTCCCTATCCCTGATACCTACATCAGTGATTCCTCCAGACAGACTCTTACCGACATCCTCTTTGTCGTTCCCTCTTTAGACCTATGGACCCCTCATATGCTCTCGGTTCTCTCTCCTTTTTCCTCTTCTGCCATTAATGGTGGCACTCGGTGGGAGGGCCTCTTGGCCTCCTTCCACTTCTCCAAGACCATCATTAATATCTATCTGAATGGCACCGTCATGGTGCAGGTCCCTCATCACAATATACTCCTTTTTGATAGGCATCTCCTGTGTCTCATCAACTACCTTCTCCTACTAATCTCAACAGCTCCTCTGACTCCTCTGCCACCACCTTCCTCCACTTCTCTGGCAACTTTGCATCTCCTTCTACCTCCACTGCTCACTCTCGTGCCCCACCTTCCACTTCCGCAGGGGGTACCTCAAGCTTATACCCCTCCACGGTAGCCCTTCAAATGTGGCAACCTGCTCCACATCGCACCTCTCAATTCTTGCTCTGCTGTCAAACACTCCTTTGACATCTGCCACCTCCTTGAATAACTTGACCTGGATGTCCTGGCTCTCACCGTGGCCAGCTCAATCACAAGTTTTGACAAGTTTTGACACTCTCCAACATGAGGGCTACAAGATCCTCTCCGAAACCCAGAATCAACCGCCTCGGAGGTGGAGTAGCTCTGATCTTTCCGAAGTGGATCCCTGCATCTGTCATTCCTATGCAGGCCTACTCCTCTTTGAGTGTCTGGTCTGTAGGCTCTCTATCTCTCCTGGCCTCTCTCTGACTGTGGCCACCATCTACAGGCCACTTGGCCAGGTCACCCTCTTCCTTTGAGTGGGCAGACCACTCTTGTGCTCACCAAACCTCTACCTCTCAACTTCTCCTCAAAGATCTCAACAACCAATTAGATGCTTGTAAATCCTCCTCTGTGCTCTTCTGCAACCTCTGCGACTCTCTCTCTTTCCATTCTACCCTCTAGTCTGTAACAATTTGCCGGACACGCCTTGGATGTTCTCATCTCCTCCGACACCCCCCCCCCCATCTCGAACTCTCGACTCTTGGTGACTCCTCTCTCTTCGACTGATCACTTTCTGCTCTGCTCTCCTCTCACCTGAAGCTCCCTGTCCCCCAGGCGAAGCCAACCCCAGCACTGCCGCCTACCTTCTCAGTCATTCAGCCCATGAAGCGTGTGTCAGTGAAGGCCTTTGCCGCTACTTTCTCTGCTCCTCCTACACCTGTGGCTGACTCGCACCCAGATGCAGCCATCTCTAAACTTCATCTTTCTATCTCCAACACTCTTGATTTCCTTGCCGTCCTGAGAATCTGTCTGAAGCTTACCTCCAAGTGCAACTCTTGGCATGACTTTGATCTCGCCACCCTGACACGCAAGTGTAAGGTGGCTGAGAGGAAGTGGAGGGCTTCGGAAACTGGCCTGCCGCCTGCTCCAAAGGCAATACAGGCTCTCTGCTCTGACCAAAAAGAGAGCCCACATCCAAGCACGCGTCTCTGCAGCCTCTAATAACACAGCCATACTCTTTAAAATCTGCAAGGATCTGGCCAATCCTTCTGCAGTCTCTACCTCTCCTGTTCCCTCCCAGGCCCTCTGTACTGCTCTGGCTTCTCACTTCACCACTAAAACTCGGGACATCCTGTCCGCTCTCTCTCTTCTTCCTCTCCCTCTTAGTCTCTTGGCCCCCTCTGGCCGCCTCACCCTCTCCTCCTCCTTTCTCCTGACAAGGTTTCTAGACGAGTCCGATCTATGAAAGTGTCATCCAATCCGATGCTCCCCTGCTTCTCCAGAACCATCAAGGACCACATTAACACCCTTGCTACAGCCTTGGCTGATTTCTGCAATCACACTTTTGCCACTGGAACTTTCTCCCCTCCCCTCAAGCACTCCCCTGTGTACCCCAAAAACCTTCTGCCGTTCCTTCCTGTCCCACAAACTACCGCCTGATCTCTGTCACTCCTTTCCTGGGCAAATTCCTGGAAAGGCTGGCCATCTCCCAGCTAACTATCCACACTGAATCTGTTAGTTGTCTCCGTGACCATCAGTCTGGATTCAGAGTAGCCAGAGGCACGAAACTGCTCTCCTGAACACCTGTGAAGATCTGCTCACAAATCCCGACTCTAGCATTCCTTCTGTCCTCATCCTCCTGGATCTTTCCTTTGCTTTCAACAGTCAATCATACCATCCTGATGAATCGTCTCTGTGAAAACCTGGGCATCACAGATCAGGCCCTGGCTTGGTTGACCTCCTTCCTCATGGACTGACCCTCCCAAGTCCAACTTGATTCCTTTCTCTCCACCACCTCTCTCTCCATATGTGGTGTTCCCCAGGGCTCGAACCGCTCACCCTGGCTCTTCAATGTTTACTTGGCCCCTTTGGCCCACCTTATCTCTACCTTCTCCTCTAACTTTCAGTGTCACTTAGCTCTCATTCAGGCTACCCTGAGCCTCCTCTCCTTTTTCGCTCATTCCTGACTGTCTAGCCACGATTCAAGAGTAGTGTGCCTCCAATGAGCTCTACCTTACTGCCAGTATGACTGAGATCCTTCTCATTGGGACCCCTGCTCCCGGTGTCCCTCTCTCACTCTGGCCGACCTCTTTGGGCCCTCTTCCTTCACCTTCCTGTGAGGCTAAAAACCTTGGTGTCATCTTTGACTCCATTCTCTCCTCTCTTTACATCATGGACATTGGCACTACCAGCTGCACTTCCTCAGAGGTATTCTTCCTTTCCACACTTTCCCCCAGGCACTCAGTCTCCAGAGCCGTGGTTCTCTCTAGGCTGGACCACTGCAACAGCCTCTTTCTCCATCTACCTTCCTCTACTCTCCGCCCTCTGCAACTAATCCAGAACAGGACTGCAAGACTTGTCCTTGGCCTCAATCCCAGTGACTGTATCTCTACAGCCCTGAAATATCTCCAATGGCTCCCAGAGGCTGCAAGGATCAAGTTCAAGACCCTCTGCATCGTCCACACCGCTTTCTGGGGCCAGGACCTGCACTAAATCCAACTCTCTCGTACTAAACACCTTCCTCCTCGAGCCCTTCGCTCAGCCACCTCCAATTCTCTGAGGGTCAGACGCTTCTCCAGGCAGAAAGTGGGGGATAGATCTCTCTCCTCTGCAGGTGCCTCCCTCTGGAATTGCCTACCTGCCCCTCTGAAACTTGAGCTGGACCACAAGTTCCGGAAGCAGCTCAAGACCTTCCTTCTCCCTTCTGCTTTTTCTCTCTCTCTCTCTCTCCACTAATGACAATCATGTATGCTGCACTGACTGGCTGCTTGGCTACCCTCAGAGTCTCACGAGTCCCATGCACCCCCTTGACCAGTAGCTCCTATACTGCCTCCAGGCCTACCACACACTTGGGGGCTGGACCTGGAACCCTACAGTCCATTGCCTGCTTGCACTTACCCAGAGCCGCATTGCCCTGGTTGCACGTAGAGAATTGCTGCCCTGATTGCCCTCCCCCCTGGTACTTCTCTCTCCCTCCTCCCTGTACTTTGCATCTCACACTTGCACGATCTGAATGACGCAAGGCCTAGTAAGATTGTTTGTTTTTGCCTTCCTTCTGTCTTCCCTCCCTTTTCTTGTTGCACCTAGAAACACTTGTCTAGAGGCGCATTATAAATGACTTATATCATCATATCAAGGTAGACTCACTTATGTCCTCCTAAAGTTGGAGTGCTCAACGTAGACATGATTCACTGGGACTTGATAATCGGTTCCCAATTCTTCAACATACATGTTTTTGAGAATTTGTTGTTTCTGGATCTGTGGATAATATTTGGCTAGCCAGTGGTGAAGAAACTGGATGAAAAGTACATGAGCTTTCTGCCTCAAAATTTACCAGGCATGTTAACGGTGACTATGCAGCATGCAAATCTCCCAAGCTTACACTGTGCCCACTAAAAAAGAAGTCAGTTATTTTTCGCTTGATTGACGTTGAGGATAATGTATAGTCATTCAGGGCGGTTGATACACTTTTGATATTCACCAAGCCAACCACAGGGCTAAAAACTGAGTTAGGTCTAATGCTGAAAGGCTGTATAGAAGTGATAGGCAGGCTAAACAGGGTAACAGGGCCCCCCAAATGTTGCAGAGGGCTTACAATTCGTACATGGACTGACCAACATAAGAATTTTCAATTGCCCTCGGATCATCATTTAGGCTTGCACTATGCAAATTATACTTTGTTGGAAATGCCAAAAGGTAGTCATAAATGCTCACTGCTTCAGTGTTAAACTGGCTAAATCATCACTCCATCTTTTCACACCCCTGTATCACCTCGAGGCTTATTCCAATTTCAGAACGCAGAAATCAACTTTGGCCATCCCCGCCACCGACACTGACACTTGTTGCAACACTTTGCACATACTTTGTGCGGCACAAGTGGTTTTCAAGGAGTCTAGGGCGGGCTCAGATGGTAAGGGATGGTCTGCAAATGTTCTGCACAATTTAGAAAAGCACAGCCTCCTAGCTGCAACGAAAAATCCAAGGGATCCGCTCCCAATAAATACTGCAGAAACTGCACATACAATGTGGCACAGCAAAGCACCTCAGTGACTCCACTCCAGCACTGAAACTTGTCGCAACACTTGACTCTATTCTGTCGGAAGCTGTCTTAAAGGTAGTTCCCGAAGAAGGACGGTCTAAAGATGGGCCATTATTTTTTCTGGAGCAAGGCCTTCTCTATCAGGGAGATCTCACACCTGAATTGATAACCAGGATCTTGATTGTTGTTCCTAGGAGTCATAGGATGGTTGTCGCAAAGATAGCTAATGCCCATTTTACTTGGGGACATTTAGGAACAGCAAAAACATAGGGGCAGGTTATCAACAGGTTTCAATGGCCCAGGGTTAATGCTGATGTCAAGAACTTTGTAGCCACATGCCCCCTATGCGGGAAAACAGCTCCACTTCACCAGCCCCGTTACACCCTCTCCCTATAATAGAAGTTCCCTTCTCTAGAATTGGAATGGACATGGTGGGACCATTAGAACCATTCAAACTACCGGAAAAGTAAATTCTAGATGATGTAACTCTGTATCCAGAGGCCTTCCCGATTTAATAATAATACCTCACAACAGATTCTTAAACACAAATCCCTTTTCTGTCATGGGTGGCCTTTCCGAGTGAAATATTGACCGATCAAGGGAGTACCTTAATGTTGAGATTGATGGTAGAAGTGAAGCAGATCTTACAGATCAAAACCCTATGCACCTCTGTTTATCACCCTCAGAGTGGCGGTTTAGTAGCATGTTTTAACAAAACTCTAAAGAATGTTCTAAAAAAACTAGTGGAAGCAGATGGACGCAATTGGAACACAATGATCCCTTGGGCCCTTTTTGCCATCAGAAAATACCCCTAGGCCTCCCTCAGGTTTTCCCCCTTTTCAGCTCCATTACGGATGTGACCCCCAAGTTATTGGACATGCTCCCGGAGATGTGGGAAGAAAGGGAAGAGGCACTGTTACCTAGGTCCCAAACAGCCCAATGGCTTAAAGAGCACATGGTAATCTTACGGGACCTAGTCCAAAAACATCTAGGGCAGGCCCAAAAAAAGACCCATTATGACAAAAAGGAAGTACCACAGTCCTTTTCCATCAGACAAAAAAGTGTTTGTTCTCTTACCCACCTCAGAACACAAAATGCTTTTGCACTGGTACAGACCTTATGTAGTATTAGAGAGGACATGTCCCAATAAGTATAGGGTCGCCCAGCTGGACAGAGGACTCAAAACCCAAATATACCATGTAAACCTTTTAAAGGAGTAAAAAGAGTACCTGGTGGAGTCCTGTTCTGTCCTAATGGCCACCATATTAACCGAGAAGAAATTTGAACATAGCCTGGTCCCCTCTGATCTACCAGAACAAGAACAGCAGGACATTTAGGATCTAATGGATGAGTTCCCGGACATCTTAAACAGTGAAAGCGGTTGAACATTACATTTGCATACCCACAGGTAAGGTGATTATTCTGAGGCCTTACTGAATTCCAGAGGCAAGGAAGGAGGTAGTCCTCCAGGAGGTGGAGAAAATGGTAGCCGCAGATATAATTGAACCACCACAGACTCTATTGGTGGTTATCACCAATAGTCCTTGTGGCCGAACCAGATCAGTTGTGGAGGTTTTGTGTAGACTAATGGAACATTAACGCCATATCCCCGATGCCTCAGATTGATGACCTCATCGACAGACTGGGATTGGCTGTCTATATCTCCATGGTTGATCTAACGAAGGGCTATTGGCAGGTGCCACTGAACCCCTTTTAATAAGGAGAAGACGGCTTTCTCCACCCCAAAGGACCATTTCACTTCAAAGTCCCGCGCTTCGGTTTTGATGGAGATCCAGCAACCTTTTAGCAAAACCAGGTAGGAGCACCTGTTTCACTTATATGCAAGCCGGCCATACTGCTAATCCCAAAAAGTGTCACCTAGCACAGTCAGCAGTCAAATATCGGTTGTTTTTGTTTTTTGGGTGGAAAATTGATTATTTTAACACAATTGGAAAATTGTTAATTTTTAATAGATGGAAATGTTCGACTCTGGAATTTTTAAAATTTTTGTTATATTTCTTTTAAAACTGAAAACAAATACAAATACATAAACAATTGGAAAAGGTCAAGGCGGTGCAGGGAACACCTAGCCAAAGACCAAGAGAGACCGGAGGGCCTTTTTGGGGTCTTGCAAGGTATTACCAGAGGTTCATTCCCAATTATTCAGCCATAACATCTTTCCTCACTGACAAACTGAAAAATGCTGAGCTGCAAAACCTTGCTGGCAAAAGGAATATCCAGCCAGCTTTAATGCACTGGAATACATCACAGCCAGGAGAAGCAGCAGAGGCGGCGAGTGTCCCGCGCAGGAGTTTTAAATCTGGACGGCAGACCCGAGGAAGAGAAGGACGGAGGGCACCGGCGAGCAACTGAGATTCCTCCTGGGGTCTCGCTGGAACGGACCAAGGCACGAGACCGAGGAGAAGCAGAGCCGAGGGGCACTGCACACAGATGCCGTGGTGCAGCGAGAGCGGAGGAGAGAAGCCCGAAGAACCGGAGTGACGAACCTCAGTCCCAGGAAACCCTAGTGTTGTACGGAAGCCCTAGTAATGGTAACTGGTGGTACCCTTCTCATGTGGCTTGGGAAAGGCAGACACTTTCTGATCCCGACACTGGGGTTGGTGTTCTGCAGGAGGATCGCATGAGGGGGGGAAGGAGGTCGGGAAGAATAGGAAACCCCCTTGTTCAACTTTCCAGAAGCCCCACTCTTTTAATGGCTTATTGTAAAACAACAGAAATAAGAAAACCTCATTTGTCCATTAGGGACTTCAAGTCCCATTATCCGTAAGTACTGGGACGAAGAAGAGGGCCCGAAAAGATAAAATGTTGGAGGAGTAGTCAGCTCATTAATGCAGATAATTAACACCTGAGGGAGACAGCGAGGCTTACAAGGGGCATGCAGGGGAGTTGTTGTTGAAGAAGCAGAAGCAGCGTGGTTTGTACTGGCAGTCCAGACAGAAGCTGGAGGAGAGAAATGACGCCAGGACCACTATTTGGCAGATATCAGCTGCTGGTCCTGAGAGGGTTTGTGTCTCCAGAAATCTGAAGTGCAGAGGTCGCACAACTGGACGCGTGCAGGCAGAAAGCTTGCCCCCTTGTGACCTAATCTGCAGAGGCTGTGCAGCGGGAAGAGTGCAGGAGGCTGTCTGAGGTGGCTGGCGTTCAACTGAGGGCCTCAACGCTGTCTCCGGTAGCTGCTGTGCACCAGAGAGGAGCAAGAGGAGCTCCAATTGTTGGCTGGCGCAGGCGAAGGCGGATTAACAGAAGCAGTTTGCCAGGTCGCAAGGATCCACAGTAGCAGAAGTCCTGCAAGCATTGAGGGTAATGGGGCGCACATCTCACCCGGTGAGTTCACAAGCTGGTAGTGACCCCGGAGCGCTCTGTACCCACTCGCGTGTCAGAAGCAGGCATTCGGCAAGTGAGCATCGCTCGCGTAGAAGTAAAAGTAGCTCAGAGAACAATTTTGAATTCCAAACTATTATAAATCAGCATTTGCGTCTGAGTGAAAGTTATACATTTTTTTATTTTGAATACCGAACTAGTGAAAAACCTATGATGATAAAGCCAAATGACTGTAATATTAAAAGTGTGAGTCTGCGGAAAACTCAGCAACCAGAGGGGGTGACTTTGTTGAAAGTTAATACCTGCAAGCATTGCCCAAGCCAAGAGAGACTAAGACCCAGGCCAATGCAAGCTAGTATATATTGCCAACCGCCGAAGGAGGCTAATGCAAAGGTCTATAAGCTCTGAAACTTGTTGCACATATTTTGTACAACACATGCGAAAAGCTGGGATAAACACACATTGCCAAAACCAGGGGAGAAGAAGAAAGAGACCCTATCCCGTTCAGTCTTTGGTTACTTGTGTAGTGGGAAAACAAGAGTGGCAAAAAGGCTGCCCTTCTGGGAAAAGATATCCAGAGGGGGAGTAGCATCATTTGCAGAGGAGTATAAAAGAGCATCACTTTGAATCTTGTTTTCCCTGAAGAGTTGTTGAAAGTTTTGATGCTGCAACATTTTTGAATACTGTGAAGCTGTTGTGAACCTTTTGTCGGTTGATCTTGACCACACAAGAACTTGTTGTGAAACGCAGTTCGGGCTGGGGAGTCTATGGCAAAGATCAATGGGAGATGGCAAACCTGTGAAGTAGACCTGGCATGGGAATAACTCGGGTATGAACTGAGGTTGTGGACCTGGCACGGAAGTTTACCAGGTGGAAGTTGAAGTGCTACGAGGTGGTCCTGACAGACATCGTTTACGTTTAGATCCTAAAGAAAAAGCAGTGTGAAGCTATTACAAAGAAGTTATAGTTCCTGAGAAATTATCAATGGTGAAAATATCATCCTGACCAGACGATTTGTGTTGCAATTGATGACCTGAGAACCTGTTCAAGGAAGAGGAAGTGACTTGTATCTTCTGTGTTGGAACTGTTTGTTGACAGAAGTTATATTGAACTGTGTTGGAACTTTGTTGCAAACCAGAATTTCCTTGTTTACTCTTCTTGAACTGTGAAGCAGAATCACGTTTAAACCTGGGGAAGAGGCGTTTTCCCAGGTCATTATTGTTTTGAGCTGCCATGTGTTTCCTTGTTTATTTGTTGTGTATGACAGTGTTGGGGTTAGATATCCTTTTGTTACTGTTTCCTTTAATTATTTTAAGCAGGGAAATCTTCAGGGTAGGGACAGTGAGGCGTTCATCCAACCTTTGAATATAATAAGACGTCACATGTTGAGAAAACTTCATAGTTGTTTGCCTCACATTCTGACCGCTCACAATGGGCAGGGCCAGTGCAACCTTCCTTCTCAAAACAGGTACAACATGCGAAGGGACAGTACACATCCTTTCAAAATGTGTAGTTGTTAGGACAGTTTTAAGGGCTTAGTAAAACCATACAACTGAGACAGTATAAAACTCCACTCTTAGTATAAGGTTGTACCACCTGAGTATTTGGTAGTGTAGACCGAGCAGCCAGGCCTATCTTAGGAGTGAGAGAGGGCTTTCGGAAAGTACAAAGAACATGTAGCATATAAATGGTTCAACAGAAACACTTACACCCAAAGTATTACAAAAAATAAATGTTTATTATAGATACTAATAGGCCAGGGTTAATCTTGGTGGGTAAGTACTTGGTCATAGAATCATAAACACAATATAATAACACAACACAGAATTTAAGGTACACAGACCAAAGCATATACCTTGTTCAGAATCACTAACAGAGTTTCTAGGCAAGTCAGACGTCAGACCTAATCATACACATTTAGAATAGAACACACCTATTCAGGGGGAGTAAAACCACGAGTTACTTTTAGATTACTTACAGTAATTCAATCGTATTAGACCCCGTCAGTTATGTAGTGACACTCAGTTGAGACATCACTTAGTAAACCAGCCCTCCCAGGATACTTTTCTGAATAGTGAGACAGATTCATGGAACAGTATAAACCTATAACTACATTTAGGATGGATAACCCTCCGTTCTACTAGGTGGGTAAGACCTAATGTTGTAAAATAATCTTTTGTATACTTGTTAAGTTTGGAAAAGCTCATTCAAAGGATAGTAAGAACTTTTGTAACTGCTCATATTTCAGAGGGACAGTTACCACACCAACCCTATTAGAAGCAAATCACTTTTAAACACTTGTTGCATTTATTAGGGAAAATGCCCAAATCTTATAAGTTCTTCCCTATTCTTGGAGCATGAGTGTTCTCAGTGGCAGAAGGGGGTCACTAGGTCTCTAGTGGCCAACAGACAGGTCAGCATAGGCACAGATGTTGGAAAAGCCCGAGTTCCTGAGGAAAGCTTTTCAAACAAGTAAGTATTTTGTTTAAGAGTGGTAGAAAGGTTCAAGGGACTTCAGAGAAGACACCCTAGTGGGATTTCCAGCAATGGGCCTCGGTGAACTGGATGAGAAGACTCTCAATCACATGAATCGCCCACAAAGCTTTACAGGAATCACAAAAGCCTTAAGGTAAATAATACCCCAGCCAACACAGTACCTTAACACAGAAGAAGAATTTGCAGCAGGACGTCTACATGATCTGCAGCCAAACACCCGGTTGATGAATTCCTTGTCGTGAAGACTGTAGGCAGGAAACTGGAAGGGAATTTGTAGCAGGGATCAACGGGGAAGACTCCAGGCAAGGGTTTCTTCATGGTTGGATGCAGTTCTGTGGTTTTGGCGAATTTTTCAGAAGCCAGGAGAAGACTGAATATTGCTGGTGGGATGCTCGTTGCTAATCTGGTCCAGCATTCTGGTGAGGGGATCAAGTCTCTGGAGGTCCAGCAGAAAGCCACCAAAGTTTCTGGGCGATTTGGAATCTGGAAGACTGCGCACCACATAATGGCTTGAGGTCCGAGGGTATTGGGGTATTGTAGCCCGGCAAGGTCGCTGCATGCCAAGGGATGGCTAAAAATGCAGGTGGTCTTGAGACTAGTGGATCTCTCCAGCCTCTGGGTGGGAGTCGTCACATTGGGGACCCCAGGTTGATTGCAAGGAAGGGTTACAGCAGGCTCTGTTTACACAGCAGGCTCTCCGATCATTGGAAATCGCTTCAGCAGTCTTTTCTTCATCTCCCTCTTCGGTTTCAGCTCCAGTGGTTGACTTGTCAGCAGCTTCCAGGTTCTGAGTATTTAACAAACTACAGCACAACTTCTGCATCCTCTCCCTGCATTTTACTGCAATGCACTGCCTGGCTGTCCAATCAGGTCAGCCATCCCCCGCACTGGCAGTTTGTTCCTTTCAGACGAGGTGAAAGAACAAGGTCTACAGAGCTTTGGATACCTCCCTCAATTTCTGCCTTCTCAGACATTCTGGAGCCTGGATCCAAAGGATTCCTGCCGGAGACAAAACTTCCACTGAGGTTGTACCTGCCTAGAATGGCAGGGAAGACCTCAAACAGCAAGCATACAAGAAATGGCAAAAAAGCACACAATTTTAGCTAAATGGTGCCCCTTCTGTGCATTACCGACATTGAATTAACAGCTGAGTAATAAAAGTCATGAAGGTAAAACCACTGCCACGAGCCATTCATGTAAACTCGCAATTGTAAATAAATGTTACTGGTTAAGTAAGAAAGGGGATGCATTGAATCCCCCCAGCACTCCACATAAGATGGGGGCGGACTGGCTCACTTATAGAAAATGTAAAGGGGATACAAATCCCTCTTTACTACTTGGGAACAGTAGTTCACTCAAATACATGAAAGAGAAATTATCAGGGGAGCCCAGAGGGGCAACCCAGCCTCAGCCCAAAGGTTATAGGAAACACTATGAGAGTCATACAAATGTCGCCCATAAAAAGAGTAAAAAACTAGGTGAGAGGGGAAAAAGATTCCCACTCACCTAGGGACAATGTAAAAATAATCATCAAGTCCAAGCAAAATGTTCTGGGGTTGACACAGGTCAGGAAGAAGTATCATAAATATGAAAATCTTACTTAACAGTAGTGGTACAGCATTCCGGGGCCAATGTGAGTTTCTCTTACAAAGATGCACATGTACAGCATTGGCAGAGCAAGTATCTGCAAGACCTTTGCAAATTCCTCTCATAAATGGATAGAAATATAGCACACGCAAGACCAACTGTTGCACATTTCCCTCGCACCCTGGAATTGTCAAAGCATGTGCAAAGCCAGTGCAAGCTTCCCTTTCAAACGGTTGCAGGTGCAGCATTCAGTGCCGCTGTACGCATTAGGTAAACCAGGCAGCTGCCTAAGGCTGGCCAACATGGGGGGAGGGGGGGAACAGCACATGTTTCCCCATCACTAATTTGTCACTGGAAACACAGTAATTTCCTCCCGACACCTGCTTTTGGGCTGATGGCCTTATGATGTGGCACAAAAGTAAAAACCAGGGGGCCTAACAGGAATCGGTCTTGAAGGCCAGATCAAGGTGACTGACCCCATGCAGGTGAGAGCCATGGTAGATCCCTCCTCTAACCTCAGGAGGCACAGCATAGGCCAGTTATAGCAGACACCTCAAGGGTAGAAGCCTGAATGTTTTTTTCCGCACAATCTAGAGTAAGATAAAGGGTGCTGTTTGCCACACATTTCCTATTAACATTTTCATTAGCATGAACAGTTTGGTAGATATAACTTTTTAAGCAATGCTGGAAGGGCTCCTTCTGAATATTGGCCCTATGATTGTTTTGTTGCAGTATGTACTCTGAAGCTAAAGTACATTTATTCATGCAAGTTTGAAACTTCTGCGTAAATAAATAGACTTTATTCTGGGAACACAAGTTACCTTAGTCTCCATCCCTACCTATTCCTCCTTCCGCTCCTCCTTGAAATCACTCCTTCATTCCCCTCCCTGATGCCTTATCCCCATTTTACCTTTCTCTCTTCCTCTAGTACCCCTGTCATAGTTCTCTTCATCTTCTGCCGTCTGTCCTAAGATCTCCTCTCTTCCTACCACTCACTTTACTCCCTACTCTGTCTCCCTCTTCCTTCCTTCCCCACCCCCTCCTCTCCTCTTCCTTCTCATATGCAAATTGTTCTACATACTGTTTTTCTGGTTTGATTCATGTATATTGTTATTGCTTCTACTGTTCCATGTTTGATGTATTCTTGTTGTTAAACTGTAAAGTGCTTTGAATTAAAGCGCTATATAAAAACAATAAATACAAATATCTTGTGGGTAAATTCAGAGCTGCAAGCATGATCTACTATTTCTTTAAAGGTTAGCAAATAAAAACTGCTCCATTGTTTTACAATTTTCTGTGCTACTCAATGCTGAACCATAATGGTCAGGGCTTAAATAATACAGATTGTAAAACCAAGTTAAGAATGTTTATTTATTGTATTTGTTGGTAGCGCCCAGGCCTGGAGATATCATGGTGCTAAGAGAGCGGTACATAATGGTTTACACAAGATGGTTGGAAACAGTATGGTAATTAAATTTTACCATAAAGATAGATGGGCAGGTTCATCATAGATAGACCGGCAGTAAGGGTTACACATTTGTTGAACAGTGAAGTTTTGACTTTCTTTCGGAAGAGCGGGTAAGCGGGTTCATCTTGGATATGCTGGGGGAGGGCGTTCCACAGGGTGGGAGCGATGGTAATAAAGCAGGAGCCCCAGCTCTCTTTCTGGTGAATCTGGTTGTGATCAAGGCTGATGTGGAGGAGGAGCAGAGATTGCGAGTGTTATGTTTCTTGGTGATATGGTTCATGAGGTGGTGGGTGTTGTGAAAGCAGCGGTAGGTGATAGTAAGGAGTTTAAATTTGATATGTGCTTTGATGGGGAGCCAGTGTAACTCCCGTCTGATTTGTGAGATGTGATCGGAGCGTGTCAGGCCCCAGACTGCTCTGAGTGTGTTGTTTTGTAGCAATTGGAGTTTGATGTTTTTTTGTTGAAGTCCCTGCTAATATGGCATTGCAATAGTCCAGTTTACTGCCTATGATGGCCCTAGCTAGGGTGAGACAGTTGTTCGGGGTAAGAATTTTCTGGAGAGGTTTATAGGTTGGTAGAATATTCCGTAGAGGAAGCAATTGCTTTGACATGTTTCTGCATGTTGAGTTCTGCGTCAAGGTAAACTCCTAGCATTTTGACACAGGCGGAGATGGGGATGGTGTTTCCGTCGATGCAGAAGGAGGTGAATGCTGGACTGAGGTGTTTGAGGTGGTTTGGGGAGCCCGCGATAAGGAGCTCCGTTTTCATCATTCTGACAAAGATGGGTGGCGATCCAAGCCTGTATGATGCTGAAGACGCAGTTAATGTTGGTAGAATCTAGCTCATGGTTACCAGTGATTTTGAGGAGAACCTGCGTATCATTGGCAAAGTTGGTGTAAGGTATGTTGAGGCTGTCCAGGTGGTCGAAGAGGGGCTTATTGTACATGTTGTGGGGGTGGGGGGAGAGGCAGGAGCCTTGTCGGACTCTGTGGGAGACGGGTATGGGGTCAGCTGATTTGAGGCCCGCAAAGACCCTGGTGGATCGGCCAGATAGAAAGGATTGGATCCATAAGATAGCTTCTGGTGCAAGGTTGAATGTTGTGGTGAGGTGTTGGCAGAGAATTTCATGATCCTCCAGATCAAAGACTGCAGAGAGGTCTAGTAGGAGGAGGATTGTAAGCTCACTGTTGTCTCCGATGTGGTGGCTGAGAATATGTGCATTTTGAGAGTTCATGCCGAGCACTGTTAGGGGCCATCTCGTGCTTGTCACAAGAACACACCAACTCTCCAAGACGGTTCAAGAGGTTTTATTAAAACCTTTGAGAAGGACTTCACTAAGGGCTGCCCCTCTCCCTCTCATCCCCCGTTGGCTTTTCTAGCCCAGACTTCCCTAGTCCCCACAACTCTGATTGGCTAGTCGTGATGGACTAAAGACAAAGGTCTTATCTAGCCGACTCCCTCTGGGCACTCTGAGGTGTATCCTATCCAAAGGCCCCACAGGAACAATGAGCTTCAGAAGTGGAATAGGGGCCTTCCAACTGCCCAGGTTTCACTCGTAACTTCTGTAAGGGATCAAGAGTAAGTCTCGGACACATTGGCATGTTTGGTGTTGGATATAGACTTTTATTATCACAAAAGAAAAAGGGGTCAGGGAAATCCTACCTACCCCTAATTCTAAGAGGGGTTTCAACAAAACTAAGGACCGTCTGTGTCAGGATTGTTTTTAAATCAAGAAAGTCCTCTGTCCAAAATCCTAAAGTGACCCTCACACACTAAACTTACTTAATAAAAGGTGAAAATACGGATGTCTGCTACCTGTACACCTACAGCTTCTTTCAAGAGTTTTAAACGTAAAGTTCTAATGTGCAGAAAGGAAAGATCAAGAAGGTTCCACCGCAAAAAGGGCATTCCCTTCCCCTAGATTCCTTCTGGTGCTTCACTCGATACCGTTGAATGTTCCACAAGCTCAAGGGGGATGGCTCCTCCCCTGAGTTATCTCCAATCACACAAAGTTCTTTACAATATCCAGTTTCCTGCTCTCTGGATTTCACTTGTCTCCCAAAAAGGGACCTGGTTCTTCCATTATTATATTTTCCTTTTCCTACCTTTTATGTACTCTCCTGCCAGGGAGAGTGGGGAGGGTATGGTTCTTCGCTTATTGTATTTTCCCCAGTTCATGCAGGGGTTTCTGCCCCTGAACCTTCTCAGCCTTTTCCTGTCACCGGTATACTCTCTTGCCAGTGTATCACGTTCCAACTACTTATGCCTCGCATACTCTCCTGCTAGGGCTTTTTTCTCGTATATGGGTGTGAGCCCCAGACTCGTGACTTGTCTGGTTTACTCTCCTGCCCAGACTTTTCAGCTCACCCTTCACTTTCTTCTGTAGCCAACAAATTCGTTTTTTCACATGTTGGGTCACCAACCCTTTCTGAACAGTCTCAGTTATCATGTCGAACACTTCAGCTGCCTTATCTGGGCGTTCTCGCACTGTCAATGGTACGCAGCATTCTCCTAAAGCGCCCCGTATCCCATTTGCCTTTCCTGGGTTTACCAGTCTTCACTGCCAGCTTCGGCCTCCCTCGCGTGTTACTGGTTTCTTTTGTCTCTGCATGCTGACTGGAAAAACGTCTTATCAGTTCCTTTGCCCCCGCTTTGCACAGCACAGCGATCCTTCCTCTTTCAGACTTTGCTGCATGCCGGTTTCAACTGCTTCGATGTATCAGCCCCTCTCCTCCTGTGTCCCAACCAACGCTGGGAGCAGTCAGCCTTCTGTTCTGCTTGCCTGTGCCATATTTGAATGTCGTGGCACTGATTAGCATTTTCCAATGACTAAAGCGTGAGGTGGGCTTACCGCTTCCAGTCGTCCTCATTACTCCATCCCTCTCCCTCTTCTCAGTACAGGAAAAAGGGGAGGGAGATCTAGAAGCCTGATGATGGGAAAAACATGAGGATTCCTTGTCCACATCACAATAAGCCATACAAGAATGGGCAAAAGGGGGGGATGTGTCACTCGGATATGCAGGTAAGAGATTGTTCTGATCTAGTGGTTTTAGTTTGGCTCCTTGGAGTTTGTCCTCCTCTGTGGTCCTCCTGCAGATAACCACCCCCAGGGTCAGTCAGGTAGCTTCTGCCTTTCCCAGGCCATGTAAGGGGAGCTTCCCTCTGGGGAATCAGTGACGATATTCGGAGATTAGTTACACTTCCCTCTCACGTTCTTCTATTCCTTGCCCTGAGAGATGGATAGAGCAAGAGATGGAGAATATATATATATATATATATATTTCAGTAGAAAAACGTTGTTAAAGGGATATTATGGTTAAGTTGCGCTACTAAAAACCTATCCAATTCAGTAGAAAAACTTTGTTACAGGGACGTTATGGTTCCAAGTAAAACCGAAAAACCCTTGAAATTCGCCAGTTATGGTACGCTAAGCACCCATAACTCACGCCACCACCGTGCACTGCTAAAACTAACACCCAGGAAATCAAAGATGACATCACAAATGTCATTGATGACATCACTGATGACATCACATGTCTGGCTCCCTCTATTTTCCTTTACTGACATATCTAGGCCAGTAACAGTCAGGAACTAAAAAAATCATAAAGTCATTATTCATATTCAAGTACTATATTTGTAGAGTTATTTTTCAAATATGTTCTTACAGTAACTCAATTGGGTTTCACTCACAGTATATGAAACATATACATCGGCGAAGACACAGATTTGGAAAACGCCAATGCTTTGAATGTATAAATATAAGCAGTAAGTTTGATGGCTGATGACAAGGCGATACAGCTAAAATGGGAAGAAAAAAAAAGTGTATGTGTATGCATGCATGGGGTTGCGACAGGATAATCCATCCAAAATGTAGACACTTGAGAAAATGGAGGAGTAATCACACTGGATTCTTTTTTAATTGGTTTGAAATGCCTTTTAGTACTTTCAACTTTGTAACTCACATGTAATAAGGACTGCAAAGATATCAATTCATGAAAATATATTTTTTGCAAATTGTTGAAAATGTGAAATTGCAAATTGAAATGAAAAACGATGTTGTAAAAGTTTGTTAATCAAACTATAAACAACGGTTTGAATAAAAAAATAAAAAATAAGCAGTAAGTTTATCAACACTTTCTTATAGTTCTTCCTTTTTTTAATTACTTTCCTGGATATGCTCATATTTGTACACATTGTATGCACACTACTCTCCTTAGGGTCCAGTCTTATTATATGATAGTTATACATAGCGGAGTAGTAGCTTTGAAGCACAGCAATCATTTCTGTGTATAAAGTTAATCAGTTGAGGTATGAAGATTGGCTGGTAATACTGTTGTTTACTTCATTTTCCCTGTACATGCTCATATTTGTATGTGTTATTTGTGTTTCGTTTTGAATAATTCAATTATGTAGTAAGTGGGTTTTATTAGCTAGTTATTAAATGTTGCCTAGTAGACAAAACTGTAATAAGAAGCATGTATCATTTTACTATTCAACATGGTAAGATTAATAATATTCCACATCCATCATTTATGTTGCACACAATGCCTAGGTTTCTACATGAGTAGCTTGGTATACTAGAAAGAACCTGATAATGGAATGGTATTCGTATGAATGCATTACTTAATGCACTACGTACCTCATGAAATGTATTCCAATAACCCTTCACACTTTTTGATCAACATTACTATAGGAATCCCTTGTACAGACTTTTTAATGAAAATAAATGCACATGTGATGTCATCAGTGATGTCATCAATGCCATTTGTGATGTCATCTTTGATGTCCTGGGTGTTAGTTTTAGCAGTGCATGGTGGTGGCGCGAGTTATGGTTGCTCAGCCTACCATAACTGGCGAATTTCAAGGGTTTTTCGGTTTTACTTGGAACCATAACGTCCCTGTAACAAAGTTTTTTTTACTAAATTGGATAGGTTTTTAGTAGCGCAACTTAACCATAATGTCCCTTTTAACAAAGTTGTTTTACTGAATTGTGTAGGTTTTTAGTAGAGCAACTTACCCATAACATCTCTTTAAGAAAGTATTTTTACTGAATATACATTTTCATAGTGTAAATGTGATAGATGTGTAATAGGGTTCCCTTACTTTATGTACAAATAACTTAGAACATACCAAACACCCCGCCAATGATTTTGATGTCCGCGGACGGTCACGGACGACATCAACACTACCCAAACATGCAGGGGGTATCTGAAATTGTTCTATCATACCATATAAACAGTACGCAAGTTGAAAAAGCAGCACATATACACATTATATATATTATTAAAGAAGCAGTGGAACCTACATATCAACAAGCCATTGAAATACGATATGTAATAAAATGGATTATACCATAACAAAAAAGACATACCTCCAACATAATTACCTCACAAACTGCAGAGCTAGAAGCAACAGTAGACCTAGACAACACAACAAATACAACTTACCAGAAACTAGTAAGTAAACTTCATTTTCTGTATAGATAGTTCTGCTTTGTGTGTGAGGTACAGTATAATGTATTTTTGTTTTTCACACAGAAATGTGCAGTACTTTGGAGTGACTGGAAGAAAATTTTCCACATGGGGAAATGTCTGAAGACAGTGATAATAATGGTAGACACTTGTCTGTACAAGGAAAGTAATAATCATTACCTAATGTGTACTTGACATATGTTTATTTACAGACCATACAAACATTGAAAATGTGACTCCAAAAGATACAATGGAAAAGACTCTCGAACGCATTGAACAGAAAGTAGACATGCTAAAGGAAAATTTCAATAGTTTGAAACAGTTAGTAGAGGACCACATCAAAGAAAAAATTAAGTACCATTGTCCCACCTGTACCTGTGCCCCCTCTCCATGTCCCAGTGAAGTATCCCCAAACCGTGAACAACAAAATGGACTTTTTGATGAGACTTCCATCCCTTCATCCCCTCCCATCCATCCTCTCCAAACCCCTAAATCCCCTATTTTTGTAGTAGTTTCTTCTTCCCCCTCGCTTTCATAATTTGTATATATGTATATAATTAAAAAAATGTTATGTTTCTTGTAAAGAAATTCTTTGTGTCTTATTTTTTTTAAAAAAAGCAGTTAAAATGTCTGCGGACAGCACGCCTGTCCGGCCTGTTTGTAATTAACAAAATGTAGATGTCCTAAGGACACTACACCTCTCCGTACCATTCACAACCAAGATGGAACTGTTCTTGGAACACACCAGCTGTCCGGGTTGTCCGTAAATGAATAAAATGGCAGTGTCCTAAGGACACTATTCCTGTCCATACCGTTCGCAATCAAGATGGAACTGTCCGTAGAACAGGCGCAGTGTGCGGGATGTCCGTAGTCAAACAAAATGGAGGTGTCCTAAGGACACCCTACCAGGCCGTACAGTCTGCAGAACATCTACGCACATGCGCACCATACCCGTAAGTCCTGCGAACATCACGCCTGTCCGTAATGATCTGTCTCACTTGTGTCGCACTTTTAATTAGTTTCAGGACCTGAACACTGTCCGTAGAACACCCGCGCGCATGTGCACGACCGCTCCTGCGCATTTGCTGGCCTACGGACACCCGTTCCCTTCGCGGACGTGTTACCGATGTCGTCCTGTGACCGCACCCACGCTGAGCGTGTGTCCTAATTTGCGGACTCTGTCCGGATGCCCAACATTTTAAAAGAACTTATTCAGACAATCCAAAATATTTAATTTTAAACAAAATAACCATTTCACATGTCCCAGACAATGGCCCTGGCTTTCCACATATTTTTTGTAACTTTTTGAACGCTTTTGAGTGTTAGATATGGTCGCGAGGCGCCCCCTCCACCCCTATAAAAGGCCACACCCCCGAGCTGATCTTCATTGTACTTCTGGCTATTGCAGATTGACTTTTGATGCCTTTAGTGCTCTAGCTGAGATTACCTCATCAACCCTAATGGCATCCATGGCTGCTGTTGCTACATCAGCCTCAGCACCACTCCCAAACCCTCCACCACCACCAGCACCACCTCCCCAAGGGCCTGCAGAGGAGAACACGCGTGAGGATGTAGAGAACTAGGCTGAAGAGGATGAAGAGAATGAGGTGGAGGAACTCCCTACTACCAGCACTCGCCGGGAGTCTTGGGTGTGGCGTTTGTTTACCGTTTCTGTTAACGTACCAAAAGCACATGCGGACAGGGTCACCTCTAACCAGTGCAAATTGGTGCTGAGTCGTGGGAAAAGTGGTTCGTACAACTTTGGTACGACATCCATGAAGCGCCACCTAACTTCGTTCCCCGGTGCGGACATTCGCAAGGTCGTACCTTGTGAAGAACGTAGTAGGTTGATTTCCTCTACAGCATCCTCCGTTTCCGATCCTCTCACCACAAGAGACACTCCTGTGGGAGAGCGCATCCCTCCAGCTGATTCACAGGCCATTCGTGATTCTGTGGACCCTTACCTTTCGAGGGTCACAATATTGTGTATGTACTGCGACGCAGTACTCTGCAGGGGGAGAGTCTTCGAAGTGCTAGAAAAATATGATTGCCAGCATATGTAAGATGGACTCCATCTCTGCGAAAAATGAATGTGCTACGAAACATAATATTTTCATTGTGGAAAGAGGACATGCCAACATCTCTTAGAAAGGCACAAACAGCCTTATTGACATTGCGCCTCGCTTTCTCCATTTGTGGATCAAATGAAGAAAAACGCAGCCACATTTGTCTTTGCGCAATACGAGAAAAAATTACTTGGGAATTTGGAAACATGTCCATTACCTTCTCAAGTCCTTCTTTCATTGCAGATTGCAAAGAAATTCCAGACGCATGTCCTGAACTGTTTCCTCCACAATTAATTATAATTATGTCTGGATGACGCTCTGTCTGTAAAGTAGCACAGAGAGGTACCAAGTCCAGCCACTTCATTCCACGCACTCCATGCCAGTACACTTCCACATGAGGGAATCCAAGATCTGCAGATACACCACAACGTTCTGCATGCACCTCCAACCAATGTATCCATGAGTCTCCCAAAATCCAGATAATCTGTTTCGAGAACACACAGCCATAGCTATCTGTTCTTCGCTCAGGAAAAAGACCGTCCTCACTAAATCTCTCCGTACACAACACACCCACTAAACTTTACTGACCAATCCCTAGCTCTGCTCATTCTCATTTGCATGCCTCTCCATCCCACAAACCCCGTATGTAATACGCGCTGTCCGCAGACTACCGCCATGGCTGCGGACATGTAGAAGATCTGAACGTGGCGAATATACATTTAAATAGTGTTCCCCATTTCCCCTTTAAGGTGAGCTCTGAAAAGAGCCGTTTCTTTTTGGTTTTTTTGACGGGTGCCTGACGGGCACCTGTTTTTGTATTTTTTGCGTTTTTATTCTTCTTATTTTACAACTAAAATCTTCACATAACCTGTTCCAAAGCAACCCTTACATTCCAAAAGAACATGGCATTTCCCAAAAAAGATAAAGAAACACCATCTGCTTCAAAATAAGCCGCATTACTCGAAACAATATTCTCGTCGTTACAGAAAAACATACCAGCTCTTAGCATGAAAGCATGCATGCCTTGATTGATTGCACACCTAGCAATGTTTTGCTGAGGACAAAAAACAGAAGTGTTGTCCCATATTGCTCTAGGTAGTAATCCAGAAAAAATGACTTTCGCCTTTAGAAGGATGTTGATTACTGCTTGAACCAACTGTTCCAAATCTGCCAACAAAGTAGGGGAACTCACGTAGCCCAAATGGAAAGCACCATAGTGCAAAACTACCACATGAGGACTGTACATCCTACGCATATCTCTACAAACTTGGAGAATTGCCTCTATATTGCAGTCAGTCACAGCGCTCCACACCACCTCCATTCCTCTAACATCGAAATTGTTTGCCACATGCCTACATTGAGAATACTGCTGTAAACCATGGACAAACATATCGCCGAGCACCAACACCCTGACTTTCTCCACCTCTGCCATCTTCACTACACACACTCTTTCTACACAAATCAACAACGTCAACATCTGATTGGCTGATCCCTACAGTCCCCTTTCCATGCTGGATTTGCTAGAAAACCCTGTATGCGGCACGCCCTACCCGCAGACAGGCGCGGTGTTCGCGTGGCACGTAACTCTTAGCCAGCCCTTCTACACTTTCCAGATCACTCTCGATTCCATTCCCTCATTGGATACAGCTAAGCAGTCACACAACCATCCACCAATCACATCGAAGACCTCTACATCTAACTCCCTCATCAGAGTTCCGCACTTCAAATGTACTGTTGATCACTCTGAATACAAGTCTCATATCATCGGAAACCACCTACTACAAAAACTACTGTACAAGTCTCGAGGATTTCTACTTACAGCTCCCTGCATATCCACATGCATGATTACAAAGTACAGGTATGCATATTCTATTCAGAGTACATGTACAACTCTTATGATTCCATATAAAAAGAGTAATGCCACTAAATCTGCATAGCCAATACATGCCAATCCTCCCGATTTACGCGCGAGACTTGATTTTTCAATGAAAAATCGCTCTTTTTTTTTTCTGTCTCCCGTCTAAATTAATGCTAATCCCAATGCAATCGTATACAAAAAATAAATGTTCCCGATTGCTGTGGTGAAATCTCCCTCTCAGGTTCTCCCGATTGTTCGCATGTCTAGTTACAATATGAAATTATTCAAATTTTTCCCATCTACTATAATGAACTATCACTTCCAAACCTCTCTGCTATCTATAACACAGCTGTAAAAAAACAAGTGAATTTCATGAACTTAAAATTCTACTCATTTCCGAAGCATGTTGAACTAACATACTGTAAATAACATATAAAGGCTGCACATAGTCAAATGAAATTCATGCATACACTATGTTCAGATATAAAACAAGAATACTACCACAAAAACATAAAAATCAAGGTGTACATTAACATGAGTGCTATAAACACAAAAATTACTACTTCCTTTTACAATTGCAGTGAAGACCACTCTCCTGCATATCGGCAGCATCGAAACTACAAACAACATATCTGAAGAAACCTGCTCAATCCACAAAAAAAGTAAGTACAATACTACCTTTATATTCTTAATGTTCCTCAAAGACACTGTGTCGTTGATTCATGTAATTTGCGAACCATTCTGCCCACAAATCCCCATTTATTAAACCGAGATTAGCAGGCAGAATGGCACACAAATCCCCATTTTTTTGGAACACAAATAACATACTCAACCCTTAGAATGTTAGTACTACAAGACAAAGAACTGTTTTTACCCTTACGTTTACTATTAATGCTTCTCCTCACCACTAGCTCACTTTCTACTCTCATCTGAACCGCAGTGTAGTAACATACAAACAGAAGAATAGCCTTCCCAACTCATTGTAACTGCCCAATGCACATTCACACACCCACATACATCTTCCCCATCGAACTCCTACACGCATGCACACAGTACACATACATTGCAAAACGGACCAACCCATACCTTCTTTTATTTTCAACAGACCCCAAAGAATGCCTACCAAAAAGCAAGTCTGTAGAAAGCAACGCAAAAATAGAGCAAATGAAAATAAGTGTCCAAAATAAGCATCCATCTCTACCAGAGTTTGTACAAAACGTTCAAACAAAACCGCTAATGCAGTCATTTAGCGAAACAAAAGAAGCTACTAGCACAGAAACTTTGCCTCCTCTATCAAAATGTAAAACGAAACAGAAAATGCTTTACAAGAATTCGGCTACCACTACTGCTGAAACTGCTCCTATAAATCTTCATATACTAGCAAGTAACCATACTAAAAAAAGTATTTTAGCAAAAATGTTCCGCCACAGAGTCCTTCAGAATCTTATAAAAACAGGAGCGAAATCATGCACAACCCTTAAAACCTACCGTAGAATATTAATCCTAGAAGCTCTCGTAGACAGTTCAATCCTTCTCAAAAGGAAGTTATTTATTTTAGTTTTAAACAGGATGAAACCACTAACAAAACTAAATACTAAACTACTAAAAATAACTTCTCAATAAACGGAATGTCAACAAAAATAACTTCTTAAATATCTGTGGAGGTGAACGGAGTCACACCACGAACACAGAACCATATTTTAATGAAGAAGCATACAAACAAAACCAAACAAACACAATTGCCATCCATAGCAGTGGACGAGGTTATGAAAAAATTAATACCATCATGGAACAAGAAACGCTGCTTACAAAAATATCCCCAGAAAACTCAAATTACCTCTCCATTCGACTGAACCAGAACGTCCAGTATACAAATGGCCGTGCACGTCAATGTGTAACATTCCCAACAAAACTTTCAAATCTTTATGCCAGTACCTCAATCAGTATGTGAAAGGTAAAGACAAAATCAAAATGAAAGTGCTGCAAAATAGGGATACCTGTCCAGTGCGCAAATACACAGGACTACAAGGACATTCATTAGCCTGCATTTCAGGACCTATTTGCAAAAGCACCTTCCATGATATCAAAATATCAACACATCATTCAAATGTAAGAAATCTAGTGTATAAACTGTACTATGCTAAAAGTCCTGCTTTAGAACTAGCCAATTTAAATATCTCTTCTGCATGGTACACCCAAATACCTACAAGAAGAAATAAACCGTATCCAGAGAAAATATTTTGGAAGTGAGAGCCACTTACAAAATGCAATAGCTTTCGAAACAGACTAGCAGCAATTCTGCACATGGCAACCTTCTACTACACACATACAAAAAAGAAATACTAAAATTTAAAATTACATCCGCTGACGTACCAAACAATGTGTGTGTGTTGCCGCAGAACTTTTTACAAAGTAACACAAAAACTATAGACGTAACATACAAAATAGAAGACAATGAAGATTAAAATGGTTTGAATTAGCTCTCTACCTTTTAGCAGAAAACAAATACGAAATAAGTGAACCCTTAATAGTTTGCAGTTACTGCACTACAAAACTTGACAACAACCAAACTCCTTCATGTGCTATCACAAATAACTTGGAATTATTCCCACTACCAAAACCCCTGCAACAACTCAATTTGTATGAGAGCATCATAATTCAAACAGTACACCCATTTCAAGCAATAATACGCCTTCAACCAAAAACAGCAAAATTACCTCCCTCTGAATTGGTGAAAGGCATTCGTGACAAAGTAGTTTATTTACCATTATATCTGACAGAAAATGTGCACACTCTAGGAGTGCCACGTCCAATAGAGCAATCTTTAATTGTCTTAGTAAATGGTGTACCAACAAAAGACAAAAACATTTGGCAACAACTTGGGGACTTGCATAAAGTTAGACAAGCCTTGCACTATCTGAAAGACAATAATGAATACTACAAAGAAATAAATATTGAAGAAAGCTTAAGGGAAACAACTGAAATAATTCAAGAGTCACCAGAAACTGGTCAATTTGAACTTCTGGATCCTGCTGCAGTATCCAATATTTTAGACTATTATACAATTCATCCATTGCACTCTAATGACAGCATAGATGATGCACTAGAAACGAACCAAATGCGACAAACCAAAGTTTCACCAATGAGCATATGGGAAAAAAGTACAGAAGCACGTGTTTTTCCTCTACTATTTCCTATTGGCAAAGGAGGAAGGTACGATGATAGACCCACTCAGATAACCGCATCAGAATACCGCTCATTACGAATGTATTGTGAAGATCCCAAATTTAGACAAAATGTCGAATACATATTCCACCTACTCCTTGAAAGTGAACTAGCAACTCTATGTTACGGAGTTAGACACATATTGAAATCGGGAACCCACTTTCAAAATATGTCAGCTACGCAATTAATACAAAAAGTGCAAGAAAAAGATGAGGTTTTACAATCGAGCATAACAAATCTGTTTGCAAACATGCGTGGTACGAAAGATTACTGATTCCGACGTCACAGAGATGTACGTTGTATGATCAGAAACCTTGGACCACCCACTTGGTTTGTTACATTAAGTTGTGCAGAATATGCATGGGAAAATGTACATGATTTCCTACGCATATCATAAAAAAACCAAACAAACCTAGATATACTAACACCTGGAGAACTTTGCTCTCTAGATCCTGTTAATGTTTCAAGATATTTCCACCATCGTTTCATTGCTATGCTACACTTTATTTGTAATAAAACTGTTCCTCCCCTCGGAGAAGTGCAACACTTCTTTTGGAGAAAAGAATACCAAGCCAGAGGAGCACCACATATCCACATGCTTTTATGGATTAAAGGTGCTCCTAAATTTGGTTAGGACAGTGATGCCACTGTTTTGCAGTTCATCCAAAAATGTCACTTGTGAAATCCCTTCACAAACGAGACATAGTGACCTTCATGCACAAATTGTACAATTTCAACATAAATGTGGCAAATATTGTCATCGCAAATCCAAAAACAAAGAGAAATACTACACCAAATGCCGCTTTGGTTTGCCTAGACCAGTTACAGAAATAGGTGAAGTGAACAACCTCATGTCTTCAGTTAGACCTAGTGTTAAAGGTAAATCACCTAAGAACACGTATTACATAAAAGGAACAGATGAATCAAAACTTATCAATGATTACAATGCAATCATTGCCCTCTTATGGAATGCAAACATAGATGTGCATTACATTGCAGACAATTCCACTGCAGTTGCACGATATGTTACAGCCTACTTAACAAAAGCAGAAATAACAGAGCTTCAAGACCTCTGGAATGACCTATCATCAGACAAAACACCATCTCAAATTGTACAGCTTAGGCATAAAAATGCTCTCTCATAGAGAATGTGGCGCCTATGAACCTGCAGATCGTTTAACCGGTACTGCTTTGCATGGAAAATCTGAAAATATAATATAGCTAAGTCTTGGTCCTGCTAAATCTAGAAAAAGAGTTCTCAAATCATATGAGGACATGGAAACAATAGCCAAAAATGATCCCAACAGCCAAGACATTTTAAAAAACAATTTACTAGACACATACTACCCGAACAGGAGTACCACTTTGGAAACCATGTGTCTATACCACATAGCCCAAAACAATGTTGCACAATGAACAGCAACACGAAGAACTCCAGGCCCAACTTGGTAAGGGCACTTCCGACAGTAGTCAACCTTCTGTAACAGGAAGCCAAGAACCACTGGGACAGCCACTAATAGCAAATGAGGCAGGATTAGCTATGATTAGCTATGACAGAAGTAGAAAACACCATGTGTCACTATGAAGATGATACAGAAGACTTAACTGTACTACAATCAAAATTTAACAAAGACCAGCACACCATTTTTGAAGAAGTAACAAAAGAAATTGCACATGGTGTACAACACGAAAATAAAGAATCTACCTGCCAAAATTACAAACCTATGCTTCAGTGGTGAAGCTGGTTCAGGCACAACATTCTTAATCAAAATCATCAGCAAGTTCCTTCAACAATTGACAAACAACAAACTGTCAGCTGTTGTAACTGCCCCCCCAGGTTTAGCGGATTACAACATAGGCAGTGTCACTTTACACCAATTACTACTCCTTCCAGTAGAACATCAAAACAAAGTAGACTATTACAAACTTTCTACAGAAGCTGCAATGGAGCTATGCAGAGTATTAAAACAAATGAAAATGCTACTAATAGATGAAGTGAGCATGGTCTCCAACCTAGTGTTGGCTTTGATTCACCTCAGATTGCAAGAAGTACTTAAAACCAACTACGAAGAACTCTTTGGAGGAAAACACATTATTGTTTTCGGAGATCTTCTTCAATTGACACCAGTGAAAGGTGAACCTATTTTTAAAACCTTAGGACACAAACTCTGCCGTAAAACTGTTGGCAGCATAGGAAATGTCAACATTTCCAATACAGAGAATTAACAGAAAACATGCGCCAATCTGCAGACCTCACTTAAGCCAACATTTTGAAAAGTATTAGAGCTGGTGTACTATCGCAAGAAGCACAAGCAATATTGAAAACCTGGCACATCCATGCACTTTATGGCGATAATGCATGTGCTACTGATGTTATGGAACAATTGGCGCACAAAAATGTCAATTGTATGGCCTTAATGCCAACTCTTGCAAGCTGTTCCAAATTCAATGAAACAATGTTGAAAAAAGAAATGCAACCAATAATTGAAATTTGCTCCACAGACAAACTGGACGTAAATGGTATGATACTACCCATGTGTCAACAAGCCACAACAAGACTAAATACCTTAGAAAATTCTATCTCCAACACAGCTATGTTGGATAAAATATTAAAACTATCCTCAAACTGTAGAGTAATACTTAAACGTAACCTTGACGTGGAGCAAGGACTAGTTAATGGAGCACTGGGTATAGGTTGTTGGCTTTCAAACATACCCACGTGACAACAACATTCAGTTTGTCAATATTCTCTTTGACAAACCTTCAGAAATCAAAAGGATAGGGTGATCCAACAGCTCGATTCCTTCTCTTCAAAGACATGTATGTACGCAGAGAACAGTTTTCTCTAACTCTTGCATATGCAGTCACCAATCATAAATCCCAAGGTCTTACCCTAGATAAAGCATTGATAGATATTGGTAACACAGTCTTTAAAGAAGGCATGAGCTACGTAGCACTATCACACGTACGTACACTTGAGGGTCTATTTCTAATAAACTTTGATGCAAGTAAAGTAAACGCTGATATTCCTTGCATTTTAGAATACAATAGACTACGTTCACCATACACCCCCCCCATCTAAAATCATATCCTGTTTCACAAAAAGGAAAACGTTGTAAAAGATAAGTAATTCAAACAGAAATGCAACAGAATCTGACAGCAAATCCTTCAAAGAAAACAAAAGAAGCTAAAGCTTCATCAATTACCACAACCAAAGAAGAACCTATTAGTCAAAGTAACTCAGGTTCTTCTTCAAAGAAGCAACAGACACTCTGAAAAATGAACTAGCTGGTCCATTCAAATTTTCAAATGTAACTGGTGTAAGTTGCTACGCAAATCTATCAACGAATGTTCTATTTCAGTTGCCAACATTTACTTACGCAGTACAGACCAATTGTATTTGCAAATGTTAGTCCATCATAGAAACGCAACAAACCATCCTGACAACACGTATAGTGTTTACGGAATAAGACAAGAATTGGACTACTGTGCTTGAATGGTGAAATTCACTATAAACTCACAAGAAGATCCACAAGAATTTCTAATGTACTTACTACAAGTACTGGAAAACAAAAACATACCTATAAATGAAATCTTCGAGATTTCATACATGTGGAAACATACATGCACTCTCTGTAACAATGTGACACAGGAACAAATCCCTAATGAGCGCTTCGTGTATGTTTCCATACCTAATTGTGTATCCATTCCATTTCAGCAACTGGTACAAAATGCAAACCATGGTAGATTATGTACTATCTGCAATACAGATAATTTCTCCACCTTACTAATACAAACCCATAGTAACTACGTAATACTAATGCTTCTACGTTACAATGCAGATGGTACCAAAAACAACTGTAAGCTGACTGGATTCACACACGGTCAAGTATCACTTGGTAAGAAAACCTTCACAACAATAGGTATAATCTACCACGCAGGAGCCACAACCAATGCAGGTCACTACACTGCATATATTCAAAAGAAATGTGGATGGTTCGAATGTAATGATAGTACCATTACTCTAAAGCAGAGATTACCAGCAAATCTTACAAACGCTTATTTAATCTTCTTAGAACCAAGATTTAATAACTGATCTGTATTTCAACATTAACAAAAATTCAATTAAAAAACTATAAACAGTTGGAATACGCCAACAGGTATCTAACTGCTTCAGAAATCTGCAACAAGCCAACAGATAGAACATAAACCAGAAACAACAAGTGAACACTGAAAGGAAACTAACAAATAGACTGTAGCATAACACAAAAAGTTTTGTTTTAATCCGACAAGGATTTTCTTTTCCCACAGACCCAATGATTTGAAAAACAAACGCAGAAACTGAGCAAAATGCACAGTACACTGGTTTGTAAACCAAATATGAGGGTCCAAAGAAAAGCTGAAATGTCTATTATTCAATGTAATAAGTCTTTATAAAATACATACACTAACATGCTCTTTTCTTTTATCACAGAAATTGAAAAAGAATATTTCCTCCAGGTACCAAAGTCATGTAAAAAATATATCGAATCTCAACAAATCAAACAGTAAGTATAATTTCAAACATTTGATAGATATTCGCATCTATAGATGTTATCTATGGCTGTGATATGGTGCAGTGGTTGTGGCCAGGGCCTAGAGTCATGGGTGTATAGCCTACGGCCTGCAGTCACGCACCCAAGACTCTAAGCCCTGGCCACAACCACCACAGTATATCACAACCACAACCACTGCACCATATCACACCCATGCTACCTTAGAACTTCAGTGCTTATACCTTCGGTCTTGGGTGCATGGCCAAAGGCCAAAGGCCATGCACCCAAGACTCTACGTCCTGCCCACAACCACTGCAGTATATGAAACCCATAGTGACTTATAACTTCATTACTTATAACTTTGGTCTTGGGTGCATGGCCTACAGAAATGCACCGAAGACTCTACATCCTGCCCACAACCACCGCAGTATATGAAACCCATAGTGGCTTATAACTTCAGTACTTATAACTTTGGTTTTGGGTGCCCACAACCACCACAGTATATGAAACCCATGGTGGCTTATAACTTCACTCCTTATAGCATATCACACCCATAGTGGCTTATAACTTCAGTGATTATAACTTTGGTCTTAGGTGCATGGCCTTCGCCCATGCACCCAAGAGTGTAGGTCCTGGCCACAACGACCGCAGCATATCACACCCATTGTGGCTTATAACTTCACTACTTATAACTTTGGTCTTGGGTGTATGGCCTCTGGCCATGCACCCAAGACTCTAGGCCCTCCCCACAACCACCTGATAGATATTCGATTCTAAGGGTGTATCTATGGCTGTGATATGCTGTGGTGGTTGTGACCAGGGCCTAGGGTCTTCGGTATATGGCCTACGGCCTACAGCCATGCACCCAAGACTCTAGGGCTACATATAATCTCTATCTCTCTCTCTCTCTCTCTCTCTCTTTCTCTCTCTCTCTCTCTCTCTTCCCATCCTCCACCCCTTTCTTCCTCCCACCATCTCCTCCTTCTCGCTCGCTCTCCTCTACTCCTTATTTCTAGCCTCCAATTTACTTTCCACTTCTTTCTTCTTACTACTTTCCTTCACTAATCTCCACTCGCACTACTCCTACCTCCCAAACCTCTCCACTCCAACCACCCTACACTACTACTGCTCTCCCCTACTACTACACCTCCCTCTACACTACACCCTTACCTTCTCCCACAGTTACCCTCCTTTCTCTCTCGCTCTCTAAGTCTGTCACTCACCTTATATGCACTCTCACGCACCCAAGTACCACTTTCTCTGGCAACCAATACCTCCCCTTGCACACGATTTCTATAATTCTACTCCATGCTCCGCTGCACTGGCCTTCCTCTGCCTGCTCTCTTGGTCCGACTTCTCCTCTTTTGACCTCACCCAAACAGCCCACACTGCCTTGTCCTTCCTGTCCTTTTATCTTCCCCATTCCCCCTTGATAGGTTCTCCGCATCAGCTTATTCCCAGGGCCAATTATTGACTTCCCTTTCCCAGTGGCCGGGTTACAGGCACCCAAAAACCATAAAACTGGTCTTAAGCCCTGCCCCTTTTAGTACTTTGGTCTGCCGACGTTTGCTAATGACAGGCCGCTACAATTCAAGTCAATTTCTGCATTCGTGTCCACATTTGCTGGACCGTCTGGAGTGCCGGTCTGACCCGCAAGGCTGCTGTCTTCCCGCTCATCGCCACCTCTCTTCTCTGTCCTTCGCTTTCTCTCTTTCGCTCGCTTTCTCTCTCTCGTGAGCCATGTAGGTGGACCTCTGTCGCAACAACTTCTTGTGTTTGCGCCCCTACTAGCAAAAAGAGAGAACACGGGCAAGCACAGTGCTAAGGCTGATTTTCTATACTCTGGCATGGTGGACAGATGTATAGAAGGCCAACCTATATTGTGATAGGGACAACTCTGGGAAGCTGTAGCCAAACCAGTTTAAGGTAGCAGTGACAGGCGGTCTAGGCTAAGTTCTTCAGAGGGGTGAGAGTGTAAAGGGTCCACAATGAGGTCCCACAATGGGAGTCACAAATTACACTTAGACAGGATGTATAAAAATACAGTTATTTAATTATGGCCAAACACACTATAAGAAAAATGAATACAAGCAGGTAGACTTATCAACCAATACTATCAAACTAAAATACATATATACAGTCACAGGTTCAAGTGTATAATACAGATCAAAATACTCCTGCAAGGGAATGAATAGGTGATTATCTCACACAAAAAGGTCCACAGAGATGGTCCCCAACTAATATTGTCCAACCCTAAGTTCCCTGGGGCCTTGTGCCCTATTGTTCAGGATACAAAGACACAGAACTCGGGAGGCAGGAGAAAATGTAGGTAGGGTCTCTGGGGTCCAGTGATGGATTCTTAGAGCCAGGGTTCAAGATAGACAAGTGGGCAAAATTACCCCCAACAGTCAGAAGTCTTGCCAAGGCAAGGGATGGCAAAGCCAATCGTGTTAGAATAAAGGTTATTATAAATCCATTGACTTATAATGGGAGTGAAGGGGTATGTTAAAAGCTCAGTAGCTTAGTCCCCCCCACCCCCCACTCTGAATCTTCCCAAGACTTTCCAGAACAAAGGAAGGGTGTCCTGGCTTGCTTTTCCCGCCGAATTCTGCAGTCCTTGATTTTCACGGGTTGCAGGTTCGAGTGATTCTCCGGTTAGGATCTTTTGCTGGTGCAAGGACTTTTGATGAAGAAATGCAGAAACAAACGATGCAGCACCCTTCTCTGGACTGGAGGCGTGTCGGAAAAGCAGGTTTCGGACCGTGCACGCTGCGCACAGCGATGCAGCAGGACTCAGTAGCCGCGGTCGGACTTTCTGGTCTTTCTTGGGTCCCCTTGGTGCTAGGACGCCGAAATTTCGCAGAGGGTGTTGTTGCAGTGGCAGCCGCGGGTGTACCAAGTTTCAGGCGGAAACTCGGAACAGCAACAAAGATAACCCGGTAGCCCAAAAACGAAGCTGGTCCGTGACAAGACGATTCCCGGGCACTTCCGAAGGAGGTTTTTGTGCTGGGCACCGAGTAGGCTTCGGGAATGGATGGTCCCACCACTCCTGGGGTCGTAGCACCTTCGCAGGCCTACTGTAGATCACGAGACAGACAGGGCTCCACCAGGACTGCAGCAGAAGTTGGTTGCCAGGCCACCTTCAGACAGGTTACAAGTTCTTCCAGGCTCTCTGAGAAATGCATGCAGGGGCCCTCTTCTTATCCTAAAAGACATGTAGGAGTCGGAACTCCCACTAGCCAATGGCAGAACTAGCCCGCACACACATCCCCCACAGTGGTCCAATCAGGACCACTGGCGGGAACACTCGTGCATACCACTCAGACACACAGAAACCAGGATGTGTAGTAGGGTCAGACTGACCCAGCCCACATCCTGTCTGCAAACACACAAAGCCCTCCAGTTGCTCGTTAAAAGCTGCTGCATTCCCGGGCACTGGAAGTCCTTATAAGGATCTTTCTGGCCTCTGAGGCCAGGAAGAAGGCTAAACAACAAGATGCAAAAAGAATGGGCGAAAAACCTTGTGGCACAGCAATGTTTGACTAGTGGCCACAGTAAGTAGCCAAACGTGGTAAACGTGGTTAAGCTAAAACGAAATTCCCCAAAAAGTGGGGAAAAGGCACTGCTGCCACCAGCCCATCTTTTAAGCACCTCAGAATAACCAAAAATCTTTTGAGTGTTAGTCTAGGGCAAAACAAAAATGAACCCCATTGCACTGCAGTGGAAGCTGCTGTGTGCAATGATAAGTTACCACATGTGATACAAAAATAACCAAAAGTAGCAACATAATCGCAAGACTAAGGGAAACACTGTTTCCCCAGTACTGATAGCCTTAAGGACATATCAGTGTCCCCATAACATGTGAGCAAAAGCCAGTACAGTGAAGCTTAAGGCTTCACTGCACTGCAAAAAGTACAGGTCAGATTGAAAAATAAAAGCAAAAAGTTTGGGGGTTTCATAAAGATGGAAGGAAAGGTGCAGTAAAGAGAATCTTTCCTGACACACAGAAGGTATGGGACAGGTAGAAGGGACAGAGACTAGGGACTTGCTCTGGCAAGTACACTGGTAGGCCCTCTTCCCCAGGTTGAGTGGGGACACCATCCCCTCTTGGCAGGGCCACTTCCTTGACCCCGTCACACACCTCCACACTTTGTCCTATGTTCTCTTCATTCGCAGGACATCTGACTACCTGGGGATAAAATGAGAAGAAATGTACATTGGACTGCTTTGACACGGCCCTGTGTTCCAATGTGAATATGACTGGAGGGCCAAGAACGATGTTAGGATATGAGGGTGAGTATCTTTGACCCTGGCCATCCCTACTAAGGGGGGCATGGAGAGTCACTACTTTGAATCTGCGCCTTGTCAGAAAAAAACAGGCTATTAATGGTCCATTTTATAGCCAGACACTCTGCATACAATTCCGCACTGGGTCCCTCCTGGCCCACTGGAACCCCCACCAGGCATATGTTATTTCGGCAGGAGCGACCTCCGGAGTCCTCTGCTTTCACCTCCAGCCCCAGCGTTGCTCTGATTAGGCTTCGCACTTGGTTCTTGAGCGTGGTGAAGTAGTCCACCACCGTGCTGACACGCTGCTCTACCTCCATCACCCTTTCGCTAACCTTACGCAGGTCTGCCCGTAGCAGAGATGCATCCGTTCCCACCTCTTGTATTTTCCCTTCCAGGGAGGTCCTGGATTCCTGAATGCCCGCTAGCAGTTTTTCTAGCGTAACTCCTTCCGCTTTCTCTGCTCCTGATCCCAAGGCATTGTTCTCTCCCTCCTGGCCCTTGGACGCTTTCTGCTTGGGGGCAGCATAATGGTCAATGTTTTGCTGTCCTTTCACCATTGTGCTAGTATTAGTTATCTGTCCCAGGTCGCACAGGGTAGATTGTTTACTATTCCCCGATAAGGACTTCCCCCAGCGTTGTCCCTTATTTGTGCCTTCCCTGCTGTGGCTGATTTGCAGAGGGTGGCACCTTCCACTCATCTCGATGTCCGCCGGGGTCTCCTAGTTGTGCACTGGTGTCTTCCCCCACCTTTGTTGTGTGACCGGTGTTGTAGTGCCGTGCTTCCCTTTATCCAAGTTCAGTCTTTTCCCACCTATCCTTCTTCTGTGACCTCCTCCTGCGTTCACCTACATATGATATGGCATTTATAACGCGCCTATACACAAGTGTTTCAAGGTGCGACAAAGCAAGGGAGGGGAACAAAGGGAGACAGACAACAATCCTACTAGGCCAGGTTGTCATTCGTATCGCACAAGTGCGTGAGAGGGGGGCATGGACAGTGCAGTACATGGGAAAAGATAACTATAAGTAACGGCCAGCTTGTGGCAAGTGAATGGGTAAGTGCAGACATCAGGTGTCGAGGGCTGGTAGGGGGGGACTGTAGGGATACAGAAACAGTCCCCAAGTGCAGGGGTTGCCAGGTGGGCAGTGCAGGTGTGTGACGCTGGCGGGGGAGACCTGGGCCTGAGATCGGAGGGTGTCCAGGTGGCCATTGCAGTTCTGGTTACAGCCAAGAGGTCAGCAGAGGAGAGGAGGAGAAAAAACAGGAGCAAAGAGAAAAGGTTTTGAGGTGCTTCCGGAACCGGAGATGGTTCTCCTCAAGTTTAAGGGAGGCAGGGAGGCTGTTCCAGAGGGAGGCACCAGCCGAAGAAAGTGATCTACCACCATCTCGTTGCTTGGAGAAGCGACTGACCCTGAGGGAGTTGGAGGCGGATGAGCGAAGAGCTTGCAAAGGAAGATATTTAGGGAGAGAGAGTTGAAGGTATTGAGGCCCCAGAAGGCCTTGTGGACAATGCAGAGGGTTTTGAATGTAATCCTCGCAGCCACTGGGAGCCAGTGCAGAGATTTCAGTCCTGGAGAGATACAATCCCTGGGCTTGAGGTCGAGGACAAGTCTCGCAGTCCTGTTCTGGATAAGTTGCAGAGGGTAGGAGAGTAGAAGCAGGCAGATTTAGAAAGATGCTGTTGCAATAGTCCAGCCTAGAGAGAACCAGAGCTCTGGAGACAGTGCCACCCTTAGACCAGTCCTGCTGTCCCTGAGCGGTTCTTCACATCTACCTCTTGTGAGAGCCTGGCCTTCGGGTCCCATAGTTCACCAGGCTGGGAGCTGGAGGGTGTTGGATCAGTGTTTTTCACTGCTTCTGGTCTTTGCTGTGCCATCACTTTCCTCTGGTCGGCCTTGGCCCTAGGCGCCTGCACCCAAGCTTCTCCTCACCTCGATTGTAGAGAGCCTTCTTCGGTATGTCTGCCTCCATCGGCAGGCTGCCAATCCAACTCCACCACGGTTTTTGCTTGCCCGCTGCCTCCGGCTGTCCTTTCCCTCTGCTGCTCTCTTCTCACGACCGCAGGTGGTGGGCAAAGCTCCGGGGCAGCCGTCTCCTCTACTTCCCAAGTTGTGGTCGTTCCGCATTGCGGTGTGCCTCCCCCACGTGTCCCTCTCTTGGGTGCACAGTATTCACAGATGTCCTCCTCCGGACACCTCACCCAGGTGCCTGGGTAGCTGCAGTCCCGCAGTGTGGGCACTGTGCGCCGCCCGCTGGATTCACTGGCTCTTTCTCCTACCGGTGGCAGCCATCTTGCAGTTTTCTTCTCCGGCACCTTCTCTCACTACATTTGTTTGCAGAACAGCCCAGATAGGGCGTCTCGTGCCCGCTGGCTCGCTAATATAGCCCCAGGGATGTTCCGATCCACAATCCCGTCAAGTTCCGCTTTCAGGGTTTGTTTTAGAAGGCTTTATGGCGGATATACGTGTGGTCTTGAGCAGGAACTCCGGAGCTTCACCAATGCATTCGCTGCTCGCTAGCCATGTCCCCAACACAGCCAGACATTCTAACACCACCACCGAAAAGTTTTTCTATCTAGGGAAGAGCTTGCTACTGATAACCAAAATAGGCTTCTATTCCTCATTTTGGAGGGACTATAAGACTGCCCCCAGGCCTACCGAGGAGGCAAATTTAATTTGAGAAGTTGGGACTGGCCAACACCTGACTTTTTCACATTGCTTTAATTTATCTGTTAAAGCTATTTGGGCCCATTGATCCCAGTATACAGGGTGTAGATGGGTCTTGGTTAGTTTATCATTATAGGGTGCTGCAAGTTCCAAAACGGTGCGGATGAACTTTCGCTAGTATCCCACCAGCCTCTGAAAAGCCTGGATGTCCTTTTTGACTGGGGTTGGGGGACACTCTGAACAGCCTCCAATTTACTGTGCTGGGGCAGCACCAATCCATTTCCTTCCTGGAATCTGAGCTGGAAGAGTGCGCCAGGTTATGCTTCACTGGGTTGGCTGTGAGGTGGAACTTTCTCAGTGGATCGCAGACAGCTAGCAGGTACCTCGGGAGATCTTCCTAGGTCTTGCTATATACTACACTGGTGTCTAGATAGGCTCCAGTGACGGTCCGACAGAGCAGCAAAAAATGTGATCCATGAGCTGTTGGAAAGTAACGGGAGCCGCATGAAGGCCAAATGGTAGGACAGTGAATTGAAAAAAGCCCTTTGGTAGTTGAAAATACAGTCTTTCTATTTGCATCTTCATCAAGTGGCACCTGCCAATAACCCTATGTGAGGTGCAATGTTGAAATGAACTTTGCATCTCCTACGGTGTACACCAGTTTATCTGGGGCAGTGGGTATACATCGAACTTGGATATTTCATTTAGTCTTTGAAAATCGATGCACAAAGGCCAACTATTACCAGGCTTTGGCACCAGAACTATCGACGAGGGCCACCCATTGTGGGATCTTTCGATTACACCCAAGTCCAATATTTTCCTCAATTTTCTTCCTGGCCTCAGGTAGCCAGTAGGGTTTCAGTCAGATCACTCTTCCTTGTAGTGTTTGGATCTTGTGTAGCACCCCTCATAACTTCCCTGGCTTCAGGGAAAACACGTCCGGATATGTCCCTAGCAATTCTTCCAGTTCCCTCTGACTGGATGTGGGGAGGCCTAACGGATCGTTGATTTCATGAACTTGCGATTGCTTTGGGAGACACTTGGGTATAGTTCTTGTAGAGAGACAGGAGTAGTGTTACCTTGGATTTGTATAGCACCTCCTGCCATAGTTTAGGGCATTGAAGCGCTGTGCATGCCCAAGAGGCTAAACGAGGAGTATGATTGGCAAGCAACAGTATTAGAGAGGAGCAAAATCAGTGTATATAGTTGGAAAAAGAGGAACGATGGATATGAGGCTTTTGAAGGCATGAGAAGGAAAAGATGTAAAAGCTATGTGTACAGTTGGATCTAATGTATTGTGTGAATCAGCTATATTCTATGGTCCGCAGGAAAGGAGAGGTAAGCCACGCCAATGACATTTGTCTGGATTAACTCCCTCCATGAAACATGTATGTAGCGAGTGCTCCCGGGTAATACCTGCAAGATAGCTTGGCCAAAGTTATATGGTGCCCTTTTTGAAAGTCAAGGATGCAGTGTTGGAGGGGGAGCTGGGAGGGGGTGAATTCCCTGATTCCTGTCTTCAGAACATGGCTTTGCACTGCTTCTCGTGTGGTATGCCAGCGCAGCTCAATTTACGTGTGTGCATCCGGGGGAATCCAAGTGACTCTGCAGTGTCCTTAATGTGGGGTGCATGTGTAAAAAGTCTAGTGCCTGCGTGTGTGGCTTAATGCATGTCGACATGAATCCAGGTGGAGTTGTTGCCGGATACACCTGCATGAAGCAGGGCATGTGCAGTCTCATATGGGCACTGAGCTACAAAGAAGAGCGCTCACACTGTATAGCCCGGAATTAATGAAGGAGTGCACTTCATTGAAATGAATTAAATGAATTTAATCATCTTACCTGCGGTCCGGTGTGCTTGTATTTTTCCCTTTGTAGACATATGAGCAAAACAAGGTCTGGAGATGAGTAGAAGGACGACAGAGAGGTTGTTGAGGGGTGCAAGGTCTAATACGGTCTCTTGAAAATTGCCAGGAACCTGGCAGAAGAGTAGAGGGAGGGTTTTGGGGGAGCTTCCTGGGTCGTGGTTGTGCAGAGAAGAGATTTACTCTAAGTAAGTTCTGTCTTTGGAAAGATTAATAGGTTGATAATGGCTCATTATTAAACCTCGGTCAGCTCGGTTGGGATGGACCGTTTAAGTGGAACTGCTCTTTCATGTATTTAGACTTAATTATAATAGGTTATGTGAGAGGAGGGCAAGGTGAGGGCCAGGTCCATGATGATGGTTCAGTGAAGGTAGAGTTTGTTTGGTGTGCTTGGAGCTGGAGGAAAATTAGATGTGGGTGGGTAGATGTGTGTGCTAGTTTTCATGGAATGGGGACTATGAGGTCCTGTAGCAGGCAGAGAGTGGGCGAGAGGGTAAGACTGAACGAGGCGAGAGTGAAGGAAAGGTGACATGGTAAGTGTGCACTAATGGCAGGATAAAGATGAGGGTGGAGAAGGAGAGCCACCAAGTTGAGTGTTTTTTGTCACATAGATTTTGAGGAGTGATGTAGGGGTTGAAGTGAAGGTTCTGGTGAGTATGTATTGAGAGATCATCTTTTGCATATATATTCTGGACCTATGCAGTTTAAAGTCCAGGTAGGGATACATGTTGCTTTGAAGATGACTCGATGAGTGATCGAGAGCCAGTGGAGTACGTGAAGTGCTGGTGAAATGTGATCCCTCGGTTCTAGGCGTATGAGTAGTCTTGATGCGCTTGTTGTAGATGCGCTGTCATTTTGTCAGATGGGTGGGATATATTTATCTACTCAGCAGTAGTTCCCCACATCACCAAGCTGCGCATCCATGGGCATAACATAGGGGGGGACAGGGGGTTTTGTCCCTCCCCAACTTCTGTAGAATGCCTTTTTGTCCCCCCCCATCTTTTGGAGGGAGGGCAGGGGGGTCCTCTCGTTGCTCTGTATCAACAGAGCATTAAAATGTGGGCCACAAGGCACTGATGGGAAGGAGGGGGGTACTATTAGCAGGGACTTTTGTCCCTTTAGAAATGTGAATGGGAGTGAGTGATCAGAAGTGGGAAGGGTGCATAATGTTGCATGCTTTATGAAATGACTATGCCTTTAAAACCCAAGGGGGATTTGTTAGGCTCACATTAATCTACATGATGCTATTATGATTGAAGCCATACTCCCATTGCGCAACATATTTCTATGACAATATAGTGTATGGTTAGTTTACTATGAAAGGCTAGTTTATTATTTAATGTGGTTTGCTTCCAAGGCATTGCTATACATAATTATTTAAGCACATGAAATGTAAAGCAAAACCTTAATATCTATATTAACTAAACCTGGAAAGATGTGCGCCGTCGCTTAAATTGTCCACATCCCAGTTTCACCATTTAACCAAGTGTGTGATCCTGAGCAAATCATTTAATCACTTTGTGCCTTTTCTGCAGCTCTGCAAGTGATTCTGATTCACTTCAAAGCTTATATTAATGTATCATGGTATTATAATGGAAAAGCCTAATGACTATAGAGTTGCTCCACATATAACTATAGTGCCATTTAGGTATTTTGCACCACAGTTATTTGTTAATTGGCTTATTTATGGCAACTTATTCTAAAGTCACTTCCATGGTGCCTCCAAGTATCAAAGACTGATGATGCGCCTTTCAATGTCCTTTTCTGTGCAGTCATTTCTGTTGGTGCAATCCATATAATAATTAGGAAGTTTGCATGTATTTTGCCTCAGAGGGCTTGGACAGTGCTCTAATAGATGAGTTTTGTGCATCTTGAATGATCCTGCAGTTTTATTTTTTTTGTTGTGTGTTAAAATGCCATCTTCCACTATGGTTACCAAAAAGGTAGATTGGGCCAGGGGTGGACGGTTTGGGAGTGCCAATGAGACCATGTGGAATTCCACACACTGTATTTTGTTGCTCATCCCCCTCGCCCAACCACACTCTTACAATGCTGGATACTCCCTTGCTTATTTTGGTAAGTGAAGCAGTTGTTGGTGGCCTGTAACCTGAACCATGACACTCATTTACTTACTTGCACCAAACCGTCCTTAAAAAGTGTCTGGAAAACTCAAAATACTTTTTGCCAGTTTGGTGAAGATTATTTTTGGCAGCAGGGGAAGGGCTCTTAAACGTGTGCTCCCCCGCGTGTGTCCCCTGCTTTCCGAAATGATAAGCGGGGGACACCCCTGCAACCCCTGACCCCTAATCCTGCGCCCAGGAAGAGCGGGGGACACCCCCGCAACACCCACTCTGCTTGGGCGCAGTAAATGTCACCCTCATTTTGTGCACCTCCAAAGTCGCAGTGACTGTGGGGGTGCACAAATGAGGGTGACTTTTGTATGATACCCTTCATTTCACAGAATTTGCAGAGTACGAAAGTTTTGGGTCACAGGTTTTCTCAGTTTGACTCTTTCCACTCTACTTGGGGAGGGCGCACCTTTCGCCAACTTCATTTTGAAATTAGGATGGTGGTGCTTTAGTAGCATCTGAAAAGTGGCAAGACTAATTTTAGAGGCGTTGTAGAGCTGTAGCTTGCCACAGAGAATGCACCATTTGTTATGGTTTGTGTCTTCATGCCTGGGGCCTTAATGTGTACTGTGAGCTGTGCTCGCATTGTCCAAGTGTGACACGCGCCCTCACTAGGGTCAGCCAGCAGCCCAACTCCCCAACAAACATACACAATTAAAAATTATAAAAGAAAAAAAAGTACCCCTACACTGCTTTCAAATGCCGCCACCGACTTAACCTCGCACTCACGCACTTCCAGACGCAGGACATCCCACTGCCCTGAATGTGATGATTGTGGCCCCCCTGCACTTCAGACAGAAACCAGCCAGCTGAATGAGCTTCCTAGTTCCTGTCTGTGTGTCGCACAAAGACAAACCCGGAAAGCGATTCTCTGCGCTGCGGCCCTTGGAAATGCTGCTGCTAGTGTGGCAGCACAGGCGCTAGGCCATGCAGTACCGACTTTGAGTCAGGCCAGACAGGGTGAGGGACCGGGCATACGTAGATGGTAGTTTTGGAGATGATTCCTTATAGGACGCTTCAAGTATCAAATCTGGTAATGCATCAAGAATTTAATAGCCTTGAAAAAGACATTATGTCGAAACACATGTTGGCTGGTCTTTTGCACAAGAAAATAAACTGGATTTAACAAGCCCACTTATGACTATATGAATTTGTAACTCGAGTTACTAAAACTTAATAATCTTTTGTAAAACATGTTGTACCAAGCGAGAAGTGTGAGGGGTTTTCTTCTTTCTATTGGAATTAAGTTTGTGAATGTAATGTTGCGTCACTGAGTGCATGGCAGGCCGGCTGAAGGTGTGTGGGGGCCCAATTGAATTTAAAAAATATGCCATCAGACTTATAAAAGTTATAAGACTTGAGGTGCCCTCGGGGGGTGGGGGGGAGAGCCGAAGGTGAGATATCCCATGCACAGCAGGCTCCCCTGAGAGCCCGGCGCAGAAAGAAGTGCCAAAGGGGCAAGGAAGGGAAAAAATTGCCCACATGATCCCCCGCCAAGCATAATTAAAGGAAAAGGCAGCACCTCCATTCACCCGCAGGAGAAGGGGCCCATTACAAAAGACCCCAGCACAAAACCTTTCGTATAAGGAGACCTTCCGTATCAGGAGACTTGCGCCGGCATCCGCTCATAAGACGCTGGTCACGAGTAGAATCCCGACAAGGCTCATCATATGAAACACCCTCGGCAGCCAACAACACATACACGAGATCGCAGGCCCAGTCCACCCACTCACAGAAGCCTCCTCTGTGCACTTACGTCAAGAGACAGAGCATAGGAAAGCAAGCTGCATTACTCTGTGGGGACCCTGCGTGTGACACTGGTAGACAAAGAGCAGTGGGGGTGCAAGAGACAGGCCACCATCCACGGCCTTCCACGACATTCCATGTTGTAAGAGCCACAATCAAACCAAATAGTGAGAGTCCTGAGGAGCAGAAACGTTCTTTAATATCTAAACGGCACCACAGTGTCAGGCTCGCCCAGCAGGCACAGCATCAAAGAGTACCCCTCACCCCCACCACCAGCAGGGTAAGGCCTGCACCGGCCCCGCAAAAAGTACTGGCCTGAGAAGCACATGGCTCAGTGAAGCTCCAGAGAGGAGAGTGTCTCTTCTGAGAGGAGAGCAGCACCACAACGACTTCCCTAGTGAGAGCGACCCCACCAAAGGGGGACGCACTCCCCGCTCAACAGCGCAGTAGTCATAGCCCAATACAAAGGAGCCGGAGCGCCTCTCCACCTCCCCCCCTCACAAGAAGCGCTAATAAAGCTGAACACACACCACAGCAACTTCCGTATTTGCATGCAAGCAATTTGCTGTGGTCAGAGCACCCTGTCACACCCCTCGGTCGCAACATCACCTGCACCACCCTGGTACCACTGCGCCCAAAAGGATTTGAGAGTGTCGGAGTGGGACGCCTTGAAGCTGTGCCCAAAGTAGGAAAGACCAGCTACCAAAACACACGTGATCCAGCCCTCCAAGCATTTAACTGCAATATATATTATACTGCATTGTATTGTTTTTTGCACAAATGTATTTCAGTAGAATCCACACCACAGCACCACCTCACCAGTGCACCCCACCCAACCTCACATGCTCCTCCCTCTTTATCATCACACTCACCCTCTGGGCTACCAGCAGTATGCCCCCCTCACCTACTGACCACTCCCCGCCACCTGACCCCCATCTCACTACACTCCAATCCAACAACTATTTCCACAACACCAAACTGACTGGACAAGCACACCTCCAACATAGGCTCTGGCACCTCAGAACTCAGACCAAGCCTCACAGCACCCATCGCAGCTCTCCACCTACCACATTTCAGGGACAACAGACTTAGCTCCTGCCCACCCACACCACGCACTTACACACACCGCTCTCTAAAACTCACACACGCATCCCTCCAATACTCCACTCCCAACCCATACCGTTCACCGCCACACACTGTCAATACCCCTTGCACCGCCACCTCCAGCACCCACAAACAACCTCCGCTGACACCCGCTCACTATGACCTCAAATGCGCTCTCATCAAAACCCGTTCCATCCCTGCACATACCATTGGAATCAATGATCTTACCACCCCCAACAAATTGGAATTACTAGCCATAACCAAAACCTGGCTCCATGAAGCCTCCAGCTCCGCCATCTCCCTCGCCCCCCCCCCCCCCCCAGGATACACCATCCTGAGGCAAGACCGCAAAACCACTAAAGGCGGAGGCGTAGCCATTATCCACAAAACACCCTCTCCATTAGAACTGGTAACAATCAATGGGAATTCAATGCTGACCTCCTCACAGCCAAACTTGCACTCTCTCCCAATTGTATCATAAACCTCATAATCACTTACAGGCCACCAGGTTCTCACCTGACTACCAAAAGCAACTCCTGCAAATCATAGGCAACATCCTCAAGAGCTCAACTAAATCCATCTCACTCGGTGACCTTAACTTAGGTCTACTCGACCCCAAGGATAAAGCAGCCGCATCCCTGGCCAAAGAACTCACTCACCTAGGGTTCGAACATAAAATCTCAGCCCCGACGCACTGTAAAGGCAGAACCATTGACTGGATCGCCGACCATAACTGCTCATCTTCCGTCACCGACATCTTAGCCCTCCCTTGGACTGATCACCACTATATACAATTCTCTATTCCCACCTTTGCCACCCACAAGACCCTCACTCATGCCCCACCAGCTAAAGTTAGAAGTTCAAAAAAACTCACCAAAACCAACCTTGCCCCTTTTCTCAATATCCCCGAACTTAAACCTCCATTCAGCTATGACCCTACCTCTCTTGCCAACATCTATGCCCATGTCCTCACCCAAGCCATTGAAGCCATAGCACCTCTAGAAGAAAAAAAAGAAAAGAAATCTATGCACTCCAACTCTTGGTTCTCAGAAGAACTATTGGCCCTCCGTCCTAAGAAACGTAAAGCCCTCACCAAGTGGCAATCTGTGTCCAACCAATCCTCCCTCAGCGAATTCAAAGATATCTCTTCCACCTATAAAAAAAGCCATCTTTAAAGCCAAATCAGAATCTTATAATGAAAGAATTTCTAACGCCAGCTCCATATCCAGAGAAATCTTCTCCATCTTCAAAGAGCTCACCTCACCTATTTCCAGCCCAGATGAAATTGTTAAGGACGAAGCTTGGTGCTCCAGCATTCAGACTACCCTCCTCACCAAAGGTAAAACATTCCAAGACAAAATAGCATCTCAGCGCTAAGCCCTCCCCAATAAAGACACCCTCCACACCCCTCCCGCACAATCCTCGCCTTCAAACTTTTAGAGACGTCACGGAGATGGAAGTCACCGACCTGCTCAAAAAAATCAAACCCTCCACATGCAAAGGGGACATACGCCCTCCTACCATCATCAAAGAATGCGCAGACTCACTGGTTCCAATCATTACTGCATTCATTAACTCCTCATTCTCAACAGGCATCGTACCACAAAGCCTAAAAGAGGCCTGGGTTCGTACACTACTAAAAAAGCCCTCCCTTGACCCCTCATCACCCAATAATTGCCGCCCTATCACTACTGTCCCCTTCCTCCTCAAAATCTCAGACAAAGCCGCCCATAATCGGATCCAACAATTTCTGGAAACTAATGCCATCCTTGGCAGAAGACAATCGGGCTTCCGCAAGGGTCATGGCACAGAAATCGTCCTTTTAGACTTAAAGAACCAAATCACCAAAATAATGGACAATGACAAACCCGCACTACTGCTCCTCCTCGATCTCTCCGCCGTGTTTGATCTGGTTGACCACAACATCCTTACCTCACACCTTTCTAACGCAGCACACTTTTCGCACAAGACCACCACCTGGATTACTTCCTTCCTAAAAGGTAGGGCCATGAAAGTGTACTCGGATTTGGCCAACGCTGCCCCTGAGACCATCAACTGCGGAGTCCCTCAGGGATCCTGCACTGCACCCACCCTTTATAATCTGTTTACCAAACCGCTCTTTGACTTGTTGGATGCACTCCGCATAGCATACACCAACTATGCCAACGACACCCAAGTCTTCCTCCCCCTCACTGGGACTACTTCCAAGACACAGAAGCCCTCCTCCAAATATATGCTACCATTCATGCATGCATGGATGGCCACCAATGGCCTCTGCCTAAACGGTGAAAAAACCGAGATCATCATCATCCTAGCCCCCAACGAAATTCTAGCTAAACTCGGCCCTGAATAGTCTCACTTCCCCATTTACAACACACATACCAGTTTCCGCATCTGTAAAGACTCTAGGAGTCTATTTAGACTCCACACTCTCAATGATGAAACAGGTCAGCGCAATCTCCTCTGCTTCCGCGCTCACCACTAAACTCATCTATGCCATAAAACCATTCCTAACTTCCCAAAACAGCCTCTCCATCGCTAGGGCCACCGTAGGAGCGAGGCTAGAGTACTGTAACGCCCTCTTAGCAGGCACCTCAACCAAAAACCTATGCAAACTCCAAATAGTGCAAAATAATGCACTCCGAGCCGCCCTGCACATTCCTAAATACGACCATGTATCCCAAGCAAGATGAAATGCACACTGGCTCCCAGTTAGGGAAAGAATCAACTTCAAAATCCTCACTATTACTCATAAATGCATTAACCTCACTGCACCTACATACTTATCCGAAACCATAGTCAAGAACTCCTCAGACCGCCCCAAAAGAAGCCATCACACGAACCAACTCTGCATACCCACCATCAGAAGAGCCAAAGCCGGTGGCATTGGCTTCCCCCACATTGCACCCAAGCTCTGGAACGCCCTTCCCAACACACTCGGAGCAGAACCATCCCTGCTTGCCTTTCGCAAATCACTTAAACCTATCTTATTTACCTAACCCCTTCCTCCACATACACCCTTCCACTTCACCTCATTCCTCAAGATGTTCCTTATCTCAATTACTGTGTCTCTACAATCTGCTCTATAAATGTACATTCCATGTAACCATCCTCCTCTCTATAATCTGCTCTATAAATGTACATTTCCATGTAACCATCCTCCTCTCCAATGTAACCAGCAGGCTTGTTCACCTCTGTAACAGCGCCACGATGCACACGGGCTGTTGTGCGCTTTAAAAATACGAATAAATAAATAAAAAAGAGTGTCAGCAATGGACTCTTGTGTTGTAGTAGTTTAGTATTATCCCTCACGGATTTAGGTTGTTTGACCGAGGTACAAAATCACGGCGGAATTGACCGTAGTCATTTTAGCTGCAAATACATTTTACCTCGGTACAAAAAACCAAACCCATGTCCCCTAAACCGCCAGTACACCCATAACCCCCCCTACTTCCTACTTACCTTTTCTCCATCTGCCGCCTCTCCTGTACCCTGCTGCGTCAGATCCATCCATCTAACGCAGGTCGGATCTGACGCTGCAAGGTCCCTTTTTTTTTTTTTGGGTCCCCTGCCACCAATGCTGAGGAAGCGGGGGACACCCCTGCAACCGCCAAAGCCAAAAATACTGAACATGGGGAGCGGGGAACACACCCGCAACTCCAGCTCTTTATGTTTAGTATCTTCGGCTTCAAACTAATGGTGGTGACCAAATTCAGTCAAATCTACCATTCGACCAAATTCTTTCAAAACAATTTGGCCGAAACGATCCCTAAGAGCCACCATCCGACCTCCCTCCACCCCACCCCTGTCCCCCCCCCCCCAACGTTTTCAGCAAAGTTAGTCCACTGCGCGCATCTGCAGTCACCAGCAAAATGGCTGTGCTGGCTCCTGTGGGCACCATGGCCTCAAAACTGCATTTTGCAGCGACAAAAAGATGGCTGCACTATCTTGCCAAGCACATATTGGGCAGGATGGAACAAGGGGGCACACTGAGGAAGCCTGCCCGTGTGTTCTTACATATACAAAAGAAATAGAGTGAAAAAGCAGCGCAGCTTTGCTGCCAGCCCAAAGTTCCATGGAGAAAGGGAATTATTCACATTCAAAAATTATGCTGCTCTGATGCTCTTTTTCCTCTGATTCCTTATCACAATATTTTATTAATAAGACCCTGCCATGCTTATCCACATTCACACTGTGCTTCGGCAAAACCAACCCTGTGATATATATCTTTCCCCCAGCCCAAAAACCGCATTGCAAATCAGAGTATTGCACCTGTTTTTCATAGAAACCGTTTATGGCATTTTAAACGGGAATTGGGTAAATTGCAAGTTTTCCAACGTGTCATTTGGCTGCAGCATGTTCTAAACTTTCCACTCGTTTTCGACTTGCATACCATCTCAAATTGAATTTGCATAAAATAAAGAAAGTCATCTCAGTTGTGTGCTACATACCAGGCTGAGACCAAGGTGTGTGTCGCCCGATTGAAATCCTTAACAGATGAGATGAGGGAACTCCAGTTGCTGGCACTCTGTGTGAGAAAATCGGGAATGGGAAAATGTGTCGAAGGACACAGATATGATGGAAATAGGTTTTCACCACAGAGTTAATGTGGGGCCTAAGAGAAAGGTTGGAGTCCATCAGACGGATTAGGTCTTTTACTTCCATAGAGTGGGTGGGAGGGGTTTCTAGTGAGAGGGGCCATGGGTGGGCATAGGTGTTTTTCCACATGGCAAGATCTATGTTTTCCTTGGGTTGAGGAGGAGGTGATTGGAAGTCATCCAACCGTCGACCTCGCAGAGATATGACACAAGCTCAGGTGTGGTGAAAGAGTGGATCTTTGGGGATTTTGAAGAGGATTTGTTGTCTGTATAATTGTTACAAGATAGTCCATGTGAGTAAATTAGTGCTGGCAGGGTGCTGAGATACAGGTTAAAGGGAAGGGGTGAGAGAGGCTCATTGTGGCACTCTGTGTAGAATGGGCTAGATGCAGATGAGAAGGGCGACGGGTCTACAGTTTGTGCTCCATTTGTTAGAAAGAGCCTTCTGTATTTTAGCACACTAATCTGCAATCCTTGACGCAGGCTGCTGTTGGTGGAGCTGGGGTCTCCAGTTCCCTCAGAATGCTGAAGAGCTCCTTGGTGCCATATTTTGCATTTAGTATTCTGTTATTGTATGTCTCTTTTGAGGATGGCCAATTTGTAAGAGGAAGCAGCAGATGCGAACACTGCCTTGTTAGGAGTGGTCAGTGATTTTCTCCACAAGGCTTCAGCAACTCTTTTGGCATCGCAGAAAGTTTTTAGCTCGGTCGTGAACCATTTATGAAGGTGGCTGCCGGTTTAGCTTTTCTTAGTTTGATAGGGGCAATGTTGTTTATAGCTAGTTCTAAGGTGCCATTGTACAGGTTAACCAATTTATCTGGGTCTAGGTCATTGTAGTTGGGTGGGTCCGGTATAGCGTGGATCAGGGGTCGTAGGTTTCTGGATAGAGTTTGTGAGGCAATGGTGGAACTAAGAGCATTTTCCTGAATGGAGAATGAGATGCAGTGATGGTCTGACCATGCAATGGACTCATTCTGGAGGATTGTGGTTGTGCAATTAAGATCTGCCAACCAATCCAACTTTCTGCCCTTGTGGTGGGTAGTCCCAAAGATGCAGTGTTTGAAGCCAAGCTGGGAGAATCTAAGTGATTTGCCTGCGGCTGAAAGTACTGCGGGCAAATCGTTTGCAGGAGAAAGGTGCAAACTACCAAAAGTTTGCACCTTTCTCATGCGAACACATACATTCTCACACACACACCCATAACACCCCCCCACCCACACCCTCAGCACACCCCCACCAACAAGATAAACCCCACTTACCTTCATCTTCACGCTGGGTTCCTGCAGCGCCAGTTCCCTTTCACTTCCGTGATCGGGAACTGGTGCTGCAGGGTCCTTTTCTTTTTTTTTTTCTTTTTTGTAACGGAAGGTTGTGGGGGTGTCCCCCGCAACCCCGCTCACTATACCATAAAGTATATTTCAATGCTACCTCCAAAGGTTCGAACTTTTGGTGTTTGAACCTTTGGTGGTAGCATTTTTAGAACTTTTGGTCAATGCGACCATTTTTTTCGGTAATTTCGACCTAAACCAAGCTGGGAATATAGCATTTTCTATAGAGATAGCGTTGGTGTTAGTCATGGAGGTCTACCAGCAAGATAATTTGAGAGCCTGGTTTGGTATTTTGAGTCAGTAGATCTGTGATGTCTTCCTTAAAGGAAGAGATAGAACCCGGGGGTCGGTAAATTAGGTGAAGTAGGATTGTTCGGGTTGTTGAGGGAGGTAGTTTGACTGACAGAAGTTCTGCCGAAGGGAGGCTGCCATGGGAAACGGCTCTGAGGCCAAGGTGGGTTTTGGCTATGAAAGCTACTCCCCCCCCCCCTCCTTTGCCAGAGTATCTGTCTGACCTAACAATGGTGTAGCCCTCTGGCAGAGCTAGTGAGAGGGCTGGACCTGCTACCTGGTGCAGCCAGGTTTCAGTGATGGCCAGGATGTCTAGGCGGTTAGTTGTGATATGATCAGCAATATCGAGTGCATGAGCTACCATCGACTGTGCATTGATGAGGGCTTCTTTGATGGCAGGAGAGGCTATGTCTGGAACTTCCTGACGCTGGGATGTAGGTAGCAGTGGACTAGGGTTATCATTGAACTCTGTGGGCTCTACAGGTATGGTAGCAGGCAAGGTGGTAGTGATTTTGATCGAGGGCGGTCGACCAGTGCGCCTGGTGAGGGGCTTGCTGTTTAGGAAGCGAGACCCCAGTCTCTCATTTCTGGAGCTCACTGGGCATCGTACCAGTGGTGTAGGTGGTGTGGTGAAGTGCTGGATCCATTTTACTGGGCTGATAGTGCAAGTATTGTTATTGCGGGGGGTTGTGGTGAAGGCTGTGTGAGATATATGTGGGTCGGGGGGTAAGAAATTAGTTGGTGCGATGGTGTGGAGTAGCGGAAGGATAGTAGCTATGGTAAGCGTGACTCTGTGTAAGGTGGCCATGAGGATTAGGCTATCCAAATTAAGGTGCAGAGTTGTTTAGGCCAACAGTAAGTGGTGCACGCTGAGAGAAGCTTAGTGAAACACCATGGGTTAGATGCGTGTTTCCACAAGATCAGTTTGGTGTAGTTCACACTGTGAGCCGATGTTGTGAAGAAATGTAAGAGGTTAGAGAGCTAATAGCAGGGTAAGTTTGGTAAAGTGGTGAGCAAGTAACACAATATGCAAGTAACATAATATGCAAAGCAGTGTAACCAAGGGGCAGTGTTCATACAGTGAGCAGTAGGCTAGGTTAGTAACACAATGTACAGATGCAGTGTATCCAGGAGGTAGTATTGGAACTAAAAGACGAATTAGGCTAATACAGCATGTTTGGAGTGCTGATACAGAGCTAACTAACACCGGAAGCAGATACGGCGAGTCATAAAGACACATGCAATACGGTGGAGCTGCAATTGTGTTGAGGGTGTTGGCACATATATGGTCATAGAAGATATAGGTGCGCATAAAGGGTACAAGGCAAACATTAGCATATGTGATGTACGGTGAGGACACAGTAGCTATAAATATGCATAGTGGGTACAGGCATTCATTACAAAGTAGCTATAAATATGCATAGTGGGTACAGGCATTCATTAGAATATATGATCTATGGTGAGGCGGGCAGTGCATAACACATGATACAACTAAGCTTATAGCTGACTGATACATTATACCTGTGCCAGAGATATAGCATTAGACATGTATACAATGCAAAGGTAGGTACGTGTATGCAAATTCACTATTCAGGCGATTGTAGGCTGTTATTGCACATAGGCGTACTATGATCGCGTTCCGCATGTAGTTCCCGTTTTAATGAACAATAGGCTGGGGCGTAGCAGCTACTAGATATAAAGCACAGTAAGAGGACATAGGCAAGTTCAGAGGAGGTGCGAGAGTAAGATATCTGGGAGAGCAGTTCAGGGCTCAGCGCTCAGAGGGAGTCTGGTGCCGTAGTAGCAAATGTGCGGATAGTAATTGCACAGCGTTTTCAAGCAGCCTTGGTCTCGCAGAGCGGTTGTGAGCAGGACTGCCAATCTGTAGCTGAATTGAGTCTTGTGGTGCTTACAGGACCATTAGAGTGGTGGGTTATATAGCAAATGCATGGATAAGGCAGTGAGTTGTACTTACAGGCGGATGAACGATGAGATACGGGTGAAGCAGTCAGTGGGCGTGGGAATCCAGGAGATAAGCAGTGAGAAGGCAAGGAGTTGGGGCTTCGGACCCACAGTCCTTAAGGCTCAGACAGGAGCCTTGTTGGGGAGCCTTTGTGGGGGGCCGGCCAACACCTTCAGGTGGCCTCAGATTGGCTGTGAGGCGGAGCTCAACCAATCGCCTAGCAGCTAAATGAACACTGTTGTGAAGGTGTGACTTTCCTTAAGGCGGCCATCTTGGGGTGGACTAACCTCGCCGTCTTGGTGCAGGGTAAAGGTAGAAAATGCACAATTCTGTAGTTGTTGTGCTCGGAGATCGGGCAAATCAGCACTTTAGAAATATGGCAATCCATGCAGTAAACTGCTCGGGTATAGAACGTCATGTAGATGCAGCGACGTATAAGGCAGCACAATTAGCCCGCAGGCTTACCTTGAAGAAATGAGATCGGATAAGGTGTGGGCGCTGCTCCTGCAGCCCCTGCGGGATGAGGAACTCCGGCTCCTGGCTACTACGTGATGAGAGAGTAAGGATGTCCTTGCAGGCAGGATGACACACACTGGCTCGGTTTCTAACACTCTCTAAGAAGTTCCAAACCGTGGATTGAGGCCTGTCTGACCTTCCACGTTAGTCTTTTTCTTGACTTTCCAAAATTGTATTTCCAACGTAAAGTTCACAACCCCCTCTGCCGGGTTCAGACCCATCACATCACAGTTCAACACAAACTTGCAAGGGGACTCCCTTCCCCAAGTTTACGCAGGACCACTTCGACTCAAAGTTCACGGTTACTATTACCTAATTTGCTTTTCGCTGTCTGCTTGTTTTATAACTTCAAAACAAGGTACCTTTCACTGAGACTTTCGAATGGGCTACTTCCTTTTGCCGGACCACTCGGTTACTTAGTTTCGCTGATCTCGTAGCTGCTCTTTACTTCAAAGTTCATTCACATGTCTGTCTTTTTGCATCTCATCCACACTTGTGCAGCCTTCACTTGTGATAATATTGCTACTTCATTTGCTTTAGCACACACCGGTCTCTCTGCTCACTTGCCAACACAACGGCTGTGTGCGCTTCTTTCTTGTTTTGCTATTTTCAATACACGAGTCAAGGTTAGCACCACAGGCTCAGCCTCGCCTCACCAACTCTGCCGTTCACCCGGGATGTTCACTAGGCGTCCTTGGAACACAATGCAATCTTCACTTATGGGATCTGGCCTTAGACACATGTCTTTTGCTGTCTGTCGGAGGCAACAACCTCCAGTAGGGAACCCTTGAGGTTTTCGGCCTGCTGCTCTCATCCCTTGGTCCGTTGCTCTGCTCCAGTAAGCGTGCCCTCGTCCCGGAAGTTTTGCTTGTGTTCCGCCTTACTCAGTGTGTGTCTTTAGGTGTTGCCTTTTATTTGTGTGTGGAGAGCTAGCTGGTATCAGGTGTATGCACTTGGTGTAAAGTGCCTGACTTTGCCTGACCAAATTAAAAAAAAAAAAACTGATTTTTTGGATTTTGAAACAGAAAGAAAACAAAAACAAAAACAAAAAAAAAGAACAAAAGATTTGAGCGTTTCACTTGTTACAACTCTGTTAGCATGTGGTTACATCAAATGAACAAAACTAGAGTGTCATTATACAGTTGATCGTCCTTGTGTTCATTTCGGATCTCTAGTAGTAACAATCAGAATAACATTCTCCATACCCACCCCCCTCCCTCCCCGTGGTTGGGCAGACATCATTGCGGCATCTTTTCTCTGTTGACATGTTCATAGCAGGGAATGTTCGGTTCACTATTATGAGGTTTCCTTGATTCTTGGGTCTTAGCTGGCTTGTATTGAATGTTTTGGGATTCTTGGTTCTTTTAAGATCCTGTAGTGTCTTCGGGTTGGGAGTCCGTCGTCTCGGAGAGGTGTGTGCTTCGAAACTCCGACCATAAGGTCTCGCATTGCAGTGCCTTGTTATGCAGGGAATCTGTGATCAATTCCATTGTATAAATGTTGGTTGATAAATTGATCCATTCCTTTTTACTTAGAAACTTTTTGGATTTCCATTTTGTTACTAGCAGCACACGGGCTGCTAATAGGTGTGGGGCAAGACCCCCTAAGTCTAGTCCATTCATCCGCGGTTTTTTCCATTCCGAAGAGAACCAAACGTGGATCAACGTCTCTTTGTATGCCATCTATGTCCTTAATCCATGCCAGGACTTCCTCCCAGAATACTCTAATGCGTGGGCAGCTCCACCACATGTCCCAATAGTCGGCAGTTTCTCCACATTCTCGCCAACATTTCGGGCTCAGAGTCTGAAACATCTTGGACAATTTGAGTGGGTCGAATTGCCATCTATGTAGGAGTTTGATGGAGTGTGATTTATATTGGCTGGATAAGGACGTCTTGGATGCGTTTTTGCATATCATTTCCCATTGTTCTGGGTCTATCTCCTCTCCTAAGTCTCTCACCCATCGGCTTCTAAGATGTTCCGTGGACCCAGTGCCTGCTTCGATAAGTTCCTTCTAAACAGCCGATATCAAACCCTTCATTTCAGACTTAGAATCCAAGAGTTGTTTGAATGGTGTGAGTTCTCTCTGCAGTTTTTCTTTCCATGTGGATTTTGTGAGGACTCCTTTTATCTGGATATATTGGAAGGTGGACAATGGGCCTATGCCTAGAGCATCAGTTAGGTCTGGGAGAGTAATGAATTTGTCCTTCTGCTGGAGTTGCCCTACCTTTTCGAGTCCCGCCTCGTACCAGGATTGGAATCTCCCTACCTCAGGTATGTGATCGTTTATACCAGGGGACCATAAGTGGCTAAGTGGGGATGGCCAGGTGGTGATCTTGTTCATTGCTTTGCTTGGTTGCCAGATGTTCCAGATGGTACTCAGTATCGGGTGGCCCTTCATTTTCCGTTGTATCCTTTTGTGAGGGGTCCATAGCCATTCTGACGCAGTGGCCGGTGAGAAGTAATGGTTGTCCATGTGGACCCATTGTAGATGGTTGTGGTGACGTAAGTGTGGGATAAGGATGCGTAGTTGTGAGGCTTTGTAGTATGTTCGCATGTCGGGGAGACCTACCCCTCCTTTGTCTTTGGAAAGCGTCAGAGTGTTGAATGCAATCCTTGCCTTTTTTCCCTGCCAGAGGAACCTAAGCATACGTTTTTTAGTTTTGTCAAAAAACGCATTTGGTATCTCGATAGGTAGCATCTGGAAAGGGTACAGGAATCGGGGGAGGCATACCATTTTAATGGCGTTAATCCGCCCTAATTACAAAATCACAAAATCGTGAGTTTGTCCCACCTGTTCAGATTGGCCGAAAAGCTCTGGAGGAGGGAAGGGAAGTTGGCTTCATATAGGTCCTTTATGTTTTTGGTGATCTGGATGCCTAAGTATTTAAAGGCAGAGTGTTCGAGTTTGAGGCCTAAGGGCAAGAACTTGGTTTTGTTTTCCTCTTTTGTTCCTTGCAAAGGGAACAATATTGATTTAGTCTTGTCGGAGAGTTTACCATATTCTTCTAATAGTTGGAGAGCATGAGGGACAGATACAGAAGGGTTGGTAATGTGTAGCAGTATATCATCAGCATAAAGTGCTATCTTATATTCTTTTGTTCCCAATCGCATGCATTCTATTCTGGAGTTGAATCGTATCTTTTGGGCCAGGTGTTCTAGGGAGAGTGCAAAAAGTATAGCTGAGAGGGGGCACCCCTTCTAGTACCACGTCCCATGCCAAACCATCTGGAGTATTCCCCATTAACAGAGATAGATGCAGTTGGGGATGTGTATACTGCTTGTATCCCTTTCCTAAATCTCAGCCCTATCCCCACCTTGCGAAGGACTGCCCTCAAGAATTTCCACTCCACTCTATCAAACGCCTTTTCTGCATCTATTGACAGTAGGGCAGGGTCACTTGGTAGTTCTGGTGATGAGTGGATGAGATGAAGAGTTTTACGCATGGTGTCAGCCCCTTGCCTACCCAGTATAAATCCGACTTGGTCATTGTGTATGAGGTGAGGGATCAGTACTTAAAATCGAGCGGCTAGTACACTGGTGTAAATTTTTGCATCCAAGTTGAGCAATGAAATTGGGCGGTTTGAAGCACAAAGTTTGGGGTGCCTTCCCTCCTTTGGGATCATTGTTATTAGCGCCTTCGTAAAGGAGTCGGGGGCCGTCCCTGTTTCTAATATCTCGTTGAAGAGCTCTGTCAGGAATGGTGTCAGTTGGTTGCTGAAGGTTTTATAAAACCCAGCGGTATAACCGTCCTCTCCGGGGGATTTACCTACAGTTAGTCTTTTAATTGCCTCTTGGACCTCAGGTTCGGATATCGGGGATTCTAAGAGCTCAGTTTCGGGGAACGAGATTTTGGGCATGTCTATCTGGGAGAGATAGTGTTCTGTACCTGATTCCCCTGGAGTCACTTCGGAGGTGTACAACGCCTCGTAAAAGTTGGCAAAACTCTCTGGGATAGTGTGGGGGATTGGGGGGTTCGTAGGGTTATCTTCAATTATCTCTTTGACTTTCCGTTCTGCCCTTTTGTTCTGAGTCTGTCTGCCAATAGTGCATCGGCCTTGTCCCCCTTCTCATAGAATGTCTGCTTGAGGAATCAGAGTTTGCGTGCTATTTGTTCGTGCTCCAATAGTTTTAGTTCTTCCCTTTTACGTTGTGCCATGTTGATGTTGTCGCAGACCGTGCCCAGGTGTTCTCTGTTCTCGCTCTCCAGTTGGCATATTTCGGACCCAAGTTTGTGCTCAATGATCTTTCTCTCTTTTTTTTTTTTGGTAGATCCTTCTCGTATCAGGATGCCTCTCCAGGTGGCTTTAGCCGCCTCCCATATTATCTGCTTGGAGACTTCTCCATTGTTATTTAGTTTGAAGTATTCCTCGATTTCAGTTGCCATTTCGACCTTAAATACTGCATCTTTCAGCAGGCTTTCATTACAGCGCCACTTCCCTCCTGAAACAGGTAAGTCTGCCCATCTTCTAATCTGACAGGACCATGTCATGGTCTGACCATGTTATCGGAATTATTTCTGATAGCATTGTGGTGTCAAGGAGGTCCTTGGTGAGGTACAGGTAATCAATCCTGGTGTATGTTTTGTGCGGATTGGAGTAAAATGTGTAACCCCTTTCATCAGGATGTTTAATTCTCCACGCATCTTGTAGATCATATATCTCCATTATGTCTGAAAGTCCAGTGCGTTCACTTCTCATTTGGCTTCTTATCTCGGGGTTGCCCGGTTCCCAGTCTTTGGTCGGGTCTGCCCACTGGTTAAAGTGTCCTCCAAGAACAACCTGGCCGGATGCTTCCAACATTATTTTGGGTATTGTCTTTTCTAGGAACCTGGCTTGTCCTGCATTGGGAGAGTATATTACTGCGACTGTTACTTTGACCTTTGCGATTGTCACAGATATCAGGAGAGCCTGCCCGCTTACATCAGACCAGGTCTTATCCACTTCGAAGTTAATTCCTTTCTTGATCAGGATTCTGACTCCGCCTTTCCTGAGTGGCCCGAGCCCCAGAATTCCTTTCCCCCTCTTTTTCCAAGTATTCCTCTCTCCTCCCCCTTGGCAAACTTTGTCTCTTGTAGAAGGAGAATGTCTATTTGAGATCTACGGAATTCCCTTGCCACTAGTGATCTCTTGGTCGGCGAGTTGAGGCCTTTCACGTTAAGTGTTCCTATCATTAGGGACTCCCTACCCTTCTGCTCTTCAATTGGTGCCATTATCACAGTATTTCGGTTGTAGATCCGAGACCCGTGTCAGGTAAGTATATTGGTCATAGGGACTCACGTCGTCTTGAGTGATCCTTTGTGTTGCCGGTAATGCTTCATCCTCTGTACATTTCTTGTCTGCCCAGCCCCCCCACCCTCCACCCTTCCCACTTTGACAGCGTCCGTGCGGACCCAGGTGAAAACGCTGGTCCTGCATCGAACCACCTTTAGGGACCGTCGCCTCGGGTCCCCAAGACTATTATAACATCATAATCTTGATTGAACCCCCATTCACCCCCCATCTTTGTGTACATGGTCTGGATCTTTTTTTGACTCTAGATATCCTTACGCAGTTCAGGTCATGGACATATGTATTAAAGTTTGTCGTCTTACCAGTGTTGTAGTTCATCAGTTCCCCCCGCCCCCCAGCCCCCCCTGGGGGGGTATTACCTCTCCGAAATTTCCTTGATCCCTTGACACGTTTCCTTCTGGGGCCCTGTATACGCCATCCTCTTTCTTCGTGGCGTGGGTCTCCCCGATCATGTTCCTCTGCGCTTGATCCAAGGAGTTCGGAGATGTACACCTTGATCTCCCCTTCTGAGCTCTGCTTGATTTTGTTTCCGTTATATTCAAAGGACAGAGAGAAGGGGTACCCCCACCTGTATCTTATGTTCTTTTCTTTCAGATGTTTGGTGATAGGGCCGCACGTGCGTCGGAGTGCCAGGGTCATGGATGATAAGTCCTGGTATATCGAGATTCGGGATCCTTGGAGGGTAATTGAGTCGCTGCCTCTTGCTTTCTCGAGGATCCGTGTTTTGTCCTGAAAGTGGTGAAATCGAGCGAGGACAGATCTTGGTCCGCCTGGGGGCCCTCCGGCTCTGTGTATCCTCTCCGTCTTAGGTTCATCAACTGCATCGTCGGCAACTAAGAGTTTGATGATGTCGTGCAGTGTATTCTTCAGATCGCTCTCCGTCTCCCCTTCTCGTTCCGGGATTCTGAAAATCCTCAGATTATTCCACCTCTCCCGGTTTTCCAAGTCATCAAGCTTGAGTTTGAAGCTCTCCTCTCGTTGCTCCAGTTTGGTCATCCGTTGGTCGAGTTGCGCTTCAAGAGTGTCTATGGACGCTTGATTGTCCTCGACCCCTTCAAGCCTCTCCTCCATGGTGTCTAGACGTTGGGTAATCTTGTCAATTTTGGAGCCAATGCTGGCACCCATATTCTTTATTTCGCCCAGCAAGGCGGCAATGTCCCCTTTGGTAGCTGCTGATTCACTCTGTCCGAGGAATTTGGGTTCGCCATGGTATGGGCACAATTTCGGCAGAAGTCGAGACTTAGGAGAATGTGGCTAGTTTCTCCCTAATGTCCATTGGTTCTCCCAAAGTTTCTTAGTATCACCAATGCTGTTCGATGGGCGGACGGAGTCGGGGTCAGAGGAGGCACACGCCCCTGGATCGGGGGCCTTACCCTCTGCACTTTGACGTTGGTGTTCTCCGTAAGTTAGGCGTTGGAAGGGGTGTCCGTCGTGCGTTTGCTGATATGTCCAGGGTGCGGTTTCAGTAATGCATATGGGTTACCCGGAGTGCGCTTTGGGGGTGTTTTCTTCTTGTGCAAGGCGAAACATTTAGGGCGCGAGGGGTCCGAACCGCCGCTGCGTGGTGATGCCGCTGTAGATGAGATGGGCGAGCCAACCGTTTCCCCGCTCAGCGCTGTTCTAGGGCCTAACATAGCCCGGTCTTGCTCTTCGGAAGCTCCGCCGACTCGACCGAGGCTGTCCCGCTCCTTTTGCGGTGCGGGACGTCGTCGGGAGTGTGAATTCCATGGTCAGGTTTCTAGGTCTTTCAGGCTTCCTTCATTCGGCAGGCCTAGGGTCCGCTTCCGACGGTTGCGCAGTTCCTTGCGAGCGGGCCGTGGAGTCGTTATGTGTGACGTCTTTTTGATGTACGTATATCTCCGGTTTGCAGGGGTCGTTTTCGATCGGGTTTTCGACCAAACGGAGGGGGGGGGATCTCTGCTGGCAGCACACCGATGTAGAATCTTGGGGGGGGGGGGTCGTCAAAGTGGGGGCTCAATCCTTCTTAGACCACATCCGCGCGCCCCCTGGTGGCCAGTCCCTGACCAGTTTTAACAGGACATGTCCAGTATGATGTGAGAGAGTTGGTTTGGTTGCTTTCAGTCATCCTCTTCCTCAGCCCATTGTTTGTGAAAAAGGAGGTGCGGGGGAATTGGCACTTTGGAAAATCCTATAAAATAGGATGGGTAGATGAACAAAAAAGGGGGGAATACCACGTCTCACCAACGGTATCCTCACCTCCACTACCCAAAGACCCCTCACCCAGGTGATCCTCCCGTACTGGTCTACCCCCAGGAACTGGATCCAACAGTGATGGCCGTGTTCTGGCCACCTGGATGACAAGTTCCCGAAGACAAGCGGGGAAGACACCTTTTGGTTTCTTTTTTTAAATTTGTTTTTAACACATTCCAAACCACAACATATCACTGAACAACTAGTTTCATTTAAACGTTTTTACATCTTGCCCCCAACTCCCTCCCATCCCGCCCTACTGTTGCCTAAAGTACACATGTGGTATCTACCCGGACTTGAAAGGAAGTGAGGCATGCAATGTTTATCAATCCTCAGGGTGCCACCCGACTTAATTCGCCTCCTCTCCTTCTGTCACTTCCACCCCAAACAAAGAATGCAACAAAGTCTCCCACGTCACAAGCCGTGGCCTCGCCTTGACTGTCCCATACCGCCCTCTTCCATGCCACTGTTTCCGCCATCACCCACCTCCTCAGGTCCCGACACCAATCCTCCACCGCTGGACCCCAAGGGGATTTCCACGCCATGGCTATTCTACGCTTGGCAAGAATGCATGCCAAATCTTTCATTTTATGGGCATGTCTGGCACCCTTAGGGTGTGGGAAGCGACCCAGCAAGCAGGCCTCTGGGGAAAGCACATCCTAACTCAGCCCCCTCTATGTAGCCTATTTGCCACCCCTTGCCAGTACAATCCCGCTACTGGGCACGCCCAAAACATATGTAACAAGCCCGGCTCCCCCACCCTACACCTTGGGCACTCCTGTTCTGCAGCGCCTGGGAACCTCAAGATCCTTTGAGGGGTCATATATGCCCTGTGGATCACCAGCAGCTGTATGAGCTGCAGTCTTGCATTCCTCCACAATATTTTATAGTATCCCAGCACTTGCGCCCATTGTGTATAACACTGCCCCCAAGTCTTCCTTCCATTTACCCCGTATTGCTAAAGGAGAGGGAGGCCCGTTAGTTAACTAGAGATCATATAACCGCGATATGGTATGCCCTCCTTCAGCCATGTCATATAGGACATCCACCACTGCATGTTTCCTTATCAGTTCACTATATGCTGGCCATCTGCGCACTATTTCCCCCTTGATTGTGCTATATAACACATATTGGCCTTTATGTACTCCAGTGTGTTCCGTCAGCTCTGAGAAGGGTGCCAAGGACAGATCCTGCAATAGGTCCCCTTTTGTGGTCACACCACAAGTTTCCCATCTAGTACGTACACACCACCTGCTTTGTGCTGAAAGTGCTACCACCGAGGTCAGCGGAATTTGCACTGAAATAGGGTCTGTGATCCCCATTACCGCCAAAGCTCTATCCCACATCTTCACCCCTAGTGACACTAAGTGTGGCAATTGCCTTTCCCTGGGTTTCCTGATCCACACCAATTCTTTCAGATAATAGCTCGACTCCACAGGCTGTAGCATCAAAGTGTCCAGGGCAGGGTCATCTGCCAGCCATACCACTACACACAGCTGGACTTTGATGCCGCCTTTGGCATGCGGCCTATGCAGTAGTGATGATGCTATGCGATTTAACATAGGAACCCTCTACAAATGCTGTCCAAAGTTTAAAAAAGAACTATGTATGTAAAACTGGGCAGCACTACCATCTTCAGCAGAGCCACCCTTCCCATCAGTGAAAGGGGCAGTCTATCCCAGAACTTCATATAGCTCTTGAGCCCTTGCAAGGTCCTCATCATGTTCTGCGCATGCTCCACCGCAGGGTCACGATACACGTTAACACCCAGATACCTAAACGTGGTAATTTCCCATCGTAGAGCTAGCACAGGCAACACCCCCACGTCTAACCCACACAACCCCGCCAGGGGAAACAGTGCTGACTTCTCCATGCTAATTGTGATCCCTGACAGCTTCGCAAAGTGTGCCATTGCTTGCAATAATAAAGTTTATCTTCCGGATTCTGAATATACAACAGTGTGTCATTCGCATACAGTGATATTGGATGTTTTGTCCCTTCTATGTCACTGCCTGCCTCCACATATTCCGCCCTGAGGTACTGAACAATGGGGTCCATAGCTAGGACATAGAGCAATGGCGACAGAGGACAGTCCTGTCTCGTCCCTTTCTCCAGTTCCATGCCTCCGAAATAAGTTTCCCTCCTTTTGACCCTAGCAATCAGCCCAGTGTACCAGCTGCACCCACTTAAATCTATGCCTGCCCAAACCCAAACCTGCGCAAAGTTGTGTAAAGCCAGTCCCACCTAACGGAATCAAATGCTTTGACAGCATCTTAAGTGGCCATGGCACACAGCAGTTACATGTCTTTCCATCGAAAACTTTCCATCGAAATTAAAATGCATCGAAACTTATGCAACGAAAAAATGTTTTTTTTTAGAACTCCCCCACCCCCCGCACCTCTTTTCTTTTTACCCTTGAAACCGCAGCCCAAACAAAATGAACCCTTTACACCACACAAATATGCATTTGATGCACATTTTTCAATTGGATACGTTTTTCAATGGAAAGACTGCATACCGCACACAGCGTATCCCAGGATGCTGTGTTTTCACATGATGCAATTGTCTCAAGTTCCAGGACATGCTACGTCCTGGTATGTAGCCCGTTTGATCAGGCAATACCAAGTTATATATCACTTTTTTCATGCAATTTGCCAGTATGGATGTAAGTGTCTTGATTAAGCATTGACAGGGGCCTATAAGAGCTGCACTCTTCCGGAGGCTTGTGTGGCTTAAGAAGTGGTATGATAATAGATTCTCTAAAGCTCAGCGGGAGAACCCCTGCCTCATAGGAGTCATTAAAGGTGCTAAGAAAGTGGGGGGCCAATTCCTGAGCATATTCTTTATAGAACTTGCTGGGGAGCCCATCCGAACCCAGTGTCTTCCCCCTTTGGCAGGGCCACAATCGTGCTCAGTATATCTTCTAGGGAGATGGGTGCATCTAGACTGTCTCGTTCTTCCTGGCTCAGTAGTGGAAGAACTATCTCACCCAGTAATTCCTCTATGTGGGCCCTTGGTATATGGGATTTTTCCTGATGGAGGTCCTGATAAAATTCCAAAAATGCATCATTGACACCCTTCTGGGTATGACAAAGTTTTTTTTTTTTGTCTTGTGTATATAGAGTGTATGGGCCTGTGTTTATCCTCTTATGCAGCCAAGCCAGCAGGCGGCCTGGTTTATCTCCTTCTACATGCTGCCTCTCTGTGCACCGTGCAAAGTTATGTTTGCCCAACAGCTCCCAGCAATCAATGCACTTACGTTTTAATGCAACAATCCTCACAACCTTTTCCAATAGCAGCTCTTGGGATTGTTCTAATTGCCTCAAGCTTTCCTCAGTGGAAGTCAGATCCCTGCTTATGCTTGCTTGGATGCCATTTGATCCTGCTATGGCTGCTCCTCTAGTCGCTACCTTCAACCCCTCCCAAAAGGTCCCTTCACTAGAGACACTGCCCTTGCTATGCGAACATAATCTGTGATACAGTCTTTAATGCAATCCTGAAATAGAGGGGGGGGGTACTGCAGCAACTCACTCCTAAACTGCCAAGTAGGGATCAGAGTCCTGGGGGGTGGAGGGGGGGCACTTATTGCCATTGCAGGCTGAGCAGTGTGTGATCCAACAAAACCCTTCCTTTATACTGTGCATTCATGATGAGGGGAGCTAATTCACATCCCACAACAAAGTAATCTATCCTTGTATGCACCCATGTGGTGCTGAGTTGTACAAGTAAGGCCTGGTGTCTATGTGCAGAGCCCTCCATGTGTCTACCAGGGTGAAGACATCTAGAAGAGTTTGCAAAGTCCTGGCCCGCGGAGCCGGTCTGGTATATGTATATTTCGCATCTGATCTGTCCAGGAGGGGGTTTAGCGTGCAATTAAAGTTTCCTCCCCATATCATGTTACTATTCCTGTAAGGTCCTAACCTTGGATATAGGGTTTGGAAGAACTGAACCGCCCGTTGTTAGGGGCATACGTATTGACCAAGCATGTGTCCACCTGTTCGAGAAGGCCTTGTACTACCACCATCCTACCCTCGTTGCCTGTTTTAACATGGGTGACCTAAAAGGGTACTATCCATATCGGGACACAGAACGCATAAGCCGAATATGTGGAACCCCAAACATGCCACCCCCATTTCTTCGTTAGCAATATGTACTCATCAGCCGTTGGATATATTTTCTGCAGCATGACTATATCCACCTTGCATCTCCTCAGATATGAATAGACCCTATTCCTCTTCACTTAGGCATTCAGCCCCCTCCCATTCCATGTGAGGTTATTTATTGGTTGCCCCTTGCAGCTCTCTTCTCCATAAAAGGGTAATACACTTCGTCTTCATTAGCTTACATGTAGGCAAACCCCTTCCCAAAAAAATGATCCCAACAATAAACCAAAGCCCAGCTACATTCCTGTTGCTCAGGTGTGTTCGCTTCTCGCACTCGCCCCAAGCCGACCTGCTTGTGCACAGCTGATAGGCACAAAAACAAGCCCCCCCTAGAAAAAAAAGGAACTCTGAGGGTATGGCGGCAACAGCCACGAGTACAAACCCTCCCCCACCCCCATCTTGGTGTATGCTGACAAAACCCTGCCATGTACAAAAGAGGTGCTTAGACAGCACGTGCAAACAATGTGATCCAAGGAGAATCCTTCCTATAGCCAGAGATCCGCTGCCACAGGGAGCCCCTTCGGTATTAATGTACCTGGGGCGCTGCTTTACGCTTCGAACCAGTCTGGCTACCATAGACACTCATGGCCACTGGCTGTGTAGAGCTTACCTTGCGACGTTCATCCACGTTGTCTCCCTTTGCACCCCCCAGGGCTATCTTCTCCCTGTGGATCCATGCCAGTGCGTCCTCTGGGAGATCAGATAACCAGGTCTTGTGTTTGTGTATGATTTTAAGTCGCGCAGGATAAATTATGTACTTCAGTCTAGCCTCATGGAGCCTTGCTTCAGCTGCTGCGAACTGTGCTCTGCTTTTCTGGACTTGGAAGGTATAATCAGGATAAACTGCCAAGTCTGCCAAGGGCCTTTTCAATTTCCCTCCTTGTTTGGAATATGCCAGTATTTTCTCCCGATCTTTATAATTCAGGACTTTAGCAATGATTGGTCTGGGCGGTGCACCTGGGGTTGGGCGTCTGGTCAGTGTCCTGTGTGCCCTCTCGATTGTGAAACCTTGTGTGAGGTTTCCGGGCCCAATCTCCTGGAGGAGCATATTCTCAATATAGGACGTAGGGTCGGCGCCCTCCTCCCCTTCCGGCAGATCTACTATGCGTACATTATTCCTTCTGGCGCGCCCTTCTGCTTCTTCCATTCTGTTTTCTAGGAGGCGTGGAGCGTTTGTGTTTTCCTTTGATTGGGTTACAGTATGCTCCGCCAAGTTCTGCACATCCTGGCACAACAGGCCCACATCTACTTGTACTGCCGCAATCCGACTGCCCAGAGAGGCCTTCAGGTCTGCTATTGCCTGCATCACCTGGTTGTGCAGCTCCCTAGTCTCGCACCCCTTCCCCAGCGCTGGTTCCATGTCACTTCCAGAGTGCTGTTCCTTGGCCTTGGCAAAGCCGTCCAACGTGGGTTGGCTTTGTTTCGACTTAGCCGGCTTGGGAGTCATCAGGCCTGTCAAGTTCCTGGTACACGTCCTCTGCCTAAATCCGCACCTAGCCCTCGCCCTGGTTGCTTGGACGTGAATATCTGTGCCTTAGTTGTGGCTGGGTGCTATCAGGGGCTCCTCATGGGGTGGTTGTCGTAGGGTTTCGCTTGCGACCACTGTCCCTCTCTCTGACCCGTACTCTTGAGTGGCCTGAGAAACACTGCCTCCTGTGGCGCATTACACAGATTGTGCACTCTTGGCCGTATGACTTTGTATTATCCTGGTCCTGCACCAGGTATGGCTTGTGTCTCCAGGCTTGCTGCTGGGGCGTGACGGATCAGGAGGATGGCACTGCCACCGCCACCGATGTCGCAATTAGCCTGCCACACCACGCGCAAACACACATTACTTGGGGAGTGAAGGGGTTGCCTTCCATTTACTCCATATGGGCCGATTCCTCATGTACAATGCACCTGCCTTGCATGTTGGCATGTGGACTTCCAAAGTCTATGGATCCACAGCATTGTCTGTCCTGCGGCCCCAGTACTGACTCTTCTGTTTCCTTTTATGGCTTCAATCCCTTCATTTGGGGCATGCCTGTTGCCCTCTATAAAGCGAGAGCTGGCAAGCTCCATCAGCGTGTCAGTGTTTCACTTGCCGGTCGAGGTCTCTGTCATGCATAACCTTCACTTCGTCCTCTTTGCAAGGCTCAAACAGAGTCTGTATGGTTCACCCAGCGGCCCAAGTCTCTGCAGTTCCAAGCCCTGTCCTTGTTTGCGAGGGCTCTGGAGCGCACACAAGCAACCGCATTTCACTATGCAGCCCAGGTCTTTTCTTCCCGGCTCCCCTCTAGTCCGCCTCGTTCGGGAGCGCCAGAGCCCTTGTTGAATATACTTGTGCCAGGGCTGTTTTGCTTTTCTTTCTTCTTTTTTAAATCAATGTCTTTATCACCGATGCGCGGCTCGGGTCCAGCCCGTGTGGAACCCTGCACACCAGTCTCCCCCTTCCCCCCAAGGGGGCCTGGGCCTCTCAGGATCAAGCCCCCATTTGCCTTCACTGTGGTGCAAGGTCTCCGGCACTCACACGAATGCAGCCATGCTACAGCTCCTCTTCACACCAAGCCGGGCTCTCCAGCAACCAGGCAGTCATCCGCTTCTGCATGTCTGCTCTCCCCGCGGCTGTCCTCTCCCAGATCCTGCCACAGCTACACCTGCGTTCCGAGCGCTACCCGGCTATGCAGCCTCTTTGTCCTCGCTTCAGCCGCCATGTTGCACAAAGGCACCGCCAGCCCACACCGTCTCACTCCTCAGCTCTACTATGATCTCTGCACAGCTCCAGTCTCGCAGCCTCGCGCTGCTGAAGTGTTTCCTCCAGTTTACCCCTGAATCCATGCCTTAGCGCTTGCCATATAGCCGGATCTTCAAAGGATCAGGTGGAGCGGTCCGTTCTAGCTGTCACGTTGATGTCTCCATGGTTATGGGGGGCAGGTTGTGGGGAAAGGGAGGTGATGTTGGGGGGAACGGGATATGACGGGTGGTGGGAGGAGGGATTGGCCAGTTGATGTGAAATGCAAATAAAGGAAGAAGTGTTCATCTTCATCTCTGTGTAGCTGGGAGTGCGCCACGTGCAGTGACCCAGGCCTACCCACGCCATGACACTGGCGACGAGGGCGGATGCAGGGCTGCACTACGGCTCATCGCCCACACGACGGAAAGAAGCCCCTTCAGCCGCATGCGCCGGAGCACATGTACAATGTCAGAGACTCGCCTTGGAGGGGCGGAGGCGAGTGGCAGCTCCGGATCGACCCGAAAGTTCTATTCCCGGGCTGCGGCGGTGAATGCTGCAGCATGAGGTCTCCAGCCAACAGGCACGTGCCCTGGAAGAGGGAAGGAGCAGCCTACAACACGGTAGGCTAGGGCTTCAGGCCCTTCAAAGGGGGGTGGGAGGAACATCAGGGCAAGGCCCCACCCCACAAGACCATAAAAGACACGGATGGTCCTCGTGCCCAGAGAGGCGGCCATCCTGAGGGACTGAGCGAGTGGAGGCATCCTCTCTCCGAGCTTGTGACACTGGGAGGGCTGGAAGCCCTGCAGGGAGTTGTGCTCGTGCCCACAGACGCGGCCCAAGCCCAGGGCCAAGGACAAGGCCCCCAGGTGGCAGACCAGGTCCCCTATAGGCTGCCTGATATGCTGGCAGCCCAGATGCCAGGGGCATTCAACATCACTGAGACCAGCAACATGGGTCCTAGATGGAGCAAGTGGATTAGAGATTTTGACCTGTACATGGGGGCCACAGGGCCCATAGAAGATGCTCTTCAAATATGCCTGTTAAAGTTAGCAGTGGGCTCGGCGACCCGTGACCTCATCGACGAGATGCCCACCGACTCCATCGACTCCATTCAAGACCTAAAGGACGCGCTAGCAGCATAATTCACCCCCCACGCCAATGTGGACTATGAAATACACTTGTTCCACAGCACCAAGCAACACAAAGGTGAGACCATGGACGCCTATGTCATGTGGCTACGCACAAAAGATTAAACATTGTGACTTCGCAAATAATTCCAACACTGAAGCGCTAAGGTCCCAAATCATAGCCGGCTGTGAATCTCAGACATTTAGGCAAAAGTTACTCCAAAAACAATGCACCCTGGATGAGATACTGGTGCTGGCTCGTGCAGAGAGATCCATAGACTCACAGGTGGAGAGCTTCAACAACCCCACAACAGGAGAAAACATCCACAGTCTAAAACCTGAGAGAAGGTTAGAGGAACTCTTCTGCTATAAGTGCGGGTTTGAGTACCCCTATGAAGGGGGTTGCCCCGCTGTCGATCAGCGATGTGCCACATGTGGCGAGGAAGGCCACTTTAAGTCGGTGTGCAGACTTTTCAGAGACAGAGGGGAAGATCGTCCCAGGGAAACACCACCCATACACAAGGCAAAACCTCACCCCTCACCAGGGAGCCACCCTGGTACCTCATCTCAAGGGCCAGCCGCCCAGGTAAACCCAAACCCCCGAGAGCGAGACCTGAGAGACGATCATGGCGTCATGTATGCTATCTGGTTTCTGTAAATAATTAACAGTTGTATTGTGTTGTGTGTTTTTTGTTTTTTTAAAATATAAAATCAATAAAATATTATAAAAAAAAAAAAAAAATGTATGCTATCTGGTGGAGCAATCACCATCTGACTCGGACCCCAGCTCCTCGGGGAGCGACCAAAAGAAAAAGGCATAAGTTTATGCATTAGGAAATCACCACTGCCACAGCACACAGTCCCACTTTAATCATCAAATTAAACGAACAACCCACCGAATTCCTGATAGATACAGGAGCTACTGTTAACGTCATCAGTGAAGCTGTCTTCAAGGAACTCTGAGCGAGACCGAAACTGAGCCCCGCCATGGTAGACATCTATGCTTATGGCGCCAAGGCACCCCTCAAATGCCTAGGACAATTTGAGGGCACGTGTAGATACAAGTGGCATGAAAAAAGAATACCTGTTCATGTCGTAGCAACCGAAAACGACAGTGGATGTGTGCTCCGCTTCAAAGCAGCGGCCAACATGGGACTCATACACATCCTATACAATATCGTGGTCCACAAGTACCCCGTGGAAATGATCAGCAACCTTTATCCCCGCATCTTCAGGGGGATCGGGAAACTAAAGAACAGACCCATAAAATTACACATAGACGAGTCCATACGTCCGGTGGCCCAACCCTACCGAGGAATCCCGATTTAACATCCAGAGGAAAGTGGAAGACGAATTACACAAGCTGCTCGAACAAGACATCATCGAGATGGCCACCAGCCCCACTACGTGGGTATCCCCGATAGTATCAGTTCCAAAGAAAGGATCAGAAGCGATCAGGCCCTGTGTGGACAGGAGGTGCCCGATCCAAGCCATACAGAGGCAGAGACGCCTGGCCCCACGCATCACTGATATGATCCATCTCCTGAATGGGGCCAATGTGTTCTCGAAACTGGATTTACAGAAAGGCTATCACCAATTGGTATTAAGCCCCGAAAGCCGGAACATAACCACGTTCGTTACTCATCTAGGCCTCTTCTGCTACAAAAGGCTAAGTTTCGGGGTATCCTCGGCTGCGGAAATTTTTCAGGCCAAGGTACACAATGTCATCAAGCATATACCAAATTGCCTTAATTACAGCGATGACATCCTGGTCTTCGGCACCGATGTCAGCAAACACGATGAGGCCCTAATGAAAGTGTGCAAAGCCCTGGAAGCTGCCAACCTCACCCTTAATCAGGACAAATGCGAGTTCCGCAAGAGCACGCTGAAATTCTTTGGACACATTTTTGGAATCGGGCATGTCCCAAGACCCTGATAAAGTGGCTGCGCTGAACGACACGGCGCCCCCGGCCAATGTCTCAGAATTGTGCTCTTTCCTAGGGCTCGCGAGCTACTGCACACGATACATCAAAGACTTTGCGACAGTACGCGAGCCTCTGAGACTGTTAACCAGGCAAGAAGCCACCTTCCAATGGACAGACGAGTGCCAAAAGGCGTTCGAAGCCATCAGGGAAAGAGTCGCCAAGGCCGAGAACATGTCCTACTGCTACCTGAGTCGTCAGACGGAACTGACGGTGGACGCCAGCCCGGTAGGGCTAGGGGTCATACTGTACCAGGTGGACCCAAGTGATCCTTTGCGAAAGCACATTGTTGCGTATGACAGCCAGAGCCTATCGACCACGGAACAGGCCTACTCCTAGGCAGAGACGGAAGACCTCGCCGTAGTCTGGGCGTGTGAACATTTCCATCTCTTCTTGTACGGCAAACCCTTCCGAGTAGTCACAGACCACCAAGTACTACTATTTCTGTACGGGAACCCCCAGGCAAAAATCCCACCTCGGATAGCCCGCTGGGGGCTGCGGTTGCAAGACTATGCCTTCGAAATTGTGCACCGACCGGGAAAGGGGGATAACCCTGCAGTCTTCTTTTAGAGAAGACCCCGGGAGGGGTGCATACCAGAACCCTCAGTGGCGGACAGGTATCTTAGGTACCTAATACATCAATCCACCCCAGCTGGGATAGACATTGGGATGATAGCCCGAGAAACAGAAAACGACCCAGCCTGTCAAATTATCTGCGAGGGTCTTCAGTCGGGCATGTGGAGAAGGGCCCGCGAGAAAGGAAGAGCAGCCGGGGACCCGGTACACACCGAGGTGGAACGGCTGGTACAGGTACGAGACGAACTAGCACTCTCAGATGACCATCTCCTGATTAAGGACCGCAAACTATAATCCCACTAGCCCTGCAAGCAAGGGTCATCGAGCTGGCTCATGAGAATCGCAGAAGGGATGGTGTCAACCAAACGCATGCTGCGCCAGAAAGTCTGGTTTCCCAACATGGACTCCATGGTAGACGAAACCCTAAAGACATGCCCCACCTGCAGCCTCATCATGCCAAACTGTCACCCGGAACCATTGAGGATGTCAGAATTTCCACAAGGGGTATGGGAAGCTGTGGCGCCCGACTTCTTTGGGCCCATCGAGGGAGGTAAATATGTGCTGGGAGTTATAGACGAGTACTCCCGGTATACTGAGGCCCAGCGCATATCCTCGACTGCCGCCCATCACGTCATACCCGCCCTAGACCGCATCTTCTCTGCATATGGCGTTCCGGGCGTGCTCAAGACTGATAATGGGCCTCCATTCAATGGGCACCAGTTTGCACAGTTTCCAACCTACCTAGGTTTTCATCACCGCAAAATAACGCTGCTGTGGCCTCAAGCCAACGGGATGATAGTGCGCTTCATGGCCAACCTAAAGAGAGCGCTCCAGATAGCCAAACTGACGGGCAGCCATATGAACAAGTACTGAACCAGCTCATGAGGGACTACCGTAACACGGCACCACAGGGCGAACCCCCTCAGAAGTCATGTTCGGGTGAAATGTCCAGACAAGTATTCCCCAAGCTCCGCCACAGGAACAGGTCGCCGACCTCGACAGGGAGCTAAGGGAGCGAGATGAAGCAGCCAAGGAAGGAATGAAGGACTATGCCGATTGGCCAGAGGGAGGCCCGGCCACCCCAGGTAGAGGTAGGAGACGTTGTGGCCAAGCAACAAACCCAAACCCACAAACGCACCCCCATCTTTCAAGCAGAACCACTGCTGGTCATGCAAAGGAAGGGGTCCATGGTTACGGTGCAGGGCTCGGGAGGCCCTATCACCAGGAACTCCTCACATTTCAAGAGCATTGCCTCGCTGGGAACGCATTGACTCAGCTGACGCATAGTCATTCCCATTGACTATGCCTCAGATTACTTCTATCAAGGGGATCATGGAGATACAGATGACTCGGACCATGAAGGTCCCCAGGAGCATGAGACCAGTGGAAACCCACCCGAACTTGTAAACTCGCATCCGCAGCGAGCTCAAACGGGCCGCGCCGCTGGATTGAAGACGTGGGCTAAGAGGCCCACAGCAGATATTCGCCTCTTGTTAACGTCCTGGTAACTGTTTAAAAAGTGGGAAGATGTCACGTTGATGTCTCCATGGTTATGGGGGAAGTGTAGTTGGGGGAATGGGATATGACGGGTGGCGGGAGGAGGGATCGGCCAGTTGATGTGAAATCAAATAAAGTATGACATGTTCATCTTCATGTCCGTGTCTCTGTGAGTGTGCCACGCGCAGCGACCCAGACCTACCCACGCCACGACACTAGCGACCTACTCCATTGGCTGCCTAGCCACGCCCACCCTTTGGTTTCTCACAGATCAGCTTAGATTGTTTTCTGCAGAGGCACCATGATGGCTTATTTGAAATCTTGTAGTACCTTGTGCGAGCAAAGAAGTCATTGATGCTCTGGTCAAGGCAGGTATCAGGGGTGTTTCTTTTTTTTCATTGGTGACTGCTGGGCTGGGGGCTTTGCAAAGATGAGGCATTCATTTTGAAAACAGTTTATTAAAATACCCAGATGTGATGGGTTTCAAAAACAAGAAGGGGCTGGTACGAGGTGGGAAAATCTGCAGCGGCATGTTGGACCTCACCTGGACTTGTATCTGTATAAACCTTATTTTGAACGAATCCGTATAAGTGGTGTACCTGTTTCTGAGAGGAAGTAATTGTTACCTCATGCTGCAGAGTTTCTCAGCATGTTGGATTTTGACCATGTCAGCGGATTCGTTATGGGTTAGCATACTGCGCTGATTCAAAAAAGCCTTCCTATTCCGATTATTGCATAATGTTAGCATTTTTGGTGCCTGGTGCAGATTGACTGGTCAACCCTCTCCCTTGTTTTGCACCATTTGTGTTCAATCTGCCAGTTTCTTATTTTTATGGTGTCTGTTTGCCATTGTACCACTTGTTATTAAATTTGGCAGGCGTTTGTATTTTGTTTACGCTGGGACAGAGCAGAGGTGTCAAGAATCTTGACAATGGGCCTCAGGCGTTTTGCGGTGTGGCCAAAAACAGTGGTAATGCACTTGAGTTACCACTGCATTACCGCCACGTTACCGCACCGCCTAAATATGGGTTTGGAGGTAAAGTGGAGGATTACCTCCCCAAAAAAATCTTTTGCCAGAATTACTGCTGGTGGTAATTCCTCAAAGATTCCCATGGTTTCCAAAAATGGGGGCTGATACTGCCATACCACCACTTGTAATCTGGCGCTACTTCTGCCGGACCAAGTGGTGGTAATGGTAAATCGGTTTGGTGGTATCTTGCTGGATTTACTGCTAATACATCACTAAACCTATAATGATGCCCAATGTCTTCCTCGAGAGTTCCAAGAACATGTTGTGGAGGAGAAATGCCCAGTTGGGAGGCAGGGTACGTTTCAGTGAAGTTTTTAGTATTGTAGTACTGACCCATTTCAAAGTACGGACTGTGATAAATTCATTGTACATTTTAGTGTTTAGTCAATTGTCCAACACATTGTTGGTGAGCTTGGATAGTACAAGGTAGTGGTTTGAACAGGGTTTCCGAGAGGCACAGGTTCGGAGAGAGGATTGAACCTAGAGTGTGCCCCACTACCCCCTTCCTCATATGTTGCTTGTGTAGTCAGAAGGCAGAGAGTCAGGTTGTCTAAGTAGTCAAAGAAGGTTGATGTGGTTGCATCTGGATCATCAAGCCAGAAACCCATGATGAGTATTTTTTTATGACCTCGATTGCAGTTCACTGATGTACCCTCCCCCTTTTTTTTTTTAAAGAAGGTTGTGGTGTTGCTGGGGCCTGGAGCTGACGACCACAGTTAAGATGCTGTTAGATTTGAGAGAGCATTTACATGGCATGTGTTCAAAGTAGGAGCTAGGGTGGGTAGGCATCCCCACAAAATTAAGTTATGTTGGGTAGATCCTGGCTATGCCACCGGCCGGTCGTGTGGTCATGTTTTTTGCAATGATTTTGAAGCCAACTGCGAGGAGTATGTCGAAAAAAGTAGAGAGTAGAGAAGTTGTCAGACTTCACATCCCAGTTATAGCCATGAGATTACTGTCAAGGTCTTGGAGAAGATCAAGTTCGTTGAAGGCATGATTGGGGCAGACGTGGTGTTCAGTGTTCCTACGTTTAAGATTATTTTGGGGATTTATTGGTTTTCAGGAGACAGATGAGGCAGCAGTGATAAAGGCTACTCTTATATCATGGTGGGGTGGTAGGCAAGATACCTTGTAGCATGGTTGCAAGGGATGGTGGATGTTCAACACTAGCTGAGAGAGGGAAGTGTTGGGCACCACACAAACGGTATGTTCTAGGTAACAAACAACTTCAATGTGAGTTTCAAGGAGCACTGCAGCTGACACCCCTGACACTCAGGATTACAAGAACCTGTCACAAAAGAAGACCCTGAAACAATTCCCAGGGTGCTGTGTGCTCTCCAACTGTGCCTTTAGAGACTACTGTATCATTTGTTTCTCAAAGGTGTATTCACAACTCGCTCAAAATAAAACTTAAAATTATATCAGTCCTACTAACTTACCTGCCTCCCTCCTTGCCTTACAGAACCGCCAGAGCGCCAAGCAACAGTGCACAGTATAGGTACCTCTAACATAACATATAGTCGGATATTTTAAATGTGTAAAATCCAGAGGAACCAAATGTGTTTGGTTCCTCTGGATTGTACACAGGATGTTTGACAGAACCCATTTAATTTCTCTGTTGACCAGGAGGTGAAATGTAGGGGCCCGGAGAGACAAAGTGATGAAGGAGCGGCCACAAACTCTAGGTTCTGGGTGGTATCATTTGATCGGGCAGCTATCGGTAGAGAGAGGCTGGTTGCACATTAAAATACAGATGATTTTTTTGGATGCATTGAACTATATTTGTTGCATTGTTTTGTTATCAATGTTTATCGTAAATCTAGTCTTTGGGTACCTGATCAAAAAAACTGACTAGCTGCTACCACCATACACAACGCAGAATTTAAAAACTGTGAATTTGGTCTGGAGGATAGAGATTGTGTTGGTGTGATGTGTAAAAAAAAATAGAATATCTGTGATCTTTTCCTTGGAATTTAAAGTTCAAGTATTTGTTGGCAATTGACCGGACAGGAATACTTTATAGGGTTTATAGCTTTTTTTTTTTTTAGGTCAGCCATTGTTGTGCAAGTCCATTACAATTTTTACAGATGAAAAATCAGAATTAATTATGATGAATATGGAGCAAGCCAGTCAAGGAAGCTACTGGCATATAGTACACAGTAAGGAACAAGGATGTCATCTTGGTCCAAGGCCCTCAGGCCAACCTTCACCTCTTTGATAGGCGCTTCCCACGCCTCATCAACTTCCTTTCCTCTCCTGCTGTCCACCCTCCTCTGTCCTCGGCTACCTTGCCTCTACCCTCCGTCCCTGCCCCCTCTCGTGCTCCTTCTACACCTCCTTCTTCTTAACCTCCGCAGGGCGTACCTCTGATCTGTACCCCTCCCCGGAAGTCCTTCAAGGATGGCAACCTTCTCCACATTGCCACTCTTAACTCTCGCTCTGCCATCAAACATTCCTCTGATATCTGTCGCCTTCTTGAGGAACTGGACCTTGACGTCCTCTGTCTCACTGAGACATGGTTCACGGCCAGCTCTGTCACCAGCTTTGACACACTCCTACCTGACGGTTACAAGATCCTCGCCGTGCCCAGGCCCAACCGTGCATGGGGGGTGTAGCCCTTATCTTCCCTGAGTGGATTCCTGCCACTGTCACTCCTACGCAGACCTACTCCTCTTTTGAATGTCTTGTCCGCCAACTCTCTCTCTCTCTCTCCTAGCCATTCCCTTACCGTGGCTACTATCTATCGGCCACCTGGTCAAATTTCCTCCTTCCTCTCTGAGTGGGCTGACCTCTCCTCCTGACTCCTGTCCTCAACCACTCAACTCCTCTTTCTTGGTGACTTCAGCATCCACCTGGATGCCTCCTGTCCCCCCTCTGGACTCTTTCGTGACCTCTGCGACTCTCTCTCACTCTCTATTCTCCCGTCTGGGCCTACTCATTCTGCAGGGCACACTCTTGATGCTCTGATCTCTTCTGACCTTCCCCTCTCCGTCTCTCTCTCCACTCCTCTCTCCTGGAGTGATCACTTTCTCCTATCCTCCCACCTCACCCTCCCTACCCCACAGGCAAAGCCTCCCTCATCACTGCCACCCACCTTCTCGGTCATCCGACCCATGAAACGCGTGTCAGTTGAGGCTTTCGCTGCCACCTTCTCGCCCCCCCTCCCCCTTCGGCTGACTCCCACCCTGACACAGCCCTCTCCATGCTCCACTCTGCTATATCTGATACTCTTGATATCCTTGCCCCCGTCATGAGAATCCGCCTGAAGCCCATAGCCAAATGCAACTCCTGGTATGACTCGGATCTCGTCACCCTAAAACGCAAGTGCAGGGTGGCAGAGAGGAAATGGCGTGCTTCATGTTCATCCTCTGACAAACTGGCCTGCCGCCTGCTCCAAAGGCAATACCGTCTCTCTGTTCTCACCAAGAAGAGAGCCCTTATCCAAGCCCGCACCTCTGCGGCATCTAACAACTCGGCCGAACTCTTTAAAATCTGCAAGGAGCTTGCCAACACTGCAGCAGTCTCTACCTCTCCAGTCCCCTCCCAGGCACTCTGCACTGGCCTCTCACTTCATCTCTAAAACTCAGGACATCCTGTCCTCACTCTCCTCCTATCACCTCCCTCCCTCTCTTCCCTGCTCTTCCTCTGGCCCTTCTGCAGCCACCCCCCTTCCCTCCTTCTCTGCCTTTCCCGTTTTCTCTGCTGACGAGGTTTCCAGACAAGTCTGATCTATGAAAGTCTCGTCTAAACAGGTTCACCCCTGTTCCTCAAACTATCAAGGACCACATCGACTCCCTGGCACCTGGCCTGGCTGACTTTTGCAACCACTCCTTCGCCTCTGGAGTCTTCACATCCCCCCTTAAGCACTCCCCTGTGCACCCTCTTCTTAAGAAACCCTCTTCCGACCCCTCCTGCCCGGGTAACTATCGCCCAATCTCCATCACTCCCTTCCTGGGCAAGCTTCCGGAGAAACTGGCCATCTCCCAGCTTAACCTCCATGCTGAATCTGTTGGTAGTCTTCATGACCATCAATCTGGCTTCCGAGCTGCCAGAAGCACGGAAAATGCTCTCCTGAACATCCGTGAGGACCTGCTCTTGGACCTCGACTCCAACACTGTGTTCACATTCTGCTCGATCTCTCTTCTGCCTTTGACACGGTCAACCATGCCATCCTGCTCAACCGTCTCCGTGATAACCTGGGTATCACTGGTCAGGCTATGGCGTGGCTGACCTCTTTCCTTTCCAATCGACCCTCCCAAGTCCAACTGGGGTCCTTCCTCTCTGACATCTTTTTTCCACCTGTGGTGTCCCCCAGGAATCTAATCTCTCTCCCTGGCTGTTCAACCAGTATCTGGCACTCCTTGCCCACCGCATCGCCGCTCTCTGCCCCAACTTTCAGTGCTATGCGGACGATACCCAGCTCATTTTCAGGCTACCCTCGGCCTCCTCCTCTCCTTCCCTCATCTCTGACTGTCTGTCCGCTATCCCGGAAGGGTGTGCCGCCAATGACCTCTGCCTTAATGCCAGTAAGACTGAGATTCTACTCATCGGCACACCCACTCCCTCCTTCCCTGCAGCTCTCTGGCCAGCCTCTCTTGGCCCTCTTCCTGCAAGGCAAAAAACCTCAGGGTCATTTTCGACTCCACACTCTCCTTCTCTCCTCATATATCTGACGTCTCTAAGAAGTCACACTACCAGCTGCACCTCCTCAGAGGTATTCTTCCCTTCCTCTCCTTCCCCCAGAAGCTCACTGTCTCCCGAGCTCTGGTTCTCTCAAAGCTGGACTACTGTAACAGCCTCTATCTTAATCTGCCTGCATCCACTCTACGCCCTCTGTAACTCATCCAGAACAGGACTGCAAGACTTGTCCTTGGCCTCAAGCCCAGGGACCGTATCTCTCCAGGACTGAAATCTATACACTGGCTCCCAGTGGCTGCGAGGATTAAGTTCAAAACCCTCTGCATTGTCCACAAGGCCTGCTGGGGCCTGGGGCCTGAATACCTTCAACTCTCTCTTCCTAAATATCTTCCTTCCCGAGCCCTTCGCTCATCCGTCTCCAACTCCCTCAGGGTCAGCCGCTTCTCGAAGCAACGAGCTGGGGGTAGATCTCTCTCTGCGGCAGGGGCCTCCCTCTGGAACAGTCTTCCTGCCTCCCTGAAACTTGAGGAGAACCATATCCGGTTCCGGAAGCACCTCAAAACCTTCCTCTTTGCTTCTGCTTTCTCTCTCCCTCTCCCCTGCTAAATTCTTCACTGAAACTGCACTGAATCTGCAACTGGGCCACTCTCACCGACCTAGGTACTGGACCCAGCCACTCTCCACTTGCACTGCCTCCCTGGCAACCCCTGCACTGCGGGACTGTCTCTGTATCCCTACAGCCCCCCCTCCCAGCACTTGTCTGCACTTACCTTGCACTTGCCACCAGCTGGCCCTATTTTATGTATTTTATTCTACTTACCTTGTACTGCACTTCCCCCCTTCCCCTTCCCCTTTTCCCTTCCCCTTACCCCTGCAGTTGCGCGATCTAAATGACACCTGGCCTAGTAGGATCGTTGTCTGTCTTCCCCTTGTTCCCCCCTCCCTGCCTCGTCGCGCCTTGAAACACTTGTGTATAGGTGCGTTACAAATGCCATATATCATATCATATATATCATATCATATCATTTCGGGGCAGCTGCGACCCCTGTGGTCCCAGCTGCAACACCTGCGATCTGCTTATGACACCTATATTAAAATTAAAAAAAGAAAAATCATATTTCGAATGGATTTTGTCCTCCAACGTATTCCACATCTTTGACATGTAATGTCCACAGCTGTGTACTTTAGAAACTTTTTCGGCAGAGGACGTCGAAGGCCTCCGTCGAGGGCGATGTCACGGAATGTTATAAATAGGACGCACAGTGTAGCCTCAGTTCCGTTTTTCCACAAACGTGTTTGCTTCAGAGACTCGGCGCGCGTCGTGTATTCCTCGTGAATGTCTTCTCCTTCGACCTCTCCGACTCTGCGATCTGGCTTCAAGACTTGCCGGGACTGCAAGTCGAAAATGTCGAATTACCGACCTGCATCGCATTTGTTTGTGGTGCTTGGGTGAGAGTCAATCACGACACAATGACTGTTCCAAATGCCAGTCACTGAATGCTAAGGCCTTGCGGGAGCGAAAGGGAAAGCTTCAGGTAGGTAGGGGTTCTAAATCTAAGTCCAAGGGTATGTCCACTGATGACTCGAGGGGCGACTCTCCGCGTCGGAAGGAGTCCGGGGGATCTCGGTCCCGGAGTGGTTCCCGCCATTCATTCTCCTTGTCTCGGCATTCGAGGAAGCGCTGTCACTGGTTCTCGGAGGATAGTGCCACGAGGAAAGTGGCTTGTCCAACTAAGTCCTCGACTCTGGAGGAATGGACTGCTTTCAGGGAGCAGATGGTGATTTTTCAGTCGCAGGGCACAGTTCCGTCTGTGCCTTCTGATGAAGCCGGACAGGAATGGTCCTGATCCGTGGCTCGTGCACCTTTGGGCCCGGGTCCTCTGCGTGATCCTCATCGGGAACATTTGTGGTCCTGTCAGACAAGGCTCAGGATGGTCGCAAGAGACCTGCTTCCAGGTATGGGTCCACGTCCCCAGCGAGACCACAGAAACCTGCTAAGGGCTCGAGGTCGGCGTCGACTGTTGGTTACGGATGTCAAAGCTTTGCCTTCGTACCAGCCGTCGGCGCCCTTGTCGACGCCAAAGCCATCAGCGCCCTCGACGCCTTCGGGGCTTTTTGGCCGAAATTTACCATCGGAGATCCCTGGTACTGTAGATGCTCCAAGGAAGGCTACTTCCAAGTCTGTGAGGTCTGTTAGGGACCCCAGACCCTCGGCTATTCCGAGACAGGACTTTTACCTCCCTCTGGATGACATCTATGAGGAGGAGGAGAGGTCGGATTTTGATCTGGACCCTGTTGAATCTGAGGTGGCGCCTGTCTTTTCATGGGATAGCCAATTGGAAGAGTTAAGACAACCTCTTCATGATGCTAGTGGCTGTGACACTTCTCCTGAGGTGGAATTTGGCAGGCCTGAGCCGGTGGCTCATGCTGAGTCGTCATACAGGAGACTTATGGCTAGAGTAACTGAATACCTTGGTTGGTCCAGTCCTCCGGAAGCTTTTATTTAGGATGACTTAACGGACATTTTGGATCAGGGACTGTACTCTGACCCGGTGTTGCCATTTCATTTGACCTTGCAGAAAATGGTGGCGGCTGCTTGGCAAACCCCGGAATCTCTTCCGGTAGTTAACAAATCGTGAACTAAAATATACTGCCCTTCCGGTAGTGACCCTAGCTATCGTTCATCTCATCCCACTCCCGAGAGCTTGGTGTTTCAGGTGGCTACGGCCACCTCGAGACAGGCGGCGTAACCTACCGTCCCTCCTGATAGGGACGACAAACGCTTCAACGGTTGGGCACGCAAGGTGTTTTCTGCAGAGAGTATGGTGCTAAAATCAGCCAACTCCGCTTGTGCCGTGGCAAGATTTTCACACACTCTGTGGAACTGTTTCTCTTGCGGATGAGCATATTCCCGAGGGGGAAGAAGGGGATGGGTTCCTTACTCCAAGGATGCCATGTGTGAATCCCTTCAGTTGGGTTTGGACACGGCTCACAGCATTAGCCGGTCCATGGCTCCGAGCACCGCTATACGCAGATTCGCGTGGTTGCGGAAGTCGGGTTTTGCCCCGGATGAGCAAGCCTGTCTTTTGAACATGCCCTTTGACGGCGTGCAGTTGTTTGGCAGCAAGCCTGACGAGACCCTTGAGAGGTTGCAGACCTCAAAAGCTGCGGCAAAATCATTAAGCGCAGCTGTGCGTCAACCTCCGCCTTTTCATCCTATGGGACAGCAGTGGAGGGGAGGTTCTTTTTGTTACTACTCCTCCTTTGGTAGAACAAGAGGAGCCACCAGTCAAAGGGGTCAGCGTAAAAGTACCTGTGGTGGTCGGGGGGGAAATAGAGGTACCAAAGCCACTCAGGCAGCTGCCTCTTTGCCTTCAGGCGCTGCCGCAGTTGCTCCAAAACAGTCATGAGGCCATGTCCCTTGGTCCGCCGGTTGGGGGCAGAATGTCTCAGCATCTCGAAGAATGGTGAGCTATTACTTCCCTTCCTACAGCGGTCTCACGACAATCCACCGGGGAATCTCTTTTGAAGCTTCCAATTCCGCTCCTTGTGTAGGAAATCTTGACCCTGCTAGAGAAAGGCGCTGTAGAACTGGTGCCTGTAGCGAAAAGGAACAAGGGATGGTATTCCCCATATTTTATTATTCCAAAGAAAGACTGGGGATTGAGACCCATCCTGGACTTGGGTTGGTTGAACAAACTTCTCAGGAAGAAAAATTTCAAGATAGTCTCTTTCTCAAGTCCTCCAGGCCCTTCAACTTCAGGATTGGTTGGTATCTCTGGACCCACGGGATGCTTACTTTCATGTGCCGATTCATCCCAAGCACAGAAAGTACCTCAGGTTTGCAACTGGCGACTCGCACTTTGTTTCGGGTCCTGCCATTCGTATTGTGGAGGGGTTTGAGTGTTTTTTCAATCTTTTTTTTTTTTTTTCCAAACATGATTTATTGGTTTTAAACAAGCAAGTTATACATTATGGCATGTAAAATGAGGGTGCTTCAATCGGCACTGTCTCGCTTGAGAATACAAGTCAAAGAAACAAACAGAAAACATAAACAATAACTGTAGGTCAGCATGGAAGGCATAATTGCATGGGGGGGCATAGTTCAGTGGGGGTGAGCCCCTCGAGGCCACGCGTCTGATTACAAACTCCTGAAGGTTGATAATGCTTCAGGATCCTGCTGGGTGAGGGGAGAAGGCACCACTCAGTTCAAGGCCTTCGCTATTTCGACTCCGATTTTGCTATCAGGAGTTGAACTCCCCACGTGGGTATCCCAGGCAACTCTTGCGTCTTCTATTTCAGTCATATTTGTCCATCCAACGCAGAGAGGGAGGTTGTCGGGCCAAGCCTGGGTATGTCTGTGCGTAGTCAAGGAAGGGAGACCAAGTATGGAAGAATTTGTCTCTGTTCCCAAACCTGAGAGCGGTGATTTTTTCCGCCGCTATTATGTCCCAACATTTAGTCCACCACATTTGGACCGACGGGCCCTCTGGGTTTTTCCAAAGCCTTGCCACTGAGATCTTGGCAGCAGTCAGCAGGTGGGAGCAAAGTTCTGCTCTGTGGCCTGATCGCGGGAATTGGCCCTCGCCGCTTGCTCCGAGCAGTACGATACCTGCGTCCCATGGGATTGATAAGCCCGTGATCGTGTTGATTTGATCTAGCACGGCTTTCCAATATTGAGTCGCCTTGGGGCATGTCCAGAGCTGATGGTATAGTGTGCCTTTGTCTGGGCAACCTCTCCAGCACGACGGTGGGATCGCCGGGTTGCATTTATTGAGAGATTCCGGGGTTCGGTACCACCTGTAGCATACCTTGAATGCCCCCTCCTTATTGGACACACATTTCGAGCTTCTATTTGCTCTTGTCCAGATCTGGTCCCATTCCTCCGGCTCGATGGGTCTCCCAATGTCTCTCCCACTTGAGCATATATGGTTCCTTGCGGGTCGGGTCAGTTCTGTCTAGGATCTTATAGAGGGTAGAAATCTTGCCCTTAGGTGGAGGTGATGTGAGGGTCTGCTCCAGGGCTGTAAGGTCTCTTCTTCCAAGGTTTTTCATGCTCCTGTTTGAGAGCCAATGCGGAAGTTGGGTGTTTCTGAACCTCTCGTTTTCAGTAACCTTGAATTTCGCCTTGCAGGCCTCGAAGTCCAGAGGATTTCCCTCTTAGAAAAAGTCTTGCACTTTCTCTAGTCCTCCTTCCCTCCACCTCGAGAAGTCCCTGGGGTTGATGCCCGGCGAAAATTCCGGATTCATCCTGATCGGGGTGAGTGGGCCTGTTGTGCTGCAGACTCTCCATAGCCGCGCCGCCTTCTTCCAGTTAGCCACCGTGTTTTCGGTTGCCGAGAGAGGCCCCCGGCCTGCACGGTCAGTGGAGCGTTTCATATGTTGTAGTGCGTTTATTTGGACTGGACTCCAGGCCTCCTCCAGCTCCGGTGTGGTAGGTGGCCAGGCGAATGCATGCGAGAGCTGGGCAGCCAGGATATATCTGGCAACGTCAGGTGCTCCCAATCCTCCCACCGCCCGTCCCCGTAGCATGAGTTTCCTTGGGATACGTGGCTGTTTTCCTTCCCAGATGTACCTCATGATGCTCCTTTGTAGTTTCTGTGTAGCTTGCTTCGGGATAGCAGTTGGTAGGGCTGAGCAGTGGTAAAGTAATCTTGGAATGAGGTTCATTTTCAGAGCCGTAATTCGTCCGAACCAGGAGATCTCCTGTTTCTGCCAGTGTAGTAGATCGCTCTTCAGTTCTTTAAACAGCGGAGGAAAGTTAGCTTTGTATAGTCTGTTGGGTGTGCTTGGCGCTGGACCCCTAGGTATGATGGGTGCTTTTTCGCCCTGGGTATGAGATATTCGTTTTCCAGGTCCGTGGTCGGAGATCGAGGTAGGTTGATGCCCAGCGCCGATGACTTAGAAAGGTTGACCTTGAACCCTGATGCTTCCCCAAATTCTTTCAGTTCCGTCCACAGAGCTTTCATGGATTCCCTAGGCTTGGTTAATGTTAAGAGGACATCGTCGGCATATAAGGCGGCTTTGTATGTTTGGGCTTTGATTGCCAGGTCTTGGATTTCTGCGTTTTGCCATACTCTGCTTGCGAAAGGCTTCATGGAGAGGGCAAAGATCAGTGGGGAGAGGGGACCTCCTTGCCTTGTGCCTCTTGAAATGTGAATTGTGTCGGATTTAGTTCCGTTAATTCTCAGCCTGGTGGATGGATGCTGGTAGTTAGCTAGTGTCCATTTTATGAAATTGGGGCCGAAGCCGCTGTGCCTTAATGTTTTTTGTATATAGCCCCAGTCTAGCATGTCAAAAGCTTTGTGAGCGTCGAGCGAGAGCACCATCAACTCCTGACCCTTCCTGCTGGCTGACTCGATAACGTTTATGGTTCTTCTTATATTGTCGTGAGTGCGACGGCCGGGGATGAATCCGGTTTGATCCGGGTGTATGATGTCCGCGAGTAAGGGAGCCAGTCTGTTCGCTAGGATTTTGGCGAAGATTTTGGCGTCATAATTCAGGAGAGTGATGGGTCTGTAAGAGGCACAGAGGCTACGGTCCATGCCAGGTTTCAAAAGCAGCACTGTTAGTGACTCTTCCATCGAGGAGGTGGTCGTCCCTGGCGAAAGGAAGGAGTTGAAGAGGGCTGCCGGCTGGGCGGGCGAGTATGTATGAGAACTTCTTATAAAATGGAGCTGTGAGCCCATCCGGACCAGGCGTTGAGTTTTTCGATTTGGCTATGACCTCCCTCACTTCTTCTGTCGAGATCGGGGATTCTAGGGCTGCCAGTTGAGGGTCGCACGGCTGTATCCCAGCTAGGTAACTCGAATGTGCGTCTGCTGCCGTAGGGGAATCCAACATGATTACTCTGGTGTGGCGTCATGATGTCCATTTTCTCTGGGTTGGCGTAGCACGGCATTACCTGTGCGTCCTGGAGACATTGGATGGTGTTCCTCGAGTGCAGCTTTTTCAATTTGTGGACCAGGAGGCGGTTTGCTTTGTTGCTGTGCACATAGTAAAATTGTTTAATGTATGTTAGTGCTCTGGCCGCCTTGTCTGCTAGGTGCATTTCTAGAGAGCGTTTTGCTTTCTGGAGCGCTCGGCTCGCTTTCCTGTTCTGACCCTGTTTCAGGATACGTTCCGCCTCAGACACCTCTGCTTCGAGTTTGTCCTGCTGTAGTTTGCTTAGACGTCGTAGCCTGGCGGTGCAATCGTTAGCCCGTGCCCCTGATCACCAGTTTCATGGCATCCCAAATCGTGGCTATCGATGTGTCTTTGGTGGTGGTTTCCTTGAAGTAGTTCTTGAGGGCTTCTGCCATTTCCGTTCTGATCGCTATGTCTGTCAAGTACAGGAAGGAGGTTACGAAGGAAAAGGTTTTGCGCTGTTTGGGCAGTATATAACTGCTATGGTGATGGGAAGCTCTACCAGCCGGCCTTTCAGAAGAATGTACAGCCCCTCTGGATCTCTTTTGATCGTGATATTCGTTAAAGGGACGTCTCGGCTTATCAAGATGGCCACCCCTCTTTTCTTGAGGCCCGCAGAGGCGAAGAGGCGTTTTGTGTAGTGTTGGAAAGAAATGCGGTGCTAGTCTGTCCTTAGGAGGCGTGTCTCCTGAAGGCATATAATATCAGGTGCCAGCTGGGAAAGCCTGTGCTCTACGGACTTCCTCTTCCGAGGGGCATTCAGACCCTGGACATTCCAGGATAACACAGATAGCTCTTTATCCAGCTGGGCCATTCGTCGATAAGTTAGTTAGTGGATTTCCCTTGCTTCCGTCCGAATGCAGGGTTGAGATCTCCACTTCCCCTGTGGGCTGGGTTGTACATGATGCAGTGGACTAGTGTAGGGGGCGAAACCCCCATGCAGCTTGCGCCCCGACCCCTGGTTCACTCTTTCCTTCAGCTATCTCCTTAGATCCAGCCCCCCCCTTCCCTCTGACCATGGTTAACAAACAAAAGGAACTAGAACAAAACCTAAAACGGAGAACAGGTACCGGTGTCCAGACCAGCCTTCTACCAATGGGGCTGTCGGCTGGGCCATGGCTACCAGCTAGATGGGAGACCCTAGGGCCTTGTGCATTGTCGGTGAAAATATAGCAGTGCAGGATGGAGTATAGATAGTCGTTTCGGCCAAGGGCCCAGGAAGGCTTGGACCCCATCATTCGACGAGTCCCATCCACCTAAGCAGAGTTTTTGGTGGTTAGAAAGGGGGCGGCTTCAGCGATTGTTGACGTTCTTCCCCTTGGAGGGCGGGCCTCGCATCCTGCGACGCCCCTCCACTCGGGACCATGTGCGGAGAGACTCTGTTAGTTCCCTCGGGTGAGTGGCCCGAGCTCCCGGGAGCCTCCCCTCCCGCCTCCGGGTTCATGAATAGTTCAGCTTCTCGCGGGGAAGGGATTTGTCGGGTTTTCCCCTCCCACATGAAGGCGAGGCCCGAGGGGAAGCTCCAGCGGTAGGTTATCTTGCATTCGCGTAGCTAGTCCGCCATGGGTTTGAGAGCTCTTCGTTTTGTTAATGTCGCTGCTGCCAAGTCCTGGAAAAGGGCTATTTCAATCTTTTTTTTAATTTTTTAACCAACTTGTGCTATTGTGATGGGGTTTCTCTTGCGTTTGTGTAGCTTTTGACCCTGCTTTTCTGTGCTGGCTTGCATGTAGAGTGTGCAGTCCCTGGGGTGTAGTCCTTTGTTTGTGTCTGACTTTCTCCCATCTCCCTCTCTCCCCTCTTGCAATTGGCTGGAATAGTCAGGTGTGTCTCTGCCTTGATCTGAGCGCCCATTTTCCCCTTGCCTTCTGGACTCCAATCTCGAATGATCTGGTAGGGAAACCACTTGGGAAGCTGCTTTAGGGGCTGGTTGATGCTCAGTGAGTAGTTGTTCATTGATTGTAATCCGTTTGTGGCCCATTTCATGTAATGTAGTGGAGGGGGTTGAGTGTGTTTCAATCCGTTTTTTTGAGGGTTTTTTGGGCTTCCCTTGTGTTTTTGTAGCTTCTGACCCTGTTTTTCTGTGCTGGCCTGCATGCAGAGTGTTCAGTCCCTGGGGTCTAGTCCTTTGTGTCTGAGTTTCTCCCGGCCTGCCCACCTCCCTTGATTGGTACGTCCACCTGATCATAACTGACCTTCCCAGGGAAGCCCTCTGCCCGTGTAGCCCCTGCGGCTAAGTGCAGCTCCCACAGAGGCGGCTCCAGATTGTGTCTGCGAGTGTCAGCAGGGGAGGCCAGCCGTCAGCGAGCAGCAACCATCAAGGTAGGTGGGGAGTAGAGCAATCACTCTACTCCAGAAGCCCTGCCACACTACCTGCCCTCAGACCATAGCAGACCAGGACATTAACACTAACCTGCTTAACTACTAGATAAAATTATGAACATTAGCCGGCTTTGCATCGAGATAGAATTGCGAATGTTAGCAACTGCCACACTTGGATAGAATTGTGAATGTAACAAGTGCCACACTTAGATAGAATTGGGAACATTAGGTCGCGTCACATCTAGACAGGATTGTGAATGTCGGCCAGTGCCACATCTAGATAGAATTGCGGTTGTTAGCCATTGCCACATCTAGACTGCATTGGGAATATTACCAATGCCACATTTAGATAGAATTGTGAATGCTAGCTTGCTTAGCATCTAGACAGGTTTTTAAAGGTGGGCCAGTGCCACATTTGTATATAATTGTGAATATTGGCGTGCGTCATACATAGACCGAATTGTGAATATTAGCCAGTGCCGGATCTAGATAGAAATGCAAAGAGATTCACCCACCACATCTAGAAAGAACGTGGAAATTTAGCACATATCACTTCTAGATAGCGAGGCCAATAACCAACCCACTAACAATTTCACCCCTCTGCATACACCTCTCAAACTCTAACCAACCACACCCACAACACTAAAGCACAACAAACCGCACAAACTTCACTACACCGCATCAACAAAACAAACCACACATAGCTTTGCACAACAGCACACGACGGCTACCGACCGGAAAGCACCCCAAAGCTCAGCGAACAGTGTTAACCGAACTGAAGCTGCCAACAGCACATCACTGCTCTCTTGCACTTATCCCACTCTTGCCTATTAACTCACCACCCACCCTTTTCCTTTTCAGATCCACCAGAGCACCAGGGGACCACTCCGGTGGTGATAGTGCACGGTACAAATATCTATCAACATTAAAATCTCTTGACCTTGGCTGCGGGTCCTGTTTCACACGTCTTGCTCTCTGTCCAGCCTGAATCAGCTCAATTTGTTGCTACCTCAATGGTCTGAGGCCTGCTGTAATTTTCCTAAACCTTATAATGCGGCTTCTACGTTGCCCAAACTGCTATATTCGAATGGATTGTGTCCTCCCATGGATTCCTCATCTTATGATAATGGTATCCCAGCTTCAGCTGCTTTGGAAAAATGTTTTACGAGGGGACGCTGTGTTCGAGACCGCAGAGCTGATGTCCCTCGAGGCCTGGCATCGACGTCATCCGCTGTATAAAGGGCTCGAGCAGCGCCCGTTACCTCAGTTCAGTTTTTTCGACAATGTCTTCAACTCCCTCCACACCCAAGACAGGGTTAAAAAAATGTGTGAAGTGTGGCAGGAAGATGTCTATTACCGACCCTCATCGGAATTGCCTCTGGTGCCTCAGCCCAGACCATCGGGTTGATGAGTGCGGGTCCTGTCAGGCCATGTCAAATAAGGCTCTTGGGGAACACAGAGGTAAGCTGGTGGTGGGGGAGGACAAGTATAAGTCTTCAAAAAGAAAAAAGGATTCGGACGAATCCGTTAGAAAATCGCGTCATGAGTCGAGGAGGTCTTCCTTGTCTTCGATGAAAAAGTCTAGAATGCGACATCATAGGTCGTCTTCCTCCTCGTCCTCTTCAGAGAGGAGAGTAACTTACCCTTCAAAACACGATTCCACAAGAAAATGGGAGGCCTTAAGGGCTTCGATGTTAAAAATAATCGAGAAAGCAGCCCAGACCCCCTCGAAGTTGCTGCGTGGTGATCATGCATCTACTCACTCTAAAAGTGACAGAGGAAAATCAAGATCCAAACACGCAAGGGTTGGAAAAAGAGATGAGAATATCTTCAAGGGAAAGTTCCCTGACACCTCAATCTAAATCTAAGCCTCCGGTGCACAAATCGGGGTGAAAAGGAATCGGCATCGACGTCGAAGGCAAAACTTGACTCGACATTGTCGACGACCATAGCGTCGAAACCGATTACAAAGATGGCGTCTACACCTGTAGCTTCGATAGCATTGAAGCCTTCTTCAACAGCATCGAAGCCAGCGTCTAACCTATCGAGGCCTTCAACGCCTTTATCGAGGCCTTCTCTAATACCAAGGCCCAAGTGGACGCCATTTTCTATGCCTACACAAGTTCCACCTTCTTTGCCTGAAAAGGCTTTTCACCCTCAATCTAGACAGGAATTCTTTACATCCATGTCTTCTATATATGAGGAACATTCCTCTGAAGAGGACGTCACTCCAGCTGAAGTTAGATTTGGGGCCAGAGAGGTCCCTGAAGAACTGGTGGACCCACAATCAAAAATAACAGACTTTTATGATTGCCTACAAAATGCCAGTGGCTTGGATACTTCTCCTGAAGTGGATTTTGAGGCCAGACCCTACAGATCATGCTGATCCCAGTTATAGAAATCTTATGGGAAGAGTCATCGATTTTATAGGATGGAAAGCAGCTTCCCCGGATTTTGACCAGGATGACATGACTGATATCCTGAGTGAGGGTCCCTTAAAAGATCCTGTTTTACCATTCCATAAAGCTTTACAAAAAAGGGTAATGGTAAATTGGAATAATCCTGATTCGATTCCAACAGTAAATAAAAAAACTGGTACCAAAATATAGACAGCCTTATCAGACCCAGAGTATTTATCCAAGCATCCCTCTCCTGAAAGCCTTGTAGTTCAAGCTGCAACTTCCACTAGGCAATCAGTTTATCCATCAAAACCACCAGATAGGGATGATAAAAAAAGTTGATGCTTGGGCCTGGGGAAGCCTTTACTTCGGGCAGCATGGCCCTGAAATCAACTAATGTCACTTGCACATTAGCAAGATTTACTTGTACCCTGTGGGACTGCATGTCTTCAGCGGCTGAACGCATCCTGCAAGGTAAGGAACGGGATGGTTTCCTGGCTATAGTGAAGGATGGTAAAGGGGCTATGGAGGAATGCCTCCAGTCAGGATTGGACACTGCAGATAGTATAAGCAGGTCCATGACTTCTAGCACGGTCTTGCGCAGATTCGCATGGCTAAGAAAATCTGGATTTGCACCTGATGTGCAGTCTAGACTACTTAATATGCCTTTTGGCGACTTGAGCTTGTTTGGCAGCAAGGCAGATGAGTGGAGAAGCTGCAGACCTCGAAAGCGGCAGCAAAATCACTCAGCACTGCTATAAGGCATCCTCAACAACACTCTTACACAGGCTCATCTTCCTGGAAGAGTCGCCCTTTTCCCTTTTAGTCCTCTTTTGGAAAAGGGAGAGGGCAGGCCAGTCACAGAGGCCAACAGAGAAAACCTTTTCGTGGTGGAAAAGGGAGAGGTGCTAGATCAGCCACAGCAGCGGCTACTACCTCCTCAGCCACTGCTGCAGCCGCTGCAAAGCCACTAAACCCCGGTGGGAGGCAGAATCACTCAGTATCTGGACGAATGGCGGGGCATTAAATCAGATGCGTGGGCACTAGAGATAGTGACCCATGGTTACTGTCTTCCTTTTCATCAAAGACCTCAAGATCATCCACCGGGAGCCAACTCTTTAAAAAATTCCAGACCCGCTCCTTGTGCAGGAGATTTTAACCCTGCAAGAGAAAGGTGCAATAGAACATGTACCTGTAGCGGAGAGGAACAAGGGTTGGTACTCCCCTCCTATTTTCTCATCACCAAAAAGGACGGAGGATTGAAACCCATCTTGGACTTGAGAAGCTTGAACAAGTTCCTCAGGAAGGACAAGTTCAAGATGGTAACCCTTTCTCAGATCCTTCAGGCTCTCCAACTTCAGGACTGGCTGGTTTCATTGGACCTTCAGGATGCTTACTTTCATGTGCCAAGGAAGTACCTGAGGTTAGCAATTGGTGGTTCTCATTATCAGTTTCGAGTTCTACCATTTGGGCTTACCTCCGCCCGAGGGTTTTCACCAAACTGATGGCGGTGGTGGCAGCGAGTATCCGAAGAAGGGGGATTCACGTCTACCTTTATCTGGACGATTGGCTAATAAGGGCGAGTTCATCCGAACGAGCCCAGGAACATCTGGCCTTGACCTGCCATTTCTTACAGTCTGGGCTTCTCCCTCAATTACAAGAAGTGACAAATGATTCCAAGCCAAAAACTCCAATTCATCGGAGCGATCCTGGATACTTCCTCAGGGAAAGCCTCGCCTCCCTAGGAGAGAGCTCACCACATTCTGTAGATGGTAACGAAATTTCAAAATGCCCTATATCTACCGGCATTCGACTTCCTAAGTTTGCTAGGCCTCATGGCATCCTGCATTTTTCTGGTGCCAGAGGCCAGATTGAGAATGAGATCTCTTGAGTGGGCCCTCAGGACTCAGTGGTCCCAGTTTTCGGGGGAGATGTCAGATCTTCTACAAGTCCCAACCAAAGTGGCTCAAGATCTACCGTGGCCGGAGATTACAGTAGTGACAGACTCCGCACTCACGGGGTGGGGAGCCCACACCAGCGATCTGACAATCAGCGGTCGTTGGTCTCCATCGGAGTCCAAACTACACGTCAACCTTTTGGAGCTGAGAGCAATCAGACTAGCGCTAAGGCTTTTCTGCCCTCTGTACAAGGAAAGAATGTCCTGATAATGACGGACAACACAGTGGCCATGTACTACCTCAACAAAAGAGGAGGCGTAGGATCACCTCCACTGTGCAGAGAGGCAATGCAACTCTGGTTCTGGGCAATGCAAGAAGGAATCTTTCTATCGGCAGTTCACCTGGCCGGAGAGCTAAACACGGCGGCAGACGCTCTGAGCAGGCAGAGCACAGTCTCCCACGAATGGGAGCTAGCTCAGGAAGTCCTTCAAGAGATCTTCGCCCTTTGGGGAACCCCTCAAGTAGATATGTTCGCGACGGCGACAAACCGGAAGTGCGAACTGTATTGCTCAAGGGAATTTCCCCCGAGAGGAGCTCTAGGGGACGCGTTCGTAGTGGACTGGGTATTTCCACTCCTTTACGCGTTTCCTCCAATCTCTGTGATTCCTCGTGTAATCAGGAGGTTGAGAAAGTTCAGGAAAACCATGATCCTAATTGCCCCGGATTGGGCCAGGAGGAAGTGGTACCCGGACCTTCTGGACACGTCCATCTGCCCTCCAATACGTCTTCCACAAAGAGAAGATCTTCTCTCACAAGAGGAAGGTCGAGTTTTCCATCCAGAGGTCAAGACACTCAGCCTTCACGCATGGTTTCTGAGAGGATAAAATATAAGGATTGGGACCTTCCGGATGACGTAATGGAGATTTTGCTTTCGGCCAGAAGGCTAGCAACAAAATCCCTGTATCGGTGTTGTTGGAATACATTCAGTGACTGGTGCAGGAACAAGAATGTGGATCCATTTCTTTGTAATACCCCAACAGTACTTTCTTTTCTCTTGCACTTAGCCAATTTGGGGCTCCAAGTTGGTACGATAAAAGGTTACTTGGCAGTGCTATCTATCTTTAAGCGCTCCTCGGAAGAGTTGTCCTATTTTAAAATGCCTTTAGTCATTCAATTCTTGAAAGGGTTGACAAATGTATACCCGCCAACACCTTTTCAGGTGCCCACCTGGGACTTAAATCTAGTCTTAAAATTTCTGATGTGTGCTCCTTTTAAGCCCTTACACTCTTGCCCATTAAGACTGCTCACTCTTAAGACGATTCTGTTAGTGGCTATAACATCAGCCCGCAGGGTAAGTGAGTTGCAGGCCCTATCTTGTAAGCCTCCTCACACCATTTTCCATAGGGACAAGGTTATTTTAAAAGTCAAACCATCTTTCTTGCCTAAAATAGTGTCTGATTTTCATCTGTCACAGAAGATTGATCTACTTTCCTTTTTATCCTCCACCTCACGCTAGTAAGGAAGAGGAAAGGTTACATAGACTGGACCCAAAAAGGGCTCTCAGTTTCTATATTTCCAGATTGACAAATCTCTGACAATGTGACCAACTATTCGTTGGATATACTGGGCACAAATTGGGCCTTGCAGTAACCAAACAAACTCTATCCAGATGGATAATTTTAGCCATCTCGGAGTGCTATAAAATGGCTGGAAAAGAGCCTCTGGATGGTTTAAGGGCTCATTCGACCAGAGGCATGGCAACTTCCACGGCCCTTCAGAGGGGTGTCCCTGTGCAGGATATTTGTGCTGCGGCCGCCTGGTCATCAATGCACACCTTTTGTAAAGCACTACTGCTTGGACTCTACTTCATACCAAGGAGGACTATTTGCAAAAGCTGTCCTTCATTCTGTCCATAATTAAAATTTCTAGTACTTCCACCTCCAAAATTACCACTGCTATGGGAGTCTATCATAAGATGAGGAATACGTGGGAGGACACAATCCAATCGAAGAACAAGTTACTTACCAACTGTAACGTTCTTTCGATTGGATGTTCCTCCCACGTACTCCTCATCGACCCTCCCATCCTACCCCTCCGTACAGTTTACGCCATTTGCACTCTAGCTTCCTTAAGAGCCTAAAGACTTAAAGCCTGATCAACTGATGCGACCATGAACACCGTAAAAACAGAACTGAGGTAACGGGCACTGCTCGAGCCCTTTATATAGCGGATGATGTCGACGACCGACGGCAGCCCTCGAGGGACATCGACTCCGCGGTCTCGAACTCAGCGCCCACTGGTGAAAAAATGTTCCGAAGCAGCTGAAGCTGGGATATGATTATCATAAAATGAGGAATACGTGGGAGGAACATCCAATCGAAAGAACGTTACAGTTGGTAAGTAACTTGTTCTTCTCCATAGGTTAGTCACACTTCGCTCTGTCAGGTACCATAGGTGCTCCTGCAGTCCCATAGGGTTAGTTCACGGAAAGCATCTGCAAGATTTGCTCAGCTTCTCTTGTTCCTTGCGGTTTCTGCATTGCTGCATTTGGCTAATGGAAAAAATAATAAAAGCAATGACAGTATGTATCTGTCCTCTAACGCTGCTATGTCATGGTGTCTCTAACAACGTCAGCAACATGACTTCTTGGTGCTTAGTCCAAGCTGTCTGTATAGGTGTCTCTGACCATGGCCTCCGGCTCTTCGTCCACATATGGATAGATTTGTACCGCACCTGGTCTGTATGGCTGGCTGAGGGGATACCTCTCAACATATTTATCGATTATTGATGCACTAGGGATTTGTCCTTAATAGAAAGGGTGATTGCAGTGTTTTCTGACCTTCTGTCTTGTCATGAACTTGAAGGGACGGGGTGCGTGGCAGGATCCCAACTCCCTCTTCAGTATCCTACCGGGTAGGATGGGGCAAAGGTGTTACAGGAAAGGGGATACCGCATCTCGCTGTCCGGTGTCCCAACTTCCATTCCCCGAAGAACCCCCCACCCATCCAGGTGATCCTCCCGCATTGGTCTACACCCAGGAACTGGATCAAAAAGCAATGGCCATGTCCTAGCCACCTGTATGACAGATCCCTGGGGACTAGCAGGTGAGTCACCTTCAGGTTTCTCACAGGACCCACATGCATATGTTACAAGTGAGAAGGCAGGATAAGGCAACCTGTACAGACCAATCTGCGATGCTGGAAGTTAACCTCATTTCCAGGGCAATTTTTAAAATAGCTTGTGAAGCTGATCCTGATTGTGGCGAAAGGCTGACTGTCACTGTGGCCCTTATGGTAGGCATTTTCTTTGGAGGTACACACGTGAAACCTACATTTTTAATTTTCCCAAAGATACCTCTTTTAGATCCCCCGAGAGGACCTGCCATCGTTTCTATTTCTTCTAAGCTTTCTTGTTTGGCCACCGATAAAAAAAAGTAAACAATGACACCTACTCTTCAGCCAACCATTTTCCCACTCAGTGTTAGTGACAAAGGCCCAGCAGGAGGAGATAACCTATGCAGAGAGCGCGAGGCGGGTGCCCAGAACTGTTGGGCCTCCACAGGCCTGCGCTCCTTTCCCCATCACCCAGAGAAAGGTTTGTAAACACAAAGTGGTGTGTGATATGCAAAGCCCTCCCCACTGTACAAACAGAGACAGTATGGGGCCATTTGAAGTGATAAAGGGATAAATATTCAAGAGGGTGTCACGAGGAACCAGAAGGAAATGTGTGGACTGCTTACAGGATTAAAGAAGGTCCCGCTCATCCCAAGACTACCAGCCCTTCAACAAAAACAGAGCTTCAAAAGGAAGGCAACAGCTGTCCCCTGGCCACTCAAGAAAAGGTGGGATGGATGCTATATTAAGCAATTCAAAGAGGGTTTGATAAGGAGTAGGGCAGGGTGTGGAGAGAGAACGAGATGCAGCACGTGGACAAGAGTAGACAAGAAAAGGAAAATCCGGAAAGCGAGAAAAAAGAAAGAAAATAGAGATGGGTCGACATTACTTGTTTAAGTGCTGAGCACGGCTAAATGAATTGCTGGTTGTCACTTGTATAAAATAGGTGTTTTCTTCAGTTCATTGGTAATAATTGGCCTCAGAAGGATTATAGCCTGGCTCTAGTAATGCAGAGATCTCTGCGTTAGGCTCCACACACCGATTTCCCTTTTTAGCCATAAAACGAGAGGCCAACAGACAGAAGTGAGAACAAAGGAACTTGGGGAGCATGAAGCGCAGAGGAAAGAAAGAAACAATATTGTGTAGTTCTACTGAATAGTATGCAGTGCTTAATTTGTGTGGGTGTTTACTAGGGCTGACCCCCAGGACTCATTTCGCAGCACTGGCACTTATTACCTGGGACTCAGTTCAATTATAATTGGTATTTTGGCAGCTTTTGTTTTTTAAATATCAGTCTTCATCTTGCAACAAGCAACAGCAGTGTGCTCAGCTATGACGCTGCTGTGCTCATTATTCAGTTTCAGGAATAATAATGAGCCGGAAGGTGACAGCGCTGGGTGATCATGCTGGTCATGGCAGCACATTGCTCTGGTCAGCCTTCATGACCTTGATGCTGTTTCAGTAATGCAATAAATGGCAACACTGCTGCAGCAGGGTGGGTGGCTCAGGCATGCAGTGCAGGCCGCTGTCTTGCAGCCATGGTAGGAGGTGCAGCCTACGTGGGCAGGCAGGCATGCACCTGTGCCAGTGCTGGCAAGACACTCAGTGGGATCATGCAGGGCACGTCCCCTTTTTCTTCTGGTGCACAGCCTACATGGGCTTTACCAATATGCAAGTGCGAGGCCACCAACTGAGACTGAAACACACACTAGCACATGACTGGGATCAGTGCTGAACAGTTCTCAGAGCCATTAGTGGGGCAGAGCGCCATGCATCATAGAGACATCAACAGGACAGTCACCAGCCAACTGCATCACCAGAGGAGCAAAGCCAGGGCAAAGGCCACTGCCAAGGAGATTTGCCTGTTCCGAGTGGCAACCTATAGAAGATCTTGCAGAGGTATTTGGCAGACAAGTTCCTCGGTTAAGGAATGATTGAGTCTTCATTTGTACATCACTTTGCTATATGAAGAAGGCACCGTTTGCTCTATTTTCTCTGGATAGACGATCAAAATATTTCACTTCCGCCAATAGAATCAGAGGCAATCGACAATGCAGATGATGTGTTTTAATGTAGCAGGTAATCATTTGGTGTGTCAATTCAAGATACAAATTATGTTATGCTATTTTGAATGGTGATTGTACATTTCGCAGTTGCCATGAGTGGTGCATACATCACCCACAATGAACCGGTGGGAGTTGCAGCTGCAAACTCAAATATGTGGACACTGTGGTTTGATTGGAGCAGTGGACAGTGAGTTGTCGGCCCGATGTGAGAAAGGCGTACAAGGATCATATTGGTCCCTGGCACTCATTTATTTACACATTAAGCACTGTTAGTGGGTAAAGCCAGAGACCATGCAAGGTCCCTACATCGAAAACAGGTTGCTTGACAGCTCCCATCTGTCAATATGTCAGAACCTATGAATTGGTCTCATCACTGCCCCTCTGGTGTTGTGATCATCTGCATATGAAAGAATGTATGCATTCTCCCACTTGCAAAGATCATTTTGCCTTTCTGTGACTTGAAAACAAAACCATGGGGATGCTGCAATAGGCAATAAACAGGGGAACCCATAGTCGTTTCTAAGGACACTACGACGAAATGTTGACATTCAAGCCCCACCTACAAAAAGCTAGTAAGGCATTAAATCAGACCAACTCAGAAGTAGCGAAGCCCTACACTAAGAAAATAGGTACACATTGTGACATTGAAGGTGATCTCAAAATAGGACACATTTTAGACCCTCATTACAGCTATGGTGGTAATGTTAAATAAGGCAGGGCTCGATAAAAATCACTTGTTCTAGGGCCAACCATTGTACAGCCCTAACTTGCAAAATCACCTAAAAAATCCACCAATTCTTACCTGAATTCCAGAGGAGATAAAAATGCTAAAAGTCCTCAGAAAGGTCTTACTGTATTCCTATTTAAAAGGGAAGCACATGCACATTTCTTCAACACAGAGAAACACGTTTTAAGGGAAATTGGCAAGATCTCTCCACGTTTCCAAAGTAATAAGTCAGACTTGCCCATTTTGTGCAATTAAAAACTGTCGTGTATTGGTATTCTGACCTGCTATTGCACACATTACATTTCCACCCTGAAGCTGAGGTTTGGGTTTGTTACGGCTGTCATGATGAGATTCCTGTCATTGTGCAGATTTGTAGGACTACACTACTATTATTACTAGCGGCATTTGAAGGAATCCGCCAATAAAATTGGAACATACTGTAATGAGGTCCTGCGTAAGAAAGTTTATTTCCCAAAGACTTCACTCTCACATGGTCCAGATTGCATAAACCCCATTGGGAGTTGCAGATTGACGATATTTTGTTAAATTGTATGTATGTGTTATTTCGTTTCAGTGGTGCCAAACTGCACTGGCAAGTAGTGCAGATGGCGGTGGTAAAATGTGCTGAGTGATATAACCACATGTTCGGTCCTTTTTTATTTTTTTATTTGAATGTTTAACTGAGAAAATGAGCACAAGAGTAAAGTCGGAGGGCCGCTCCTACCGGCTAGTAACAGTCCACCAGTCGAAGGTAATGGCCGAGTGAAGAGAGAACCATTGCTGAGTTTTGAAGTGCTGTTACCAGTCGGTATGTCACCCTCCCAGTTTTTATGGATATTAGCACCCATGACAATGAGCAGGATACCGTTGTTAAGCTATTCATGGATGAACATATGATTGAGAGCAAGTCTGTGTCCATAAATGAAATAGACCTCCAGGGCTTTAAGTGGGCCAGGGGTGAACTCTTGAAAAATCTGCTCTGAAGCCAGTGTGCCTTTGGGACTCCCTCTGTCTGTACTAATAATCACCCAACATGGTTTCACCTGTGCGTGACTGGCTAGTTGAGAATCGCATGGACTGAGCGATCGATTTACAAGCTGTGAAAAGAATGTGTTTAGAGACATGGGAAGTCATCCTTGGCTCAAGCAGGACAGCCCAAGGGCCTCCGTGGCTGCCACCAATCCTGCCTGGGCACTGTGTGACCTGACCCTGATCTGCCAAACTTGCATGACGGGCACACTGTAGATAGACCCAAGGAGAGATCATTAATTTACATGAAGTTGCCCCCTGCCTTTGAAGTAAACCATCTGTTGCTTCCTCAAGCATAAAAAATATATATTTGGAAGGATAGCTCAGGTAGCTCAGGGGTAACACTTGCTTTGGGAACAAGTGGATGAAGTGCAACATGGGTTCGGTTTCAGTTCCTGTTCCAGTGCTTAGAATCTGGAGGAGGCTGGCATTAAGCAAGATATGAAAGACCAAATAAAATAATAACATGGGCCTTTTATATGGGTGATGTTATGGAGCTGCTGCTGCTGTTTACATTTTAAAATAAAACCCTGCAATTACTGTAACCTGCAACACATCCTTCCCCTCTATCTGTTTAATGTTATGGAGGCTGGTACTGGAGTCTTAATGTTGTACTAGTGACTTACAGATGTTGGGGGAGTGTTTGAGACTGAATGTGTTGTAAGAGTTGAAATGCATTGAATGCAGATGTAAGATGTTTGAGGAGGGTAATTGAGGCTCGCACTGTTGGGTTGTTGAAGGAGGGTACTGGAGACTTAAGTTGCTAGTGTGCTTGTGGTTGATGGTGTTGGAGAATGCTGGAGACGTAAATTGCTGGAGGGTGGCACTGTGTAAACATGAAGGTGTTGGAGCAAGGCATTGGCGGTGTAAGGTGTTGAAGTTGGAGCCAGACATTTAAAGTGGTTCACGGAACGCCCTTAGCGACTCACAGTAGATGGTGGGGTGCCTGTGGTGATACTTTTTGGGGGATTCCGGCTCTGAGTGACTGTCGGGATTGCCTTGCTGTGCAATGGTTCAAAGTGCCCTGACAGGAAAATCCCTGCGCGTAACGTCCAGGTATAAGAGCATGAAGTGGTACAGCCTCTGATTGTCTTCTGGTTGGACTTGTGTTGGCCAGTTGCTGTTTCCAGTCTGTCCAAACACTTGGCAGGCACTGGATGTCTGCACTCTGGGGTTTAGGTCTCTTTGAGATGCGCTATCAGTTTACAGTTTAATCTGAGTGATGTACAATGGTCCAGGTTGTTGTGTTGGACGTCTGCTTACATTCACAATAATTTGGTAATATGGGCCTATGCTTACGGATAATAATGCTACATATGGTGATCCATTCTTGTATGAAATGTATATCTTATTAGTGATAGCGCAACCATATTGTTCTTAGTGTACTCAGGAATAATGGTTTCTAATGCCACTCCCTGTTTTGTCAAGGGGTGAAAGTTCGTGTACCACCACTTTCCGTGATGTCACTTGGGGCGGGGGTCAAATTACATCACACCGTGTGATGTCATCAGCGGTCAAGGGTCGTGTGATGTCACTTCCGCTACCCAAGGCATTTTAGTAAAATGACGTCCCTGTTAAGGAATACAATTAGATGCGCGTGAAAAACAAGTAAGATTTGGTTTACAAGTGCAGCAAGAATTGTTTTGTTAACACCCGTGGGATTAGGTCATAGTTGATTTGCAAAAGCAGAATTATTGTTTAAGAACACAGAGACAGGCCAGATTAGCTTTTCAAATTCAGAGCAAACATTGTTATGGAAAAAATATATTAAGAAACGAGTTAGATCGTTTTTCAAATGCAGGGAGACCGGTACTATCAAAAAGAGCACGTGCGTGTCGGGGATAATGCAAGTTAGTGCACGTCCCACATAGTGTTGTTAAAGTAGAAGGAGCCCCCAATTGCACATGATGTAAATACAGTAGGCAGCTCACGTGTAGCTCGCGGAAGCATGGGTTTGTGATGAGGTGCGGAGAGGTGAGGCCCACCAATGTCGGAGGCAGCTTTTGGTGCAAGGCTAAGGGCTCCTGAGAAACACCAACATTCTAAATGATACACGGCTAGTCATGTCTGGTGAATATTTACAGCATAGTAGCCTAAATATCTCTCCAAATAAACAGTCAATCGAGTGCAGTGATAGTGGGGGTAGGAGTCTTTGAAATATTGGGTGGTAATGGTGCATTTTACAGCACAATTTCTAAAAAGCCATACAATGTACAATTAAATCTGTTATAACATATGGAAAAGTCCAGAGGCCAGGTCACCAACAGTACTCGTGAGCATTTTACATTTCCATGTTCACAATGTATGCCAGCATTGTCACTGTAAATAACTTAAGATTCCTACAGTAAATCACTTTCATATTGCTGAGCCCACAATATATTTCAGTATTGACAAGGTAGATCACTTGCATGGCGTTGGTGCGGCCCCTTGCCCCCACCAATAAAACACATACCCACATGTACTTGCACACACTCATTCACACTGACTCAGTTACACACACCCAGACACACACACATTAAAACTCACACAAGCACACACACGTTTGATAACATTGGACACCCGCTCGCACACGTGCATACACACACTTTTAAATGTACTTTCACACAGGATGTCTCCTGCTGCTCCAGGCACTGCCATTTGCTGCATCATATGGCCTGGTGGGGCGTATGGGCAGCTGCAGCAGGTTGCACAACAGGAAGCTACAAGAAAACACATGCTGTGCTGCACAACGGCATGGGCGGGCAAGCGCCCTCTGTTGCCTAGCAAGGGCAAGTTATACCGGCGCACGTGTTTTTTTTCTTTTTTAAATGTTATGAAAGTGGCAGTGCTGCCCCTCCATGCGGCAGAGGGGAGGTGCACCAGGAACGAGAAGGGCTCTGACTGGGGCGGTTTCACCCTTGGCCCGTCCACTGTTGCCCACAGCTCTGACTGGGTCAAACAAATCTTGGCTTTGTCTGATCAGCCTTTAACTGAGACACCCCATATAGAGATGTCTAGGGGGGCAGGGCTAGGAGATGGAGATCCTATGACCCCCAACCCCAATGTCTGCTCTGCCTAATCTGAGGATGGCAGAGGCCAGGGCACAGAAAGGCTGTCAAGATGAAGGGTGGGACATGGCCTGCAAAGACTTTGGTTGTATGGAAAAAAGTGATGTCCTCGTGGTGGGACCTCTAGGTGGAGGAGACGGTAAATTCTTTTAGCACCCTGGATGGGGGGAGCAACCAATTAGGTTGCTTAAATTGCGGGCTGAATCCCACGATCCAAGCATTCTGGCGGCTGCTTGCCCCCCACCCTGCCATCTTCCCCTCCACCCTGCCATCTTCTCCCCCACCTTCCCTTTCCTTCCAATTCTCCCCCTAAATCCCCACCCCCAGAACTACTTACCTGATTATGGCAGCTGCAGCACCTGCCGCTGCCACGATCACCAAGTCTCCCTGCTACTGGCCGCCGTGGAAATGGAAGAGGGGCTCTGTATGGAGCCATGCCTTCCTGATCCATGGTGGCAATCTTATCCAAGTATTTTCTTTCAATGAACGGGACAGCACAGGTTTCCGGACCGGCAATTGGCAATCTGGGGTGCTAATAGCAATAATCACCTGTTCCACGGGCTGGAGCGGGTGGTAACTTCACCATGGACCCTCGTTATTGACTTGGGGGCCCCGGGCGGTTACCACCCATTGCAGTCCGTGGAACGAGTGATTATTATTAAATTGCCTACAACATGACTGGCATAGGGAGTGGTAGTAATTCTGTCACATTCCTGTTGCATAGCACTGGGTATGATTGAGACTGTGTGTTGCCATGAGGCCCTTTTTCTTTTGTTGGTGCATTGCAGGTGCATTGCTTGACATGGTTGACCCTGCAGCAGTCCTTATACATACCAGAAAGTGATGGTTGGAAATCTTTGAATCAGTCATAACTGCAGCCTATTGCTCTGGAGGGCCTCCATTCCATTTGTTTAGTCTCCCTGACCCATTACTGAAGGGACGTAGCCTGAATTGCTATGCTATGTTCGGCATGGAAACAAATGCAAACCCTGACATGTTTTGTCCTTCCCGGGCCTCGTCGATGAGAGCAGTAAGATTCCATAGGCAGATGAGCATGGGGCCCATGTCTGGGTATACCCAATCCCACTTAGTGAGACACAGTATAAACAACACCAGATGGTGGATGGAGAACAATTAATTCTCCAGCATGGGGTCTGGCATGGATTCACATGCTCATGAGTATTCCCCATCGTCAGGCTGGGAATCCTCGGTAAAGAAAAAATTAGTATCAGTTTAATTTCTGATCTGTCTTTCTTAGTAGTAACCAATCGCTGATCTCTGGGCCATACTGCCCTCAGCCAATGACTGCCCTCTCCCTAAGCCCTGTCTCTGGCAGCCATCCTCAGATTTTTACTGCACGCTCAAGTGTTGGGAGTCCTCGTGTTTAGCTCTCGAGTTTTTTACTGCGTTTTCACGTTTTTTCAGGAGTATTTCTCATTTTTTCGGTTTAATCGAGCCTCAAGCTCCACCGTTTCTACTTCCGATAACGGGGACCCATTTTGGAATTCTTCTACGCCCCTCAAGGGTGAAGTTTTCGTCGAGTTTACACTTCTTGGAGGTTTCCGGAAGATCTGCGGCCTAACTCAACGGACATGGCCTGGGACAAGGGGAGCTTGACGCCCGGATTCAAGCTGTTCAGGAACTGGCCTGGATGCGGATTGTATAACGTTTTCAAGGAGGACGAGCATTCGCGATGTCTCTACTGCCTCCATGGGGACAAGACGCACGTGGAGAAGGATGTGCGTTCTGCAAGAACCTTTCGGAACGGACCAAACAAGATCGTCGTTCCTGCCTCGCCTCCTGGCTGGAGAAGGGCACAGCAGGTGAGAAGGCGAATGAGAAGTCTGAGCGGGCTTCTAAGTCCTTTGAGGGCGCCCCGGCGACGGGGGCCCATCGGAAGGCCGAGCACCGCGAGTCCGCATGCTCCGGGAGCGCCGAAAGGTCGGCTCTTCGGTTGCCAAGCAGGGCGCTACTTCCCCGGCATGTTCGTTGACGAGCCAGCGCTCTGGTTCGGGGAAAGGACGTCCGAGAACCCGGGTAGGCCGCTGGAGCGGACCCGGTTGATCTTGAAGGGGGAGCGAGGCGCTGACCCTCCCCCCCCCCCCAAGGCGAAGGCCCAGGACACACCTAAGGTGGTGAGGGCTTTGATCAACCCGGCCAAGGCCTCTACCGAAGTGGTCGCTTCGACCCTGGCGGAGCCGGCTGAGACTACGCTAATGGAAATGGCCTCTGGGCTCAGAGTATCCCTGCCGCCGCTGAAGGAATCCTGTTTCCAGCCCATCGCTAAGACCCTCGTGAAAGCCCCGGCTGAAAAAGAGGGGCGGGGGCGGTGGCCATTACAGACTCGGAATCAGCCTCTGAGGAGGAACTGGTGGAAACCGAGAAGGGCCTCAACGAAAGGTCCATAGGCCTCAATGAGAGGTTCATAAACCTCAACGAGAGGTTCGAGAAGGTTCGATCCCAGGGGACGGTCCCTGCGGACGTGATCGAAGATAGCGATGACGAACAGGGCCCAGTGGAGCGGCCATCCCGTCCGTCGCAGCCATTGCCCGAGCCCCAGGATAGCTCGGCAGCCATTTTGTTGTCAATCCAATCCTTATGTACCGAGATAAGGACGAGATTACCACGCACCCCGACGGAGGAGCCAGAACCAGGCCCGTCGGGAAGCCCTCCGAACAAGCGGAGGAGAGTCCACCCCGTTCCACCCTTCGTGCCTGCGAGGCCGGTGGACCCCTCATCCCCCTCGAGAGGATACGGCGACGGACGATGACGGCGGCGATGACACAGCAGACATTCCGTCCGTTCCTTCCCCCCCCCGCGGGCGTCCCCAGCCGACGAGTTTGGCTCTTTCCACGCCATGATAATCAGGGCATCCGAGCTCTTCCAGCTCTGCCCTGAAGAACAGAAAAAGGAGGGGTTTCTGTACCAACGACGAGAGGTTAGGAGGAAGACGGTCCTCGCGGTGCCTTCACTCAATGACATCTGGGACGAGGGGCTTGCTGTCCTCAAGAACCCTGCCACGACACCCGCCAAGAGGGACAGGTACGAGAAGAAGTACAGAATCCCCGATGCCGCCCCCTTGTGCCTCAGGGTCCAGCCCACGCCGGACTAGGTCGTCTCGGCAGCGGCTAAGAAGAAGGCAGCGGGCGCGGCGGCTTCAACTTCCACTTCCCCGCCGGACAGCGAGGGCAAGAAGTTGGATTCTATGGGACGAGTCATGTCGGCGGCGACGACGATTAAGGTGGCCAATGCCTTAGCAATCGTGGCCCGCTACGACAGGGAGCTCTGGTTCAAGATAGCTCCCCTGCTAGATTTCTTGCCTGATGACAAAAGGGCGGAGGCCCAAGAAATTCTGCAGGAGGGCGAGGTGGCGTCAGATCACGCCATTACGGTGGCAACGGACATTGCCGATACCGGATTTCGACCAACTGGGCAACAGAGTTTGCCTCCGACGACGAGGATGGCTCAAGGCGACAGACTTTCGCCAGGACGTCCAGACCAGAGTGTTGGACATGCCGTTTGACGGCAACAACCTTTTTGGTAAGGCGCTGGATGAGTCTCTAGAGGCCATCAAGACTGACTCGGAGACGGCCCGGGCCCTTGGGGTGCTTCAGCAGCGACGGCCCTTTCGGAGCCCCGGAGGCAGACAGGGTGTCTCCAAAGGATCTAGCGGTGGCTCCTCCACTTACCACCAGGCGGCTCGCTCCTCTTCCCAGGAGGCCTACAGAGGTCGCAGCCAGCAAGGGGGTTCCCGCCGTCGTGCCAAGGAGGCCAAGGCGGCAAGGCCGCCTCCAAGCAAGACTGACCTGGCCGGGTTGTCAGGCCCCCACCGAAGCACCCCGGTGGGAGGCCGGCTGACGAAGTTCATCAGAGTGTGGGAGTCCATCTCCACCGATCGTTGGGTGTTGGACACCCTGGCCAACGGGCACTCGCTGGAATTCCTAAAGAAGTGCCCTCGCATTCCTCCTGTGGCCAGGAAGGAGAATCGCGTCCCTCAACTGCTGTTGGAAGTAAAGGCGATGCTCAAGAAAGGTGCTATCGAACTCGTCCCCAGGAGGCTCCGGGGCGTACTCAAGGTACTTCCTCGTCAGAAAGAAGACAGGCGGTTGGCACCCCATCCTGGACCTGCGCTCGTTAAACAAATACATCAAGGTGCAGAAATTCAGGATGGTCACCCTCCAGCATGTGCTGGGACAGATGGAGGAAGGCGACTTCCTATCGTCGTTGGACCTGGAGGATGCTTACTTCCACATCCCCATTCTAAAAAGGCACAGGAAGTTCCTCAGGTTCGTGGTTCAGGGACGCCACTACCAATTCAGAGCCCTACCGTTCGGATTAAAGTCGGCACACAGGGTTTTCACCAAGTGCCTGGCACCAGTGGCGGCGCGGCTGCGCCTGCAGGGGATCCACGTCTACCCCTACCTGGACGACTGGCTAATCCCGGCAAGGTCAAGGGAACTCGCCGTCGATCATACGCCGAGGACCGTGCGGTTGCTCACAGAGCTAGGGTTCGCCATCAACTACCCCAAATCCCACCTGGTTCCATCGCAAGTAGCACTGTTTTTGGGAGTGAAGCTCGATACAGTGGAGCAATTGGCCTCCCCCTCAGAGGAGAGGACCAAGACCATCCTGGGCAAGGTGCGGCGCCTGTTAGCCACGGACGTGGCCAGGGTGAGGTTCATCAAGTCCCTTCTCGGGATGATGTCCTCATGTATCTACATTGTGCCCCTTTGCAGACTTCGGTTGCGTCCGCTACAGGAGTTCCTCGACGCCCGCTGGTTTCAGGCGAGGGGCTGCTTCGAGGCAGGATCCCTCTCGACAAGGAGTTCCGTCGGGCGATCCTATGGTGGGGCACCTGGGCTCACCTTACTGCAGGCACGGACTTTCAAACCCCAGCGTTTCAGGAGAAGGTGTCTACGGACGCCTCTCTGGAGGGTTGGGGGGCCCACACCGGAGATCTCCACGCAAGAGGCCTTTGGCTCCCGGAGGATAGGTCTCTTCACATCAACATCTTGGAGCTCCGAGCAGTCTTCTGGGCGCTCAAGTCGTTCCTCCTGTCCCTCAAGGACAAAGTGGTGAGGATCTTCACCGACAACACCACCACAATGTTCTACATACAGAAGAAGGGGGGCACCAGATCCCCAGCACTATCCAAGGAGGCCCAGGATCTGTGGCACTGGGCCGTCGCCCAGGGAATGTTTCTGGTTCCCTTCCACCTGGCAGGAATAAAAAACACCATCGCCGACTCACTCAGCAGGGAGCTGCGCTCGTGCCACGAGTGGGAACTGCGCCAGGATCAAGTGGATCGACTCTTCCAACGATGGGGCAAACCCCAGATTGACCTGTTCGCGACGGCGACGAACTCCATGCCAGAGGTTCGCCAGCAGGTTCCCACAGCCGAGGAGCATGGGCGATGCTTTCTCGTTCCCTTTGGACAGCCTGTTTCTATACGCGTTCCCTCCGTTGCCGCCTCATCAACCAGCTCAAGAATTCCAGGTGCATGATGATCCTCGTCGCACCCGCGTGGCCGAGGCAGATCTGGTTCCCGGACCTTCTGGACTTGTCAAAGTCCCCGCCAGTCAGGCTGCCGGTGGGCGCGGATCTTCTCTCCAGAGAAGGAGGCGCCATTCTCCACCACGACCCACAGTCGCTGAACTTGCAGGCCTGGCTCCTGCAGCACTAGAGTTTGGAGGGTACAATATCCCAGCTGATTGCAGAGAGGTTCTTGCAAAGGCCAGGGCGTCCTCAACTCTCAAGTGTTACGGTCATAAATGGAAGAGGTTCTCATTCTGGTGCTGCGAACAGAAGATTAACCCTCTGCGAATTACGGCCCCTCAAGTGCTGCCGTACCTGCTGTCGCTGGCTCACGCCTACATAAAAAGACATCTGGCTGCCATCTCCCGATATACCAGGACGACGGGACGGGACGGGAGTCCTTGTGGTCTCATCGCCTGGTGAAGGAATTTATGAAGGGACTATTCCGATCATTCCTGCGAAGGCTCCTGCCCCGGCGTGGGAGCTTAATTTGGTGTTGACCAGGCTCATGGGAGCCCCATTCGAGCCTATGCATTCGGCGCCTTTGAAGTTCCTGTCATGGAAGACAGCGTTCCTCGTGGCCATCACCTCTGCACGACGAGTGGGAGAGATTCAGGCCCTATCTTGCAAGCCTCCATACTTGACTTTTCATGACACAAGGATGGTGCTGAGGACGCACCCCTCCTTCATGCCCAAGGTGCCGTCGGACTTCCACCTCAACTAGCCCTTGCTGTTACCAGTTTTCTTTCCGTCGCCTTCGATGCCGGCCGAGAGGACTTTGTACTCGCTGGATGTAGCTAGAGTGCTGAAGTTCTACGTGGACCGCACAAAGCGTTTTCGGGAGACGTCACAACTGTTTGTGAACTTTGGGTCTGTGAATCAAGGGAAGGCTTGCTCGAAGACTTCCATTTCCAGATGGCTCCGGCTGAATCATGCATTGTCACCGGTTGGCAAACCGACCGCTGCCTGGCCGTCTGAGAGCCCATTCGACCAGAGCGATCGCTGCTACCACGGCGTTCCTGTCTGGTGTGCCCCTGCTGGACATCTGCAGGGCTGCTACCTGGAGGTCGACGCACACCTTCACAAGATTCTACTGCGTCGATCGGGACTCCAGGGAAGAGTCCAGGGTCGGCCAAGCAGTGCTGCGCAACCTGTTCGCTTAAGGTGAGCCTGGTGAGGAGGTAAGAGATGCTTAATGTTGAGTTGTTGTATTGCTTAATGTTGAGCCTGTTGCCACCTCCCGTGGTTGTGCATGTGTGTACTGCTAAGTATTCTTTTATTCATGAGCATGTGAATCCATGCCAGACCCATGCTGGAGAAGGAACAAGTTACTTACATGTAACTGTTGTTCTCCAGCATGGGTCTGGCATGGATTCACATGCGAACCCTCCCACCTACCCCTCTGCGGCTCTTCACTTGGTCATACTGCCACTTGGCATGTTACCAAATCTGAGGATGGCTGCCAGAGGCGGGGCTTAGGGAGAGGGCAGTCATTGGCTGGGGGCAGTATGATCCAGAGATCAGTGATTGGTTACTACTAAGGAAGACAGATCAGAAACAAAACTGATACTGATTTTTTCTTTACCAAGGATTCCCAGCCTGACGACGGGGAATATTCATGAGCATGTGAATCCATGCCAGACCCATGCTGGAGAACAACAGTTACATGTAAGTAACTTGTTCCTTAATCAAAATCTCTGGCAATACCTTGGAGTTTCCATTCCATTGTTTTTAGTCTAAGCCGTATCAGAAGGGACCAAACATGCAAGAATATTGGGCCTACTACCCAAGTGAACAGTCCAACCTGTACTGCTGGGCCATGTGCACACTGCATAGGAACACAAACATCCCTCGTCATGTTTCAGACTTGTTGGGCCTAATGGTGAAATGCAGCTTGCTTCCCTGGTCATAACCAGGAGTATGATGTCTGCGGCTGCTTATGATCCTGTCCAGAATGCGTGTGACCAGTTCAGGACGGACTGTCCCCTTTTGCAGTGGAGCCAGCTCTCATTTGTGTATGGAGTCTGCTCTTCTACTGGCACAGTTGCTGAAAATACAGGCACGCACCACAGTGGGGAAATATGGTGGAGCCAACACTATCGTTTTTCAACAGACATGGGAGAGGGGTAGTCCACCCGGCTATTGAGTTTTATGGCAAACCGGCTATCCCTGCCACCCTTTATGTCTCAGAGCTATGGGCTAATACAAACATTATTAGCTCCCCTGTTCTGCCCCCACCACTCATCTACATCTGGAACTTGATGTACGCCCATTTGGTGACCAAGCTTCTCTCTCCCCATCATTGTGTTGGGTTGAGTGAGGCTTTGGCGCTCAAACAAACTGATGAAGTATTTAGATGCGTTGAAACATATCTTTGACCTTAAGGGTGGTAAAAGCATTCTGTGGGTAGCCGATGTTAAACGTCTGTGTGAACTTAATGAGGCCAGACTGTGGGAGGAGCCGCAAAACCTAGATAAGGCGACTTGCAGAAGAATTAAGAAGGCAGCCATTGCCAACTCGAGGAAAGAGATGATTGAAAACGCAGGTTGACTGTACTGTGGTGCGATGTATCTTAGCTCTCAATTTGAATTTGGTCTAGAAAGGTAACTTAATTATTTATCCCCCCATATGCAAGATCACACTTGGTTAGATTGCGGTTTGGGATTTTGCAGACAGCTACTTTAACCAACCGCTGGGCTGGGGGCGGCTAAAATGTTTGCCTTGTATGTGGTCTGGGTGATGAGACGGTGGTTCACTTCCTGTTTTTGTGTGCTGTTTGAAAACCACTTGGAGTGAGATATCTACGACCTTTGCTCAGGGAAGATGGTGTCCGTTCCAGCATTGAGGCACTGGAATTATGTAAAGGAACCACAAACCCCTATATTGTAAGCTGTGTTGCTGAATATGTTCACAGAGCCTAGTTTTTAAGACGAAAATGGAAGAGACCAGTGACCGAGGAAACATTATATTGAATTTACTTGAATATGTAACATGGATGTTATTTATTTATATGACGAATTGACATGGAGACCAATCATTGTTATTAGTAAGAGGCAGTAGGGCTGCGATTATAATCTCCATACTGGACTGTAAAAAGAGCCTTGATTTAGCTTTTTTTGTTTTTATTATGTACATTGCACTTTACCACATGTATTCTTTTGACTTGTAATGAATTTTGATTGCGTTTTGAAATTCGTATTCATGTATGCTTTACGTCTGTGACTTTTATGGCATTTTTGCTGATTAAAGTTTATTGATGATGATGAAAATACAATGTAGTTGAAATCTGCTCAGAGCATTTGCCAGTGCTTACAATAAATTCAACGTTTTCATCCATCACTTTTGAGTGTTGCTTTGTGGAGTGGTGCTGTGTCTTTCACTGTTGACAAAGTGCTTTGCTTCCCCATTACTGTGATGATGTTTTTCCTGTGTCCTCAGGCTCAGCGTTTAATGAAGAAGGTAGGAGTTGAAGGTCTCATACTGACAGAGCATGAGATGAACATTGCATCCCACCTGGTAAATCCCAGAGACATTAAGGTGAGGATTGGTATGTGAGGAAGGGACACTGAGCGTAGGGTGGCTGAACAGCCATTCAGGGAATGGGATGTGGAAATAACTGCCAGTTAGGCTACAGATACTAGTGTTATTGGCAGTCAGAGAATATGGGGCATATTATAAAAGATTTCTAGGGTTTGATATGTTTTGGTGACCCACCTCCAACCACCCAATCATGGTTTGTAGACATTCCAATTCAGTGTCTTCAGGATGTTGACAAATGCTCTTCACCTCTCTGGACCCTGCACTGTGCAGGTCAGCGGCAGAGTGCTGCCAGCCGCGTCTAATATATCTTCCTGTGACTAGACTAACTTTAATTTCGGATGATTTTTCTATCCGTATCTGCATCTCTCTTTTAGGTGACCTGGAAGGACATTGCTGGCTTGGATGATGTCATTGAAGAGCTGCAAGACACTGTGATCCTACCGTTCCAAAAGAGGCACCTGTTCAAGCATTCTAAGCTTTGCCAACCCCCTAAAGGTAATTTATGGGGCCTAAAATACAAAAAAGGAAACCTGTGATCTCCCGAACTCAGAAAATGAGAACTAGTGCCCTCGTAAACCCCGGAAATGATACCTATGGTCTCCGTATACCAACATACTACATGCCCCCTTACCCTACCCAAACTAAAACTAGTACATAAACATCCCTAAAGTATATGCATATACAATAGTTGGACACACAGGGTAGGAGTACTTCGTAACAAAAAGGACCAAAGCTCTAGCACGGGTTACTTATCAGGTAGAACCCCAGAAGCATTTCAGTTTGCGCAGCTATTCCCCAGTCTATCAGTCACAAGTACCCTGGCGGGTGTGTCAGCCAATCAGGTCACTTCAAACCCAGGCTGAATTGCACAATTCAAACCTGGGCTCCGAGCAACCCGGGCGCCCGATGGACCTGCCAGCCGTTTTCCCTCCCACTTCATACAACTTCCCTAGTCTTTCTCCCGTAAGTATTTGTGAGATAGAATGGGTCACATGCTTGCCCCTTCTCACAGTTACATTGCTCACATCACCCTGCAGGTTGCCCTTCGGTGGTAATGGCAATAACCACCTGTTCTGGGGCCTGATATGGGTGGTAACACTGCTGGTGCTTGGTGTTAAGGCCTGAGCAAATAACTTGGGCCAGACCTTTTACCACCCTGTTCAGACCCCAGAACAGGTGTTTATTGCTTAATTGTAATGTTGGAATGTCTTGGGCCACTGTGAACAATGAATCTGAAGTGGACCTTAACTGCAGTTGTAGTGCTTTATGGCTTTATACCAGTTACGCCCCCTCTGCTTCTCTTTGGGCCTGTAACTCACCTTTGGGCCAGTAACACTTGCTGCAGCCATCTCTTCAACGTTGGAATCTCTAAATCCTGTGATGCAGCAACCCTCACATACTTTACTTTTTCGTTGAAAGTTATCCCTTGATAAACTACTTGGAACCTGTCAGTGAGCATGGAAGGTCACCCACCAAAGTCCAGACTTTGGCAGAGACCAAGATGACAGGTGCTCCTTGAGACCTGCCCCAGTGATGGTAAACAGGAATTGCAGACAGTGCCTCCTTGGATTTGGATTTTAAAAGCAGGGACCCAAGCGGAATATAACCAGTAGGAGGAGAACTGAGTTGAATGAAAAGTCTAATGAAAGTAGAAAAACAACCAAAGTATCAAGTAGTTAAATAATTCAGAATCTAAGAGAGCAACCAAAACTGATTTGCAGAGTAACATATAAAAATCCCTTAAATGGTTATTACCATCTCAGGCTGTTCATCATTACCATTAAAAATACTTCTTTCAAATGGATTGTGTCCTCCAACGTATTCCTCATCTTTGACATGTAGTGTACACAGCTCAGCTGCTTTGGACGTTTTTCGGCAGAGGGCGCCCCGTGTCGATCGTGTCAGGTCGATGTCCCTCGAAGGCCTCGGTTGAGGGTGACATCAGGTGCTATAAGTAGCACGCACGGCGTCCGTTGTCTCAGTTCCATTTTTTTCTGCAAATGTGTTTGCTTTGTGAAACTCGGCTCGCCTCATACTTTATAGTATTTGCTGTGAAGTTCTTTGGAATTACACCTCGGTCCGGGTTCAAGAAATGCTGGGACTGCGGATACAAGATTTCCATCACGGACCTGCATTGTGTCTGCCTGTGGTGCCTTGGCGGGAGCCATGACACGGATACATGCTCCAAGTGCCAGTCGATGACTGGAAAGGCCTTGCGGGAACAAAAGGGGAAATTCAAGGTAGGCAAGGTGTCCAAGCCCCACAAGTCCCGACCTGCTGGGCCTTTGACCGATGAGTCAAAAGGTGACTCTACTCAGAGGAAAAAGGCTGAGCGTTCAATTTCCAGGAGTGGTTCCCGCCACTCGTCCTCGTCGAAGCGCTCGAGGAGAAGGCCCTGCCGGTCGCCTTCCTCGTCGTCTTCAGACGGCACCCCGAGAGGGTGAGCTGCCCGTCCAAACATCCAACGCCCGCTGAGTGGGAAGCTTTCTGTGTGAAAATGCTTGACATTTTCAAAAAGCAGGGCAGTGCCCCGTCCGCACCTTCTGTTAAAGCTGGCAGGGAACGGTCTCGGCTGGATACTCGCGCGCCCTCGAGCCCGGGTAAACAGCGCGATCATCATCGGGAGCCTTCGAGGACTCATTCGGACAAGGTACCCAAGGATCGCTCGAGACGTGAAGCAAGGGCACAGTTTTCGTCTCCATCGAAACCGTCAAAAGCCTCAATGCCATCGAAGCCGTCGACGCCACGCCAGTCGATATGGCCTGTCGGGTCTTCCACTCCAGTCAGCGCCTCAATGTCTTCAGAGCCGTTGTTGCCGACTCCAGTGGCGCCGTCAGTGCCAAATTTACCGGCGCAACCCCTGGTAACTGAACCTCCTAAAAAGGCGGTGTCTAAGTCAAAGTTGTCGACTTTGAAGCCTCTGGCTGTGTTACCTGAGAAAAGGTGTACTCCTCGGCCAAAGAAAGGCTCTAAGTCCCTCACCTCCATTTTTGAGGAGGAACATTCTGATGAGGGTGAGGCTCCTTTTGGTCTCCAGTTTGGGACCCCTAATGTGCCAGAATACTTCATCTCGGAGGAGAGTAGGATGCAGGATCATTGTGATATCTTGCATAATCCAAGTGGTATTGACACTTCTCCTGAGCTGGAGCTCGGCAGACCTGACCCTGGGGAGCATGCCGACTCCTCTTACCGACACCTTATGTTGAGAGTTGGGAAGTATTTAGGCTGGTCCAAGACTACTGCCCACTATGATCAGGATGATCTTACAGATATTTTGGATCAGAGTCCTCCTACAGATCCCATATTGCCATTTCATGTGGCTCTACAGAACAGGGTGGGCAAAAATGGGTAAACCCTGGAGACTAATCCGGCGGTGAACAAGTCTCTGATCAGAAAATACTGCCCCTCCAATAGCGACCTCGGCAATCTGTCATCTCAGCCCATTCCTGAGAATGGTCCAGGCAGCCATGGCTACCTCGAAACAGGCTGCGTACCCTACCATGCCTCCGGATAGAGACGAATAAGCGCGTGGATAGATGAGCACTCAAGGTATTTTCAGCTGGGAGTATGATGTTGAAGGCAGCCAACTCGTCCTGTGCCTTGGTAAGATTTTCGTACACTCTGTGGGATTGCATATCTATGGCGGCTGAGCAAATACCCGAAGGGGAAGCAAGGGACGGCTTCCTGGCTCTTGTTAAGGATGGCAAGGAACCCATGTGTGAATCATTTCAGTCTGGGTTGGATGTTGCAGACAGTGTCAGCAGGTCCATGACTACGAGCACCGTAATACGCAGATTTGCGTGGTTGCGGAAGACTGGTTTTGCACCGGATGTGCAGGCTAGACTTGAACATTCTATTTGACGGGTCTCACCTTTTTGGTAGCAAGGCCGACGAGAGCTTTGAGAAGCTGCAGACCTCTAAAGCAGCCGCCAAGTCTTTGGGGGCCGCTGTTCGGCAGCCTCAGCCTTTTTGTCCTAGCGGACAGCAGAGGGGTAGACCTTTTCTCTACTACTCTTCATTTGGAAGGGCGAGAGGAAAGGCCAGTCAAAGAGGCCAACGTGCGTTTCCTCGCGGTGGACGAGGTAGAGGTGCCAAAGCCGCTCAAGCAGCAGCATATTTGCCATCAGGCTCTGCTACTGCCGCTTCAAAACCGCCCTGAGGCCTTCAGTCACACCTCACCGGTGGGGAGCAGGCTGTCTTAGCATCAAAAAGAATTGGAGCCATTACTTCGGATGCTTGGGCTCTAGAAATAATAGCCCACGGGTACTGCCTTCCTTTTCTACGGAAGCCTCACGGCAATCCACCGGGAGTACACTCTTTGAGGGTTCCAGATCCGCTCCTTGTGCAGATAATATTAACCCTGCTAGTGAAAGGCGCTATGGAACCGGTGCCTGTAGCGGAGAGGATCAAGGGTGGGTACTCCCCTTATTTTTTGATTCCCAAAAAGGACGGGGTTCTGAGACCCATCTTGGACTTGAGATAATTGAACAAGTTCCTCATCAAGGACAAATTCAAGATGGTCACTCTTTCTCAGATCCTTCAGACCCTCCAACTTCAGGATTGGTTGGTGTCATTGGACCTTCAGGATGCTTATTTTCATGTGCCGATCCATCTCAAGCACAGGAAATACCTGAGGTTCGGCCTTGGCGGCTCACACTATCTGTTTAGAGTCCTGAAATTCAGGTTGACCTCCACCCGAGGTTATTCACCAAACTGATGGTGGTAGTGGCAGCTCATCTCAGGAGAGGGGGAGTCACGTCTGCCCCTACCTGGACGATGGGCTGATCAGGGCGCGTTCTCCCGAACAAGCCTTGGATCATCTCAACGTTACCTGTCATTCCCTTCACAGACTGGGCTTCTCCCTCAATTTCAAGGAGTCCCATATGACACCTTCCCAATGGCTCCATTACATCAGGGCTGTCTTAGACACGTCCTTGGAAGTGCTCACCACCCAAGGTGATGGCTCAAAATATTCTCCAGATGGTAGCCAAATTTCAGAATGCCCAGAGTCTTCCGGTCTTCGAATTCTTAAGGTTGCTCGGCCTCATGGCATCCTGCATTTTTGTGGTGCCAGAGGCCCGCCTGAGAATGAGGATCCTTCAATGGGCGCTCAGGACTTGATGGTCCCAATTCTTAGGCAAGATGTCGGATCGCCTTCAGGTTCAGGTCAGGGTTTCACAGGATCTTCTGTGGTGGGCCTGCGAGGAGAACCTCATGAAGGGCAAACCTTTTTGCCAGCCATGGCCCGAGGTCACTATAGGGACGGACGATTCCCTCACAGGGTGGGGAGCTCACGCCAACCATCTGACCATCAGCAGTTGTTGGTCTCCATCGGACTCCAAACTACACATCAATCTTTTGGCGCTGAGAGCAATCGGGCTAGCACTGAAGGCTTTCCTGCCATCTGTACGTGGGAAGAATGTCCTAATAATGACGGACAACACGATGGCCATGCATTAACTCAACAAGAGAGGGGGTGTAGGGTCAGTACCACTGTGCAGAGAGGCGATGCAGCTCTGGTTCTGGGCAATTCAAGAAGGAATCTCCCTAGCAGCAGTTAATCTGGCCGGAGAGGAGAACAAAGTGGCAGACCCTCTGAGCAGGCAGAGCGTAGTCTAGCACGAGTGGGAATTAGCTCAGGAAGTCCTTCAAGAGGTCTTTGCCCCACAAGTGGATCTGTTTGTGACTGGTGCCAAGCGGAAGTGCGAGCAGTACTGCTCAAGGGAATTTCCTCTGAGAGGAGCTCTAGGAGATGCGTTTGTGATGGATTGGGAATGCCTGCTACTTTACGCGTTTCCTCCAGTCCCCGTCATTCCTCAAGTTCTTCGGAGGTTAAGAGGGTCGGGTCCCACATGATCCTAGTTGCTTCAGATTGGGCCAGGAGATTGATACCCGGATCTTCTGGACATGTCCATCTGTCTTCTGATGCAGCTTCCCCAAAGACAGGATCTTCTCTCACGAGGTAGGTCGGGTTCTCCATCCAGAGGTCAAGACTCTCAACCTTCATGCATGGTTTCTGAAAGGTTGAGATACAAGGATTGGGACCTCCCGGATGATGTAATGGAGGTGTTGCTTCCCGACCGGCAACAAAGTCTCAGTACCATTTCTGTTGGAATAGGTTCTGCGACTGGTGCAGAGAAAATACTGTTAATCCTTTTCATTGTTCAACTCCGGACGTTCTATCGTTTTTGCTTTCTTTAGCCCTCAAGGGTCTTCAGGTGGGGACCTAGCAGCGCTCTCAATCTTTAAGTGCTCATCCGAGGAATGCTCTTATTTTAAGATTCCTTTGGTCACTGAATTTCTAAAGAGGCTCACAAATGTGTTCCCGCCTTCAGCGTTTCAGCTTGAAGTATCAAGTTTCTGATGGGTGCTCCATTTGAACCATTGAACTCATGTCCATTGCGATTGTTAACCTTTAAGAGTGTTCTGTTGGTTGCTCTTACATCTGCACGTAGAGGGAGCGAGTTGAAGGCACTTTCTTCCAAGCCCCCTTTACTGTATTACACAGGGAGAGGGTTGTGTTGAGACAGACCCTCCTTTCTTCCTAAGGTACTTTCAGACTTTCAATTGAGTCCGGAAATTGTATTACCTGCCTTCTATCCTCCTCTGCATCCTAGTAAGGAAGAGGAAAGGCTTCATAGGTTGGACCCTAGGAGAGCTTTGAGCTTTTATATTTCCAGAATGTCCAAGGTGAGAGTGGACGACCAGCTCTTTGTGGCATATACCGGCACAAACTAGGCCAGGTTGTGTCTAAACAGACCTTGTTAGGTGGATCATCCTCACTATTTCTGAATGCTATACTTTGGCGGGCAAGGTCCCTCCTGAGGGCTTGCGTGCTCATTCAACCAGAGGCATGGCTACGTCGACAGCCCTGCAAAGGGGTGTCCCTTTAAAGAACATATGTGATGCTGCAACGTGGTCTTCGATACACACGTTTACCAAGCATTTTTCCCTTGATACTTCCCATACTCAGGTTGTGGCGTTTGGTAAGGCAGTCCTTTACTCTCCCCCTTAAGTGCCAAGGACGAGTATACTCATACTTTTTGCATAGACTTCAATAATAGCCTGGCACTTAAGGGGTTAATTTCAATCGTGCCAAATTCTTCACCCTGCTCCACTCATGCATACTGCTTTGGGAGTCTGGCAAAGATGAGGAATAGGTTGGAGGACACAATCCATTCGAAGAACAAATTGGTACCATTCTTTCGACTGGATGTTCCTCCAACGTATTCCTCATCGCCCTCCCAACCTACCCCTCTATAGAATTTCCCATGCTATTACAGCTTTCGTTCACTGAGTACGGTCAGGCCCGCTTTGTGGCCACTTCTTCTACACGAGGAGGGTGGAAAAAAACCAGAACAGAGGCAACGGGTGCCTTGCGTGCTACTTATAACATCCGATGACGTAACCCTCGACGGAGGCCTTCAAGGGACATTGACCCGACGCCATGGACGCAGACCGCCCTCTGCCGAAACATTTCAAAAGTAGCCGAGCTGTGGGCACTACATGTCAAAGATGAGGAATACGTTGGAGGAACATCCAGTCGAAAGAACATTACTAGGGGTAAGTAACTTGTTCTTCTAACAGCAAGAAAACCACTGCTTTAGTGAGTGCTCAGAATTTAAATTCATAACTCTAATCTACATGATGTATCATCTGCTTGTGGTAGCAAAAACAGAAATTGAAGCTGCTGCTTAACCTGAAATTTCCCAGGTGCAAAGCTCCTCTAAAACCAGGAAAGTCCCTGAATCAGAAATGGAATACTTCACAATGCTTTTGTTATCTGAACTAAACAGCATAAAAGCTTCTGTAAGCTGGTAATGGGTGCACACGCCAGTTAACGCTGATGGCTCTTTTGTGCAGCCTTCCATGAAGAAATCCCAGGGACAGAAGATGGTTATTGAAGGGCAGAACAGTGTGGAACGAGCAAACAAGCCACCCTGTAGATTCCTTAGCAGGCGGCCAAAGGAGATTTAGATCAGGTGCCCATTGTGTTCTATGAGTGCTTATTCAATGTGTCTCTTTTGGGTGTGAACCAGATCGTCTTTATGTCCTTTCTTGAAGGTGAATAGTATTATTTACAGGCACAGGTCATTATTTTGTGGGTGCAAATGTGCAGGACATGTTTTCACAAAGAAAAAAGAAGACAGTGAGTCAACTGTTAGGCTGAGCCTCACATCGTCTTCCTCGCAGAGCTGGGTTACCTGGATGTCAGTTCCGGATGCTTCTGGAGTCGTCCACTGTGTCCCCGGGGTGCGTCCCTAGACTGGTAGACTGGCAGCATGGAAGAGCCCCCTTCATGACAGCATAGATTGAATATAACGGAACCACCAAGAAGAGGTCCCTCCCAATGCTATGCAATGCAGCCGTCGCCAGGTGAGTATCACCAGGACAGTGCAGACACTGTTAGTAAGTGGGCAATGGGGCATGAACCCCAGAAAAGTCAGGGGTTCTGAGAAAAGTCAGAGGAAAGGTGCCAGAAGAGCAGAGGGATAAAAACTAGGAGCCAGGAGGGCCAATAACTAGGCAGGAGAGGGAAGCAGCTGGAGAAGCAACCAGGAAGGACAGGAGTCGAGAGGCTAGACAAGGTTGCGAGGCATGGCCTGTCTCCTCACAGGACACAAGAGTATTGCGATGCTCCAAGCCTGGCTATATTGCAATTGGGCCTTATTGTTTGGTGAGATCCATGGCATCATTTCGCCCGAGTGCGGTTTTGTAACCCTCTCACAATGACACTGGACTATGTACCGTCCCATTATTAAGAGTGAAATATCATTCTTTTGTGGACGTTATGTACTTGATAAGTTCGGGGAAGCCTAGGTAATAACTATTTAAACGTCATCGTGGTGCATGCTTTATTCTGTTGCTTTTCACTTCTATGAGAAGCGATGAGTGATCTGAGATGCCCCTAGCGAGAAACCTTGCTGATATTGCTTTATGTGCATCTTGTCAGGGCACAAAGCAATAATCGTTCTGAGACATGGATGCATGAGTCCCAGAGTGAAACGAGAAGCCAGGCTTGTGTGGCTGTAAGTCGCCCCATATATCACTCGGGCCAAGTGCTGTCGCAAAGGTGCTTAGTTTCGTATATCTATCGCAATTCCTACTGCACAGATTGTGTTCGGTCCGGGGCCTCATCCCTAACTTCATTAAAGTCCTCCCTAAAACCTAGATATCAGCTTTATGACTAAAAGCAAATTGTGAATATCATCTACGAGTTCCATTGATAGTGGTAGAGGGACATAAATTGCAAGTATGCCCAGAGTAGCCCCCACATAGTTCTCCAATCAGCAGCATAAAACTACTTTGTGGGTCTTGCTGCACTTTCAATAATTTAAGAGGCAGACTTTTAGGAATTAATACTTAAACTCCTCTAGCTCCTTTAGAAAATCCAGCATGTATTGAGGTTTTATAGTTTGATCTCCTAAAGAGATTGCAGTTTGAGATTGTCGTGTGTGTTTCAGTAAGGAGGGCCATGTCTGGGGTGTATCTATTAAGGAATTGTAGAACACGCCTTCTGTTATTAGTACCTAATAGGTTTACAATCCATGTTGTAAACTTTAGGAGTCTCTCGGTGTCATTAGTGCCCATTCAGGTTTGGTGTGAGGCTTCGAGGGACGTTGCCCAAATGTTCAGCTGTCCCATAGAGGAATTTGTGAGGGGTCAGAAATGAGAGACGGACACAAAGTTGTAATGTTCGCAACATTAGACATTTTATTAAAACAAAAAGGTTTTGGAAAAAGGCATTCTTATCCCTATCCAAATGAGTTTTCCTACCTATGAAATCAAAACTAGGGAATAGTCAGTCCCTTGGTCCAACTTAAACTGTCCTTGTTTGTTTGTTTGTTTGTTTGTTTGTTTATATTGCGCACCAGACCCCGGGGTATTCAGGCGCAAAGGCAGAAAGAGGGTTGTTCATCTTAGGTTACATGTTACAAATAAACAAGGATTACAGCTACGGTTACAGTGCTGTAAACATGTAGTGTCAAATAATCATAAAGGTATGACCCTAACACTAAAAATTAACACCAAAATGTGCAAGGTAAATGCCTTGGTTTTAAACTTAGAAAAATAAGTGCAAAAACCAAGCATATAAATCCAACAGAACAATCCTTGGATCCAGGGGATAGTTCCCTTGCCCTGAATTGTTTCAGGTATAAAGTGTTCAGTTCAAACAATAGTTCCTTAGGAGTGGTAGAAATGTCTCTTTCATATAACACCTCCTTAAGATAAAATATTTTCTTCCCAAACAAATGATGATTTTCAAGGATGGTAAAGTGTCTCTTGGCAACTTCAGAAAGGATGTTCTTAGCACTTTCTCAGGGATGATGAAAACATTATCCTCCCCAAACAATGATTCCCCAAGAGTAGTGGTATTGTCTTTATACAACACTTCCTCAAGAATGTCACAGTATCTTTTCAAAGTAATTTATGGTTTTTGTCAGGATGGCGGGAAAAGTGTCTTTCACTCAACAATTTATTGATGACTATTTCCTTGTATGCTCCCTTACCAGGAACTTGTTTCACAGTGTATTTTCTCCTTTTACTTTGGCTGGATTACCTGGTGTACTCCCCTGCCAGGTATCCCCCTTTCTGAGCTTGAAAATCCCTGGTATACCCTCTTGCCAGTTATCTCTCCCCCCAAAGATTTGCTGCCTGATGCAAAACTTCCACCATGTGGTCTTAGACTGCTTTCCCTTCTGGGTTTGACAAACCCCTGGTGTACTCTCCTGTCGGGTATCGCCGCTTCCCCAAAGGTTCACTGCCTGATGTAACACCTTCAGCAGGTCTTCTCACAATCTTTCAATTAACTGTCTTTCCAGAGTAGAACACAGTTGTTACTACTTCACTGTTTTATGCTCCACTGGCTTCAGCTACTACTTGTTCCAACATCCCCTATACTGCCATCCCTTATATGGGGGCTTGGTCAAGTTTTGCTCTTCGACTTAATACCGTTCATTGACTTGTGGCAATGCTTGTTCCAATCTTCCCCATATTGACCTTTAATATATGAAGAGTTGTATACATTTTGCCATTCAGTTACTTCACTAGTAATGTTCATTTGCTTTTGGTGATGTTTACTCCAATTTTCTGCATATTGGCATCCCTCACATGAAGACTTGTGTAAACTTAATCTTTCAATGTTACTTGGCGAACATTCAAAACATCTTGGTAATTACTGGTACGCCTTGGGCCTTCCAGCACTCCAGGCCAGACTCGGCAGTGTTTCTTGACATCCCGACCTTTGGCGTACTGCTGCTGCAATGTTCGAACGCTGAGGAAGCCGACCCCACTCTGCAGACATCTCTCCTGCCCTCCTGCTGCACTCACTCTTGCCGGCAGAAAGATGGCTCTGCAGCGCGATCGCACTCTCGCCGGCCCTCTTCTCACTGCCGGCTCCTTCTCGGTCCCCGCTCTGCTTCTGCTATGCCGGTCTCTCTCCACTCCAGTAGGAAGTACCTGCCTCCTTCAGCATAGCTTGCCCGAGCGTGTCTATCTCAATTTCTGCTTCCCGCTGCGCCCGCTCTGCATTCCTCCTCTCCTTCTGCTGCCTTTAGCTCCAAAAGCACACAATTTCTAAATGTCCTGCACAGCTGACTGGTATCCCAACAACTAGTCAATACATTCAGCTTGTGTTTCTTGCACCTCATAAACTCTCCTCCTCTTCCTCCTCCCAGTACTAGTTTTCTGGTACTTGGGGTCCATTGAAGATTGAGGCTTTGTTAAGTTATGCTTTGGATTTACATTCAGGCCAAGATGGTTAGACCTAGAAGATGTTATGTGAACATCACGTGTACATGAAGTGTGAATGTCATCCTGCCTAGAGTGTCTAGCAAGAAGAGGTCTTTAGATGGCTTTGAGTTTTATTGTTAGAAGGATTGGTATACTGGCATTATGCCATTAAGAAATTGGGGATTAGAAGATCATCTTCACATGAAAGATGGCCATACAGCATTTTTCCTGATGGGGTTACCACTTCTCCCGACAGCCATCTCCACCCATGTGATCCTCCCTCATAATACCACCTCAAGGGTCCAGATCAGGTAGCGGCTGCCGTCCGCTGGCCACATTGGAGGAGATTTTAGGCTGAGGATCAGTGATAACTTCACAGGATTCATCACAGATTGTACAGTCTATGTTCTGTGTTCTTTCGAGTGAGATGTACAAATCAAAACGTGTCAGAAAAATAAACACCCCAACACCCCTCCCCATACTCCACCCCAACTTGAAGTACCTGTTGCCCAAACATTGTAATTAAACAATTACTACTAACCGTCAAACCTGCAAAACAGAAAAGGTTAAGTAGGGGGTCAGCACTATACCTCTGTCGAAGCCGTGCAAATCGGGCTTGGCCTTGGTGTCAAAAACCAGTGTATATATTGTCGTGCCCAACATCAGTTGAGAAATGAGTCCTCGAGCCCTCGGGCTAATCAAACCATGTTCCTGGATTGCCTCTGCTTCGTCTGCCAGAGAAGAGCCATCTAGCTCATGGGGCTGGGTGGGCTGCAGTGGCAATTGTGAGAAGCCAGAAAGTTTCTCAGCCACTAGTCCCCAGGGATCTGTCATCCAGGTTGCCAGGACACAGCCATTGTTTTTGGATCAAGTTCCTGGGGGTGGACTACCTGTGTGAGGGGTCTTTGGGAGTGGGACAACGGATGGTGAGACGCAGTATTCCTTTCCCTAGAAAACCTTTACCCCATCCTACCAGGTAGGATATTTAGGAACTCTACCCTCTCCCCCCCTCCCCATTTACAACACAAACACTTTCACACGGACAGCCCACTATGAGAGACAACAGCCTTGACACCAAACCGGATACCTGATGTATCCCAACAAAATGGTCAGGCGAGGTCAGGCAATTACTGACCATCACACACGCCTGACTTCCATTAAGCTTCCCGACCCAGATAAAAGGCGGAGCATGAGAACACACTCCGAGCGAGTCACAGCACACAAGGAAACAGCAGTTTCGAAATGACAGCTGAACAAGAGAAGAAAGACGACAAAACAGAAGGCGATGGCAAGGAGGGAGGTTCCCTTGACCTTTTCGACAAGGAACTGTTACCAGAACTCTCGAATAGAAAGCGCAAGACCAGGAAACCAGACTGAAGAATCCTGCATTGTGTCGGAGATACCCAGGGCCCTGTCGCGTCAATCTAGGCCGGTAGAAGCAAAAGCTGCTGTGGTACCAGCCTTGACTCCAGAACAAAGCAGCATCAGATAAATCAACACAGCTGGTGAGTTGGGGAGACTGATACAGGACCAGTCTGTGTTGAAGCCAAGGTTGCAAGCAGCATCACTGTATGGCAAGTGCTGGAACGAACATTGTTAAAACGCATGTGATAAAGGACGCAAGTAAAGTTGAACTGGTGATGAGTGATTGAACTTTCAAAGTAAGATATAATCTCTTTGACAGAGACGTCCGGCACCACTTGGGTGTTCAATCGAAGGTCTCGGTAAGGTATCCAGCTGAGAAGTGGCAAAAGTGAAAGTGAGAATGAAAAAGAGAACGCGTAATTGCAAATCGAAGCGATCCTGCGACAGGTTCAGCAAAATCCCTCGCACAGTCTAAAGTCTTCAATTTTGGAAGTAAAGAAAGCTTGGAAAAGTAGATAAAGTTGGTCCGAGCCCAGTGGAGGGAGATCAATTGAAAGCTTTGTGTTAAAGTGGGTCTGAGCCTGGCAGAGGGGGACCCGGAGTGAATCAGTAATAACTTGAGAAGTTGTATATGTGAAATCCTAAGAGGATTGGAACTTTAACGTTTGTCGTGTTGCATCAGGCCCTCTGAAATAAGAGACTTTGAATGGCAAAGAGACTTTGGCACAGAAGGCCCTGATGTTGAGGTTTTGAACTGCATCCTCATGTTAGAGAAGCCAGAGAGCGTGCCGAGCTAGAGTGTGCCGCTTTGTCCCTTGCTGAAAACTTGGGGAAGGGAAGCCAAGGGCTTGAACATCCTGACATATCATTTTTTGAACACTTTTCTTTTTGCATAACATTGTTTCCCACACTATTTGTAATTGGAAGCCAGGATTGGCAATAGGTTTATTAATATAGGCCCTTTTTATTTTGACAGACTCGACTAGGATTGCGTTATTATTTGATGGTCGTAGCTTGCTCCCATCTTTAGATTTAGGATTAGACGAGCATTTTTTCAAACCCAACTGAAGTTCAATGAACGCCCTTGAACTGTAATCACGTGTGTGTCTTACTGTTTGATACCACGCCTTCCTTACACAATGTACAGACTTGTGGCGAAGGGGTGCTGCTCCTTTGGTCCCTGGGGTTTGTTTCTGCCCCCAATATTCAGTTCAAACCAAGTCCATGCATCTCAGGGATAATTGAAGAGCTGATTGGTGCCTTGGTAATATATTTAAAATTGCGCTGGGAGGAAATTAGCATATTTGACACCCTGTACCAAGAGCTTATTTTTTTTTAACTTCTTTTTATTGTTTTCATTGCATAAAAAGAACAAAACAAAACAAAACTCAACCCCTCCCTCCCAACCCCCCATACTTCTGCCATAGCACCAGTAATCCCTCGTGTCCGTCCCTCTCGCTTCCGGAGAATCAGCTGTGGTGGTCCAACAGCTTGAGCCTTTGAGGGCGCCACTACTCCCTGAACTTCCCTTTTAAATAGGCCAAAGTCTCTCCCCAATCCGATGAAAAGTTCCCAAGGTGGTTGTTGACCGCGTAAGTAGCCCATTCCATCGATACTATTTCCCACATTTTCCTCAGCCAGTCTTGATCTGTTGGGATCTTGGGGCTCTTCCACCTCTGTGCAATGAGAGCCATCGCGGCTAACGTGAAGATGACTTTTGCCTTGGTTCGCCCTCTCCTCACCTCTTCCCCACCACCCCAATTCTCGCCTTCCCAATAGGATCTCCCGGGGGTCTTGACTGGCACCCTCCCCAAACGTCTGGTCTTGTGCCCGTAAGATGTCCCTCCAGAAGGGTCCGATAGTGGGATATTCCCACCAGATGTGAGCCGCTGTCCCCTCTTCCCCACAGCCCCTCCAGCATTCCCCGGGCGTTGCTGGGTATATCGCGTGCAAGCAGGCCGGTCTAGTGCCAGCCATAAATGTACTTATACCAGGCCTCCTGCAGCTGGACTGCTCTTGCCACCTTCGGGATCACCCTCCACAGCCTCTCCCAGTCTTCCCTTTTCATTCTAGCCCCGAGAGCTGCTCCCGTCTGCTCATATAAGCCCAGTTTGCTTTTGGGCTGGTGCTCTCCAAAAGCCTTTAGAGGTCCGAGATTACCCCTCTGGACCCTTCATGCGTCACGAGATACCGTTCAAACTGCATGCGTGTCGAATGTGGCTGCCCTCCGTACTTCCGTTGACATTACCCAATGTCTAATCTGAAATTATCTGTGCCGTTCCCCTTCGGCCACCCCGAAATCCTGCTTGCATTCCTCAAACTTTTTCACGCTTCGATCGCAAAACATATCTCTGATAGTACTACATCCCCCTCTCTCCCACTTCAGAAAAGCCCCCTTTTCCATCCCCGGGGTAAAGTCCCCATTGTTGAGGATGAGGGTGATGGGAAAGTCGTGATCCCCAGCTTCTCCGCCGCCCCGTCCCAGATTTCAATCAACCCCTTTTTTTTATAGCGCTCATGTAGAGGTGGGTCGGCCGTGACCGACGCAGAAGCCATAGAGCCTGCCCCAGGTGGTGCCGGGCCACTGCTCTGTCCATTTATACCCACTGCTTATTATATTCCTCCGAGAACCATTCCCTGATTACCATGAGCTGCGTGGCTTCATAATATCGGCGGAAGTTGGGTACGGCCAAGCCCTCCTCCCCCTTAGACGCTAACAGTAGCTGTCTGGCCAAGCGTGGCCTCTTGCCCTCCCAAATGAAATCCTTGACTGCCCTATCTAATTCCTTGAAGAACCTCACCGGAACGTGCAACGGGATGGCCTGGAATAGGTAAAGTAAACTGAGGAGAAACACCATTTTGAGTGCTGATCACCTCCCCAGCCAGGATATTCTAAGAGAACCCCACTTCTTGAGGTCTTTTTTAATTGCCGTTAACATGGGGGAATAGTTTGCCCCATACCAACCCGCTAGGTAGGGGGTGACCCTGATCCCCAGATATCATATCCCACCCGGACGCCACTTAAACGGGGATTTCGCCTTCAGTGCCACTGCCTCATTATCCCTCAACGATAGGTTTATTAGTTCCGACTTTTGAAAGTTTACTCGCAAACCTGATATTTCCCTGAATTTGGACAATAACTCCATGCTCGCCTTAATTGACCCCACCGGGTTTGTCAACGTGAGCAGCAGATCATCGGCGGCGAACGCTGCCACCTTAAGCTGACACCCCCCGAATGGTATGCCCTGAATGGTCTCCACCTCCCGTATTGCCAGAAGAAGGGGCTCCATATATATTGCGTAGAGCAACGGGGACAGAGGGCACCCCTTCTTCGTCCCACGCCTTAAGTTAATAGGATGTGACATCGCTCCATTTACTAGTATGCGTGAAGTGGGTTTTTTTATAATTCGCCTGAACCATTCTGATAAACCCTGCGCCCAGACCCATCCTCTCCATAACTTGGAACAAGAACGACCACTCCACCCAGTCAAACGCCTTTTCGACATCCAAGGCTAGGAGAATCGCTGGAGTGGTCGTCTTCAGCGTTTTCTCTACCAGATGGGCCATCCGCCAGTTGTTCTAAGCTGTCTGCCACCAGACAAGGTTTGTGTTAGGATCTTGATGAATCAATGAAGGGAGGTGCCCCTCCAGCTGCTTCGCTAATATTTTAGTATACATTTTCGCATCCGTATTTATGAGAGCGATGGGTCTATAGGAAGTACATTCTTCCGGGTCTTTTCCAGCCTTATGAATGAGTGTAATTTTGGCCTCCTCAATCGAAGGGGTAATGCTGCCCTTAGTCCCAAACGTATGGAACAACTGCGTGAGATATGGAGTCAATAAGTGGGAATAGGTTTTGTTAAAGGAAGCTGGGTAACCATCTGGGCCCGGGGGCCTTATTACGGGGGACTGACGTTATCCTAGCTCTCACCTCGTCTTCCGTGATAGTCCGTCCCAGCTCCTCCCCGATTTCCCGGGATAGCCGGGGAAGGGGCAGGTGTCATGAGCACTGCTCCCGAGAAGCCAAGTCAAGCCCAGCATCCCCGGAAGCAGGCTCACGACCCTCGTCCCCGGCTCCAGCAAACCCCTATTGGGGCCCTTTGGACCATGTCCTGGCCCCTCTGGCGCCACGCTCATAAGGAACCTCAGTCCCGGCGCCAGGGGCGCCGGGCTCATAATTCTTGCAAAGGTGCTTGGGTGGACCTACCTGTAGCAGACCATGCTGCATACTCACCTTTGCAAATGCTGGCAGGATGAAGTCCCCAGCCTTCTGCTGGGAGGAACTATTCCCTGAACTGGGACTACTTTCTTACCTGGGTGGGGCTGGTGCCACTCCTTAGCTCTGGAACACAGGAACTCTTTTACCTGGGCGAGGCTGAGGAAGAAGACACCCAATCACTCCAACACTATGTAAACCACACCCGATTGGGAAAACGTGCTTCGCGTTATTCTGCATCTGCAGCAGGACGCTCACCGAGTCAGCTCCAGCATTCCAGTGACATCTCCAGCTTCAGCTCAGCAACCTGTGGAAGAAAGACACGAGAACTATACTTACCATCCAGGAATCCAGACACCGGCAGAACCTGCAAGCAAAAGAAACATAAGGTTAGCAAGTTGCAACACGTTCGCAGCCGCGCTCGCTTACCTGATCCATCTGTGCTTTCACAGATTCTTCGCAGCCTTCTCTTCAGCAGCCTAACGGCACCTGTAAAGACAAAGAACATTATTAAGTAGGAATCGGGTGAAGGCGGCCGCATTTACTTTTCTTACCTGCTTTTGTGCGCGTATTACGATCTCTTCAACCGCAGCAGCCCGGCACCTGAAAACAAGAAAAGACATTATTTAAGTGCCATTAAAGACTGCAAGAAAGCCTAACACTTACGTGTTTCCCCACGTGCATCCGCGACTGGGAAAACGCCCGCAAGGTCCCGACACCTGCAAATAAGAAAAGAACATTGTTAGAGGTGCTATAATAAGGTCACAGATCATTATACTCACATACTTCGCACGTGCAACGGCAACGGACGAACAACGCCCGCAACATCTCAAGACCTGAAAACAGAAAACAAGGGACATTATTGAGGTGTCATTGAAATTCCCATACCTACGTACTAGCGCACGTGTCGCGCTCTCAGTGACCACGCCCTCAGCATCCAGGCACCTGAAAAAGACAATGCAAAGACTTCATTAAAGGTGCCCATCTCTTCAAGACTATAAACTCTTTATACCTACTGGCATCCGCTTGTGCAGTAACGGCGGCATCACCTTTTGGCATCTCAGCACCTATGCCACTTCTAAGGCCACAAAAGACTTTGAGGACCTCCAGTGACGTAACTGGAACCCACGCACCCCTGCATAAGTCGCAGGATGGAGAGCCCAGCATTTATACGCCTAAGGTGAGAGCTCACCAGTACATTGGACTTTCAGAGAGTTGGCGATTAGTGAGGAGGAATTCCAGCCAAACGGTCATTAACCCTTTTTTCTTTCGCCTGCAGAAACCTTACCCTGCAAGTCAGACGGTCAATAAGAGGAAGCCCAGTCCAGAGAGTCATCCGAGCTCTACGCTTCTCAATTGAAGAGACTATAACAGTTCAGCCGGGACCAGCGCCTCCGTGGGAATCAGGTGAGCGTTACAGCAGGACCCCCAAGAAGTCCCTCTGAGGCTGTGGATCCTATGACACATACAGGGATTCATAGAATCTAGCTAACCGCCCCTTTATCTCTTCAGTTCAGGTGAGCCTCTCTCGTCCTTCATGGCTGTGATCACATTCTGTTCCCTGGTTCCCCTCAGGAGGCAAGCTAAAAGTCAGTCTGCTTTGTTGGCCTTCGCATAGAATTTCTGCCTGACCTTAAGCATTGCTCCTTCCGCCCTTTTGGTTCTTAAAATACCCAGTTGGCCCTCCTCTAACCTATATTTCCTATATACTTTCCTTGAGGGGGCCTCCCTCAGTCGCACCCTTGCAGCCTCCACCTCCCTTTCCAATTCAGTTTCCAACAGCCTCATTTGTTTATTTCTCTCCGCTTTCAGAACAATGAGGTCCCCCCTTAATGTGGCCTTGGATGCGTCCCACCTCGTGCTAAGGCTGGTGTCCGTGCCATATTCCTCTCGGGAAAAGGCCTGAATGTTGCTCCGTATCTCCTCCCGATTCACCTGGTCCCTCAGGAGTTCCTCTTGGAACTTCCAGTTCCAAACCCCTGGCCTTCGCCTCCCCAGCTGCATCTTCATCTGCACTACCTTATGATCGGCAATCCCCAAGGGTCCGGCCTCAACCCGCTCCACCCCCCCCCACACCAAGCTTGTGGGGACCCAGATGTAATCCATTCTTAATTGGGTTCTGTGGACGTCAGAGAGAAACATGAACGCCTCCTCTTCTCCCCGCAGTGCTCTCCACACATCCTGTAATCTGGCCCCCTCCACACGTTCCTTGAGCTGTGGGGAGGCCACCGTTCCTCCCCCTCCATTTGCATGCTGTGTTCGGTCCAACCGCTTATCCCAGGCCAAATTGAGATCCCCCATCAATATTACTTGCCCCCTCGCAAAATTCTCCAAGGTGCCCTGGGTCTCGCACAGGAACCGGTCTTGTCCCGCATTTGGGGCATATACCGAAGCTATGGTATAAGGTATACCCATGTGAACCCCCCTCCCCTCACCATGATGTACCTCCCGTTTTTGTCCCTGAGCATGTCTTGGGTTCTAAAGTCCATACACCTCCTGAAAGCTAAGGCCACCCCCCCTTTCTTTGTGGGGCCCAATGCAAGCAATATCTGCGTGAAGCCCTTCACCCGCAGACAACCTTGGTATTTCCGCAGCAAGTGGGTCTCCTGCAGTGCCAGAACATCTGGTGTGTGCGTCCTTGTAAATTGTTCCAGTATAGTCAGCTTGAGGGGGAGTTTAGCCCCCTCACGTTATGCGTTGGCCACCTGAATCCTGAATGGAGATCTGACATGCCCCTCCGTCTCCACCCCAGATCTACCCTGGGCCACCTCGCCCTCCCACCTTTTGGGATGCCGATCTCTTCCCCATCTCCCCCTACATTCAGACACTATCATCCGATCCGATAATTCCTGCGCTACTCCACCGCTCGCTATGGTCCCCCCAACCTTCTCCCACCCTGAACACCCAATTAAGGGTGAGACCGCTCCCTCCCCCGCCCCCCTGCCCTTCATTCCCACCCCCACGGACAATCCCGTCCTTGCTTGTTCCAACATGTGTTCTACTCCTTCCTCCTAGTCCCTGTACGAAGCCCCAATTCCCACCACCCCCGAAGAGCCCTCTTGCGGTGACCAGATCACCCAGACCCCCCGCGCTACGGCCCACCTCCTCCTCAGTGACCCGATCTTTCAACCCCTACACCCCCCGCCTGTGGGGCCTCGCAGCGTGACCCTTCTCTTGCTCCGCTCCCCCACAGTGGACCATTCACATGGTCTGACCCTTTCCCTTTGACTACCTCGGGCTGGTGGCTCACCCTCGTGGCTCCCCCCCCTTGTTTTCCATCTCCAATCATATTATGCTAGCCGCCTCCTGGAGGGTAGTTGCTCGCCTCTGGCTCCCCTCCCACTCGAACACTAGGCCCAAAGGAAAAGTCCACTTGTATTGTATCCCTTTCCTAGCCAGCTCCTTCACGACCGGACCCATGCTCCTTCTTTTCTTTAGCATACTAGTAGCCAAATCTTGAAATCTTTGTAGAGTACCGGTTCGCTCTGCCTGGCCACCCTCAACACAGCCTCCTTCTGCCTGTACCTAGCGAAGGTGACCACAACATCCGAGGTCGGGCGTTGGGACCCCCAGGGATCCGGCTAACTCTGTGGACCAATTCTATCGAGCCCAGGGCCCCTTTGCCCAAGAGCTCCGCAAATATACGCTGAATTTCTTCCTTTAGTTGTTGGTCAGCCACTGCCTCCAGCAGCAATTTAATCCTGATGTTGACCCTTCGGGATCTGTTCTCCAGTTCCTCTACCATTGCTTCCATGTTCCTTGTTGCAGTGTCCAGACGATCTATAGCCTCACTTTCCTGGAGGCCTCTTTCCAACAAGTCTGTCCTTTCCCCCAACTGAGGCATTTCTTGTCGCATTTCTCCTAGCGCTGCATTGAGGTCGGTCTGCATTAATTGTAATTGTTCCTGAAAGGTTTTAGCCAGGGACTCTTGAGTCTGCATTTTCCCCCTGAAATCTTGCCTCGTCATCTGCATCGGCTCGTCCTCCACTTCATTGCCCTGCCGCTCTTTCAGGTGGCCACTGCCTTCTTTGCTAGAATCCTTGTTCTCCATTGCAGGCCAAAGTGTAGGTAATGTTCCTTGGGGCTCACCCACGAGGTGACCAGCCTTCCCAGTCTTGCCCCTGGACCTGGAAGACATCTATGTTGGGCCCGCCCCGCAACCCTACTGTGTTGCCCACAAATGTCCAAGTCCTATGTTGTTGCCTCGGTGGCCTGGGGCCCCTCACTCGAAGTCTTACTGTTGACCCTCTGCTGGGGGATCGTCCTAGCCACAAACCAGGTGTCACTTCCTCCACAGGTGGACTTCCTCCCTCTCTGGCCTCGTGGGGCCTCCGCTACCGTAGCCCTAGTACAGGCCGCCCTTATATCGGGAAGCCACTGGTCACCTGTTCTCCAGGCGCCGTTTCTTCCGGATTTACAGACCTTCTAATGATGTTGAGTCTGGGGGTCTGCTCCGCCGCCTGCTCCTTATGGGTGTATCCAATCCTGGGCTCCGACCCTCCTGTGTTGGCTAATCGTAAGTTCTATTCAGATTAGCTGAAACCCAGCCGGCCGCACTTCTATTGCTGGGCCTTTGATGACTACTCGGGCCCCGACTGGGGAGGGGGGCCAGGCCCTCCCCTGGAGTCCTTCACTGCACTCTAACTTCTCACTCCCTGTTTCCTTCAGGGGGGGTCGCCCAGACTCACACCAGTGGCCGCCCGCCCCGTGCAGGCACCCTGCGAATACACCACTATTGGGGCTACCCTGTGCCCCGCTGCCTGCCGGCATGCGCTGTTGGCCTGGCCTTATCCTCCTTGCCGGCCGTTTCTCCGTCTGGGCCCCTTCCATGCCCAGGGCCCTCACTGCCCTCCGGGCCTCCGCTCCTTCCTGCTGCGTGAGGATCCGCTCATGCACGCCAGTTTTACCACTGCCTCCCGCCTGCCTCCATGATGGTTGCCGGGACTTCTGGTCTCCGTTCCTCTTCTTCGGGTGCACCCTGCTCTCTCCGGGGCCTGCGCCTGCCGCTCGCGCCTCACCGTCCTCCCAGCTCCTCACCTCTGCTCCGGCGCTGCTGCCATGAGGAAAGGCGCCGCTCTTCTCTACTCTGCCACCGGTCTGCCTGGCAGGAGCTTTGCAGCGGGTCCCCACGCGGGCGTCCCTCTTCTGGTCACAGCTTTCCTCCTCTCTCTGGTCAGGCCGGAGCTCCCCGCCGCAGCACCGGGGACACGCGCCTCTCGCCTTCACTGGTCCGCTGTTCGCTCGGCCCCGTTGCCACCACTTCCTCACTGCCTCTCCTGGAGCCTGCAGCCGATACCCCTCAGGACGACCGCCACCGTATCACGGGCCCCACCCGGAGGTCCTCTACGCTGACGTGCTCCAGTCATGGCCGCCAGCCCTCGTCTTCTGGGGTGCGCTGTTCTGCCCAGCGCCAGAGCTCCACAGCTGACCACGCTACTCTTCCAGGGTGCTCCTGTGCCTCTTTCTCTCTGCCGTTATGCTCCCCACAATATCTGGCTCTAAGACTGTGCCTTATAGCTGGTAGGGTGGTGGAGCCATCAGATAAAGGCCGTGGAGCCCTGGAGCAGCCGTCGGCACGTCTACTCGGTGCCGGCAGCCATCTTGGAATCCCGAGAGCTCTTTTTTGATTGAGTCTAAGGATTGGTGGACCTTTTTCACTTGTCTCGTGTAGTCGGAAAATAAAGCAATTCTCAATAAATCCATTACATGTGATCGGCCCCTTTTGAGCATGCTTTCTGTAATAGGGTGTCTCGGTCGCAATCATTTACGAGTTTAATCAATGTTTATGGTGAGGCTTCTGGTAGGGTTTGGCTGGTGGGCATTCTATGTGCGCACTCCACCAAGAAGACATTTGAGAGCTTTGAGTTTCATCAAATTGGCCACCCATTGCTCCAGAAAAAAACTCCATGCTCAGGCCCTCCGACTTCTCTGGGAGCCGCAGAATACAGATATTATTTCTTCTGGAGCGACCTTCACTCTTCTTGATTCAGCACTCTAGCGCCTTCACTTGTTTTACTACCATTTTAAACTGACGCTCCATTGTCTGAATTGTGTCCTCCAAATCTGATATGCGTTTCTCAGCTTCTCCCATTCTTGAGGCCATTTTATGCATATTGTCATATAGCAGGGAGGCATCAGAGCAGAGTCCATCTTGTCTGCCTTCCATGGAGGTTCTAGTATCGGCAGTGACCCTCATCACATCAGCGAGGGCTAGAGAGAGTGTCTCTGGCGCTCTGTCATCCGACGCACCCATGGATGCAGACGCCTTGGAGGGTACGGTGGTGCTTATATAGTGCTCCGTCCTGTTCTGTGATCCAAGTTTTCTTTTTTATTTTTCATTGTGACATGGTTTTAAAAATAACCCCTATACACATTTATAAAAATACAAATATTAAAACGTGGAAAATAACAAAACAAAAAAAGATGACTTACAATTGCATACCAACCAGTCAAAACATAACCCCTCTAGAATTAAACCATCAATAACAACCTTTCATTAATCAATCAATGACATATTCTCATCCCACACGAGACGAGACCAGAAAAGAGCCTTTGAAAAATCATAATTAAAACATTTCAAATTTCTAAAAAATAAAAACCTTTTGCCTTAAATTAGCCAACGCATGGCAATCCATCACCAATTGTTTTAGGCTTTCAACCTCATCAGACTGTTTACAAATGTGACAATTTAAGCCATTAACAGGGTTACGCAACAGTTTCCAATTTCTAGTTCTTTCCTTTGAATTATATTGATTGTGCCTAAAATGTAGGTAGACGATTCGTGGCTTACTACAAGGAAAGGTTTTAAGATAAGATGCTAACTGCAACTTTTTGTGGGGAAAAGCAAATTCAGAATCAGATGTAAAAGACGCGAGCGCCTCTACGGTAGTGCACCCGTCCTGTCTAAGCAGTTTCTGCTCAGGCCTCAATGTACTACAATAGCGTAAACCTCCTCAGTCTGAAACGATTGACCGAACCAACCGAGGACTCGATGATTTGCCCCAAGTCCGTGTAAAGAGAATTAGGCGTAGCCTTTAGGCAATTGCCATAATTCGACCGATGTTGCCAATAGAACCAAGTTTTTAAAGAAATTGGGTCCAATTCATGTTGAATTATGGCATTTGGAACTGCCAAATTGTACCCTACATTGTATCCAGATGGGTACCTATATCTAATAGGCACCGGTCAAGACCATACAGGAGAATAGGTTCAATCTTCTGTAAATAGTACTTCAAAATGGGTACGATAGAAAATGTACAGAGTTTGCCATATATGAGTTTCATATGGGATAGTAGAGGCCGCAGCCTCTCCTTGATTGCTAACTTCCACATCGATAGAGAAGCCATATTGGAAAAGTTGTAGCCCAAATAGCTCATATTGGAGACTACTTCCACACATTAATCCCCCAAAAATCATTTCAGTGATTTAATTTTCTTGGCAGCCGTACAAATCACTACTTTTGATTTTGCGCTGTTAGCCTGCAAGTTATTTATGATGGTATATTGTTTGAAAACATTACGTTTAGGTTGCAGGCCGGCAAGCGTTCTATTAAAGAGGATGATGTAATCTGCAAACGCCAGCCAATGGAGCCTCAGATGTCCCAAGCAAACGGGGAAGGTGTCATTGTCTGACCAAAGGGCCCCAATATCATGGAGATAGATGTTAAAAAGGCCAGGGGCAAGCATGCAACCCTGTCTTAAGCCAACTTCAACCGGGATCCAACTGGTTGTAATCCTCACCTTGGAGTTCTTATGAAGGAGTGCAATCTTTTGAACCAGATATAACAGGACTTTACAATTAGGCAGTTTCCTCCATAATAGCTTGTGACGCACACAATCAAATGCTGAAGATGGATCAAGCGAGACAAGGTACATATTACCTCCTTGCTCATGTTTCACAGTGTGGAGTTGGTGATCCAGAACAGTGGCATTTAAAGAGGTGCCCATGTTAGTTCTAAAGCCAACTTGGCAGGGAGACAAGATAGATTGATGCGTTAGATGGCTGTTAAGGTCTCTGAGTAACAAGAGAGAAAAGACCTTACTGGCCACATCAATCAGCGCAATTGGCCTAAAGTTGGTAGGATCTGTGGGAATCCCCCTTTTTATAGATGGGGATAATGGTGGAGAGGGCCCAAGAGGTGGGCAGTGAACGCAACCTAAAGATGTTATCAAACGTGACCTTGAGAATGTAGGACCATATCACCAGATCTTTTTTCAAAACATAGGGTGGCAAACCATCCGGGCCTGGGGCTCTTGAAGGTTTGAAATTACCAATCGCCCACACCAAGTCCTCCCTATCCCAAGGACATATAAGTTTGGCCCAAGGTATTTCAGCAGGTTCAACCTGAGAAATCATATGTGTCGAAGAACTACATTTTTTGGTATAAAACTTAACCCATGTGTTGGCAGAGATGCAGTCCCCCGTAGAGGGGGCCAGCTTCCCCACAATGTTAATTCTCTTCCAGAAGTTCCTTGTACCTGATCCTATCAGGTATATCAAAATCTCCTGATTATCATTCGCGTGTAGTTCGTACTTCATGGATTTAACCAGATTTTAGTGGTGTTGAAGAATACCCTTTTTTAAAAAAAAAAATCCACGTCAAGTGGTAGAGATTGAGATTTTAGAATACACAAGTTCTTTCGCTTCTCCACTTTAGAGGCCTTAATTGTAAGGTCAAATCGATGTAGATAGGGATCCTTGGGAGGGCGAGGGGGGGAGAGTGGGTGTCCGCTACCGCCACCTTCACACATTACAATATGGTTGCATCCAGTGATATAAGACTCAGCTCTTGTGATTGCCTCAGCATTTTGTCATGCAGGGCATCCATCAATTTGTTTTATATCTTAAAACCTCACCTACAAGTGAGACTCTTCCTATCATAAACGACAGGCACAAGTTTTATGCATTAACTTAGCTCGATATCCGGCACAACTAGGGAGAAAACAATACACATTTGATCTCCTAATTTAGGGTAAAAAACCTCAATGCCGCCACCATCTTGTAAAAACATTGGATAAAAAAAAAATGGTCCAACCAAGCGAATGCCCGTCCTCTATGCCACGTAAAAGTGACACCCTAATCAGACGGCACAAACTGTTGTAACTCCCAATCACACATAAAATAGTCCCACATGGCTCCTCTCAAAATATTCACCTGCGCTCGTGAAGGAGTACATGCCCTCTCATTCTATTTTAATCCCTCTGCACAGTCATCATTGAACTCCCCACCCACAATAATAGTGCTTCCGATCACTCATAAGCCAAGATTAAAAAATAGCCTGCAGAGTGGTCTGATATTGCTCCATCTACACCACGGCAGAATTCCAATATATATTAACCAATAAAGATTCTTGACCGGTATAAGGGACCCCAATGCGGACTGCCAAGACACCCTGAGAGGCATGCCAGACCTGTGATTCAAAATTCGAGGCAACATTGATTGCAGATGCCATGCCTACTTGCGGGCCCCCCACCACTCCCTGGAAAGCTGACCAAACATGTACTCGAAACCCCTTCAATTCACTCAGCCCCTGTCCATTGTTTCTTGTAAAAATAGGATATTATATTCTCTCAGCATGGTACATTCTTTCCAACCCCATAGCATATTATTCAGACTGCACACATTCCATGACAGGACCTTAAAACTCTGCTGGTTAGGGTTGGTTTAGACCTTGTTTTAAGGCTGCAAAGGTTTTCATGGCCGAATCCAACCACGACCAGTCCTGTCCCTCATTAGGGTGTGAGAGAGATGCTATTGAAGCCACCCCTTTTCTAAGCTCTTTTATACCCAGCCCATTAGAACACCTCAACTCAATAGGTGGTGGAGTGGCAAAATAAGTCCCAGAGTCTTCTAGGGATTTAAGCCCCGAAAGGTGATAACCCATTAATTTAAGATTCCCAATCTGCTCCCATACCATGCCCGCCACCATCTCTTAGGAAAAGTATGAGACCATCCTATTATTGGACAGGGGAAGAGAAATACGATCTATGTTTTCTGAGCTAAGAGAACTAAGAGGGAGAATATTGCAAAACATCCCCAACACCTTCAAGCGATTCAGTCTTAAACCACGAGTTTTCGATATGACGTCATTTCGTCGCGGGATGTTTTTTCGTGGGGTTTTTTACCGCAAATTTTTTTGGGGGGGAAAAAGCAAAATGTGATGGGTTTTTTCGAGAAAAAAAATCTCGGTAAAAAACCCAGCGAAAAAACATCCCGCGATGAAATGACATGGAACCGAGTTTTCAAATCCGTCTCCCATCCCAGCATTTTGGCCCCACACCAATGTGGTAGATCTCCCTACTCACAGTTCGAAAACTCGCCGGCATGCACCTGCGTCAAGGGAACAGCCGATGATATCTCAATATGAGAGGAAACGATCAAATCAATTGTGGCCCCCCCCCATCAGAGCCACAGCTGTCTGCTCAGTCAGGGCCGCCTCGTGAGAAGTGCCATTTTGTGGCTGCCCTGCTTTAGGATTCGGGACTGTCAAAGATGTCATTTTTTTATTATTTTACCAAAACCAAAGTGGCAATGGATCTTCCTAGACCAACGCCACGCTGCACCTCTCTATGACATGGGACTCCATCCTGGAACCCCGGCCCTCCCAGTCTTGCTCCCCCATCCTGGCTGGATCAGTGCCTGTATCAATGGTCTTGGGACAAGACTTAATCACATTAGTTGACGGTTTGGGTTTTGGCCTACTTATTCCACTCCCCTTCACTTTGGGGGCCTCCATACCTTGAATTCCCAAACCTCCCCTCTGATACCTGCATATCTTCCCCCATTCACATTCAACTGAGTATTTAAATCAACAATGGAATCGCCACTAGGCAACTGCCTAATACATTTCAGTGAGGAGATACGGGGAACTGCTTTGAAGGTGGCTGGTTCTTGGACTTATTTTTTTCCCTAGCTTAGCCAACTGCGTTTTTGTTAGGCCAATGTCGCCCCCTCCTCCAAAATGAGCTATCTGACAGCTCTTTACCTCGTAAGCTTAGATCCACCCCATGGTTAGACAGCATGCTCGTTTCAAATAACAATGGTGAGACACTCAGCCGAGTAACACAAGCCAGCAAATCTGAGGGAGTATTAGAACTGCACTCTTGTAAGGAGGGTACCAGAGACCTAAGTGCCTGGTGTTCTTCACCAGATGACCTGACAATAGCCCCCTTCCCAGGGGTATCCTTCAAAACATTTCCCCTGTTAACAAGAGCCTCCTGTGGGGCCTCCTTCCTCATAACATCTAAATGTTTAACCAAAAATCCCTGTTTTTTGCCATTTTCCCCAACCCCACCGCTTAGCATTTGGATATTGTTTTCCAACATTCCCAATGTTTCCCCATTTGCTACTACCAATGTCGTTATGTTGTCATACAGTCGTAACGTGGACTGCAGCACTAGATGTAATGCCAAAATGGACGTCACCCCCATCCAGTCACTATCGTCTACTGGAATCACCTACAAAATCTGTTGCTGTGTCTTCTGCGTGGAGGACCAGTGCATACGTTAGAATAGGCAGGTGACACTAGAAGAGGAGCCGCCTCTGTCCCAAGACTCATACAAGACGGCTTGAGTATCTTAGATTCCCCCACAGTCAATCTCTGTGTCCACAGTCAAAATATGTGTGTCGCAATATCCCTTTGTCCAATAGAGGCTGAAATTGCAGTAATGGCACATGTATTATCAAAAATCTGCGCTTTGCTACGCAACACCGCAGCCATTGCTCACTGGCGCCCAGCAACTTGAAAAGCAAAAGGTCCAATGGATTGATCTTGCCCTCCAGCCCAGAATGTACAAAGAGGGCAGCAATGTAGGCAGTCGGTTCAAAGGTAAGCACCCGCAGTTACCAACAGACCACTGTTTGAGCACTTCCCACTGGTACGAATCCAAGGGCATATTCACACAGGGATCCAAACTATTGGCTCAAAGGTAACCAAACCCACAGTCACCGATAGTCACTGCAAAGGCTTTTGAAGGCAAAAGAACAATTCTTATGCCACAGTGACCAGCATTGTCATGAGTGAGCGCTTTACCACATTATTAAACAGAATATGAACTCAGCAGACCTGGATAGAATAATGCAGAGAGACATGTGCTAGGAATCGCTCAAGTCAGTGTGCACTGCTTTCCAGAGACCTTCCTACGGAATGAAGAGCTAGGCTATCCGTGTTCTGCTGCGAACCGCACTGCTTCCCTGCGCCCACCAGGTACTGGCCGCGATGAGGCAGCGGGCAAGTCTGTGCACTCCCGAGCACAAGAACACTTTTTCTTTGTTTTGTCTTTCACCATGGTTGTTGTCCAGTTAGGTGTGAGCCGGGTCCCCAACAATAGTCGAGCCCTTGGACCGCCCTCCGAAATCTGACATGACATCCCACATAACAAGAATTTGGAAGGAAGCGCTTCGGTTCTTGGGGTGGAGCGGGAAAATAACACTGGCCCAGCCGTTGTGGAACAATTGCAACCTTCCCGAAGTACGGAAACTGCTGAAATGGCCCGAATGGACCCAGCGTGGAATCTCCACTGTTGGAGATGTGGTACAGGAAGACAACCTGGCAACATTCGAGATAATCAAGAAAGGTTCTCCCTGCCGGACACAGAAAGGTTCCACCACATGCAGCTAAATCATGCCTGGACAGCCCACCGACGGACCATACAAGATCTGCCCGAAAGCTCCCCGCTTGAACGAAACATAGTCCTGGATCGGGTAGAGCGGAAGATCACCTCCACCATGTACACTGTAATAACCTCCTTTGCAACATCAGAACTATCCAGCCTGAAATCAAAATGGGAACGAGATGTAGGCCCCCTCCTTCCGGAAGACTGGATGGAGGCCCTGATGTGCCCGCGTGAAACCACCATCTCTTCGAGACTCCCGACTCGTCCAGTTGAAGATCCTGCATCGCACTTACTACCCGAGAGTGGCACTCTTCCGATGGGGCAGGGCCGCCGACACAAAGTGCCTACACTGCAAGCGAGAGGAAGGTACCTTTTTTCATATCCTGTGGGAGTGTAGTAGTATTCAGTTGCTCTGGCAGAAATGCTGCGATAAACTGTTTAGCGTTCTGGGAAAGACGATACAGAGGTGCCCGAAACAATTGCTTCTGGAGGTCTCCGGGGAAACGGACTTATCTCGATATGAGAAACTGCTGTGGTCAACCGCATTCGCAGTCCTTAGGCGGAACATTGCACAGCTATGGGGCTCGGAGTGCACACCCAGCTATGGCCAGTGGGTCACGGACGTGGACATATGTGCGGCAATGGAGCACCGGGTGTACAAAGCAAGAGGGTGCCCCCAAAAGGCAGGGAAAATATGGAGAAGATGGGAAGAGGACGGCTGAAGGCCAAGGCCGACCCTGTATCCACTGAGACTGTGTGAGACCCACCGAAAGGGAAATACTGACTCTGTTAAGCGCACCCTGCGCCATGAAATTATCCTATGTGAAATTTGACGGTCTGTTGGACCAAGGGCCCTGAAGCTGAGTTCGTAACTGTTATTATTGTCTTCTTTGATTACTTTGCTCTCTTCCGACCACACCCCTTCCTTGGCACTTCCTTCCCCCTCCCTTCTCCCTCTCTTCCCCCTCTTCCTCCCCTCTCTCCTCCTACCCCCACCCTCCCATGTCCCCTCCCTGGAATGTTGAGAGATGTTTGTAATGTTGTTTTAACCTTGAAAACCAATAAAATCTTTGATCAAAAAACAATAGTCGAGCCGGTTTATGGGCAGTTAGCGCGACAGTGCCATAACTCAGCTGCAGTCGTCATTACAGAAGGGTAAATGACCCACTGTATCACCTCCTATACCAAATTCATCCGCCAAATTGAGCAATACGCTGGGAACAATACACTGGAGACACAATGAGGATTTCCATGGCGCGCTCGGGGAACAGTTTCAAGACAGGAGACAGCCATGCTCCCTCTCTGTATCCACCACAGGGTCTTCTGTGATCCGGCTTGCCTGTACTGCCCTAATGCATAGCCCCGGTCTTCCCCTCCATGCACACAAACTCACGCCCGCTCACTGTATCTCGGGACGACTGCAAATGTAAGCGCACACCCGTAGATGGGTTACTTGATACAGCAAGGGCAGCCCCAATTATTGGGTGCACCCTGGACTCTTCAGTATCGCTTCTTAGGGCCCAGAGAGCACACCAACCTGAATCCTCCAGTTGGAGGGAGGCTCATGGGGCAGACGGTCCAGATTCTCCTATTGCAAAAAGGCATTGCGCACCCAGTTTGCCCCAGGGATTAACAAAGTGTTGCCTTCCTGAGGCTTCTTCATGTGCCCACTTCTCACCTCTGTCACCACCGTCTGGACCCAGGGATTCGGTTTGGCATCCACTCCTTACTGGCCAAGCCACCAGTCTTTCAGATGCGTCTGTCGTGTTGTAGCTGTGGGGAGAGAACCACAGCGCTGGCAGCGGTTTTGGTGAAAATGACGGTACCCGACCCTTTGCCGCGTCTTATGAAGCAGCCCTTTTTCAGTCGGTGCCAGACTGGTTAACTTGGGACCGTCTCACCTTACCCCAATGCCGAAGTTATAGGTCTGAGATAGGAAAATCAGGATATTTTGAGGCATGATCTCAAAGGCTGCGATGGAGCTCTCGGCTCACGTCTTCATCCGATCACTACGGAACACAACCCCCCCCTCAGCTTTTCATTCTTACCATTGATAAAATTCTACAAGTGAAAAGTTCTTCCATCTTTAACCTATGTTTTATAATTAGCAACATTACCTAATGTGTGGATTTTAGAGTGAATAGAAGAGTTGTTTGTGGAAAAGGACTCTGGAGTTACTAAACTCTGTACCGGTAACAGCCATTCACTATGAACTAGGTATTCACTCAGGTATATGCACAGTGAATTGAAATAAGTTGAAACAGTTATATACAATTTTATATCCACCACAAAAATTCACTGTACGTAGATCTACATAAAATATATCTCAAAAAAGAAATCATGACCACTATTGTCATTCGTCAAACAAAGCAAATTGATATTGATGGAGCTTGATAACACTGAGGCCCTATTAGAACATCCAGAAACAATGATAAAGAAATAAAAAATCCAGGACTGGTGCCAGCAACATAATCGACAAAGAAAGTATAAACTTTGAGTATGCAGAGATGTCTAGATCCAGTAATACTCTTGATAATTTTCTCATTAAATTTACCAATATCCAGCTCCAGTATATTTTTGAGATTCTGTTGGAACTATCTTGGATTATTGGAGTGATGAGGCCCAATTAGGGGAGTAGAGAAAGAGCAACGTACATGTAGATTATGTAAGGATTTTATTGAAACATGAAACATTAAAACATTTAGTATCAGAGATTCCAAGATGGCCACCAGTGAGTAGGGACGTGTTGTCCTTCGCTCCGATCCGGAGATGGGAGAAAGCAATCCTGGCTTCATAATTGGAGGTGGCTGGGCACAAGAAAGGACAAACACCAGTGCAGCAAAAGTCCTCTTCGTGAACATTGCAGACATCGTTGGCAAGGGGAAACTGGGCGGAGCCAGCATGTGAGGCTAGCGGGGGACCTGATCTAGGAAGCCACTCCAGTGAAGCACATCCAAAAAACCCTGCTGGTGTCCGTTCCTCTCCCTCTCCTTCTCCGTGAACACTGCAGACCCCGCCTGGCAAGAGGAAACTGGGCGGTACCCGCAAGTAAAGCAGCAGCGGTGTTGATTTAGGAAGCAGCTTAGAACCGGGAGGAACATTGGGGCACAGGGAATAATGCACAGAGAGGCGTCTGCCCAGATGAGAGACGCTCGGATCAGTGATTTTGGTGGACCGGACCAGCGTGACACACTCCGATAAGACAGGATATGTGAGAGGGCGGCATAGTGGCCACTCTAGTGGCAATAACCGAAATCAGCCTTCAAACAGCATGCTGAGGGTGAAAATCACACAGGAGGCTGGGGTGAGACAAGGTCCGTTCTGCCTTGCTGGAGGCAAAGGGTGTTATTCTTGGGAAGTACGCCTCACCTGATAAGATATTGCTTCCTTTCGGGGGAGGCGACTGGAGAGGGGGCAAAAATGGTTCGCTGGAGACATAAGAGGGGCACAGACTGGCAATTTTGAGGCCTGTCAAGTGGGATACACCATAACCAAAACATCAGGTGGGGTGTCAAATGGTGAAAGAACAAACATTCAGGTTGAAAAGTGCATGAAGGGCTTGAGGCACAAGTGAAACAAACGACTAACTAAATGAGAAACAGTGAGGTAGCGGGGAGTCCCATACACTGGGTGGCTGGAGGGCGTCGACACATCCCAGATACCAAAACCAAACGAAATAGAAATCTCTGCCAGAAGAAAACAACCCCCAACGATGCAGGAAGGACAAGTAGAGCGGTGCTGGAAACAAGGTGGTGAGAGCATAACAAGGGCTAAAAAGAAAGCCAGTGAGGGAGAGAAAGGTGACGCTCTGGGCAAAGGGAGGATGGCCCTCAGGAAGATCTGAAGGAATGTCTGAGCGGAATGGAAGAATTTCAGGAACAGTTCACTTCACTGCGAGAGGAACTGAACATTTCCCGTACAGACGTAATGGGGGAAGTGAAGGAACTCGGGTAAGGGTGGATGTGACAGAACAAGGTCTGGCGGAAATGTCGGATGAGGTACGGCAGAACAGCCAATTGTTGGACCAATTAGCCAGAGTCTCACATAATATGGAATTGCAGGCGGAGGACTTGGAAAACCGCTCAAGGAGGTCTAACATCAGGGTGAAGGGCTTAATCGAGACAATAATGGACTCTGATTTGAGAACCACGATTCAACAAAGCTTTGGGAATTTATTGGCATATGTGCAGCAGGAAGACATGGGAATTGACAGGGTCCACAGAGCGGGGCCTAGGAGAAGGGAACCTGGAGTCAGACCGCTGGATGTATTGGTCGCCCTGACCTCATGTGGAGTAAAAGAAAATATTCTTCAGGCGGCAAGAGCGGAAGGGGATATCTCTGTGAATGTTTAACAAATCCAGTGGTTTCAAGACTTGGCCCTAGTAACATTACAAAAGTGAAGAGACATGGGTCAAGTAACACAAGCACTGATAACAAAACAGATCCCTTACAAGTGGACATTTCCATTCGGACTGCTGTTCAACTGGTAAGGCACACAACAACGGATTACAACATTCACGGAGGGCCTGGCATTGCTGAATCTGGAGGAAGGAGGACATGGAGCAAAACGAATATGATCCTCCATCCAACGGGGATCCGACAATGGGATTGGGCCACTGTGCAAGGGAAGCTGAGGGCAGGGGAGCAAAACTGAAAGGTCCACAGGGTCGAGGACCGAGAAGGGGGGCGATAGGGGACATGGATGGTGTTTTGTAAAAGTATAAATGAGAAGCTCAATAGTAAGGGAGGTGGGTAGATGAGGAGCGATTGGTCACGGGAAGCTTTGCCGGGGCCTGGAGGCATGTTTTGGAATCTGCAGGAGGTGTTGGAATACTTCCCAGAGGGGGTTACTTCAGGTTATTGTCTAGGCCACACTCCTGGGAAGGGTTCCCGGGGATATCATAGGATCTATGGCCTGGTCTTGAGATGGTTAGTTGTGCGGGATGTTAGGGAGGAGTTGGGGTTTGGGGGGGGAGACAGGCAGAGTGTTTGGCGAAAAGGACACGAAGGGTGGTGGTGGAACGCAATAAGCATAGTACAGAGCAATGTAAAAACAAGGGGCATTCAAGGTAGTGTCTTATAACGTAAGGGGATTGAATAACCCTGTGAAGTGAAAAAAGGTTCAAGCTTTGTTGAAAAAGGAAAAAATAGATATTATGTTGTAAGAGACACACATTAAGAAGGCAGACACATCTTCGCTCAATTGGCGGTCTTACTCAAGAATATTCCAAGCCAGTGCGAAGGGGAAGACTCTAGGGGTGTTGATAGGCCTCAAAGACTCACTCAAGGCTACGCTAGTGCGTACTTTAGCAGATGTTGTGGGGAGATGCATATTTTTTCTGATACAAACGTAGTATAGACAGGTTACTCTGGCAACAATATATGTGCCAGTTCGGGGCAGGTGAAATTCCTACAAGAGGTGGTAGGGAAGCTGGAAGGATTTGCAGCAGGTGAAATTAAATTCACGGGCGATTTTAATCTAGCATGGAATCCCGTTAGAGATAGAAGTGGTGGAATGGGGAAGGGATCAATAGTCCCCTGACGGGTGCTGAAGGCTTGCTTTGATAAGCTAGCACTAAGCGACGTTTGGAGGACCAAGAGGGGTGACAAAAAGGGGTACACATGCTTTTCGCACATATACCAATACATGTCCATAATTTACTATATGTGGTTGACACTAGGGCAAATGGGTGAGGTAAAAGAAATAGACCTTGGCTCCATATAATTGTCGGATCAAACTCCTCTGATAATAATGGTTAGGGATGTGGGGCAGTGAAGGGGTTTGTGGGCCTGGATGTTTCCATCTGAGCTACTGCGGGACGCAGTGGTGCTACAGACCATTAGGAATAAGATCGATGAATTTTTTGCGATTAATGATAAACAAACTGTTTCTCCAGAAGGGACACGGGATGCTTTTAAGGCGGGCGAACTTGTAGCACTACGATCTCAATGGGAGAAACAAAGGGCAAATACCTTGTATCAAAACACGTGTTGGCTGTGATAAGGACTACATTGGGATGCATTAAAATCCGTTTGACTGATAGAATTTTTTTTTTACTGCTTCTAGTGTTGAATATATTTTCAGTTTTTATTATACAAGAGGCAAGCGTGATTAACTAGTACAATAACTTAACTGCATGCAATATTTGAGGTTAAGGGGCAACCTCAACATACTAGTTACGCTGCATGCTATCAGGCACCTTATAGGATCTAAGCGCACTTATAAGCGGTCGTACCCCATTATATTTGGTTCTATATTTTTAACATATATGTAAATGTATATTAAACTAGATCACAAATAATAGTAAAAAAAAGGTTGAAAAGCAATGGAGTCACGGGGGACTCAACTTGTGGCTGCTTCACACTCTAGGAATTTGTGCTAAGTAGGCAGTGACCGGAAAAGCTAACATGGAAAGGAGCAGGACCACCAAGGACAGGTGAGGGGCAGTGAGAGCCCTGTGAAATTATCCAGAGGTTAGGAGAGAGTTTGGGGAAGTGGACGGGAGCAGAAACAGTGTGTGTGGTCATGTTTCACGGATATGTGTTTTGCCTGGACCATTTTTACGCACCACATCCTAAGATTGATCAAGAGCCAAAGTTTGAGGATTTACAAATGTTGGTGCTGTTGTTGCAGAAACTAGTAGCACACAATAGCTTACCTGGAATTTTCTCATTTACGCTGGGTTCTAGAAGTTCATTTCAATCATCTTTTTCACAAATCTCTTTGGATGGCATCAGTTTGTCCATTTCATAGCATGGCAAAAGACATAAAACCTATATAAAGTCCTCAAAAAAGTGCACGCACTGCGAGCTGATTAGGTGCAGTTGGGGCCAGGGGCCATAAGCCAATAAAAGTTAGAAAGTGCCCCAATAAACATTCCAGCCCACAGCATGGCTGGACCAGGCACATTGTACATTGCTGTGAGGGAACAGTCTTGGGTCAAAAGACCTTTTTCTTTTTTCCAAACTGAAAAAAGACCGATTTAGAAAGACCGCTCCGTGACCGGATGGAGCAGTCTTTCTAAATCGGACTGTGAAACCTTGCCGCACACGAGTGCGCGCAGGGGCTGACAGGTCTGTGTGACCCAGCAGACTAGATGCGGGATGTAACCGGTACGTTTCAAACTGTATGTCTGGGTGCGTGTATGCGTGTGTATGAACATGCGTGTTTAGATGTGGGGCAGGGGCATTTGGGGGGGTTAAATCCCCCTGATTAACGAGAGAATGAGAGGGAGGGGCTTATTAAGGAGGGGGGTTCAATGTAATAATGCCACTTTTTAAATCCTGCACAAAAACGACCAAAAATAATCTGCCTTTTTTGTGTTCAGCTTTAAAATGTGGGATTATGACATAGAACCGAGGGAACAAGCCATCAATACAACTGGTGCTCTCTTATAAGAGGATGCAATGCAAGATACATCACAGAAACACAGAGCAGCAGAATCGGAGCCATACTTCTTCCACTGGAGTAAACCGAGTTGCAGCCCTGCCCAACAGTAGCCTTCTTCCATGTCTCCATTCTGGTTTAACATAGTTGAAACATTGCTTACACTTCAGGTTTGCTCCATGCATGCATGTTTGGTGAACCTGGATTAACTGGTTCACGCTCCTCACGTGATCCCTCTTGTTCTGTGCCACCTGTTCTGGTCATCCTCCATCACTTGGACCCTGGCTAGGTTGCTGAAAACCTCCCATGTAAGTGGCACATCAGGGAGATAAAGCTGTAATGTCCAGTCAATTATCAGGTCTAAAAAGATTACGTGGCTGGGGTGCTCTCTAGCATCTATGGGCTGGAGTTCTGGTATATATTATAATCTTATGTCTAGTTTAAAAAGTTGATGCATACAAATTCTTCTATCATTCCAAAATTCCTAGATCTAGCCACGTTACTCAATTTAGAGTAAATGCCAACTGGCTCCCGATTAAAGATAGGATCACCTTTAGAACACTCATTATCACTCACAAGTGCCTTAACAATTCAGCCCCAAAGTATCTAATGAACAAAATATCTAAAAAAGAAGCCTCTAGGCCTACGAGATCCATCTACGTCCACTGTCTAAATGTCCCCTCTTCAAACTCAACAAAGCAGGAGGAACCAGCTTCCCGGTCTCGGCATCCAAAACCTGGAACAAACTTCCACCCACACTTAGATCTGATCCTGTGTTCCTTTCATTCCGTAACAAAATCAAATGCTGGTTATTCTCACCCTCTAACTAATAACCAACCCGCTATCCTGTGACTTACTGATCCCTGCTATTCTCTCTACGATGCCTACTTGCTGAAGATCCTTACCCGAGGCCCTCTAGCCAGCCACTTCCCTTCAACATAGGCGCTAAGGTATAATATGTCCTGACGGTATAATACTGTATATATTTGTAAATGCCTGTTACTGCCTTTATGCCAATGTATAATAACCACTTGTATCATACTGTATCTTTCCCTGTAACATGTACTTTAAGAAAAGCGCATAGATACCTTCGGGCTCGGTGCGGTATACAAGCAAATAAAACAAACAAATGTATCGGAGTCAATTCTTTAGTTCAAGGCATATCATTCAAAAGTTTGCACAGACATTGATACATATACACAATAAACTGGATGATATTATGTCTCTGTAGGGTTTTGTTTGATGCGTGCAATTTAAGTTAATATTGTGGGTAGTTTTAATGATTGCATGAATGTGTTTTGTTTGTGATTTCACTATGTAACCGGTTCGAGTTTTATGGATATGACATCCAAACTTAACTGTGCATTGACTGACTGGTCAAGTGCCCTTTTTTTCTTTTAAGTGCAATTGTTGGGCAGGCTCTCCTTTTTTAAACTTACATCTGTGGGTACTTGTACTACACATGTATGCAAAGTTCAAAAATGTATATTGTATTTTGGGCTTATTTTGTGTTTAGTCAATGTAAACCTTAAAAATAGAAAGTGTGGCCAGCCAATCTCAGGCTGATTTTTTTAGTCACAATTAAATGCATTCTGCATAAATATGAGCAGGATATGTACACTAAGTTTTAGGAGAAAGAGTGGGAAAAAAATATTCCAACAGATTGTCAAAATACCCCTGTATCTGCTTGTGGTGTCTGGGTGAGTGCCACGACACGGACGACTGCTCGAAGTGTCAGTTGTTGACTGCCAAGGCCTTGGGGGAGCGTAAGGGGAAGTTTCAGGTAGGTCGGGTATCCAAACCCCGTAAATCCCCAAAAACTACTGGTCTTTCCTCCGACGGCTTCAGGGGTGACTCTCCCCGTCGGAAGGAATCCAGGGGATCTCGGTCCCAGAGTGGTTCTTGCCACTCGTCCTCCTCGTCGAGGCACTCCCGGAAGCGGCGTCACCGGTCGCCTTCCCCGTCCTCGTCGGTTGATGGCTCTGCGAGGAAAGTGGCTTGCCCCACTAAAACCTCTACTCAGGAGGAGAGGGAGGCATTCAGGGAGAAAATGCTGGAGATTTTTCAATCCCAGGGCACTGTCCCGTCCGCACCTTCGGTTGAAGCCTGTGGTGAACGGTCTTGGTCTAACGCTCATGCGCCTTCAGGCCCGGCTGTCGGCGCGATAAACATCGGGAACTGTTGAGTTCCCGTTCGGACAAGGCTCTAGTAGAACGCCAGAGACGTGCCAGATCCAGGTCGCGGTCTTCGTCCCCGACGAGACCGTCGAAGTCTGGGAAGGTGGCGAGGAAGGTGTCGACGCCATCGGCACCATGCCCATAGAGTGTGGCGGTCGGGGCCTTGCCCTCAGTCAGGCCCTCAGAGCCCTCGGCTACGTTGACGCAGTCGGCTCCCTCTGCGCCATCGGGGCCTACTGGTCTGAATTTGCCGGTGGAGGCCACTAGAGCTGTGGAACCTCCGAGAAACTCTGTCTAAGACTGAGACCTCCTCTTGACTCCAGGTCTGCTCCTGTACCTAGGAGGGAGTTCTTTCATTCTCTACAGAATATCTATGAGGATGAGGAGAGATCTAATATGGGGTTGGTGCCTTTTGATGCTCCTGGTGACACTCCTGAAGCTCCTGACATGGTCTTTTCTGAGAACAGTCAGCTGGAGGATCTGCATCAATCTTCACATGATGCCAGTGGCCTGGACACATCTCCTGAGATGGAGTTTGGCGGACCAGAGGCTGGGGCTCATGCTGAATCTTCCTATAGGAGGTTGATGTTGAGGGTTACAGAGTACCTGGGATGGTCCGGCCCTCCAGTTGAATTCGATCAGGATGACCTGACTGACATTTTAGATCAGGGTCCGTCCACTGACCCAGTGTTGCCTTTTCACATGGCGTTACAGAAAAGGGTGGCTGCTGCTTGGAACAACCCGGAGTCTCTTCCGGCGGTCAACAAGTCATTGACTAAGAAATACCGAACATCCTTTAGCGACCCCAGCTACCTATCCACACACCCCACTCCTGAGATTTTGGTGGTTCAGGCGGCCACCTCGAGGTAGGCGGCATACCCTACCATCCCTCCAGATAGGGACGACAAGCTCTTTGATGGATGGGCACGCAAGTTATTTTCGGCTTGGAGTATGGTCCTTAACTCGGCCAACTCCACCTGTGCCTTGGCCAAATTTTCGCACACTCTGTGGAATTGTCTCTGGTGGCTGAGCATATTCCCGAGGGGGAAGAAAGGGATGGGTTCCTTGCTATTGTGCAGGATGGCAAGGATGCCATGTGTGAATCCCTTCAGTCTGGGTTGGAGACGGCAGACAGTGTCAGCCGACCCATGGCTGCGAGCACTGTGATAGGCAGGTTTGCGTGTTTTCGGAAGTCAGGATTTGCACCGGATGTGCAGGCCCGTCTTCTCAATATGCCCTTTGACGGCTCTCATTTGTTTGCCAGCAAAGCTGACGAGAGCCTTGAGAGGTTGCAGGCCTCCAAAGCAGCTGCTAAATCTTCGGGCGCAGCTGAGCGTCAACCTCTGACTTTTCGTCCTGGGGGACAGCAGTGGAGGCGCTCCTTTTGTTACTGCTCCTCTTTTTGTCGAGCGAGGGGAGCAGCCAGTCAAAGGGGCCGCCGTAAGGGTCCTTACGATGGACGGGGACGAGGTGCCAAAGCCTCTCAAGCAGCTGCCTCTTTGCCTTCAGGCGCTGCCGCTGCCGCTCCGAAAGAGCTATGAGGCCAGGTCTCATTGTTCGCCGTTTGGGGGCAGACTGTCTCACCATCTCGAAGAGTGGCGAGCCATTACTTCAGATGAGTGGGTTCTGGAAATAATGGCCCACGGCTACTGCCTACCCTTCCTAATTCGGCCTCACGACAATCCACTGGGGAAACTCTTTGAAGATTCCGAATCCGCTCCTTGTGCAGGGAATCTTGATCCTCTTGGAGAAAGGTGCTATAGAACTGGTGTCTGTGGCGGAGAGGAACAAGGGCAGGTATTCCCCATATTTTTTGATTGTCAAGAAAGATGGAGGACTGAGACCCATTTTGGACTTGTGTCGCTTGAACAAGTTCCTCAGGAAGGACAAGTTCAAGATGGTCACTCTTTCTCAGGTCCTTCAGGCCCTTCAACTTCAGGATTGGTTGGTGTCATTGGACCTCCAGGATGCTTATTTTCATCTGCCGATTCATCCAAAGCACAGAAAATACCTGAGGTTCGCCGTTGGCAGCTCGTACTTTCAGTTTCGGGTCCTGCCATTTGGGTTGACCTCTGCCCTGAGGGTCTTCACCAAGCTCATGGTGGTGGTAGTAGTGTATCTCAGGAGAGGGGGGGTTCACGTCTACCCCTACCTGGACGACCGGCTGATCCAAGCGTGTTCTCCCAAACAGGCCCTGGATCATCTCAGTCTCACCTGCCACTCCCCTCACAAGATGGGCTTCTCCCTCAATTTCAAGAAGTTGCATATGACACCTTCCCAACAGCTCCAGTACATCGGGGCAGTGTTGGACACATCCTTGGGGAAGTGCTCGCCACCCAAGGTGAGGGCTCATCACATTGTCCAGATGGTTGACAAGTTTCAACATGCCCAGAGTCTCCCGGGTTTTGAATTCTTAAGGTTGCTTGGCCTCATGACATCTTGCATTTTTCTGGTGCTAGAGGCCAGACTGCGGACGAGATCCCTTCAATGGGCTATCGGGACACAGTGGCCCCAATTCTCAGGCAAGATGTCGGACCTTATGCAGATTCTGCTCACGGTCTCACAGGATCTTCTGTGGTGGGGCAGCGAAGTGAATCTGATGAAGGGAGAGCCGTTTTGTCAACCGTGGCCGGAGGTGACGTTCGTGACAGATGATTCCATCACAGGATGGGGAGCTCACGCCAACGAGCTTACCACAAGCGGTCGTTGGTCTCCGTCAGAGTCCAGACTTCACATAAATCTTTTGGAGCTGAGGGCCATCAGGCTACCCCTGAAGGCTTTTCGGCTGTTTGTACGCAGGAAGAGTGTCCTGATCATGACAGACAACACAGTGGCCATGCATTACTTCAACAAAAAGGGGGGTGTATAGTCACTCTTACTGTGCAGAGAGGCGATGCAGCTCTGGGTCTGGGAAATACAGCAAGGAATCTCACTCTCTGCAGTTCATCTGGCTGGAGAGGAGAATGCGGCGGCAGACGCTCTGAGCAGGTTGAGCACGGTCTCCCATGAGTGGGAGTTAGCTCAGGAAGTCCTTTAGGAGATCTTCTCCCTTTGGGCCACCCCTCAAGTAGATCTGTTCATGACCGGTGCCAACCGGAAGTGCGAGACACATTGCTCAAGGGAATTTCCTCCTAGAGGAGCGTTAAGGGACGCGTTCATCGTGGATTGATCGGGTTCTCCATCCAGAGGTCAAAACTCTCAACCTTCACGCTTGTTTTCTGAAAGGTTGAGATATAAGAATTGGGACCTCCCAGATGACGTGATGGAGGTGTTGCTTTCAGCCAGGCGTCCGGCAACCAAATCCCTGTACCGTTGGCGTAAGTTTTGCGACTGGTGCAGAGGAAACAATGTCGATCCTTTTCAGTGTTCCTTTCCGATGGTTCTCTTTCTTGCTTTCTTTGGCCCACAAGGGTCTTCAAGTGGGTACCATTAAAGGTTACCTGGCAGCGCTGTCTATTTTCAAGCGCTCGTCTAAAGAATGTTCTTATTTTAAGATTCCTTTGATTACCCAGTTTCTCACGAATGTGTTCCTGCCGTCCCATTTTCAGGTGCCGGTTTGGGATCTGAATATAGTCTTGAAATTTTTGATGGGTGCTCCGTTTGCACTCTTGTCCTTTGAGACTGTTGACCTTCAAGACAGTTTTCTTGATTGCAGTTACATCTGCTCGCAGAGTGAGCGAGTTGTAGGCACTTTCGTCTAAGCTACCCTTTACTGTGTTCCACAGGGATAGGGTTGTACTGAGGGTACGTCCGTCCTTCCTACCTAAGGTAGTGTCTGAGTTTCATTTGAGCCAGAAGGTGGTACTTCCTGCTTTCTATCCTCCTCCTCCTCCTCCTCATCCTCCTGTTAAGGAGGAGGAGAGACTCCATAGGTTGGACCCTAGGAGAGCTTTGAGCGTTTATATTTCTAGGATGTCCAGGTTAGAGTGGACAACCAACTTTTTGTGGGATACACTGGACACCGATTGGGCCAGGCTGTTATCAGACAGACCTTGTCCAGGTGGATTATCCTCACCATTGCTGAATTTTACCGATTGGCTGGTAAGGACCCTCCTGAGGGTTTGCGGGCTCACTCCACCAGCGGCATGGCTACATCCACAGCCCTTCAACGGGGAGTTATGTTAAAAAAAATTGTGATGGGGGCGTGGCCTGGAGCGCGGACTATGCAGTCGCCTTCTTGATGGCCTCCGTGGGAAGCCCGCTGCATCTCAGCTTTCTAAGGCTCCCAGGCAGCGTTTTCAGACCCAACTCGGTGAGGGGATGTGAGAAGGTCCGGAGCCCCGCCGCTGTGCTGCTGGGACCCAGATTCGCCGAAACAAAGATAATCGGGCCGCCTGTATCTCGCGGCCCCTCCACCACGTAATCCAAGATGGCGGACGGGACCCAGCGACGACAGCTGAGACGCGGCCGCGCCATCGGAGCTCCTCCTATGGACCCCTGAGCTGATCTGGACCCAGAAGCCTCCCGCCCCACATGACCGGAGGGACCCAGACCGCACTCCGGCGACCCAGCTGATATTCCGGGTGGCGGGGGGCGAGGTAGGTGCTTCGGGCCCCGGGCCCCCTCTGCTTTCGCCCCTGTCCCGGACGCCCCCAGGAGGAGAAGACCTTGCAGCCGCCCCAAACGCACCGGGGGCATGCCACTTCACGCAGCTGCGGTCCCCCTGCTCTCGCCCTCCGCTACGCCCCTCCGCCTCCACTCTAGAAGAGGGGGCTGGGGCCGGAGAGTCCTCGAGGGCGCAACACGGACCAACTCTCCCTCCAACTGTGGGGCGACTGCAACACTTCATTGCCTCCAGACTCTGCACCCCTGCAGGAGCGGATCTCCTGGCTCATGGTCCCGGTCAGCGGCGCCACGTTCTACTGCCCTCCTAACTGAGAAATAAACCCTCTACTGCCACCACTACCACCAAGAATCTTGCTGGCACCCGTGGCGATCTGGATCCGCGCCCTCCACTCTGAGAGCCCACCCTGGACTGGCGTGCTCCGGCACCTAAGCTGCTCCCGCTCGTCTCCCTGTTTGCTTCCTGGGGCGCCCCGGCCCACGTTCGCCATCCCCCCTGCCCAACTTGGTACCAGTGAGACCGGGACAACACTGCAATTCTCCTCCCCTTCGCACTGAAATCTCCCGCGTGCAACCAAGACATCGGAACACTCATCCCAGCCCCCTGAGTGACTCAGGCTACCCTCAAGTCATCGCCACTATTGCGCCTGAACCGCCTGTGGCCCTTGACCCACTCCTGCTGGGCCACACTATGTCTAGGCAACCGAAATCCACCAAGTCCTCAGACATAGCAACAATGCTAATGTCGTCCGACAAAGCAAAGAAACTGGACACTCTTCCCCCCCGCCTCACGAGAATCCCTGGACAACAAGGGACCGCTAGCAACTACGGAGGACATCCGTGATTTCATGGCTGACATTAAAACCGAATTTCGATCATGTATGTCTGAGCTTACCGCCAAGTTGGAGAATACTGATAAAAGGGTCTCGGAGATGGAACAGAGAGTGGGAGAGATTGAGGATCGAGCCCAGGACCACGCCTCCTCCCTGACTGAGATCCAGCGCTCCGTGAGGCTTTTGCAGGACAAATGCGAAATCCTGGAGTATAAGCAGGAAAACTTGGAGAACAGAGCCCGGCGCAACAACCTCCGCATCCGGGGGGTTCCTATGTCAGTCCAAGACCAAGAGCTTGCCGGATACGTGGGCCTCTTCTTTCAAGATCTCCTCGCAGATATGGAGGACTCACTACTGCTACTGGATCGCACTCACAGACTAAACCCCCGCCGTGGAGTGGAGTCAGACGGCCCTCCTGATGTGATCACCAGGGTGCATTTCTTTACAACAAAGGAAGCCATATCAGCAATAAGTCGCTCTGAGAACGAAATCACCTTCCAAGGGATTCCTCTTCAGATTTATCAAGACCTATCTCCGCTGACCCTCCAGAAAAGGCGAGCCCTTCGCCCACTAACCACCTTCCTTCAAGCCCAAATAATTCGCTACAAATGGCTCTTTCCTACAGCCTTGCAATTCTCCTATAAGGGTACCATACGCAGGATCAATCATCTAGACGACGCTGGAAGTATATTGCATCCGGTCCCCGCTAACTCCTCGCCCCCACAGGCCACCGAAGCGGCGACTGACTCGGACCTCATAGCCTCCCCTAGGTCCAAACAAAATAGATGGTCGAAGGTTCCGAGATTTAGGAGGAGAAGATAACCTGGAACGACCCCACAAGGGACTCTTCCGACCCCTATGACCCAGCTCAGCGATCCTGGCGCTGCGGAGCCGACCGCCACTCTTGAAAACACGGATGAATTCCATCCCTGATGCAGCGGGCCCCCCCACGGCCCATGCCCAGCTTCAAGGTACATTCCACCTATGAGTCCTTGGAGCATATCACTCACATTTTCAGCCATGTTGGCTATTCTCTGTTCCACGGCCCCGTTGGCCAGGGGAGGATCCAACCCCATAATGGGGCCCCATCCCCAGTTAAATCTTGGACTTCCCGTTGGCGGTCCGAGCAAAAACCCCAGAAGCAGGATAACAGATGGTCACATCTCCCACGACATAATGGCTGATTCAGCAGTAGCTCCCCCCCTCCCACAAGCCCCATCAGCGACCCCAGGTCCCGCTCCGGAACAGCAAACCTGGAAGTTTGTCTCTCTAAACGTCAAGGGACTGAACTCGCCGGCTAAACGCAAATCAATTCTACAAAAACTCCAGAATGATACCGCCGCTGTGGCCATGCTACAGGAAACTCACCTGCTACCGGCAGACTTCAGCCGCCTACACTCTCGCGACTTTCCAAAGCAACTCTTCGCATCCGGCAACTCCAAGCGAGGTGGCACAGCAATCCTGTTCCGGAGGGGGCTGAATCCCCAGATTCTGGACACCATAAGCTGCCCGGAAGGACGCTACATAGCAGTGAAATGCCTGCTAGCGGGACAGCTGTTCTCCCTGGTCTCCATATACGCGCCGAACCTGGGCCAAGCGCCCTTCTATGATTCGCTAACCACAACTCTTTCTCCCTTTCTGGAGGGCCAGATAGTGATTGGTGGGGACTATAATGGGGTCCCGGTCCCCGTAAAAGACAAATCGCATCCACCCTCCGCCGGAGACTTCACCACGGCCTTAGCCCTCCTGCGATTATTCAGGACTCTAGGGGTGGTGGACTCATGGAGGGTGCTCCACCCATCTGAAAAAGACTTCTCCTTCTATTCTTATGTTCACCGGACATTCTCCAGGATAGATCTTCTTCTAATATCCCCGCAAATCTTCGCCTTCACTGAGGAGGTGACCATAGGCTCCAAAATCCTATCCGATCACGCCCCGGTAACCTTGGAAATCCGAGTCCAGGGACCTCCTGATCCCCAGCGGCGCAGATGGATTCTATACGACCCCATCCTTAATGAGATGCCACTCAGAGACGCAATCGCAACCACGATCGACAACTTCTTTAAGGAAAACCCTAGCGGAGATACCTCCCTAGCCAACACCTGGGATGCAATGAAGGCAGTGGTGCGGGGAGAACTGATTGCCAAAGGGGCAGCCTACCATAGACATAAACAACAAATTTGTCAGGGCCTCGAAGAAGAACTGGAGAGGGCAGAAAAGATCCATAAGGAGAAGGGCTGGACCCCTAAAACGCAGCGAGCTCTTCGAATAGCAAAAAAGAAAATTGAAGCCCACTATGCTGAATATACCGCCCATCAAATGACGAAAGCCAAACAGTTCTATTATGCCAAAAATAATAAAGCAAACAAACTACTGGTGCGTAACTTGCCAAGATAAGAAATAACACAATCGTGGGCCTACGGGATCAGCAGGGCAAAACGCAATACTCAGATCACGACAAGCTTCAAATTGCATCGACCCACCTGACCCAGGTAATGACCGCCCCGCCTCGGAATGTCAAAGAACAGAGGGAATACCTGCAAAGGGCGGCGCTCCCCCGACTGGAGAACGCAGCCCGGGACTCGCTGGAAGCCCCAATCACCGGCGAGGAAGTCGATGAGGCGATAAAATCCCTTAAGTCTCGAGCCCCTGGCCCGGATGGCTACACGGCAACATTTTATAAAGTTTTCAAACCCCAACTCCTCCCACCCCTGGTACAGCTGTTTAACTCATTCAGAACCACAGGCACTATAACCCCGTCAATGCAAGAATCAATCACAGTCTTGCTGCCCAAACCTGGCGGCGACCCGAAGAATCCTGCATCCTACAGACCGATTGCTCTGCTCAATATAGATGCCAACATATACTCCAAAATTCTAGCAACCCGCCTGTCCCGGATCCTGCCAGAGATAATCGACGCCGACCAGAGTGGCTTCATCACACACCGCTCTACCGCTGATAACATTCGTAGAGCTTTGAACCTGGTGGAACTTGCCTCCCGAGACTCCCGAGAGCTGGTGCTTCTGGCCCTGGATGCAGTTAAGGCCTTTGACAAAGTGGACTGGAACTTCATGAGGCTTACTCTCGAGGCCTTTGGCTTTGGTCCAGAGTTCTGCGCCATGACTTTGGCTAACTATACTGCGCCCAAGACCTTTCTCAGAGTCAATGGCATCCTCTCTCCCCCTATTGCCCTGACCTGTGGAACCAGACAGGGCTGCCCGCTATCGCCACTGCTCTTTGCATTAATCATGGAACCATTCGCCCAACGGATCAGGCGAAACCCGGAGATCAAGGGCTTCCAATCGAACACAACACACCATAAACTGGCCCTATATGCAGACGACGTCTTACTAACCATCACAGAACCTCGCACCTCCTTCCCTCAGGCCCTAGCTGAGATAGAGAGCTATGGAAAGGTCACCGGCTTTGCCATCAACTTCCGGAAGTCAGCTGCCATGGGGGTGGCCCTTCCCCGAGAGGTCCGGGAGGCTCTGGCCCCACTATGTCCGATACAATGGACAACTAAGAGCATCAGTTATCTGGGTGTCCAGATCCCAGCTGACCCAGGGGAAGTCTATTGGGCAAACTTTCTCCCACTGTTCACGGACCTCGAGGCGGACTTAAAACGGTGGGCGGCGCAAGAAATCTCACTGATGGGTCGTATCACGGCCTGTAAAATGAACTTGCTACCAAGGTTCCTATATGCTTGCTTTTCGCTTCCAGTACCAATCCCGGCACCGGCCCTTCAAAATCTACAAAAGAAAATGTCACGGTTCATTTGGAAAGGGAGGAAGCCCAGAATCCCTAGGACCACGATGCTGGGCAATGCTAGACTGGGTGGCCTCGGAGTTCCAGACCTACAAAAATATCAGATGGCGGCCCAACTCGCCTGCATCCGAACATGGCAGATACTTACCAACCGCCCGAGATGGGTGGACCTCGAACAGGCACAACTGCCGCTCCCGCTACGTTTTCTCCCGCATATCAATCCCTCCGAGCGCCGCCAGTGGCAGAACCTCCTGAGGTCCACCAAACACACTATTGCTACCTGGCATAAAGCGCTGAAACAAAAGAAAACCCCAGTGGGACTCAGCCCCTCCTCACCGGTGTTCCTGAACCCGGCCTTTTCACCTGGCTGGTCCACCCGGAACTTCAGATCCTGGATAGCGGGAGGCCTGGAGACCCTGGGGCAACTTTTCGAAGGGGGACAGCCCTGCACCTTTAGGCGATGTAAAGAACTCTTCCAACTTCAGGAACAGGACAGATTCACGTACATTCAGCTGCGCCACTGGTGCTCCCATCCACAGACCCGCCAAGCCGCCACCCGCCCCCCCACGGCCATTGAACTGACCCTAAATGATCTCCCAACCAGGGGGAGCATCTCCACCCTATACAAACGCCTCCAAAATGACTTCCTAATCTCTAAAACCCGGTACATGGCCCAATGGGAGGCGGACCTAGGCCGCCCAATCGAAGACCAGCTATGGGTTGACATTTGGTCACGGGCTCACACTTCTTCATCTTGCATTACGAACAGAGAAGGCGCCTACAAAATCCTCCTTCGATGGTATTATTCTCCCCTAAGACTACACCATATGAACCCCACACTCAACCCGAACTGTTGGAGGCAATGCGGCCAAGTAGGGACTTTCTTTCATATGTGGTGGTCCTGCCCGAGGGTCCAGACCTTTTGGAAACAATGCCTAGCAATAATCACAGACATCACTCAGGTGCGACTTCCCCTGGAGCCCGAACCCATCCTCCTGGGAGCCCCAGTCCCCGGGATCTACCCTAGATCTGGCCCTATGGCCAAACTACTATCCCAATGCCTACTGGCGGGCAGAAACGTAATAGCTCGCACTTGGAAAACCGCAGAAGGACCGCTAATGCCTTTTTGGTGGGCAAAAATCTGGGACATCTTAATCGCAGAGAAGGTGACGGCTGCCGGGGCAGGCCACCTACATCGCTTCGAGAACATTTGGGGCCCAATCCTAGACTTTGATCAGAATTATCCAGCCCTGACATCCAAGCCCCAATTAGCCAGGAGAACTTTACGGGACGATAACTCCCAGCGGGGACAGGAAGAAGAACGTTAAGACCCGGGGGAGGGGAGGGAAGAGCAACCAACTGTATCTCCTTTATGCCATTTGTCGTGAATGATCATATTTTGTATTGCTTTATCCTGCCTGTTTAAAATAAATATTTAAAAAAAAAAAAAAAAAATTTGTGATGCTGCAACGTGGTCTTCCATCCACACCTTTTGTCAAGCATTACTCCCTGTATACTTTCCATGGTCAAGATATGGCCTTTGGTAGAGCAGTGCTCTATTCTGCCATCTGATTGGGTATATCCAAATTCTTCTCCCTCCTCCGTTCATTGATATCCTCAGTTCACTGATACTGGTTTGGGAGTCTGTCAAAGATGTGGAATACGTTGGAGGACACAAGCCATTCCAACTGGTAACGTTCTTTCGACTGGATGTTCCTCCAACATATTCCACATCGCCCTCCCAGCCTGCCCCTTTGAAGAATTTCCTATGCTATTGCAGCTTGTGTTCCCACAAGGCTATGTGCCGCCATGGAGGCTTGGTGTGCGGTTATGGCACACGTTGTGGAGGGAAAAAACATGAACTGAGGCTACAGGTGCCGTGCGTCCTACTTATAACATCCGATGACATCACCCTCGACGAGGCCTTCGAGGGACATCGACTCAACGCCATCGACGCAGGACCCCCTCTGTGGAAATATTTCCCAAGCAGCACAGCTGTGGACATTACATGTCAAAGATGTGGAATACGTTGGAGAAACATCCAGTCGAAGGAACATTACCAGTTGTTAAGTAACTTGTTCTTCTTGAGTAAATGCGATGCAATTGCGAAAAAAAGGTGTAATTCCTCTCCCCGCCTGTGAAACTCGCTATGCATTCACAGAGAGAATCTGCCAATAGCTCCCACAGTGCAGCCGTGGGCTGCATGGCATGCCAGTAATCTCGCTGTGATTTGTTCCAATTGGGGTCCATAGGTAGATTAAAATCGCCCTCTGACACTGTGTGCCCCTCTGAGAACTCATTTTGCCCTGTATTAGGGGCATACACCACTGCAAGGGTGACCTGGGTACCTCCCAACAGACCTTTCACAAACAGAAATCTTCCTTCCTTATCATATTTAGTCCTGCGAACCTGGAAGGCCAGCCTCCTCCCAATGAGGATCACCCCCTCTCCCCACGGGTCCTTACTGTGTGGGAATCCACTTTATTTTCCTGATTCCTCCTAATCGTCCCCCCGTCTTGGGCCGACAATGAGTTGGTTCACTCGACTCTGGACTCGTTCCTGGTATCACTGCCTTGTTCCCCCTAAAGTAAGTCATCACTCCCTTTAACCCACCCCAACCATTGGCAATGTAAACAACAGCCTAACAAGTCACCTTCTCCCTTCAACATGGTGTTGAAGTGGAAACGTTTTCCAAAATAACTCAACCTCTGGAAAACTTAGCCCACCTTCCCCCTCCCGGACGTGTCACCCACCAGTGATACATAACGCCCAAGCTATTGGGAATCACAGTTGCACCGAATCACCCTGACCACCTTAACTCGCTAGGGGTTGTCCACTATTGAACCTAGCCTGTGGTAGTGGGCTTTAACTTTCCCTCAGATCCCTGCTCTGGCCATCCATCCCCCAAACCACTGACCTGCGCTCTCTGACACCTCCTCTCAACCACCTCCTCCCCTGGAAGCTCGAGCGAGATAACCAACATCTTTGCCGCCTCCTCCATTGTCGTACATCTCCTTTGCCTTCCCTCCCACGTAAATATTAGGCCGAAGGGAAATGTCCATCTGTACGGTATCTGCTCCTGTTTGAGTTTCCACGTCACCGGCCTGAATGCTAATCGCTTCTGGAGGGTAATCCAGAAAAAATAATTGGGAGTTTGTGCTTGCCATAGGTTATCTCTCCCATGGATCGTGAGGCTTTTAAAATCTCTTCCTTCACAGTAAAGGCATGAAATGTCATGATTATATCTCTTGACTGTCCCTGAGGACCCCTCTTCAGTTGGCCGACCCTGTGTGCCCCGCCCAACAGGATGGGCTTTGATGCTATAGTAGGGAAGGTGTCCTTTAAAAACTGCAGCACCCATGCCTTTTAAGTCTGACCCTTCGCCTGCTTCAAGACCTCAGATACTTAGGTTCTCTCATTGGGGGCTATTCTCCAGATCCTCGTTGGGAGATAGCAGCTACTTCATTCCCTACTTTGTTCCGGCGAGTTCTCCCTGCAGATGAATTCCGTCCTCCTGTAAGGATTGAATGGCCTCCTTGGCGTCCCCCATTCAAGTGTTTATCTGCCTCACTTCCTTAGCTAAGGCACCCAGAGATTTCTGCAGCCCTTCGGTTGTCGCCACAATTTATCTTCTAACCTAATAGGCTAGTTTCTCCTCCAGCACCGCTATACATTATGCCATGTCCACTTTTGTGAGTGCTGTGGCTGTTGCATCACTGTACCTCCCCATATCTGCTTCGCTCAGACAAGATCTTCCTTTGGATGTCTCAGGTTCCTTCCTTGTGGCCCACACGGTGGTCACTGATCTCAGCTTCTTTGGCACTTTACGTGGTAGCAAAAATACAGACGGTCACCTGCCAGATTGACACCCACCAACTCCTTCTTCTGCTCTCCCCAGACCTGGGGGTGCGATCCCCTCTTACCTTTGCTGTGATATAAGAATCTCCTAGCCCGGGAAAGGTTAAGACCCCGATCTGCCGGAGCTGCACTGTATGGGTGGGCTCAGGCACCCTTAGCCATCTTAGAGCTAGCAACTCGCAAGGCCCATATCTCACACTTGATTTTGATGGCTCCACATGCGAGACTATCAGCCCGCTACTCCTGGGGCTATGCACACCACGCACCATGCTCCTCTGCAGGCTGCTCATGCTGATCAGGGGGGCATTGGGGGCATCTGCACGCACTACAACCCATGAGGGCCTGTCCCCTTATGGGCAGTGGCCGAAGTGTGCATAAAGAAGTGGTGCAACTATATTCCCTACTGGCATGCCCCAGCTCCCTTCAAACCCCATTGCCACGCCCCCTCCCGCGCATAATACAAACCCCCAAACACATACCCCTGCTGTTTAAGGGAATGTTCAGTACAGTGTGCAAGTTTCAACTTCTTCCTACACTTTTATTTTAAAACCAAACCATTCTGTAACGGTTCCTTTAAAAAAAATAAAAGTATCGGAACAGTAAAACCTCATTAAAAAAGAAAGTAGAGGATCACCGCTCCCAACCACTTCGACAACTACTTACGGGTGATCCTCATCTAGGATCGGACGAGCTCCCTTAGCATGTGGCTATCTTGGTCACCGCTAAACTGGCCTTGATTCTGTTTCGCCTGTCAGCCTCACTCATTTCTACTTTTGGAGTGTTAGAATCACAGCTTTCAATATGCAATAGTTATTGGTTCTCTTTTGCTTGCCAACGAAAGTTGTAGCCGATAGGCTTGATAGATCAGGTGCCCTTCCTGCATCCCAATCAGCCCTGAGGGGGGAAGGGTGCAGTCCGCTCGGTTTGGTCCAGTGGGACTACACTTTTTAGCACCCATCAGACACAACAAAGGCTATGACGTGACTGATGCTGCCCTTAGGGCTCCCTGACACACTTTGCAGTGCTGCGCATGCTTTAGGGTCAGGCTTTTTTGCAATGGCCCCATGTGCAGAACTGTTCAGGGTTGCAGGAACATCACTGCAATGAAATACAAATATTTTTAGATTCTTTGCAAATGCAATAACTCTGCACTCCTTCAAACAACATGTGCATGTTGACGGTTGTAAAATGACACTAGCATCTAATCCAAATGTGTCACTTGTTTTGTGGGACCCGGCAGGTCAGTAAAAGGTAAGACTTGTCAAAGGGCCAACCTCAATAGCTGCTGCTTCTGCATATGCTCCTTCAAGCAATACCAGCAGCTAGAAGCCATTGGAGACAGCTCAGGAGCTGGGGTAAGATGCTGATCGCTCCATACCAGTGGCGGCACAGTGCAAGAAGCGAGAGGCTGCAGGAGGAATGTAGATCTGTACACTGTATTCAGGTAAGGGGGCACACTGCTTCAGATGGTTCTCATGATCTCTCACCTATTAGTGCATCTCAGTTCTGGCAGACTCACCTTGTCATATCCACACAGGGAGCAGGCAAGCAAGGCTTTCTTGTGGGCAGAGGATTGGGTCTTTGGCAAGGCTGGTCCTGCCAAGTCAACATGAGTGATCCATGTCCATGGTTTGTCCAAGCTAGATGGAAGTGCCGTTTAACAGTTCCTGAAGCAGAGGAGAGATTAGCTGCCAGGTGGGGCCTTCGAAGGTTCCAGGTTGTAGTGCGGCTTCCTCACATCCCATCTTCACTTTTATCTGTGCCTAGGGACTCGTCCTCAAGAGTATACATGTAACTGAAGCTGTCCTTACACATGTATGTGGAATTGGGGCTTGGGGTGGGTTAGAAACCCAAGCCACAATCACATGGCTGCATTCATTTAAACATGTTGGTGGCCAACGAATCCGACTCGCTGAGAGGAAGGAGGGTGGTCAGCTGTGCTGCTTTACCGTTGGATGCCGCGCTACGTGCCATTAATGTTGGCCCGCTGCTTTGTTGGGCTGAAACCAGAACACAACTCTGTCATGGAGGGGCTTCCAACTAACAGAACAAATGAACTTCCAGACATGATTCTGAAGTTACTTGTTTGAAGTGCATAGAAATAAACTGTTCTTTGCATGCCTGTTGGGAGCTATGATTATTGGACGCCTGCGGAGAGCACATGAATTCAGACAAGCCGATGAAGGCTCGTTACCAGGCTTTAGAGCCGAAACTGAAGGTCTTAAGTAGACGCGGCACCAGCATTGAATATATGCACGAAATGTTGCGATTTTTAATGCAACAAATATTCATGTTCGAATAGTTTAATATTGGATCTAAGGAGGTAACATTTACTGTTAGTCCCAACATGGGACCTGGTTGGTCTGTTATTTCTTCCTAAAGTATCAGTGTTATTTGCTGTCTTTGTCATAGGTTGTAGTATCATCTTTTCTATTTTGAATGCATTTCTGTTACTATGTGTTAGTGTGTGCTATGTGTACACCTTCCTAAATTTGTAAAAATAAAATGTTTTTTCTGTCATCCTTTAACAATATGATTCAGAATTGTTTTATTTAATGAATTGTGAATATTTGTACAGTTACCTGCAGATTATCTTTGATGTGTTTATGAACATTTGTCTGAACACCCATATTAATTATGAAAAATAAAGACACATGTAACCTCAGTCAAATTTCATTGGCTTTGAATCGCACTAAATGGGGTAGGGGGCTGTTTAGCCCAATGGGGTTGTTTTTTTGTAATAGGCCAACTAATCAGTGCTAGCTGCTACACCTCAACTTCATGGGATTCTTCCCAGCAAACTGCAGATGTTGATTCAGAATGTAATCCTTACTCCATTCACAAACTTGCCAGGCTCCCAACATTTGGAAAATAGCGTACATGGGTAAATACTGAGCGATGTTCCTTAGAGCAGCACATCGAGTATTCACATATCCAGTTAGTCCATACATCAGGAAAAAGGTGATAAATCCGTCAAGGAAAAAGTAAAACAAAAGTACAGTGTTGCAGTGCCAGCATGAGAGGGGAAGAATTACACCCTCGCCTTTGAGCCGATTTAAAAGTCTACTCTTTGTGACTGTGTTTATTATTAATGAGCAGAAGCTCCCTCACACTGTCTGCAAACCAATCTGTGTAATCTCCCTTCTAGAGCTCCCTAGGCAATTCTTTGTAATGCCTCATTATAGGTCGTTTTTGGGCTCCCTTCATGTGCCCTACACCAACACTACAACATTGATGCTTACTGTCAAATGTAGGTTGAACCCACTGCCAGTGTCTTGACCTTGTACATACTGTTCCACTGAGGCCCTCCAATTGTGTGCTAGGATTCACCCAACATGTGCTCAGTTTTGCATTGTTTTCTAGATACCCCTTGCCTCTTACAGAGTTTTGTGCTAAGGACCCCTCTCTGTGCTTGCTCATTCGGCACCTGATGTTCCCCAAGGTATATTCCCCCAGGCTTCTTTTCCAATTAGCAATGAGCCACTGCTGGTGTGATGCCTCTTGTCACAGGTGGGGTGAGTGGGCTGTGTGGGCTATGTTGCATGGCTCTATAGCGTCAATCTCTAAATGTCTGTAATGCATGCTCTCTATCTTGCTGCAGGAGTCTTGCTACATGGACCTCCGGGCTGCGGAAAGACCCTGCTTGCCAAGGCGATTGCGCGGGCATCTGGATGCCAGTTCATCAACCTACAGGCGGCATCACTCACGGATAAGTGGTACGGAGAGTCCCAGAAGCTCACTGCGTCAGTCTTTTCACTAGCAACCAAACTGCAACCTTGCATCATCTTCATCGATGAGATAGGTAAAAGAAAGCCGTGGAAGCAGACACATGGCATGGATGAGTGGTTGGGTGTTGAGGAGACAAGAGTGAAGTCATGCTGAACCAGTTTCCCCTGGCAAGCATGCGACAGCTGATCTAGGAGGCAAGTGGAGACTGGAATGAAGTGCAGATGTATGTAGCAAGCACCTGAAAAGGCTGGGGGGAAACATATAGTCCGAACAGGCACTGGGCACAGACTGGGGTAACAGACAGACCCAGCATGCACCTGGGAGAGCTGGAAAAGAAGCAGTAGTTACACCCAACATGTAAATGGGAGTGGAGGAGGGATCAGCAGTCAGACCCAGCATGCATTATGAGGGGGCAAGAGCTGTGAATGAAACCAGTGGATTGCAACACAGCAGGACTAAAGACCTCACTCGGGGTAATGCTTGACCTTTATAACCACTACAAAGGAGGTACCCTTGTCAATGTATAGTATGAAGACTGAAACCCCATGGATCTTATATGAATTAATTGGTACATATATCACCCTCACCACTAAGTGTCAATAGTAGTCACCTGAAGACTTGCAAATGGTCCCATTCACTAGTTCGGACTCCATTGCCCCGTTACTCATTTTGCTTATTAAACAGAATTTTCATCTTTATTTTGTAGTGGTGATCTTCAGGCACACATTATGAAAAGATGCATCCTGAATAAAAATGTACTGCTTTTCAGAAAATGTTAGATGTGAAAAAGAAGACTTTTTTCCACAAAACTGGAACTATCACTCCCCTCATAATTTTACCAACAATTTAATCTTGATTTTCAAAATACAGCCATACCTATACAAAATTATGTTAACACCTTTATTCAAACAAAGGGGGGTCTGGGAATCTCTCTACCAGCACGAACACAGCCCAATGACCTGTTCTTGGGTGAATAACCCCTGGGAGAGACTCTACCAAGTCTTTAGCTCACTGTCCCTTTCACAGAGAAGACATTTCCCCGCATATCAGCCTTTGTCCTGCCCAGGGGCAGTCCAGCGCCGAAATGCTGGGCAGGACAAAGGCTGATATGCGGGGAAATGTCTTCTCTGTGAAAAGGACAGTGAGCTAAAGACTTGGTAGAGTCTCTCCCAGGGGTTATTCACCCAAGAACAGGTCATTTGGCTGTGTTCGTGCTGGTAGAGAGATTCCCAGACCCCCCCTTTGTTTGCAACACTTTTATTCGTCTGCATCCATATGGCCAACATATCGGGGCCATATACCAATGTTTTCAGTGAGAGAGTTTAATGTTCCTACATGATCCGAACCCCCATCCCCCCCATCACCCCCCACCCCCCGCACAAGAACATACACGTAGGAGCGAGCACACATGCACATCCAGTCACAGCCATTCACTACAAAGATTGCTAAACCAACATATCCCATGCTTTTTGCTAATGTTTACAATTTCTAAAGTGCTCATCCAACACCATTCAACGAACTCTAGAGTTCAACCGATTCTAAATGTTGTTGTTTTTCAGTAATACACCTCGTGGAACACTTTTCTGAAAATTGTAAACTTTGATGAAAACAATGCTTTTCTTAAGTTTACTTAGCTTATTTTTGCATTTTTATGTAGTGTTGAATGAATGTGACTGGATGTGTGTGCATTGGTAAATTATGTAAGGAGTGATTCTTAGTTTGTAAAAAAAAATGTGGGTGTCTGTTTTAAAATAGTTTGTTCCTGAAGAGGAACGATACAAAATAAATATTGATGCGTTTGATGAATAATGGGAATAATGGTACAGTGGAGTCAGGATGAGTGATGGGTATGGTGTACTTTATATAGTGCTTTTACACAAGGGACTTTGCAATGTGATATATACAGTACAACATGTTTTGGGAAAAAATGGAAAACACACAATGATTGAGCACAAACACATTATATTAGTTATGATGGAAAAGCAATAGATAAAAAGTGTTTGTTTTAAGTGTTCCTTACATTTGGGCAACGTAGGAGAAAGACGAATATCTAAAGGCGTTACATAGATTGGGGGCCAAAAGTCGGAAGGAACAAAAACATGAGGGGGTGCAAAAAGGACGAGGGGTAGCAAGGAGAAAATGAGAAGTAGAATGAAGAGAACATAAAGGATAAATCTGTGATATAAGATCAGAAAGATAATTGGGAGCAAAAGCAAGACAAGATGCTGCCTGCCACAAATGCATGGTAGATCACATCTACAATGGATTTCTATGAAATCCGCCTGCTTTTAGCACGTATTGAAAAGCAGGCAGCTTACATGAGAATACGTTAATTTTATGCCTGCAGGAAAATCTCATGCAGGCATAAAAGCCTATGCCCATTGAAGGTGGAGGAGGAATAAACAGCGGAAATGTAAAATCTCTTTAGTGCCTCTGCGTCACCAACAAATGGTCGCAAAATGCCAGGCTGGGTCATTTTACAAAAGAGGTAATTGTATTGAGGGCACCAGCAATGTCCACATGTACGTTTAGTTGGGTCCCCTCCATGCAATTTTCCCCATTAGCAAGACAGAATGAAAAACCAAAGCATAAAACAGATTCCTATAGAATCTGCCTGTTTTCAATACGTGGTAAAAGCAGGTGGATTCCATACAAATCTATTGTAGATGTTGTTTACTATGCATTTGTGGCAGGCAGCATTTACATATTTGAAGGGATTGTGTCCTCCGACGTATTCCTTATCTTTGATAATACGTTTCCAGCTTGCTGGCCTCTGACATTTTTTCTGTAGAGGGCGCTGCGCGTCGACGTCCGCCGAGTCGATGTCCCTCGACGGCCACCGTATCGGCGCCGACGTCACCATGCCCATAAATAGCCACGCGCTGCGTCCGTTGCTCAGTTCCGTTTTTCCACGCTTCGTGGGGCCTCGGAACGTCGTTGCTCAGTTCAGTCAGGTTTACTATCTATTTCGACTCAAATATTCCTTATCGTTCTCAATGGCTTCTTCATCAGAACCGACGACGCCGCGATCCGGCTTCAAGAAATGTCGAGACTGCGGTAAAAAAATGTCAATAACGGATCCACACAGGGTCTGTTTATGGTGCTTGGGTTCCGAGCACCATTGTTCGGAGTGTGAGGACTGCATGTCCATGACGGCGAAAGCCCTGAAGGAGCGAAAGGGGAAGCTCGAGAGAGGTAAGTCAGCCAAATCCTCCTCGAAGGTTTCGTCGGCTGAGTCGAGGCAGTCTCCTCGCCGTCGAAAACATTCCCATTCTAGATCTCGAAGCAGCTCCCACCATTCTTCGAGATCTAGACACTCAAAAAAGAGACATCGAAGGTCCCATTCCTCGTCGTCTTCTGTGTCCCCAGAAAGAGTCTCCTGTCCCACCAAACACAGTTCTCAAGCTGAGTGGGAGGAATTCAGAAAGAAAATGTTAAGCGTCTTCGAGAACACGGCCTCAACCCCCTCGAAGACAGCTGAGGGTGATACCCCGGGTGAAAAACCCAAAAAATCAAAACGCCGCGAGTCGGAGCACCCGGCGAAACATTCCACCCGAGAGCGCCATGAGCCATCGGGTAAGAAGGCACCGTCTTCGAAGCCGTCGTTGAGGGTTCCTTCGATGCCGAAGATTCCTTCGACGCACGGATCGGCGCCATCAACGCTGTTGCCGAAGGGTTCCTCGACACATCGGTCGATCGACTCGACGCCATCGTCGACGCCAATGAAAGAGAGGACCAAGGCTCCACAGCCAACGGGGATTTCAAGGGCCTCCGGCACGACGCAGAGACCGTCGTCGATGCCCTCGAGTAGGATCCCGATCCTCTCGAGTTCTTCGAGACCCCTTCCAGTTTTTTTGACACTGTTTTCGGCGCCTTCGAAGCATGTTACATCGGCGTCGACGACATCAACATTTTCTCGTCCAATAACGAAGAGTTTGGCTCCTTCGGCCCTAGAGATGGGCTTTACTCCATTTCAGAGGTCAGAATACCCTGGTCTTTCTTCAATTTATGAAGAAGGGGAAGATTCTGACCAGGAAACATTTGGTTTACAGAGAACCACACTTCCTACTGCAGAGGATTTCACCTCTGAAGAAAGAAGGCTGAAGGAACTACAGGAGTCACTTCATGAGGCCAGTGGACTGGACACTTCCCCAGAAGTGGAATTTGTAAAGCCAGACCCAGGGGAACATGCCAAAACACCATATAGAACCCTGATGGCTAGAATAATTGAGTTTATGGGTTGGTATGCACTTTCACCTGTTTTCCAACAGGATGATCTAACGGATATATTGGACAAAGGCCCACAGGAGGACCCGGTGGTCCCCTTCCATGCAGCCCTACAAAGAAAAATTGCATCTAATTGGGAAACTCCCAAAGTTATCCCAGCAGTCAATAAAAGATTGTCGACAAAGTATAGGGTAGCGGCTGCTGACCCTGAATACCTGTCAAAACACCCGACCCCAGAGAGCCTGGTGGTTCAAGCGGCAACTTCATCCAGCAGTAGGACTGCTTACCCTACTGTCCCACAGGATAGGGATGTCAAGAGGTACGACTCTATGGCAAAGAAAGTCTTCTCTGCCTGTAGTATGGCGTTGAAGTCCATCAACGCCACCTGTACGCTCGCCAGGTTCAGTCACACGCTATGGGAGTGTGCTTCATCAGCGGCTGACTGCATACCCGAAGGAGAGGAAAAGGAAGCCTTCCTTAACATCATTAAAGATGGCAAAGATGCCATGTGCGAATCACTTCAAACGGGCATCGATTCCGCTGACAGTATCAGCAGGGCCATGGCGGCAAGTACAACAATCCGCAGGCATGCGTGGTTGCGAAAGTCGGGCTTTGCCCTTGATGTACAGGCCAGACTTTTGAATATGCCCTTTGACGGGTCTTCATTATTCAGGAAAAAGGCTGATGACAGTCTGGAAAAGTTACAGACTTCTAAAGCAGCAGCAAAATCCTTAGGAGCTGCTATCCGCCAAACTCCTTTTCGCCCCTCAGGAACCTCTGGGAGAGGAAAGTCCTTTCGCTATTATTCCGCATTCGGGAAAGGCAGAGGACAGCCGGCTCAAAGAGGCCAAAGGAGATCCACCCGAGGTGGACGGGTCAAGAGTACTAAGACCGCAGCAGCAGCAGGTGCCTCTTTACCCTCGGCATCTGCATCAGCCGCCCCCAAACCACTCTGAGGCCTTCACACACAAGACACCTGTAGGGGGCAGGTTAACTCACCATCTGACGGAATGGCAGGCTATAAAGTCAGATGCTTGGGCGTTGGAGACAGTTGCCCAAGGTTACTGCTTACCCTTTCTACACATCCCTCAGAGTCATCCACCGGGGAACAGCTCCCTAAAAGTTCCTGATCCGCTCCTCTTGCAGGAAATTATGGACCTGCTAGAGAAAGGTGCCATAGAACCGGTACCGGTACCTGTAGCGGACAGGAACAAGGGCCGGTACTCCCCCTACTTTCTCATACCAAAGAAGGACGGAGGACTGAGACCCATCCTGGACTTACGAGAATTGAACAAGTTCCTCAGGAAGGACAAGTTCAAGATGGTAACTCTCTCTCAGATCCTTCAGGCCCTCCAGCTCCAGGACTGGCTGGTATCTCTGGACCTTCAGGATGCTTATTTCCATGTGCCAATCCATCTCAAGCACAGGAAATACCTGAGGTTCGCAATTGGCAACTCTCATTATCAATTTCGAGTTCTGCCATTTGGGCTGACCTCCGCCCGAGGGTCTTCACCAAGCTGATGTCGGTGGTGGCGGCGCGTCTAAGGAGGGAAGGGATCCACGTCTATCCCTACCTGGACGATTGGCTGATCAGAGCTGTATCTTCGGAATAGGCCCAGACCCAGCTAGATTATTTCTGCCTCTTCCTTCACAGACTGGGCTTCTCCCTCAATTTAAAGAAGTCACAGATGATACCATCTCAAAGATTCCAGTTCATTGGAGCGGTCCTGGACACTTCCCTGGGAAAAGCCTCGCCACCAGAGGTGAGGGCTCAAGATATTCTACAGATGGTCACCAAGTTTCAAAATGCACAACGTCTCCCAGCCTTCGACTTTTTGAGGTTGCTAGGCCTCATGGCATCCTGCATTTTCCTTGTGCCAGAGGCTCGCCTGAGACTGAGATCTCTTCAGTGGGCACTGAGTAGTCAGTGGTCACAATTCTCAGGGAGAATGTCAGACCTCTTCCGGATTCCGGACAAGGTAGCCCGCGACCTTCAATGTTGGGCCTATCCAGAGAACATCTTGAAAGGAGAACTGTTTTGGCAACCATGGCCGGAGATAACAGTAGTCACAGATGCCTCGCTCACAGGGTGGGGAGCCCATGCCAACGACTTGACCATCAGCGGACGTTGGTCTCCATCGGAGTCCAGACTACACATCAACCTATTAGCGCTGAGAGCGATCAGACTAGCGCTGAAAGCTTTCCTGCCATCAGTACAGGGGAGAAATGTCCTGATAATGACGGACAACACGGTGGCCATGCACTACCTCAACAAAAGAGGAGGCGTAGGATCACTGCCACTGTGCAGAGAGGCAATGCAGCTCTGGTTTTGGGCAATTCGGGAAGGGATCTCTCTCTATCGGCAGGCCACCTAGCCAGAGAGAAGAATTTGACAGCGGACGCTCTGAGCAGGCAGAGCACAGGCTCCCACGAGTGGGAGCTAGCTCAGGAAGTCCTTCAAGAGATCTTCGCCCTTTGGGGAACCCCTCAGGTGGATCTGTTCGCCACAAGCACCAACAGGAAGTGCGATCTGTTCTGTTCAAGGGAATTTCCCCCGAGAGGAGCTCTAGGAGATGCGTTCGTAGTGGACTGGGAGTTTCCACTCCTTTACGCGTTCCCACCAGTCCCTGTTATCCCTCAAATGATCAGGAGGTTGAGAAGATTCCGGAAAACCATGATCCTAATTGCCCCGGATTGGGCCAGGAGAACGCGGTACGCGGACCTTCTAGATATGTTCATCTGCCCTCCAATCCGTCTTCCACTCAGAGAGAATCTTCTCTCGCAGAAGGGAGGTCGGGTTCTCCATCCAGACATCAGAACCCTCAACCTTCATGCTTGGCTTCTGAAAGGTTGAGGTACAAGGATTGGAATCTCCCTGATGACATCATGGAGGTGTTGCTTTCGGCCAGAAGACCAGCAACAAAGTCTTTATACTGCTGCCGTTGGAACAAGTTTTGCAGCTGGTGTAGGGAAGAGAATATCGACCCTTTTTCATGCGGTACACCAACTGTGTTATCGTTTCTACTCTACTTGGCTAACTCAGGCCTTCAAGTTGGCACTCTAAAAGGCTATCTCGCAGCGCTTTCTATCTTCAAGCGCACTGCGGAGGAACCATCGTATTTCAAAATTCCTCTAGTGGTACAATTTCTCAAGGGTCTAACTAATATTTACCCTCCAAAACCATTCCAGGTTCCATTATGGGACTTAAATTTAGTTTTAAACTTCTTAATGGGCACTCCATTCGAACCTCTTCACTCTTGCGCATTGAGATTTCTCATGCTTAAAACTGTCCTATTGGTAGCGCTAACATCTGCTAGGAGGGTGAGTGAGCTACAAGCTCTCTCCTGTAAACCCCCACATACAATCTTCCACAAGGACAAGGTTGTCCTACAGGTGAAGCCTAATTTCCTCCCAAAGGTGGTTTCTGAATTCCATATTACTCAGAAAATTGCCTTGCCTTCATTCTACCCTCCTCCCCATCCGGGGAAAGAGGAGGAAAGGCTGCACAGGCTGGACCCTAGGCGAGCTCTCAGCTGTTACATCAGCAGAATGGCTAGGATCCGGCAAGTTACCAACTGTTTGTGGGATACTCAGGTCACAAGTTGGGACTACCCATAACAAAACAAACCATCTCCAGGTGGATTATTTTGGCCATCCTGGAATGTTAGACTAGCAGGGAAAGAGCCACCCCAAAATCTCAGGGCTCTTTCAACCAGGGGTATCGCAGCCTCTACGGCTCTCCAGAGAGGGGTACCAGTCCGGGACATATGTGCGGCTGCCACATGGTCGTCCGCACATACATTCACAAAATTTTACAATCTGGATTCCTCCACTGCTCAAGAGACCAGATTTGGCAAGGCCGTATTACATTCGGTCCATCCCTAAAGGTATACATGACACTATCACTCCCTCCTCCAATTACATACCACTGCTATGGGAGTCTATCAAAGATAAGGAATACGTCTGAGGACACAATCCCTTCGAAGAACAAGTTACTTCTTACCTGGTAACGTTCTTTCGACGGGATCTTCCTCCGACGTATTCCTTATCGCCCCTCCCATCCATCCCCGCAGTGATAACTTCCCTTGTGGTTGCAGCTTTCGCTCCTTCAAGGTTACTAACCGATTAAGGCATGTCTTTTCTTATGCTACAAAACGGAACTGAGCAACGGACGCAGCGCGTGGCTATTTATGGGCATGGTGACGTCGGTGCCGATACGGTGGCCGTCGAGGGACATCGACTCGGCGGACGTCGACACGCAGCGCCCTCTACAGAAAAAATTTCCGAGGCCAGCAAGCTGGAAACGTATTATCAAAGATAAGGAATACGTCGGAGGAACATCCCGTCGAAAGAACGTTACCAGGTAAGAAGTAACTTGTTCTTCTTACTAAATAACTATAAAAATCAAGGCGAAGAGGCAATTTCGCCAGCTTGTACACTTGGAGTACCCACCAGCATGTTAAGTGCTGACATTGGTGGTCCCCTCCATGCAATTAACACTTTTTTTTGTAAAATTAATTAACCTGCTATTTTGCAACCATTTGGAGATGGTGTGCGGGCCAAAAAAGCATTTTACATTTCTGTAATTCATTCCTCCTTTGCCTTCAAAGGGCACATGCTTTTATACCTGCGCAATATTTTCATGCAGGCATAAAAGGAATGGGTCCCCTTCATAGGTCTGCACACAAGGCCTATGAAGAGCCTATCTGCTGGTCTCTGCCGGACAAGCCTGTATGCCTGGAGACCAGCGTCTTCCTATCCAGCCCACCAACCCTCTAAATGTAAGCCTTTGCACTCGCCTTCTGCCTGCCCAGATCCAGCCTTATCTTGAAGCCAATAACATCGTAGGAATGCACGAATCCGGATTCCGCCACGGCACAGAATCCGCACTACTGGATCTCAAAAACCAACTTAAGTTCAGGGATGCAGGAAAAGCAGCACTCCTACCATTAGACCTGTCAGAAGCCTTTTCTCGTAGACCACCAGCTCCTATGCCAGAATCTTGCATCTGCAGCTAACTTCTCACATGAAGCTACCACTTTGGTAACCACCTCCTTATCTGGCAGAACCATGAGTCTTCACTGATAATCCTCGCCCCCCCCCTCGCCTGTCCCATGCAGTGTACCCCAAGGCTCCTGCGTCTCCCCCACACTTTACAATGTATTCACGAAACCCCTATTTGACGACCTAGATAACCAGGGCATATCATACACAAACTACGCAGATAATAAACAGATACTCTTTTGTCTATCTGGCAACTAACACACTGATTCTGTCCCTCTGCGTACAGCTTACCAAACCATCCAAGCCTGGATGGCAGATCTCCTACTCGGCTTGAATGACGATGAGACTGAAATTCTCCTGATCGGCTCTCAAGTTGTTTTTAACAGACTGCGACAGGTCTATGGGGCCTTCACCATAGATGGCATCACTATATCTGTATTGTGCGTTGTGAAGACCTTAGGTGTCCACATGGATGCTACTTTGTCACTTAACGGGCACTTCAATGCTACAGCTTCAAAATATGTGCACACCACCAAGCTAATTAACGTTAGAAGGCCATTCCTCTCAATTAGCAGCTGCCTCACCATCGTCCGTTCACTTTTTGGATCCAGACTTGACTATTGCAATGTCCTATTTGTTAGCACCTCGACTCACAACCTCAACAAACTTTTTAAGTCATACAGAAAAAATCAGTTTGAGCCGTCCTGAAGACCCCTAGGCGTGAGTATATTTCGACGGCCAGGAAAAAAGCTCACTGGCTCCCTATTCGTGATCACATAACTTTAAAAACTCTGGCAATCACCCATCTTAACCGGGGTGTAATAGTATCACTGAACAATCTTATATAGCATTTCTTTGTTCCCCATATTAAACGATACCTCTTTAATCAATGAGAAGCATGTATAAATGTCTTCACTGTCCATCGGTACATCTAGCTCCTCCGCCCATTGCTCTGCTTTCGCCCCAAGTTGTTGGTGATAATATGCTGATAAAACTAATTAAATGCAGGGAATTCTGATAAAGTAATTTCCAACTCGAGCTTACAGTCCACTGGACTTCGGAAGAAGATTGTTTCTGTTGTTTTAGCCAGAATCTGTGAAATCGCTGCCCAGTGGTCCAACCAGGCCATTCGTTTCAAGCCCCAATATCATTCTAGCCTCATTAAAGGGTTACAGCCTAGCATTCTCACAAGGGTCCATAATGCGCACTTAGAGCCAAGTTTCTGGGCCAACTTGCTGCTCTTTTGACTCTGGGCATGTCATAAACAGCGCACAGAGACTAATCCATACGGGTATTATATTCGTGTCCACCCCAACTTTCATCAACATTTGCAACCAGTATCGCAGTATAGCAAACACAATTGAGTGTCTCTTTATATGATGTGGGAGATTGGCCCATGACATCGACACAGCCTGCCGAGGCGAGTGGAAGGAGGCCTGCTAGTTCGGCTTGAGCACTGACATGAATCCCCAGATATTTAATTGCATGCTTCTACAACCTAAATGGTGATTTATCCCGGATCCCATGGAATGTCAATACGAAGCGGTAGTATCTCAGACGTGTCATAATTGACTCAATATCCAGCCACTCATCCAAATTCCTGCAGGACTGCCAGAATCCTCTGCAAACTGTCCCGCCATTCACTGAGTTATAAAAGGACGTCATCCGCATATAACAATATGCAATGTTCTATCCCATCCCTAGTTATGTTCTTTTTTCACATTTAACTTGGCCCGCTTGCGGCACAATGGCCAGGGCATATAAGACTGGTGACAATGGGCACCCTTGGCGTGTGCAAGGTGAACAGAGTTCAAGTAAACCCATTTAGTAACCACTGATGCCCTAGGGTTGTGATAAAGGAGCCCCACCAGATCCAAGAAGTATCCCTTGATCCTGAAAGCACGCGGCACTGCAAACAAATAGTCCCACTTAACTTTATCGAAGGCCTTCTCAGCATCGAGGGATAACACGTCTTCCGGGTCAGCCTTTCCAGCCTCCAAGTTCAGCAGCCATCTCATATTGTCACACAAGTGCCTATTGCAGATGAATCCCATCTGATCTGCGTGGATCAGCTTAGGAAGAATAGACTCGAGCCGTCGCGCCATACACTTCGGCAATATTTTGGCATCCATGTTAATGAGCAATATCTGCCTGTATGCTCCAGATTCTGTGAGGTCCTTGCCCAGTCTGGGTAACACTATAATATTTGCCAGTAGCATAGATCTGGGGAGGGAGTCCACCTCCTTCGCTTTGTTAAAAACTGCCGCAAACCTAGGAGGTACCTTCTCTGCCAGCACCTTATAAAGATCTATCGGGAGCCCATCCAGACCCGTGGCCCTCCCCCTGCTAACCCTGCAATCACAGCCATGACCTCGTCCCCCGTAAGTGGAGCATTCAGCATGGCCAAGTCCACCTCTCCAACCATCGGTAAGTTGAGCCCACTATGGAATAATAGGATCCTACTATCTGGGGTTTCAGGCGGTTTGGCATACAAGCCCTTATAACACTCTACAAAGTGATAATTAATATCTGACACGCTGTCTAGTAGGCAACCCTCCTTTGATCTAATCTTATGTATAAGCTGGGCTTGAGTGCACCCCCTCAACAGTATGGCCATGGGGCGCAATGGGCGATTACCCTCTTTAAAGAAGGATTGGACGCACTTAGAGAAAAACATCTGAGCTTTGCGAGTAGCGGCCTGTTTAAGCTCCATACGTAGCCGTTTGATTTAATCCAATAATGAGCTCTCTGAAAACATTATGAAGTTGTTCCACGTTTAGAAGCTTTTCCACTAATTGTTTTTTTGACTTGTATTCTATTGGCATTTGTAATAAAGTACAACACAAACTCCCTGCCCGTCCCCTCCCTGCCCCCCACCCCAACCCTTGCCCAACAGAGAATTTTCCAACAGAACTTTCCCACCAACCTGTAAGCTCCCCACCCCGATATTGGTAAATGTAGTCGCAAACCATAGCAGTTCTCATTTCAGTTGTGAAGACCCCCGCCCGTGAGTCCCTTCCCCGCCTCCCTCCACCACTCTGTCCTTCTTTGGCCCAAGCCCAGTAGTATTACCCCTGTAATTAACCAACCATGGCACACCTGCTCGGTCATATCAGGCCCAAAAACTATAATCTTTGGGGCCACCAGGCGCCTGGGCGTCCTTCTGAAGAAAATGCAAGACTATGTCCCATTCCAACAGGAATTTTTGGTGGTTCCCCTGGATCGAGTAGGTCACCAACTCAATAGCAACAAAGTCCTACCCATTCATGTTCCTAGGGGGCATGTTTTATGTTTTTATTTTTGCGCTACCAACAGCATCGCCGCCACTATCAGGATGATGTGCGCCTTCCCTTGCGCTTTTGTGATAGGTTCCTTAAAAAGTCACTCATCCCCAAAATGGCCTCCCCAAGTTTGCCCGAGATCTGGGACCCAAACATCGTATTTCTTGCTGCACCCACCATCCCCCCGAAAGGGTTGTATTACTGAGCATTGCCACCAACTGGGCTTCCAGGATCCCTTCAACCCACATTCTCTCCAGCACTGCCCTGATGTCTGCTTGTAGAACCTATGCAATTTCTCGGGTGTATGGTGCCATTGGGGCATCACTTTAAGCCACATCTCCCCCACTGGATGGCCCTTATAAGGTTAGGGATACTGACCCACAGCTGAGCCCATGGCCCCTTCTCAAATTGGTAGCCCACCAATGTTTCCCTTTGGGACATATAGAGCCATTTCCGGGTTCTGCAGTCCCTCGGCCACAATTTTGTACAGTGTTCCCACCAACTTCTTGTAGCCTGCATCTGTTGTGACGTATTTCTCAAAGGGTGTGAGATCCCTGGTGATCGCAGATCTGATCGGTGGATTTAGGAGCTAGTATCTCAACTGCAAGTATTGACATCTCTGGCCCTCCCCTATCCCAAAATCCTGCTTGCATTGATCAAAGGGTTTAACTTCCCTACTCTCGAACATATTCTGTTGCTTGCGTCACCCAGCCTCTTCCCAGCTAGTGAACGCACCCTTCCCTCTCCCCAGTGTGAACTGGGGGTTCCTAACAGGGGCGTTAGTGGAGAGGGGAGGGTTGGTAGCTCCACCTGCTTAATCAGGTCATCCCAGGAGTCCCTCACAAGTGCTGTTATCATACTTAAATACATGTTCTTGGGTCTGCCCTCCCTAGGGTGCCATAGTTCTTCCTCCAGTGGCTTGCCCACCACTGCCCTGTCCATTCAACACCAGATTTTAGAACGATTGTCTAGAAACCACTCCCAAACCACTCTGATTTGAGCCACCCTACCCCTCCCCTTTATTCTTAGGGGCCATAAGTAGTTTCATGGATGCCCTGGGTTTCTTATGGTACCAAATGGAGGCCCCCACATATTTTTGAAGGCCCCGGAAAAACCTCTGTGGATCCCCCACTGGAAGGGCCATGAAGTAGTACAAGATTTTAGGCAGGATCACCATTTTGAGCACATTAATCCTCCCCAGCCAGGAGATTGATAGATGACCCCATTCAGATAGCAATTGTCTCACCCTCTCCAACAAGGGGTTGTAGTTGGCCTGGTAGAGTGACTCCAGCGAACCTGTTATTTGTACCCCCATGTATTTTACACCACTTTCAGCCCATCTATGCAGCACTGAATCCCGCACTCTGAGCCCCAGGAATGGGTCGGACACACTGGGTAACCAAGCTTTGAGAATTCTTGTACTGCTGCGCCCAGCTGCCCATGGGCTTGGTGCGCATTATCAAATTAATAAACACACACTCAGCAATTCTGACTTATGAGCATTCACTTTTAACCCTGCAACTGCCCCAAATAGCCCCAGTACCCTTGACATCGCCAGGAGTGTTGCACCTGGCTCTGAAATCAGGAGAAGTAGGTCCTCTACGAAAGCAGTGACTTACACTCCCCCCACCCCACCGAAGTCAATCCCTTTTATATCTCGAGTAGCCCTGATTCTTGCCAATAGCGTCTCCAGATGGAGCGCACACAGAAGCGGTGAGAGCAGACACCCCTGTTTGGTGCCTCTGGAAACTTTAGTGTATATTTTCGCATCTAAATTGATAAGTGCTATTGGTCGATACAAACCACAAAGCATTGCCCCTTTGCCCGGTTTTGGGAGTAAATTGACCTTAGCTTCTTCAATGGAGGAGGTGATTAGCCCAGATCTGCCAAAGGAGTTGTACAATGAAACGAGTCTAGGGATCAACGTCTCCCGAAGGGTCCTATAAAAGATTGCCAGGAAACCGTCCAATCCCAGAGCTTTCCCCAGCGGCAAGGCAGTTATAGCTGCCCTCACCACCTCCGGTAAGATATCTTTATCCAGCTCCTCCCTCTCTTGCAGGGTAATCTTCGGGAGGGGGCAGTCAGCAAGATAGGCCGACTGGTCTACCTCGTTAGGAGCGTTTGACGAGTACAAGGAAGAGGAGTACTCAGCGAATTCTGAAATGATGTCGGGTGTGGCTGCACTAACTTCCCCTGTTCCCTTCTTAATTCTTAGTATTGTCCTTGAGGCCTCTTTCTTCCTCACCTGACATGCCAGGAGGTGGTCCGCCTTATTCACCTTCATATAGTACCTCTGTTGAATGTAAAGGGGCCCCTTATCAGCCTGTATTCTTTCCTCCGCACACTCCCACGTTATCTACCCTTTTCACCATAACCAGCGAGTTTGGTTTCCAGTTCTTTTTGCAACATGCCCAATTATCTGTCCCTCTGGCATTTACCTTGCTTTGAGCTACCCTCTCAAAGTGGCCTTAAAAGCATCCCATACTACATGCTCCTTGGCCCCCTCTGTGGAATTAAATTGGAAAAATTCCTCTATTTTCTCCTTTAGCTCCTCGCATATAACCTTGTCTTTCAACAAGAGGTTGAGGAATTTCCATTGCTATGGGCCCGACTCCCTGTTGTCCATACGCAAGACCAGCGTGATGAGCGCATTGTCCGATAGCACTGTTCCCCTCAGTTCCACCTCAGAAACCTGCCCCAAGAGCATCCTGGAGATCCAGGCATAATTGATTCTTGAGAAGGCTCTATGGACATGGGAGCCTGCCTCGCCCCCCCACAATTCCCTCCATCTACCTTTGCCAGTTGGGCCAGGCGTTCCTTTAGCGTACCCAACGGCATCCCCTGATTGTGGAATACTCTCCCGTTCCTATCCACCCACGGGTCCCAAGCCAGGTTCAAATCCCCCACTAGTATCCACTGTCCCTTGGCGAACCTCTCAAGTTTAGACAGGGTTGCTCGTATAAACCCGTCCTGTACCGTGTTGGGTGCATATACTGTTGCTATGGTGTATGTCCCTTTCTCTCATTGGAATGCGACCGCTAGGTCTCTACCCACGTCATCACCCTCCGTGGCAACCACCGTAAAGCCCGGCACGTCCGCAGCAGCTATTAGCACCACTCCTGTCTTCCCCTGGGCATTAGCTGTCTATCACTGGTTGTAGATTTAATTTTTAATGTCTGCTTGTTACTCCCCTGGATGTGTGTTTCCTGGAAGGCTAGTATCCGGTTTCTCCCTCCCTAGGAATTGCTCCACTTTCTTCCTCTTAATTGGGAGTTAAGCCCTCTAACATTTAGACTTATGATGCAACGCTTCACCTCACTGGCCATGGCAGGCTCAAGGGGCAACGTTTCACAAGCCCAAAGGTTCCCTGTTTGTGACTCCCCCACCTCCCCTGCCCCAACCCCCCAAACCACTCCCACAGCACCCCCTCCACCTCCCCTCTGTCGCCACCCAACTCTGGTCGGGCTCAACCAGCCTCTAGCCCTCCACAGCCCAGCGATGCATCCTGGGAGTTGAGCCCTATTAATAAACCAGAGTAAATTATTGCCGGTTTTCCATGACCCATAAGACTAACCTAGATGGTAGCACCCCCCTCCTCCCTGTGCTTCCACCAATTCCCCCTTCTTATCCAGTTGAAAACACGATACCGCTGGGAACTTCAAATAATATCTGAACGTGGATCCCTTCAGAGCGTCAAAGAATCCCCTCTTTGCTTTGCTACTTCTGCCTAAAAGTAATTGAAAATGCACACCTGCACTCAGTTAGTCTGAATGTTATTGTGCTGTGTGTAGGAGTTTGGAAGCATCAACTTATGTTGAAAGTTAGGGAACCGCACTGTAATAATTTTAGGGCGCTCGCCCTTCTGCGGTTTCGGGACTGGTGCTCTGTGGGTGTGCTCTATATGCTCCCTAGGTTTCTCGAGGTGAAATGCTGACCGCCAGAGCAAGTACAAAAAGCCATTGAGGCCCCTACCTTCAGCTCTTCGGTCACCCCGACCAGCCAGATATTATTACGGCGAGAGCGGTTTTCTTGGTCATCCAGTTTTGCTCCCAGGCTCTGTATTTCTTTAATCGCTGTGTCCAACTCCCTCGTCATTTCACAAAGCTAGTTCTCCACCACGGTGATGTGTTGCTCATTGTCCGTGGTTCTTTCGGCTTGAGAATGAAGGCAGCTATTTATCTTTCAGCTCCTTCGCCACATCCTGGACTGTCAGGTTTGTCTCTTGAGTGCTCTGGTTCAATGTCTTCATTTCCGCCAGGATCGCCTGAAATTGTGCATCCATTTTGTTGTTATTGGTGTTAGGGATCGCAACACTATGCAAGCAAGTTTGATTCCTTGTTGTTGTGGCCTGGCTCCGTAATGGTGTGGACATATCCTGCCTCTGTCACATGGGACTATACAGTGGCCCTGTGCAGCACGCCATCTGCCGGCCCCCAACTGTTGAAAAGATATTAAATGACTGTGGCAGACATTCAGGGATGCTGTTACACAGATCTCATATTCTCTGTAGCAAGAAGCCTGCCATTAGGTGGTTAAACTTACGTGCACCATTTTATGGCACCTTGCCCATATGCATGTATTTTCACCATCCCACTCTGTGACCTTGGTGTCCAGCAAACTCATAGGGGTCTCCCCTGCAGTTTTACCATAGATATGATATTAGCCCCCAGCCTCTGCTGTTTTCACCATAGTTTCAACCCCTTGCCTCCTTTAGCATTACCGAGCACACTCCAACACAGGCTCAGCACTCTAGGTGCCATCCACCACACACATCCCCAGCCGGGACTCCTATTGCGTCTCTGGGATAGGGTCCCATCCTCGCTCCTCAGGATTCCTCAGCCGCACTGGGCTCATGCTCATCAGGACTCCTCAGCCATGCCCGGGTCGTCGGGCCACTCGTGTCAGTTCCAAAAGCGGACCCCTTCTGCTATGGAAGGCGGGCATGTCACGCGCCCGACGGGAGAGAAGCCGCTGAAGGCCCCCAAAGGCAAAGTGCGCCTATGACCGCCGTCATCTCCCAGATCCTTGGTCGGGTCCCATGTGATCGCTCTTCCGCTACCTGCTGGCTCTCCACTTTCCATTTCATGCCCAGGCAGAGAGCGTTTAATGCTGCAAACCCCACACAGAGCTGGTGTTAGTCAGTGCTCTCTATGCACATCAGCCCGGCGGTGTGCACTACTCTGACTCCGCTTCACACACCACCAGCTCGCCACTGGGCGTTGCCTTCTCCGGACAACAGCAATATCACTTCTCGCAACCACGTTTCACATAACGGCAGAAGACACCTCCAGGCCCCCACTTGGAGGGGGGCACCCCTCGAGCAGCCAGCTCATAGAGTCCCTATGAGAGGCTGGTTATAGGTATATATACAGGGCCAGAGTCTGCAGTAGTGGCTCCTTCATAAAGCTTCACGCTAAAGCGGCCATCATGCTTGGGCTCTCGATCACCCCCCATATAGACTTGTTGTTTAGCACATCTGCAGGTATTAACACTGCATGGATTTGTTAGTGGTGTCGCTGTGCATTAATTCACGCCCTGTGGGTTTATTAGTAACCACATAATCAGGTATGTATTTATACCTTGTGGGTTTGTTGGTAATTAAACCGAGGCAAACCTCTACATTCTCTGAATTTGGCCCAACTCACCCAAATTCTCCACTTTCAAGTCACATAGAAATGGCTTGTGTATTGCACACTGTGTGACAGCAACTGAATGCAATCTATTGCCTTCAACCAACTCTGGAATGTTCTCATCCCGAGTAGTCACTAGTGCTAAATGCCACATGCACAAGGTGGTCACATGGATTATTTCCTTCCTAGTAGTCACAAAAAGATGGGAGACTTCGTTACAGTTACTAAATGGTCCTCTCCTTCATCCAACCAACTGTGGGATTTTCTCCTCCCTAGTAGTGACTGCAAATGCATGCAATGGGCATGAATGTCATGCAAGGTGGTCACTAGTAATCGCGTCAGCCTGGTAGTAGCACATTTATTTATATGCTTGTAGCGTGCCAAAAGCCTGCAGTCATCTCGGCGCGTGAACTCAAAACACCTCACAGACATAACACATCATTCATTCTAGCTGGTAATGATGCAAAATTTTCTGGCCTAGGGTCAACTAATTTAAACAAATACGTTTTCAGGAGTTTCCTAAACGTCATGTAATTTTTTCCAGCCGGAGGATCGTAGGCTGCTTATTCCAGTGTTGCGCTGCCTGCCCTGGGAAGGCTTTGCCCATGCCAGTTGCCCGGCTAAAACAAGGCACATTAAGCCAGCCCTGATCTTCTGATCTTAATGATCGCAAATGAATGTATCTAGAGAATAGTCTCTTAAAATTCATGGGGGCTGCACTGTGTACACACCTATGGACTATAGTCATGGATTTGAATATGATTCTGTCCTCTATTCTCACCCAATGCAATGATTTTCTTCCTTCCGTTGTATGCTCTCTGTTCTTAATCCCTTTAACGATACGAACAGTGTTATTCTCAATAACTTGGAATCTTTGGATTTTTTTCTTTGTTGCCCCTAGCAATAGCGCGTTGCCATAGTCCAATCGCGGTAGGATGATCGCCCTGGCAATGGTAGCCGTATTTTCCTCATTAAGGAACGGTCGGATTGCTCTCTGTAGGTGTAGGTAATAAGCGTTGTTCTTATAAAGGTATTTTACCTGTACCTCAGACCCCACTCATGCTTCCACCATCATCCCAAACGTTTTGACCTGAGTCATTACTTGGATATTGGCATCCTTAATGGCGAACACTTTATATTCTACGCCTAGCTTTGCTCTGGCCTGGCGTGTACCAAATATCATCAATTCAGTTTTGGTGTTGTTCAAGCACATCCAGTTTTGTTTCATCCAATTATCTATGATGTTATAAACTTATGTTATTTTGTCACTATCTATGAGATGATCACCCACTAATTCAAAGACTAGCTGGGTGTCGGCGTAGTTCATGAAAAACGTGCCGACGCTTTCCAAAAGATCACAAAGGCATCTCATATGTAGGTTAAATAGCAGTGGTGATAAGCTTGCTCCCTATGGGACTCCAAAGTTGATATGAGCGGCCTCAGAAAATGTATATCCCCAGTGCACTCTTGCCTTCCGATCCGCTGAGAATGATGTTAACCATGTCAGAGCGACTGGTGAGCATACGGCTATTTTACCCAGTGCCCTTTGCAATAGTTTGTGATCCACCAAGTCAAATGCTGCACTGAGATCCAGGAGCATCAGGAGCCCCGCCTTGCTCCTATACAGAATTTAGAGCATATGTGTTTGCAAATCTAACATAGCAGTTTTGGTGCTATGAGCCGCTGGAAACCCGATTGTTGCTCATGAAGAATTCCCTGGGCTTCTATATGCTTTTGAAATTGGTTAGTTGCTATTTTATCTAAGATTTGTAAGATAAAATTAGAATTTGTAATAGGGCGTAGGTTTCCTGGGTCTTTAGGATCCATGCCAGCCTTTTTTTACCAGTGGCGTGATGGTCACTTCTTTGATATCCTTGGGTACTATACCCTTTAGGAATGAGGCATTTACTATCTTAGTGAGTACTGGAGAGAACAGTTCCTTGTTATCTAAGATCACATTGGCCAGCAAGATATTTTCTGCACATGATGTTGGTTTCATCTTGGCCAATACTGAGGACATCTCTTCCTCTGTGACTGGGCGGAAACTGAAACTGGCCTCTTCACACTGTTTAGGTACAACTGCTGATTGTGATATTGCAGCGCTAGGATTCTCTCTAGATATAATAATGTTATCTCTGCCCTTCTGTATCTTGGAAGAGAAAGCCCTTTGTACCACCTAACAGTCCTCCTTAGTTGGAACAAAAGGAGTGAGCGCTTTAGGTTTTTCTACATTTTTGAGGATCTCAAAAATGTTACTTGTGGCATTGGGAGCTGCTGCTAGCTTTGTTGTAATAATTCATCTTAGCTTCTCTGATGGCTTTTCTATATTTTAAATTTGTGCATTTCCATTGATCCTTGTTAGCGGGTGTGGGGTTTTGTAGCCATTTTCTTTCCAAGCCTCATTTTTCGAGCTTCAGTTTATTAAGCTCTCCATGAAACCATTTGTGGTGGTTGTCAATCTTCCTGATTGTTTTGGGTTTCAGGGGAGCAAACTGTTCCACCAATTCGTGGATATGTGTGGTGTATTGCTGTAACATATTTTCACACAAGTCTTTTTAATGAAAATTGTCTAGGATCCTTTTTAAGCATGGTTTCAATTGATCGGGTCCTATATTTTTGAAATTGCGACTATACACTTTTACATGGGGGGGTTACTTATTTGTTCTGATGGATTGTTTAACAGGAAGTCAAGAGTGACCATAAAGTGGTATGTCCATATACAAGGTTCTGTGATTATATTCTGAGTGTTCACGTTTTGAGTTATAACCCAATCTAACTGGTTACCTTGCAATGTTGTAGGTTCATTATTTAGCACTAAAAATTCTAGGTTTTTCATTATTTTTTCCAGTAAGATGGCTTCCTTATCTAATTTGTTCCATCTCCATCTATTAAGATCTCCCACCAATAATATGGCCGTATTGATAGATTTTAAGTTGTTTAACTGAAGGGTTAACTCATTACAGAAGTCGGACACAAGTGATTGAAGGTCTTTATAAGACTATGATGTTTAAACAGTCATTAGGGGTGTGTGTGAGTTTTAGGTTTAATGTTTCGCATCCACTGCATGTTAAATTGGCTTTGAATAGCTTAATTGAATCTCTTGCAATGACTGCCACTCCTCCACCTGCCCCGCTATCTGCTTTTATTGTATAATATATATCCCTCAGGCGCAAGCATTAAAATTCATTGAAAGCTACTCATTTCTGAATCCATTAAACATTTGTATTTTCAAAAAATAACCAAATATCCAATTTCACCTTGTGACCTCCCGCTCAATTAGATCCTCTTTAAATGTTTTACTTCTCTCTCAACAACCCCAGCAAACCCCCCAGCCCTTCCCCTCTTCATACAAGACTGATCACTAACACCAACTACGTGTGCCTGATGTTACTTTCAAGGAAAAAGTTGCCAGAGCCACCCCAGCTAAACCTCAAAGGATGGTCAAATGTTCCGTTTGGCAGAATCAGCATAGCATTTGGTTGGATTTGGAGTTGATTGGAAAAAGTGCACCCACGTTTATTGGTAGTCACGTCTTTGAGCATTAATTCAAACCTGGGGGTTGGCGGTACCATGTATCCATGTGGTATTTATCAAGCTAAGGGTTTATTGGTAAATGGATGAACTCTTATTAATTCACATGTTGTGGGCTTGTTGGTAACCACATTTTCTAGTATTCATTCAAAACCCAAGTGTTGATTAGTTTGAAATAAATATGTATATATGCCCGCAGAGAGAGACCGAGAGAGACGGAGAGAGATGCCTCTCCAGTGCCACCTTCACTTTCTTTGTGTGTTTGTGTGTGTGTGTTTGTGCGTGTATGGTATTTCACAATGCCTCCTCTGCCCATCCCTGTTTTGCTCTTGTTGCCGTTTTTCGAGGTGTTTCCCCCTGAAGACACGATCATCCCACTACCTCCCCTCCCCTCAGTGACCCTGTAGATGGCCCCTACTCCCAGACTCAATACCAATGGCCCACCCTCCTGAACGCCCATGTATTTGCTGTATTCTTAATGTACCACCCCCACCCAAACACCCATCACCCCTTGCCCCCTAACCCGTTGCCTTCTGTCACCGCAGTACCCAGTTCCAGGGCAGGAGATTCCCATGTGTGGCCCTGTCCGGGTGTGACCGGAATCTGTGCGCATCATTTCCTGCATGCGCTTTCTGGTATGAAGCATTTGGTGAGCACCCATGCCACGTGAAACGGTATATTGCCAATCACAACCAATAGCCCACATTCATGCTTTCTGGTTTCTTAGTAATTTTCGTCTGATTTTTGCAGATTCCTTCCTGCGGAATCGTTCTTGTATGGACCATGAGGCAACTGCAATGATCAAAGCACAGTTCATGAGCCTTTGGGATGGACTGGACACTTCAGCAGACTCCCAGGTACCTCTTGCACACAGTGTGTGTAATTATGAATGCTTTGTGAGGCTGGTGGTGGGTACCTGCGGGGGCAGTGTGAGGTATGGGTCCTGCATCAAGCTGTCTGCCACACAATAACACCTGGAAAAGGAGGGGGGGGGGAGTGTGCGTGTGCACGCCTTCCTTCCTTCCTTCCTTCCTTCCTATTACAGTTTTCTGATACTGCAGTGGGTTATTTCTGTTTAATGAAATGGTTAGGCGCTAATACTGGCATGAGTTTCACAGCCCCGGAAAGCCCAAGAAAAGCACAGATGGAAGAAGCTGAAAGTGCATTAACATAGTAAGTATGAAAGAGGCTGACCATGTACAATTTGCACTTAAACAAATTTGTTTTCAGTGTCTTTCTAGGGCAGAAAGTTCTTTAATGTCTCTAGGCAAACTATTCTGCTATTTACTCCAAGCCGCCATGCTGGAACTCCCAAAATCCGTTGTTTTCTGGGAACTTGGATTGACCAATGCCATGCTGATCTAAGCAGTCTGTCTGGACCATACCAATCAAACCATTGGTTTAGATATGTGGGGTCAAGCCATACAGGGATTTGTGGATCAGTGTTAAAATCTTAAAATTCATTCTGGCCTGGATGGGAGCCAAAGCAATTTCTGCTGCAGCAGCGTTATATGATCTCCAATCCCACTATTCTAGACCATATGAACAGACATATTTTGTAATCTATGGAGGCGGTTAAAATGGTGTTTATTAATGGCCAAATGTAAACTGTTACAATATTCTAATGTAGCTCCTTTAATGGCCCTAGCTATAAAGGCATAATCAGAAGCAGACTGCAATGGTCAAAGTTGTTTTAGAGTCCTCAGATGAAAGTTGGCGGAACTCACCAGGCTACTAATCTGTGGGCTCATAGATAAAGAAGAGTATAAAAGAACGCCCAAGAACTTTACTTTGGTCATCACTGCTACCGAGTAATTGGACTTCGACAGGTCTATATATTTAGGTATGATATGATATGGCATTTGTAACGCGCCTATACACAAGTGTTTCCAGGTGCGACGAGGCAGGGAAGGGGGAACAAGGGGAAGACAGACAACGATCCTACTAGGCCAGGTGTCATTCAGATCGCGCAAGTGAAGGGGTAGGGGGAAGGGAAACAGTGCAAGGGGAAGGGGAGGGAGAAAGTGCAGTACAAAGTAAGTAGAATAAAAATAAATAAATAGGGCCAGCTGGTGGCAAGTGCAAGGTAAGTGCAGACAAGTGCTGGGAAGGGGGGGCTGTAGGGATACAGAGACAGTCCCGCAGTGCAGGGGTTGCCAGGGAGGCAGTGCAAGTGGAGAGTGGCTGGGCCCAGGACCGGGATCGGTGAGAGTGGCCCAGTTGCAGATTCAGTGCAGTTTCAGTGAAGAATTTAGCAGGGGAGAGAGAAAGCAGAAGCAAAGAGGAAGGTTTTGAGGTGCTTCCGGAACCAGAGATGGTTCTCCTAGAGTTTCAGGGAGGCAGGAAGGCTGTTCCAGAGGGAGGCCCCTGCCGCGGAGAGAGATCTACCCCCAGCTCGTTGCTTCGAGAAGCGGCTAACCCTGAGGGAGTTGGAGACGGATGAGCGAAGGGCTTGGGAAGGAAGATATTTAGGAAGAGAGAGTTTAAGGTTTTTAGGCCCCAGGTCCCAGCAGGCCTTGTGGACAATGCAGAGGGTTTTGAACTTAATCCTCACAGCCACTGGGAGCCAGTGTAGAGATTTCAGTCCTGGAGAGATACGGTCCCTGGTCTTGAGGCCAAGGACAAGTCTCGCAGTTCTGTTCTGGATGAGTTGCAGAGGGCGGAGAGTGGAGGCAGGCAGATTAAGATAGAGGCTGTTACAATAGTCCAGCTTCGAGAGAACCAGGGCTCGGAAGACAGTGAGCTCCTGGGGGAAGGAGAGGAAGGGAAGAATACCTCTGAGGAGGTGCAGCTAATAGTGTGACTTCTTAGAGACGTCAGAGATATGAGGAGAGAATGAGAGTGTGGAGTCGAAGATGACCCCGAGGTTTTTTGCCATGCAGGTAGGAGCAGGAGGAGGGCCAAGAGAGGCTGGCCAGAGAGCTGCAGGGAAGGAGGGAGTGGGTGTGCCGATGAGTAGAATCTCAGTCTTACTGGCAGTAAGGCAGAGGTCATTGGCGGCACACCATTCCTGGATAGCAGACACAGTCCGAGATGAGGGAAGGAGAGGAGGAGGCCGAGGGTAGCCTGAAAATGAGCTGGGTATCGTCCGCATAGCACTGAAAGTTGTGGCAGAGAGCGGCGATGCGGTGGGCAAGGAGTGCCAGATAATGGTTGAACAGCCAGGGAGAGAGATTAGATCCCTGGGGGACACCACAGGTGGAGAAAAAGATGTCAGAGAGGAAGGACCCCAGTTGGACCTGGGAGGGTCGATTGGAAAGGAAAGAGGTCAGCCACGCCAGAGCCTGACCAGTGATACCCAGGTTATCATGGAGACGGTTGAGCAGGATGGCATGGTTGACAGTGTCAAAGGCAGAAGAGAGATCAAGCAGAATGAGAACACATGGAATGTTGGAGTCGAGATTCAAGAGCAGGTCCTCACGGATGTTCAGGAGAGCAGTTTCCGTGCTTCTGGCAGCTCTGAAGCCAGATTGATGGTCATGAAGACTACCAACAGATTCAGCATGGAGGTTAAGCTGGGTGATGGCCAGTTTCTCCAGGAGCTTGCCCAGGAAAGGAGTGATGGAGATTGGGCGATAGTTAGCCGGGCAGGAGGGGTCAGAAGAGGGTTTCTTAAGAAGAGGGTGCACAAGGGAGTGCTTGAGGGGGGATGGGAAGACTCCAGAGGCGAAGGAGTGGTTGCAAAAGTCAACCAGAGCAGGAGCCAGGGAGTCGATGTGGTCCTTGATAGTTTTGGAGGAACAGGGGTGAACCTGTTTAGACGAGACTTTCATAGATCGGACTTGTCTGGAAACCTCGTCAGCAGAAACAAGGGGAAAGGCAGAGAAGGAGGGAGGAGGGGTGGCTGCAGAAGGGCCAGAGGAAGAGCCGGGAAGAGAGGGAGGGAGGTGATAGGAGGAGAGTGAGGACAGGATGTCCTGAGTTTTAGAGATGAAGTGAGAGGCCAGTGCAGTGCAGAGGGCCTGGGAGGGGACAGGAGAGGTAGAGACTGCAGCAGGGTTGGCAAGCTCCTTGCAGATTTTAAAGAGTTCGGCCGAGTTGTTAGATGCCGCAGAGATGCAGGCTTGGATAAGGGCTCTCTTCTTGGTGAGGTAGTTCTTTAATCAGTAGATGTGAGGGAAGAATAAGCAAGAGCTCTGTTTCAGAATGGTTAACCAGTTCACAGACATCCGGTCGACGATGTCTCGGAAAATTGACTGAATGTGAACTAAATGCTTCTCAAGTTGGCCTCTCAGTTTAAAGATCATCTGTTTGTCATCAACATAGTTTTGACGACACCGTTTTGAAGGGGCTTCATATTTATGTTAAATAGCAAAGGGGAGAGGCACAAGTTAATATTTTCACACAGGGTTATTGCTCATTGACCTTAATTCTTGAATCTCTTTTAATGAGGAATGAGCCAAAACAGTTTGAGGCTAAGTCCGAGACTCAATAATATATCCTGATCTACCGTATCAAATGCAGCAGGGAGATCCATCAATATCAGCAGGCTTACGTGACCCCCATCTGAGATGTTGAATAAAGAATCCAATATTGACTGTCGCCTAGCATGGCACGGTTTTCTAGATGTGTCTGTAATTATAATTTGCCTGCTTTGTCCAAGATTTTAAGTAACTTTAGAAATGTCACTGTAACTGGCAAATTTCTCAGGATCCAAAGAGATCTGTAAAAGGATTTTTTCAACCCTGTATTCTTTTCATTCATAATGTATTTCTCTTGCTGCAAAAACATACTTCTCCAGCATGGGGTCTGGCATGGATTCACATGCTCATGAATATTCCCCGTCGTCAGGCTGGGAATCCTCGGTAAAGAAAAAACCAGTATCAGTTTCGTTTCTGATCTGTCTTTCGTAGTAATAACCAATCACTGGTCTCTGCGTCATACTGACCACAGCCAATGACTGCCCTCTACCTAAGCACCGCCTCTGGCAGCCATCTTCAGATTTTTACCGCACGTTCATGTGTTGGGATCCTCGTGCTATTGCTCTCGAGCGTTAGTGCTATTTTTTTTTCACGTTTTTTCTCAAAACTTCGTTTTTTCGGTCAAAAAGAGCCTCAAGCTCCACCGATTCTCCATCCGATCAACGGGGACCCGTGTCGGATTCGTCTGCGCCCCTCAAGGGTGAAGATTTCGTCGAGCTACGCTTTTGAAGGACTCCAGAAGTTTCTCAGGCCCGGTCATGGCCCAGGAGAAGGGAAGCTCGACGCCCGGAAAGCTGTTCAGGGTCTGCCCTGGATGCCAGCTGCAGAACGTCTTCAAGGAGGACGAACACTCTTTTTGTCTTTACTGCCTACATGAGGACAAGACGCACGTGGAGAAGGACTGTGCGTTTTGCGGCAACATGTCGGAGCGGACCATGAAGGACCGCCATCAACGTCTCGCCAACTGGCTGGAAGGGAAGAGCCCGTCCGGCGAGAAGAGGAGGAAGAAAGCCGAGCGGTCTTCTAAGACCTTTGAGGACGCCCCGGCGACGGGGGTCCAACATAAGGCCAAGCACCGCGAGTCCGCTGGCACCGGGAGCGCCGAACGGTCGGGCTCTACGGGCGCCAGGCAGGGCGCACCCTCCCCGGCACCATCAACCACGAGCCAACGCTCGGGGTCGGGTAAGAGGAAGGCCGAGCACCCGGCGAAGCTCCTGGAGAGGCCCCGGTCGAGCTCGAAGGCGGAGGGGGAGCGAGGCAGTGTCCCCCCCCCTCAAGGATAAGGCGGTGAGCGCACCTAAGGTGGTGAAGGCCTTAATCCATCCGGCCAAGCCCTCTATCGAAACTGTCGCGACGGCCCTGGCTCAGCCTGTGGAGGCTACACCAGTGGTGGCGACCTCGGGGCTCAGAGTCTCCCTGCCACCTCGGAGGGAGTCCTCTTTTGTGCCCATCGATAGGACGCCCGTGAAATCCCCCGTGGGGAAGAAAAAGGGGGGGGCAGGGCGTCGTCGTAGATTCGGCCTCAACCTCGGAGGAGGAGCTGGTCGAAGTCTTAAGCCACGGCCTCGGCGTGGAAGAAGACCGACCCGTCGGGATGGATCCCGACGCAGGTGACGACGACATCGTCGAGGGTACCGACGGGGCCCCTGATCGCCCGTCGGATTCCCCTCTGCCAGCGCCGCGAGACAACTCGGCGGCCATTTTGTTGGCTATACAGTCCTTATGCTCAGAGATAAGGACGAGACTACCGTTGCCGACGGAACCTCTCCCGTCGGGGGACCCAGAACCGGGACCTTCTGGTGTTCCCCCTACCAAGAAAAGAAGGATCCACCCTCCGCCTCCTTTTCAGCCATCGCGCCCCTTCCAGCCCTCCTCCCCGTCCACCCGAGGGGATGATATGGGGACTGACACGGCAGCGACGGGTACGGACGACGAGGTATACGACGAGGATGTACCGTCGTCGCCTCCCACCAGGGCTTCTCTGCCCGATGAGATTGGATCGTTCCACTCCATGATCACCAGGGCATCCGAGCTTTTCCAACTCTGCCCTGAGGAGAAGAAGGAGGAAGGCTTCCTTTATCAGCGGCGCGAGGCCAAGAGGAAGACGGTCCTCTCAGTGCCTCTATTGGACGACATTTGGGATGTGGGCCTCACCCTCCTCAAGAACCCTTCCACGACGCCAGCTAGAAGAGACCGGTACGAGAAGAAGTACCGGGTCCCGGACACGGCCCCCCTGTGCCTCCGGGCGCAGCCGACCCCGGACTCCGTCGTCTCCGCGGCGGCCAGGAAAAAAGCGGGGGGGGGGTGCGGCCTCCACATCGACTTCCCCACCGGACGGCGATGGAAAGAAATTGGACGCTATGGGACGCAGAGTCATCTCGTCTGCGGCGACGACGATTAAAGCGGCCAACGCCTTGGCTATCGTGGCCCGCTACGACAGGGAGCTCTGGTACAAACTGGCTCCCCTGCTGGACTTCTTGCCGGACGACAAGAGGGCAGAGGCCCTGGAGATCCTGCAGGAAGGTGAGGTGGCTTCGGACCACGCCATTACCGTTGCGACGGACATCGCCGACACTGGGTTCCGCCAGTTGGGCAACGGCGTTTGCCTTAGGCGGCGTGGATGGCTCAAGGCTACGGACTTCGGTCAAGACGTTCAGACCAGAGTCCTGGACATGCCCTTCGATGGGAACAACCTGTTCGGGAAAACAGTGGACGATTCCCTTCAGGCCATTAAAGCGGACACCGAGACGGCCCGGGCCCTTGGAGTTCTGCAACAACGACGGACGCCCTTTCGGAGCAGCGGAGGCAAGGGCGCCTCCAAAAGTTCCGGCGGCGGTTTCTCCACCTACCGTCAAGCGGCCCGCTCGTCGGCTCAGGAGGCCTACAGAGGACGAGGCAAGTCTGGCGGACCCCGCCGTCGTCGCCAAGGAGGTCAAGGCGGCAAAGCCTCGTCGAAGCAGGATTGAACCAGCCGTGGGGTCGGGCCCCCACCGAAGCACCCCGGTGGGAGGCCGGCTGGCGAGCTTCGTCAGCGTGTGGGAGTCCATCTCCACCGACCGTTGGGTGCTGGACGCCTTGGCCCGGGGCCACGCGCTCGAGTTTCAAAGAAGGTGTCCGCGCGTCCCCCCCGTGGCCAGGAAAGAACTTCACGTCCCTCAACTTCTCCTGGAGGTAAAGGCGATGCTCAGGAAGGGCGCCATCGAACTCGTCCCAAAGAGGCTTCGGGGCTCCGGAGTTTACTCGAGATACTTCCTCGTGAAGAAGAAGACGGGGGGATGGCGCCCCATCCTGGACCTGCGACGTCTGAACAAGTTCATCAAGGCGCAAAAGTTCCGGATGGTCACACTCCAGCACGTCCTGGGTCAGCTGGAGGAAGGAGACTTCCTGTCGTCGTTGGATTTGGAGGATGCCTACTTCCATATTCCCATCCTAAAGGGGCACCGGAAATTCCTCAGGTTTGTGGTCCAAGGGCGTCACTACCAGTTCAAAGCCCTCCCCTTCGGACTACGGTCGGCACCCAGGGTATTCACCAAGTGCCTTGCACCGGTGGCGGCGCAGCTGCGCCGCGAGGGGATCCACGTCTACCCCTACCTGGATGACTGGCTCATCCGAGCCAAGACGAGGGAGCTCGCCGTGGAGCACACGGCAAGGACCGTCCAACTTCTCAGACCTGGGATTCTCCGTGAACTACGCCAAGTCCCACCTGGTACCCCCGCAAAACGCACTGTTTCTGGGAGCGAAGCTCGACACAGTGTCCCTTCTGGCCTCCCCGTCGGAGGAAAGGACCAGGTCCATCCTGGGCAAGGTACAGCGGATGTTGGTTTCCGACGCAGCCAAGGTGAGGTCCATCAAGTCCCTCCTCGGAATGATGTCTTCTTGCATCTACCTCATTCCCTTGTGCAGGCTCCGGATGCGCCCGTTGCAGGAGTTCCTGGACGCGCGCTGGATCCAAACGACGGGCGGCTTCGAGGAGAGGATCACACTCGACGAGAGTTTCCGCCGAACGGTCCGGTGGTGGGGCATCCGCGCGCATCTGACGGCGGGCATGGACTTCCAGACCCCAGACCACCAGGAAACAGTGACCACGGATGCCTCCCTGGAAGGGTGGGGAGCGCACACCGAAAATCTGCACACGAGAGGCCTTTGGCTCCCGACGGAGAAGTCCCTCCATATCAACGTCCTGGAGCTCCGTGCAGTGTTCTGGGCCCTCAGGTCCTTCCTTCCGTCCCTCAAGGGCAAGGTGGTGAGGATCTTCACCGACAACACCACCACCATGTTTTACATCAGGAAACAGGGCGGAACCAGGTCCCCAGCACTGTCCAAGGAGGCGCAGGACCTGTGGCATTGGGCCGTCGCCCAAAGGATGTTTCTGGTGCCGTTTCATCTGGCAGGGATAAAAAACACCATCGCCGACTCACTCAGCAGGGAGCTGCGCTCGTGCCACGAGTGGGAACTACGGCAGGATCTAGTGGATCGCCTCTTCCGACGGTGGGGCACACCCCAGATCGACCTGTTCGCGACGGCGACGAACTCCAAGTGCGGAGGTTCGCCAGCAGGTTTCCCCAGGCGAGGAGCATGGGCGATGCTTTCTCGTTCCCCTGGGAGGGCCTGTTCCTCTACGCGTTCCCTCCTTTGCCACTACTAATCCGGCTCGTCAACCAGCTCAAGAGGTCACGGTGCAGGATGATCCTCGTCGCACCTGCGTGGCCGAGGCAGATATGGTTCCCGGACCTTCTGGACTTGTCAGCGTCCCCGCCAATCAAGCTGCCGGTGGACGCGGATCTACTCTCCAGGGAAGGAGGCGCCATCCTCCACCACGACCCGAAATCGCTGAACTTGCAGGCCTGGCTCCTGCAGCGCTAGAGTTTGGAGGATACGACATACCGGCCGACTGCAGAGAGGTTCTTGCAAAGGCCAGGGCGTCCTCGACTCTTAAATGCTACGGACACAAATGGAAGAGGTTCTCTGTCTGGTGCCACGCACAGAAGATTAACCCTCTACGGATTACGGCTCCCCAGGTACTGCCGTACCTGCTGACGCTGGCCAAAGCTGGACTGGCACACGCGTCCATCAAGATTCATCTTGCTGCGATCTCCCGATACACCAGAACCACGGGCCGGACGTCCTTGTGGTCTCATCGTCTGGTTAAAGAGTTCATGAAGGGACTGTTCAGATCGTTCCCGCCGGTGAAGGCTCCGGCCCCGGCGTGGGAGCTCAACGTGGTGCTGACCAAGCTCATGGGACCTCCTTTCGAGCATCTGCACTCGGCCCCATTGAAGTTTCTGTCGTGGAAAACAGCGTTTCTTGTGGCCATCACCTCCGCACGACGGGTGGGAGAGATCCAGGCCCTTTCCTGCAAGGCCCCGTACTTGACTTTTCACGACACGAGGGTAGTGCTCAGGACGCACCCCTCCTTCATGCCCAAGGTACCGTCGGACTTCCATCTCAACGAACCCTTGGTGTTGCCTGTGTTCTTCCCGTCGCCTTCGTCGCCGGCTGAGAGGACTTTGCACTCGCTGGATGTGGCTAGAGCGCTGAAGTTCTACGTGAACCGCACGAAGTGTTTTCGGAAGACGTCACAACTCTTTGTGAACTTTGGACCTGTCAATCAGGGGAAGGCTCTCTCGAAGGCTTCCATTTCCAGATGGCTCTCCGGCTGTATCATGTACTGTCATCGGTTGGCAAACCGACCGCTGCCTGGGCGTCCGAGAGCCCATTCCACCAGAGCGATCGCAGCTACCACGGCGTTCCTTTCTGGTGTGCCCCTGCTGGACATATGCAGGGCTGCTACGTGGAGGTCGACGCACACCTTCACGAAATTCTACTGCGTCGACCGGGATTCCAGGGAGGAGTCCAGGGTCGGCCAAGCAGTGCTGCGCAACCTGTTCGCCTGAGGTGAGCCTGGTGAGGAGGTAAGATGCTTAATGTTGAGTTTGATGTAATGCTTAATGTTGAGCCTTTGCCACCTCCCGTGGTTGTGCATGTGTGTACTGCTATGTATTCTTTATTCATGAGCATGTGAATCCATGCCAGACCCCATGCTGGAGAAGGAACAAATTACTTACCTGTAACTGTTGTTCTCCAGCATGGGTCTGGCATGGATTCACATGCGAACCCTCCCGCCTACCCCTCTGCGGCTCTTCACTTGGTCATACTGCCACTTCACGTGCTTCCAAATCTGAAGATGGCTGCCAGAGGCGGTGCTTAGGTAGAGGGCAGTCATTGGCTGTGGTCAGTATGACGCAGAGACCAGTGATTGGTTATTACTACGAAAGACAGATCAGAAACGAAACTGATACTGGTTTTTTCTTTACCGAGGATTCCCAGCCTGACGACGGGGAATATTCATGAGCATGTGAATCCATGCCAGACCCATGCTGGAGAACAACAGTTACAGGTAAGTAACTTGTTCCATAGCCTGCAACCCTGAACACTTACTCTGGTTTAGATCCATTCTTCATGCTTGCTCAAGCTTGCTTTTCTGTAATATCGACATGATACTGACCCACTCCCTAGTGGAGACTCCTCCCTTTAATGAATACAATTCTTTGTCTGAAACCGCCATAGGTTTCAACAGGTTTCTCTGGATTGTCCTCGGCTCCCCTTCCGTTTATATGACCCGGTTCGTGGTTGTGGGAGAAGCGGGGGATGGTTCTTGCTTGCTGGCCGTGCACATTCCTTCCATCTCTGAGTGATGCCACCAGGACCCAGGCTTGTCCTTCAGGTGATTGATGATACTGACCGAATATTGGCACATCTAGCAGCTCTGGGACCAGGCGTGGGCTCATCATCGATGGTGGTTGTGTGGTGGAGATGAGATGATAGAACCAGTGTTGCCAGCATCTTCCACTTTCAGCTGTGGCGTGTCTCAACTTCTGCTGAGATTTCAGGGTGAATACCTCAGCAGAATGTGGTAGTAGTTGTCAGGAAATATGATGGCAGGAGGGTACTGTGAGTCGAAGGTATTGACCTATGTTCCGCCTGATTTATATACTGTTTATTTTGCCTTGCTTTTCTTAAACTTCCTTTTATTCATTTCTCGCAATTCCCATAACTGTACATTGCATTGTATACTGTAAAATTAAGCCAGGACAACCTACTGAGTGAAAAGTAGAAAACAAAATAGGAGAACCAACTACCCAAGATAATGAAGCACAGTGTTACAAAATTGCAAACAACTTGTGGGCATAAGTAGTTGATCAAGACTGGGACTGCATGAGAGCGACCATGGTGTCACAAAAGAAGTTTTAAAAAAATTAAAGTTTATTCATAAACCAGGTTCAAGTCACACAATATTTGTAGAGTACACGGAATCATAAATAAAACAAATACATTACAAAAGGTAAACCATACAGGTGCACATAAGGGCAATGTAAAAACAGCAGGCCCACTAGGCCTTGTACAAGCTAAAGACAAACAGCAAGAATTGGCGGATCCCATGCCCACTTCAGACCTGCAGAGGAGTCCCAAGTCACCCCCAACTTGTAAGGGTGAATGCGTCGGGTGCACCCACCTCACGCTCCAACAACATGACACTACTCCCCCGGCTAAGATTGCACATATACACTGATGGTAGACTTCCTCAGCCCTCATTCACCCCTTCACCAGTCACTGTATCATTGCTCACTGCTTTCCTAGACTGTAAAAAAGAGCGCACCGGGTCCCATATAGCACTAGGCCTAGATCTGTGGAACTGCTTTCTTGTCATGATCTCTGCTCCCAAAAGGTCAGGGTTTTCCCAACTCCCTTGGAAGCAGATCCATAACCCAGGTTCCGAGTGCCAACCAGTCCCAATTGGGACCTTTTGGACCCAGTCCTGGCGCCAGTGGCACCAGGCTCATAAATATGCCCAGTCCCAGCGCTGGAAGCGCCGGGCTCATAATGCTTGGGTGGACTTACCTGCAGCAGACCATGCTGCTTACTTGCCTGCCAGTTGAGCCTCTGATCCTCTTCTGTTTGGAACTACTTTTCCTGTTGGGTGGGGCAGGAGCCACTCCCTAGATTCAGAACACTGGAACTCTTCTGGAAAGCAGGAACTCTTTTCTTACCTAGGCGTGGCTGTGGAAGGAGACACTTAAGCACTACAGGAGGCTATTTAAACCACACCCGATGGATGAATCTTGCTTTGCGTTATTCTGCATCCTCTGCAGCAGAACGTTCATCGTGTCTTCTGTATCTGATCCTGGGCCTAAGGAAAAAGGCTTACCATCCTGAATCCAGTCTTCAGCAACACCTATAAAGACAAGAAAGAACAGGTTAGCATTATTAGCATTACGGTCTTCAGTGACAGCTCTTCACTTACCTGATCCATCGGCTGTCACCAACGCCTCGCGCTGCCTTCCGGCATCTGAAAGACAAAGGCTTACCTACTCTTCGTGCGCTCCGGAGGTCTTCACACTGCATTCCGGCATCTGAAAGACAAAAGCTTACCAACTCTTCGCACGCTCCGGAGGCCTTCGGCGCTGCATCCCGCATCTGAAAGACAAAACAAGGTGCGTTTAAAGACATTGGGGAACTTTAATACTCACGTGCCATTACTCCTTTCCACATCTAACCCAGTGGGTATTCCGGCACCCTGCAGCCGCTCCGAACTTGTACCTGCAAAATAAAAAGACAGTTAGAGCGCATCGTGAAGCAGGCAACAAGCGCTTACTTACGTGCTTCCAGGCGCTTCTATTCATCACACTGGCTCCATCTTCAACTCACTTCAGCCCGTCATCCGCCATCGCCGGAACCCTGCAAAACAAGAAACATCATTACTAAAGACTTTAAAGACATTAGAATTACTCGAAACTTACCGTTCGTGCAGTAAACGACGGACAGCAGTCCTCTGAAGTCAAGAGGCCTGCTCCCCTTATCCAGTGAAGAAACTGGTTACAGCACCCTGCCCCGAGGCAGATGGAGAGCGCGGCGTTCACTTACCTAAGGTGAGAGCGTTAACCTTTGGGGTTCTACAGGAGAAGAGAAAGGGAAGAAGAGAGAGACATTCAATAACCCAGTTCCTTAATCCCATATTTTCTATCTGCAGACATCTTACCCTTCAAGTCAGACATACAGTGCACAGAGGTCCAGCCCAAAGAGCCAGCCGTGTGTTACACATCACCTTTGCAGATACGGTATACGCCCAGTCAAGACCGGCGCCTCTACGGGAATCAGGTGAGCGTTACATTTCTGCAGTATTCCTGTTCAATATCGCAGCCCCACGCCAGGTCTTTTAACCATTTTTCTGTCGTTGGAGCTACACGGCTTGACCAAAGTATCAAGATGCAGTGCTTTGCTAGTAGCATGCATATGGACAGTAATTTCCTCATCCCCTTAGAAACCCCCGGTTGCCACCCAAAAATACAGGAAAGGATGTCCTGAGCGACTTCTTGATAAATCGTGCGCCCTGCCATTTCTGTTACTTGCTGCCAAAAGGTCATCAGGAAAGAGCAGTTCTACAGAACATGAATTAATCCAGCATGATCACTTTTACACCTGGGGCACCGTCCATCACTGGAGAAATCAAATTTCTTCTGGACCGCAGGTGACATGGAAACTTGATGGAGAATGTTAAATTGAATGAGCTTAAACCGGGAGCTAATCGCCACATTCCTAGTGTATAAGCGCATGTATTGCCGCCTCTTATCTCCCAGGTCAGAGCCAATATCAACCGCCCACAGCGCCCTGCATGCTGGTACCTCCCTTGGAGCCGAGCTTAGCACCATCTGATAGATTGTTGAGACTGCCCTCTTTGCATTCGCATCATTGACCAGGTACTCCAAAAGGGGGAATGACTGCCGCTCAGAGGAAAAGGATGATGACCAGGCCCGAAACGCCTTGCGCATCCTAAAAAACTGAAACGCCAACCCAAATGCATCTCCTTGTTTGGCCTTGACTTGCTCCCAGGAGACAAACTGCCCATAAGCGTAGAAATCAAACATATATTATTCACCAAGAAACGAGACCACTCCCTCTTAATCCTGCCATTGCGCATCGGGCTAAACATTGAATATCCCAAACCGTAAATTCAGGGGAATATGGAAAGGACACTTGCATTCTCTGGCACAGCCTACGCCATGCATGGACCATGCACTCTGCAGGGTCGAAAGGACACTTAACATTAATCTTCCTGGAAATCAGGGTACTCTGCAGCGAATACGGCTCGGCTGACCTCTTTTCAATCCTAACATGCAGGAAAGATTGGGAGCCCGCCATTCAGTATGAGGCGAACAGCACCTATACAGCTCCAAATCAGGTACATTAAGACCCCCTTGTTCCCATGACCCTTTAAGTGTCATTTAATTCTGGGTGCCTTCGGGCCCCACACCAGTTTAGTCATTAGTGACCACAGTTCTGCAAAAAATTGGGTGCCAGGCCACACCGGGGCGTTAAGAAATAAAGATAATAATTTAGGAAAGATGACATCATCAGCATAGAGTGAAATCAATTCCCGGGCCCCTCCTAATGCAAGCCCGCAATGTCTTTGAAACGCCCTCAAGCGTACCGCCACAGGCTCCATAGTAATTGCAAACAAAAGTGTGTCCCTCGTCCCAACTCAAAAGCTGCCGAGTGCCTACCAAAAATACCAATCCTCGTGGGCACCCCGGAATACAGGACCTTAACGCATTGCCTGCAGTACGCCGGTTCCCTGACCTTCCCGAGAACGGCAAACAGAAAATCGCTCCCGACAAAATCAAACGCCTTTTCCATGTCTAAAAGCGCACCGATCGCCTGTACTGAGGGATCAATCTGGACCAACACCGCAAACAGTCTCTGTAAATTGAGGGCTGTGGATCGGCCCGGGATAAAGCCAGACTGATCTAAAGGCACAATAGACGAGAGAAAGGGAAGCAGCCTATTAGCTATTATTTTAGAGAATATGTTCGTATCCATATTAATGAGGGATATCGGCCTGCAGGAGGCACAGTCCAATGGGTCTTTATCAGGCTTTAGTACCAAAGAGATTATACCCTCGCACATCATAGGAGGCTGCAACCCTGATTGCAGGCCCTCTTGAATGAAATACTCTGCAACATTGGAGCCGTATTCCTTGAAAACGTTGAGGTGAGCCCATCCGAACCTGGGGCCTTAGCGGTTGGGAGATCTTTAATCGCTTTCAGGATACCTACAACAGTGATAGAGGCACCCAGAACTACTTTAGCCTGAGCACTCAACTCTACTAACGCAGCCTCCTCCACAAAGAGCGTCATGGTATCCGGCTCCATCCTACCTGTCGCAACAGGCAAGTTCCCATAAAAATCTCGTAATTCTGTGAGTATTAAATTGGGTTCTGTGACCAATGTGCAATCTGCACGTGTAATCAATGGGGTATCTGTTTAACCTCTTGCGCCCTTCACCAACCCGGCTACGTACCTGCCTGGCCTCCCCTTCATCCCCATACTAATGCGCCAGTCGAGGGGATGCGAGAAAACGCACTTCTCTATCTGCCTTTTCTCTAAAGTGGCCAAGGGCAGTTCGGACCACCTCCAGGGACTCATTGGAGCGCTGTGCCCTTTCCTCAGACTGTAATAGTTTTAGCTCATTTTATAGCTCGCCCAGCCTCCTCTGTATCGCCTTAAGCTCCCACTTTCAATCGATATGGAGCCCCCCCTTCAGGTACTCTATAAACGCCTCCCAGAAGGTCCCGACCGAGGCCACCGACCCCACATTGCAAGCAAACAATGATGTTCTAATCTCTTGCACTTCTCTCTGATACACCACATCCAATAACGCTTGGCTTTTGAAACGCCAATGGGCTCTAACAACCATTAGATTCTCCCTCTGAAACTGCCACATAACCAGGGAGTGATCGGACAGTGTTCTTGGGAGAATAATGCAAATGTCTGTACTACGAACCAGGCTCTTGCCCACCATTGTATAATCAATGCAGGATCTCATGTCATGCGTAGGAGAATAAAGATAAATCCCTCTCATCCAGGTGCAGCATTCTCCAAAGATCCAACAGCCCAAGGTCCATAAGCCCCCCCCTGGTATTGCTCTAGTAGCCGAGGACCATGACTTCATGCCGACAATGGATCTATCCTGTTCCGCATGCAGAATCGTGTTAAAATCCCCAGCTACAATTGAGTATGCTAGTCACTTAACCCAGGTGGAGTCCTAAAATCCAAGATCTGCATTAGGGCCATAGGTGACCAAGGTAACCAGGTTCCGAGCCAGCGTCCCCAACACTATAGCATACCTCCCATCAGGGTCTCTTTCTTGATGCAATGGCCTAAACCCCATTAATATATGGACAATAATCGAATCGCCACGTGAATATGATGAATAAGAAGTGTAAAACTGCATCTCCCCATCAAGTGCATTTCCTGAAGATGGACAAGTGCAGGACAAGGAACAGGAAACAACAAGTAGTGCAGCCAACGGGTGGCAAGTGCGGGTGTTAAGAAGTGCAGACAACAAGTGTATAAAAGTGCAGAAGAGGGGACTATTGGGTTACAGATACAGACCACAAGTGCAGGGGGTGCAGAGGCAGTGCAGGTTTGCAGCTGGACAGGCAGGGACCTGGGCCCGAATTCAGAGGGTGGCCAGGTGACCAGTGTGTTTATCGGACAGGAGATCAGCAGGGGAGGGGAAGAGAGAAGGCAGAAGCAAAGAGGATGGTCTTGAGGGGCTTCTGAAACCGGAGATGGTTCTGCTCATGTTTCAGAGAGGCAGGGAGGCTTTTCCAGAGGGAGGCACCAGCCGAAGAAAGAGATCTGCCCCAACTCGTTGCTTGGAGAAGCGACTGACCCTCGAGGAGTTGGTGGTGGAGGAGCAGAGAGCTCGAGTAGGAAGATATTTCAGTAGAGAGACTTGGAGGGATTGTGGTCTCGGGGCCCCAGAAAGCCTTGTGGACGATGCAGAGGATCTTAAACTTGATGCTTGCCGTCACTGGGAGCCAATGAAGAGATTTCAGTGCTGGAGAGATGTGGTCTCTGGGCTTGAGGCCAAGGACAAGTCTCGCAGTCCTGTTCTGGATGAGTTGTAGAGGACCGAGAGTAGAGGCAGGTAGAATTAGAAAGAGGCCGTTGCAGTAGTACAGACTAGAGAGAACCAGAGCTCTGGAGACAGTAAGCTTCTGGGGGAAGTGAGGAAAGAAAAAATACCTCTGAGGCGGTGCAGCTGGTAGTTTGACTTCTTAGAGACGTCCAAGGTGTGAGGAGAGAAGGAGAGTCTGGAGTCTAAGATGACCCGAGGTTCTTGGCCTCACAGGTAGGAGCAAGAAGAGGGTCCAGGGTGGGCGGCCAGAGAGTGAGAGGAAAGGAAGGTGCTTGTGAGCCGATGAGGAGGATATCCGTCTTACTAGCATTAAGGCAAAGATCATTGGTGGCACACCACTCCTGGATTGCGGACAGACAATCTGGGAACAGAGGGAGAAGAGGCTGCTGAGAGGAGCCTGAAAGAGAGCAGAGTATCATATGCATAGCACTGAAAGTTGGAGCAGCTATGCGGTGGGCGAGAGGTGCCAGGTATTGGTTGATCAGCTAATGAGAGAGTTTATACCCCTGGGGAACACCACAGGTAGAGAGAAAGATAAAGGATAGGAAGGACCAAACGTTGGACCTGGGAGGGCCGATCAGAGAGAAAGGAAGTCGGCCAGGCCAGGGCCTGATCTGTGATACCCAGGTTATCACGGAGCCAGTTGAGCAGGATGGCATGGTTGACGATATCAAAAGCAGAAGAGAGATCGAGGAGGATGAGGACAGAAGGATGGTTAGTATTAATGTTTGAGAGCAGGTCTTCACAGATGTTCAGGCGAACAGTTTCCGTGCTTCTGGCTGTTCTGAAGCCAGACTAATGGTCATGGAGACAACTAACAGATTCAGTGTGAAGGTTAAGCTGGGAGATGGGCAGCTTTACCAAGAGTTTACCCAGACAAGGAATAATGGAGATCAGGCAATAGTTAGCCGGACAGGAGAGGTCAGCTGAGGGTTTCTTAAGAAGAGGGTGCACAAGGGAGACCTTCAGGGGGGAGGGGAAGGTTCCAGTGGTGAAAGAGTGGTTGCAGAAGTCGGCCAAGGCTGGAGCAAGCGTGTCAATATGGTCCTTGATGGTTTTGGATGAACACAGAAGAACCTGTTTTGACAAGACTTTCATAGATCGGACTTGTCTAGAAACTTCATCAGGGATGAACAAAGGAAAGTAAGGGAAGGGAAGGAAGGAGGAGAGGCGGCCACAGGAAGGCCAGAAGTCGAGGAAGGAGAAGATGAGAGGGTGGACAGGATGTCCTGGGGTTTAGAGAAGAAATGTGAAGCCAAAGCCGTGCAGAGGGCCTGGGAGGGAACAGGAGAGGTATAGACTGCAGCAGCATTGGCCAGCTCCTTGCAAATTTTAAAGAGTTTGGCCGAGTTGTTAGGTGCCGCGGAGACGCAGGCTTGAATGTGTGCTCTCTTCTTAGTGTGGACAGAGAGTCAATACTGCCTTTGGAGCAGGCGGCAGGCCAGTTTGTCAGAGGGGGCACATGATGCAGTCCATTTCCTCTCAGCCACCCTACACTTGCATTTAAGGGTGACGAGGTCTGAGTTGTACAAAGAGTTGCACTTGGCTTTGGACTTCAAGCGGATCCTCATGACAGGGGCAAGTACATCGAGAGTGTCTGAGATAGAAGAATGGAGGTTGGAAAGGGCTGTGTCAGGATGTGAGTCAGCCGGAGGTGCAGGAGGGTGTTGAGATCTGAGGTCTGCGTAGATTATAGTACCTCCGTCCCCAAGCACCAGTCAGAGAGAATATTAATGTACTCCCTGACCGGTTATTGAGGCCACAGGTGGCAGGAACAGCAAACTCTGGATCCTAGATGACTGTAAAGGAAAACAAGCAAGTCAGGGATAAACAGGAACAGTATACTTAGTTCTTAACCACAAATGGAAAATAAAGAGGCACCTACCAGCAGGGAAACGAGAGATAGAATGTAAATCAGTTGGCTCCCCCCTTTGATTTCAATGATGTTTCGTGGTGGTGTATTGGGACAGCAAGGTGGCTGTCAAACCAGGACAGCAATCGGGTGCCACAGTAGAACAGGAAGAAAAGGGGTGGTTTCTTGGTGGGGATCAAAGTGGTTCAAGGCAATCCAGGGGCCAAGACAGTATGATGGGTTAATGCCCAAAGTACCAAATCCAAGAGTCCAGAGGAAGCAATCCAAAATTCCTTAGCAGGAGTCATAGCAGTTCATAGAATCAGTCCATAGAAAAAAGGAGCCAAATCCAAGGGAAAATCAAGTAGCAATCCAAGAAAACGAAGTCCGGTCCAAAATCCAAGTAGATCACAAGAAACGGGAACAAACGCCCCACACTGTGTAAAACAGCTGAGAAGCGTAGTTTGGCGTTCTTTGAGTGCTTTCATGCCTCCTGCTTGTAATCACGTGATCGCCTGCTTGGAATCACGTGATCGCGCAACCGGCGCGTGGGAGAAGTCACATGATGAGTCACGTGAGCGGGAGGAATATCCCAGTGTTTCTGACGGGAACTGCTCAATCCCAAGACACGTGAACGCCCTCTCCGGGCAGTGGATGCAGCAGGGACCGGCCCGCAATGCGCCCGTAGGCGCCAGGGGACATGCCAGTGCCAATGGGGCCACCAACGCCAGCATGCACCCATGGGACCATGGGACGCCGCCCGCTGAGGCGCGGTGAGTGTTCTGTGGCATCAGGCTGCGCCTACATGGGGTACTTGCTGTGCGGTATGTGGAAAGTGGGAGGGGTGCGGGCAGTCTGGTGGTAGGACTAGGACAATGCGTGACTGAGGGGGAGAGAAAGTGGTGGCGAAAGCCTCAACTGACACACGCTTCATGGGTCGGATGACCGAGAAGGTGGGTGGCAGTGCTGGATTTGGGTCATCCTGAGTGAGAGTGTGAGATATATTTATGATATATATACATATATATATATGTATATATATATATATATATCACTCCGGAAGAGAGGAGTAGTGAGAGGGTTAGAGGGGGGAGGGGGAGGTCTGAGGGGATTAGAACATCCAAGGTGTGCCCTGCAGAGTGAGTCGGGCCAGAGGGAAAAATGGAAAGAGAAGGAGAATCACAGAGGATGCGAAAGAGTCCAGAGGAAGGATAGGAAGCATCCAGGTGGATGTTGAGGTCTCAGAGGAGGAGGAGTTGAGTGGTAGAGGCAAGGAGGGAGGAGGAGAGGTCTGGCCACTCAGAGAGAAAGGAGGTTACCTGGCCAGGCGGCCGGTAGATAGTAGCCACAGTAAGAGAGCGGCCAGGAGAGAGAGAGAGCCTGCAGACAGGCATTCAAAGGAGGAGTACACCTGCATGGGAATAAGAGAGGCAGGGATCCACTCCATGGACAATCTAGGCTAAATCCCCACCGCAACGGTTGGTTCTGGGCACGGAGAGGATCCTGTACCCATCAGGGAGGAGAGTGTCAAAACTAGTGACAGATCTGGCCGCGAACCACATCTCGGTCAGACCGAGAACATCAAGGTCGAGTTCTTCCAGGAGACAGCAGATGTCGGAGGAGCGTTTAACAGCTGAGCGAGATTTGAGTGGCAATGTGGAGAAGGTTGCCACCCTTGAAAGTCTTCCATGGAGGGGTAAAGGTCAGAGGTATGTTCTGTGGAAGTGTAGAAGGAGCCTGAGGGTGGGCAGAGGAGGGAGGAGAGGGCAATGTAGCCAAGGAGGAGGATGAAGACGCCAGAGAGGTGGCGGAGGAGGGAGGCAGGGCAGCCAGAGAAGAAGTAAAGGAAGCCAAAGAGGTGGCAGAGGGAGGAGGCAGAGGAGCCAGAAAAGGGAAAGGAGGGACAGCAGGAGAAGATAGGAAATTGATGAGGCGCAGGAAGCGTCTATCAAAAAGGACAACGTTGGCCTGAGTGCCTTGGACCAAGACTGTGCCATTTAGGTTAACATTAATAATGGTTTTAGAGGAGTGGAAGGGGGCCAGGAGGGCCAACCACCGGGTGCCACCATTACTGGGAGAGAAGGAAAAAGGAGGGAGCACAGAGGCCATTTGTGAAGTACATAGGCCTGGCGAGGGAACGACAAAGAGGATGTGGGTGAGGGTCTGTCTGCAGGAAGTGCTGGTCTAGGTATCGGCGAAAAGGAGGCCTGGCTTGTAGACCAGGATATCCTTTTTGAACGTCTTCCGACCAGACTTAGTAAGAAGGACAGGATAGTCAATAGAGAAGCAGTTAGAGAAGATAGAAGAGATAGAGAGCACCATAGAGGATGCAGAGGGAAGGGAGAGGGAGAGGGAGGAAAGGAGGAAGCAGGGGAGTGAGGGGTGGGGAAACAAGACGATGGGGAGGAGACACTAGGGGTGGGCACAAAGAGGAGGGGTGCAAGCAGACAGGACAGAGGATATAAATTAGCAAATTAATTTCAATTCAAGATGGGCTTGATGAGACCAAAAGAAAAGCACTCATGAAGTTGTGAGTAACAAACCAATTAACAGAGCAAAAAACGACCAAGGGAACCTGAAAGAAAACACAACAGGGGTGGCGGCAGTACGATGTCGGGGGGAAAAACCAGGCAGAGCAAGGGCTAAGTAACAGAACAATGATCGAGGGAACATAAAGGAGGAGAGTGAAAAACATCCAGAAGTAGGCAGTACAAGTATACAACAGTCAGAGATAGCAGATGTGGGGAAAGAGCAGTCAAACAAATAGGGGCCTAGAAGAAGAAAAAGCAGCAGAGCATAGAGTAGTAACAAAGGGGTAAGGGAAGGGGCTGGGAAGGGGAAAGGCCAGGGAGGAGGGTAGGGGACCCACAGTGGGAGCAGGGACGCACAGATGGTCGAGGACCAGGCTGGTGTAGCAGGAGGGCGCACCCGATCCAGGGATGCGCAGGGGCACCCTATGCCTAGGATGTGAGAGAGCGTGCAAAACCAAAGAATGCGTGGGAGCCGCACGATCAGAGGATGTGCGAGCACAGCCAAGGATGGAAGGGGCGCGGAGCACATGCGATCAACTATTGCGAGTGAACCATGCGGGCAGAAGTGCGTGCTTGATGAGCAGAGCCAAGGATGGATGGGGCACGGAGCACACACACGATCAACGGATGGGAGGGAACCACACGGGCAGAGGATGCTCAAGCACAGCCAAGGATGGAAGGGGTGTGGGAGCCCGCTAACAAGGATTGTGAGGGAACAACGCGGGCAGAGGATGGAAGGGGCGAGGGATTGCAATGCAATGGAAGAGTTCGATATAACAAAGAGGGTTGGGAGCAAGGGTTATGCAGGGTGAAAGTAATCTGGGAAAAGGGGGCGCACCCGGCCTAGGGGGCACGGGCAGATGGACACGTCTCAGGGGGTGGGGAGCCGGGAGATGCAAGTCAGGGGAGAAAGGGCACCAAGTCAGAAGGGCTATGAAGTGCATACCACTTTTCAGTAAACTCTCCCTCCATTAGGTCACACGTATAACTGTACTGTCTAAATCGCATCCATAGCCAAATACTGTTGGGAAATCACACCATTGTAATGTTGACCTCTCACAGACCACAACCATCTCAGCCTTTAGGCAGGGACTCAACAAAAGTTATTACTTCAGTTGGATCTGTGAAAAAAAGTCTTGTTATCATGAATAAAACACATTTTAGAGGGGTACAGCATAGCATATTGCATCCCCCTTTCTCTCAAAAAACGCTTCACAGCCAAGAAAGAGTCGAATTAGCTGCCCAAATGGGGTGAAATCCTGGTAGAACGACACTCTGGATTCCTTATAGTGCAAGTCTCCAATTTCTCATGTCCTGAGCAGAATGGTATGAATAGCCTCACAATGACCGGGCGTGGATTCAGCCCGGTCCTGGCTTCTGCACTGACACACAGTGAGCCTGTTTAATATTTTTTAGTGTTTTTCCTTTTTTTTAATACTTGCTTATCTGGTTAAAATATAACCTTACACAAGTTCAGCTATAATTTATCTTCAAAAGATTTGCTCATTGGTATTTACAGCTTTAATTTTTGTTAATGGGTGACACAAGAACATTACTAATTCACTCATTAAGCGCAAAGAAAGTAGAAAAGGAATCTAGCCTTCAATCGTTGGTTGTTATTTAGAATCGAGTCTTAAGGCTAATAAATATTGAATAGTTGTCAAATTAAGAGGGATCAACCTTAAATTGAATATCATATTCCACATCTCCTTACTTACGAGTAATCTGAAGTGTCCTAGATGTTTAAAGAAACTATCTTCCCTTTTCTTGCTCAAAGCTTGACCGTTAGCAAGAAACAGATGCCCCAGGGCAAGGTGCGCAATATAAATAAAATAAATACAAATAAAGTGCTCAAGTGTTTCTTTGCTGGTAGAGCCCATTCAATGAAGAATTGGGAGGAAAGCGGAGGATCACCTAGGACTTCCTCAATAAAGGAGTCCATGAACAGTTCCATATTTTGCACAGGTACCATTTCCAGGATCCCGACCACGCTTATGTTACGTTGAAACCTCGCTTCGAAGTCTTCATTCTTGTCCCGCATTCCTTTGACCTCCAGCTACAGTCGTCGGAAGTCTAGGTCACCTTACTGCTAGTATCTTCTAGCACCCCCCGCTCTGTGCTCAGTCTCACGAAGGCGACTGCCTTCCTTCTCAATCCTCTCCTGCATGCAGTTCTTCTTGTACTCCATGCTATCCATCTTAGTATTCATTGATGCAAAGCTGCTTTTTATTTCCGCCAGTATTAAGCTCAGGTCTGAGGTCTGGCTTGCGGACCCACCGGGTGTAGCTGGAGCAGAGCCAGCCGAAGCTGCCTTGTCTGGCCCGGTCGATCGGGATGTGGCCATAGTGCCTTTGCACAGGGCTAAGCCTTCCCTCTGCGTAAACTGCAGTCAACCCTACTTGTTTTTCCCCTTGTCCATTCAAAGGCTGATCACTGACACCCACAGGTAGCACATGCCTCCTCTGCGTAGACAATCCAGATGGACTTTCAGACAGTGGGTTGTGGGGAGAGGGGAAGGAGTCTTCAGGGGCTCCACGGCCACCAAACACTACCAGCCAACACAACCCTGCTCAGCCGCCTGCACCCTCTACAGGCGTCAGCAGGCCCGTTAGACAATGCTGCCCAGTGCTTTACTCGAAGAAAGAGATCGTCCCCCTCCAGCGAGAGGGGGAGGGGTTTCTCACATCACTTTCACCGGGCTACTCCACAGGCTACTCCACTGACTTTCAGCATCTGCACAGCTGGATCCCAGTCAGCACCGCAGAGAGCCAGCCTCACCCCCTCAGAGTGGAACATGGACCAAAGTATCACCCAGTAGCGTAGCCCAAAAACTGTGGCACATCCGCATGCCCCCCAGGAAGTCACAAGGATCACCCCCAACTAGCAAGTGGGACCAACCTGTCACTCTGAAACAGGGCAGCCTCAGCACACACAGATAAACAAAGATGCAGTCTGAGCGTGCTGGCCGTCACCTCTCCAGCTCAACAGCTTGTGGCCCACTAAACAAAGTGTCCTCCTCAGTGCCAGTGTGATGGCTCTCTATCTTCAGAAATCTCCTTCCACCATATTGCTCGTCCACCCCACAGGCTTGCAAGCAGTCCAATTACACCAGGCCGACTATCTAGTATTGTAAGTACTAAATCAATAATCCTGTTACAGCAATAATTTATAATAACTACACCACTCACACATTGACCCACCACAACCGTCAATACAATGTCCCACCCAGCAACCATAACAATTAAACATGACATTTTCAGTTATCACTAGTAATGTGAGTATAGCGGGCTCACTCCTGGGTAACCCCCCCCCCACCTGTACTCAGACTAATACTTATCATCCTCATAATAATCAGTAAAGATTTGTCTTACAAATGCTGAAATACTATTCTGTGATACGATTATCAATTTGGCAACTGCTCTACAACTCACTTACGCTGACCTATTTAGTGTGGAATAATAAATACACATGAAGTAAGCAACAATGTTTGGTTTAAAACGTAATGACTGCTCTTTGCTTGGTGTTCTGTGGGCTCCCGCACAGGAATCTGGCAAGAACTCCACATAAGGTATTGCTACTTCTGTGTTGGTAAAGAAAGACTTATTACCACCAATTAAGGTTGTCAATATTGCAGGGTAAATCATTGAGTATGCAATATGTTTTATATGCAGTAGTTTCGTAGCTCCTTCAAATTGTTTGTGGGCTTGCTGTTCTGTTGTCTGCAAAGAACCTCTGTGAAGAGTTTTCAGATATAACATTTGCATTATCTGTTGCCTTTTTAGAATCTCATAGACGATAGTTGAGCAATTTATCAATTATACGGTGCAGAGGAGTTCCCGGTTTTGGCCTTGGACCCAAGTACCTATCTGTTTTGATCGATTATAAAGTATAACAAAGCTTCACTGATGGTGATAGTAGTGTTATCCACTTCTCTATGAAGATTTCCATTCTGCCTGTTTCTGCTCCCTCCCTTAATCCGAGGATGCAAATCCTACGTCAAAATGATCTACCCTCTAAGTCCTCTGTGATTTTTTATTTTCCCCCTCTGAGGCTGCCACCCTCCTCTGTTCCCTGATTCACTCAAGCTGCTCTACTACCCACACACCATTAGTTGAAATCCCCTGGGTCTTTCCCTATGTAATGTTCTCTGTTGAGCCTAAGCTGGAGCAATCAGCATGGCGTTTTACCAGGTATGTTCAGCGTACATTCACAGGTGCCATATTGTCTCATCGTACCAGGAGGCTGCAGCAGATTCTTAAGGTGTCATACTGTCTCATTGTACAAGGAGGCTGGAGCAGATTCTTAGGTTGCCTGTATCGAGTAACTAAGTCCAAATAACCCACAATACACAAAGCTCCACAATCGGCAGAGGTTGTGCTATTTATATCTGAATCTTTTGGAGTTTTGGAGTTATTTAGGACACGTCCCCAAAAAAGAGCTGCCAGTGCCGACCAATTGATTGAATTAACTAATGGAGTCGTCTCTCCTCCATAAATCAAAATTGGGACCACTTTAGACTTGTAGAACTTACTAAATGGAATGGAAGACAAGAGAAGCATCCGCTCTTGCCATTCATAATACTTGCTTGGGAAGCAAGTTAAACTATTATTTGTTTCAATGAGGAAAGTAACTCAGAATTCTTGCCACATTATAGTATGCCCTGCAATCTGGATTCACCAGAATTCGATTGCTTCTTGCAGCTTTTAGTAGTGACCCAGATTCTAATAGTGGCTTTTCCCTCTGCCGCAAAACTTAATACAAGATGGATTTTTGCAGGTGTGCAATGAAGGGCCCTGGGTATGGTAACCAGCAAGGCTTGGAAGAAACATAAACATGCCATCAAAGGGATTCAGTTTAGCTGAGCCACAATGTGGACTGGTGGCTCAATGTAGTGAAATCAGCCACATTGTGAGCGGTTTAAGGTAGTTTGTAGCATATAAGCTGTCCACAGTGAATGTGAAATAAATACCTAAACGTTGTATGCGTTTAGTAGTTAAGTGGAATAGCACAGTAGCCATTAGTTGGGGAAGTTGAGTGGGCATCATACTTTTTTTTACCCTTTATTTTCATTTTCTTTACAACATACAAATGTGGAAGCTATTATATCATAAACAACATGTCTGATATTTATCTACTGTGTTGCTATCAGCATTCCTGGGAAGCATATATTCAGTATTTTTTGGCATTCATTAAACTGTTATCATACCTAGTTGTACAATAATATATCCTAATTTTATTTTCACTTTCCCGAGCATTACTTCTTTGAAGATCTTGTAACAACTTTTTTTTTCCCCAAAAGGGGAAAGATAAAGAGTCCACACTTGTTTAATTTGCACTGCAGGTTCTCATTTCTTGAAATATATGCTTTGGGCAACATATCATGTGCAACATTACACTATAAGCGTCCTCCTGGATATTGCCGTAAGCCAAGGCGATCATCCAGTTATGTAGTGTAGGTATCGGACCCCTACTACAACTTACGGAATGTTGGATGCCGAGAAGAGATGCACAAGAGTTGGATCAGAATTATTAGTCAGATTTATTTAAAGATTAGAGTCGGGATGGACAAACCCATAAAAGGTCTAGGGGGTTCTGCTACAGACAATAAGGGACTACTTTGAAAAAGTGCAAAGGCAAGGATGATAGAAATGTGGGGTTTTGTAGGTGTTCTGCTTACACCTGAAGATGAACATCTTGATCATACACTAATGCTTAAACCTAGTCTTCGCAACCCCCAGTGGGACACTCCAATCTAATCCAAAGCAAGAGTCCTTGATGTCCAACAGAACGTTTCAACCAGAGATGATCAATTCCCTTACCCCTATTCTAAAACACGATGGGCCTCATTATGAGTTGGACAGTGCGGCCAAAAAATTGTTATCACCGCATTACCCTACCGCTCAACAATGGTTTTGGAGGTGGTGTTGAGGTAAAACCTCCGGCAAAATGCTGGAGGAAAATCTGCCATCTTACTGCCAAAGTTCAGCAATTTCGGCGGAATTACAGTAATCCCCACGCGGACTCCATAAATGGGGACTAACACCGCTCTAGGGCCACTTGTAGTACGGCAGTAATTCCAAAGGGACCAAGTGGCGGTAACAGTAATACAGTTTGGTGATATTCAAGTAGTAAATCTGCCGGAATACCGCCAAACTCATGAGGCCCAATGCCCATATCCTTCGCCAAACACATGCGGGTAGTACTCCCAGTACCAGTGCTAACCTGGCTCCTGCTTTTCATGTACTCAGTTTGAAAAGCACATTGGTGCACTTCACTGTGAATCTCGAGGTATTCACACACACACTTCCCCCGTGGGTAATTTAAATTTGGGATATCTCCCCATATGACTACTGTGTTTGTTTATGGATGAGTATTGTATCATTCCTCACTGGAGGATCCTTGTCAGGCAACCAATTTCATCTTCCTTCTTGACAGTCATATATCGCTCCCTCACTCTCGCTCTCCCTTGCTTCCTTTCCTCTGCACCACCTCTCTCTTTAGGGTCTCCAGACATCCCCTATTATCATCCAGGTAGCGGTGTGCTTTTCAATCCGTGGAGCTGTGAAGCGCACGTCTGCTTCCTCTGGGTCTGTGACACCTGCTGACTGTTAACAGCCCTTTTCATACCTATGAAGTGGCAGAACTATTTGTAATACCACTTTGGATTTACTCCTTCCAAAAGTGACTGCTTCATGCTCTGATTAGTCAGGCTGGCTAGTTTTCTTAAATGTGTCTAAGTCATTATTATGGGTTTTCTGACTAGTCTACTTTAAAATCGGGCCCCATTCCTTCCCTCCTCTGCATGGTGTCTGTGTGTAATGCTTTATAGGAGTCCAATGCCATCAGTGCCATCTCGGAATTGGTGACATGTGGCATAGTGGCTCTGTGGTGTTTCGCAGGACATGGTGGTGAAGAAACCTGGGAATCCCCCTCCATCTGCCCTCCAAGGGGCAGGATCTTCTTTTACCCAGACTTTCGTGTGGAAACAGAGACAAGAGAAAACGTTATATGAAGCCAAGAAGTTGCTAACAACTAACAAAATCCCCTATGCGCTTATTCCCCATGCGTGGCTCTGCACTGATGTCAAAGGCAAACAGCATTTCTTTGAAGATCCAGAAATTGCCATTCACTTCATCAAATCATTGCCCTAACCACATAGGACATATTGCCACATTGCTGATGAAACGCACAACTACTGACACCAGAATAACCTTAAAGGGTTTTTATTAAACAAAAGTAAAGCATAAGACTATTGCATGAGAATAGGTTCAGGATGGCTGTAACATAATGTTTCTTGGGAAACATAGTCCTTGAACTCCGGAGTATAAATGAAGGACAGAAAACAAAGGAATTCAGAAAGTTCCAGACAGGAAGTTATTCTGTTTAAGTTGCTCTAGCTTTCAGTCTTTATCACTTCATCTGGGGACCACAAGGTGTCTCTTGCTCTCTTGGGATGTATGGATTTCTCCCTTTTCCAAGTGTCCCACAATGTCCTCCCCTTCACCAATGCTCTCCTCTGTTACTTACTCCCCTCTTCTGGGGCCAAAGGGACTCTTCCCCTCTGTCTTTTACTCAGGGATGTGGTGCCCTGCTCACCCTTCCACACCCATGGATATTGTGCCCTGCTCACTAGTCCACACCTAGAGATATAGTGCTAAGCTCACCCTGCCAGGGATGTAGTGCCCTGCTCACTAGTCTGCCCCGGGGGATATCATGCCCTGCTCACCCTCTCCCTCTTTGTCGCTCCCTTCCCTTCTCTTGGGTGCATGGCCTTTTTCTTGTGGTTTGAAGGGACTCCCCTCTTCTCACTGGAGCCCACCCCTTTTTTGGGGTTCAGAGGGCTCTTCACCCCCTTGCTGGCGCAAACCCCACTTCTGGGGTTCAGAGCACTCCTCACCCCCTTGCTGGGGCGCATCCCACTTTTGGTGTCCAGGGGAGCTTTAACAGACCCTTCTTTGGGATTCAGGAACTCCACTCCTCCTTGCTGGAGCAGACCCCCCTCCCCCTTCTGATAATGGGGGGCTTGCTCCTCGCTCACTGGTACGCATCCCTCTCCTGTGGTTCATGGGACTCAATGGTCCCCCCTCCCCCAACAGGAGCAGACTCCACTTTTGGGTTTCAAGGGGCCATCTCCTTCCTCACCGGAGCACAAACTCTTGTGGGGTTCACAAGGCCCTTCTCCCCCTAGTTGGTGCAGGCCCCTCTTCTGAAGAGCAGGGGACTCCACCTGATCACTGGAACGCACCTCTCTTCTGGGCTCAAGGGGATCCTACGATCTGGTGCTCTCTGGCTTCCTCAGCAAACTCCTCTTCAGCTCCCTTCCCAAAAGACAATGGGCCTCATAACAAGTTTAGCAGTGTGGGGAAAAGCGGTGGTAATTCCGTTGCTACTACTTTTATGGCAGTAACGGTATTAGTGGCATTTTTTTTTTAATTTGTTTATAGAACGGCACACAGGAGAACATGTACATTAATGATGATTATAACCTCACAGAGCATATCAAACAAAACGTCCCGTCCCCCGCTCCCATGTTCCCGAGTAAGCATTGTTTCGTGCCTCATTCGGCCTGATCAGGCGGCAAACTATCGCCCATTGTATAGAGGGCTCTCACGATCAAGCGTGGCATGTAGGTCAGGGCCGGGTAGTTCTGGTCATAGTCCAGGACTGGTGCCCACACGTCGGAAAAACGGTGGAACAGTCCTGCTTTGGCCACCGTGACCTTTTCTGCTATCAGAATGTCCCACAGTTTAAGCCACCAGAGGGTCATCGGGGGTCCTTCCGCGGACTTCCAGGTGCGGGCCACTGTGATTTTGGCTGCCAGCAGGAATTGGGATATCAGCGTTGCCCTTCTCCCTGTTCTCGGATACGAGTCCGGGAGCGGAATCCCCAGGAGGACTTGCTCGGGCGTTAGCAGAATTTCAACCTGGGTGATGTCCTTTACGGTGGCCAGGCACTGGATCCAGAACTCCCTTACCTTGGGGCATGTCCACCACATGTGGAAGTAGGAACCTGGGTGGCCGCAATGGCGCCAGCATTGGGGTCCAGGGCCTGCTGAAAGTGGTGGAGGCGCAGGGGGGGTGGTACCAGCTCAAAAGGAGTTTGTGGGCGCATTCCCGGTTGGTAATGCAACGAGATGCTGTGCATGTTCTAGTCCAAACGTCCACCCATGTGTGGTCTTCAATCGCATGTCCCAAGTCCGTCTCCCACCGGGACATATAGGGGGGGCCTAGAGTGGAGAGAATCTTCCTGCGGTAGTTTGTAGAGGGCTGAGATCTTTCCCCGGGCTGGTAAGTCATGCACTGTAAGTTCCAGCGGGGCAAGGGGTCGTGTTGCGGCCACGCGGGTCTGAGGGTGGGAGCACCAGTGCCTCAGTTGGGCGTAGGTAAATCTGTCTGCCTCTGTTAGCTGGAAAATCGATTTACAGCGTTCGAAGGTGAGGGGGGGCATCCCCTTCAAAGAGCTGCCCCAATGTTTCAAGGCCTCCTGCCACCCAGTTCCTGAAGTTCTTAGGGTGAGCTCCTGGGGAAAAGGCGGGGTTGAGGAAGATTGGGGAAAGGGCGCTGAAGCGGGCCCAGTCCCATGCCTTTATCGACTGCTTCGTGGCAGTCAACCCTCCTGGCCAACTTCGGCGTAATGCTGTGGGAATAAATTGGAGAAAGCGAAGGGGAGAGGGAGGCGAATTATAAATTTGGAGGCCACTTTACCTTCCAAAATCGATCGATTTACTGCACGGTAAACCCACCAGTGGTAAATCCACCAAAAATCATCCCCATGGAGCCCTTTGGTTTCCAGATGTGGTGAATTAGACCACCATACCACCACTAGTAATACTGTGGTAAACCCATGGGGTAAAGTGGCGGTAAAAGTAATCATGTTTGCTAGTTATTTGGCATATTTACAGCTGAATTACAATCAAATTCATAAAGAAGCCCAATTTCTGTTTTTCATAGTCTCTGTTATAAGCCCTCAGCATTCCCCCATTGGCTGAGGCAAACTTTTAAATTGATTGAATAATTACCCCCCATTCCAAACCAGGTGAAGGAAGTCTTTTTATAAGGCTTTCTGCCATCTTGGGTTTCTTTCAGTTGGTGTCCATGTGCAGGGGCTGGTGTTTGCTGTCATGCTCTTGACTTTGCCTCCTGGCTGTTCCTCTGCACAGAGGTTTGTTTTGTGGGGTTCTGGTGTTAAAAATGACATCCCAGGGGAACGAAAAACCTCTACTAAGTTCCCGCCAGTGCAAAATCATTTTTGATTTGGGAAAAGGGAAATAATTATGTCTTATCTTTCAATCCTTTAGCTGCAGGGGATGGAAAAAACATTCTCCTTTTCTTGCGCTGCTGCTGGAGGAGAGGGTTAGCATAAGTTAGGGTTTTCCCCTTCGTTGAACCGCACCTGTCATCGAAGGTGTATCTCTGGATGTGCTAGTGTTTTTGTATTACTTATATTTCCATGAATCGCACTCCGGGGAGTCTTGGATCTCTAAACTTGATGCATGTTGGGAGATGTTGTTCTGAATTCTTCGTTTCTTTGGGACCTGCTGGTTTCTTATTAGATGCTGCCTCAGGGGTTTTGGGAATTGTTTGTGGCTAGATCTGTCAGTTCCACTCTCTGGTTGCGATATTTGTCTTGTGACTTTCACATATCCCCATCATTTCTGTCTGGCTACCCCTAGTTCTTCTAACCCTAGAGGATTTCCACTGTATTCTATTTTATATACAAGCGGTACCTTTCTTTGGTTTTTCAGTAGTGTGACGAATCCTAGAGTATCATCGCTGCTTCCATAGGGGAAGCCCCTCTGCATGAGGCCAGGGAGGTGAGGCCGCTACCTGATAGTCTCCCTGGGGTGGTACTCAGCGGGTGGATCCCATGAGAGGGGAAACCCCCTGTTGGACCAGTGTCCACCATATTGGGAGAACACGGTATCCCTGCCAATCACCTGATTCTAGTCCCTCCCCACCCCTCCTTCCTATAACCTTAACAACCCCATACCTAATAGGGTCATGAGTTTGTCTCCCTACTATTTCCCTAGTAAGTACTGAGACTATGAAGAGCACAACCAACCCAAGGGAGATCAAGGGTAGAAATACTGAGAAGAGGAAGAATAGGGAGGAGTTTAAAGATATACTACTGACAATCACTGAGACGAGGAGGAGGAGCGGATCATGAAGAGTACTCCTAGGAAACATAATGAGCAGTCTAGTTTTTACCAGCTGCTAATTGGTCAATGTAGAGTAGGAATGGAAGAGAGACTCAGCAAGCAGTTGTCTAGTCGTCCCTGGAGGAGCTACTGGAGGCAACATGGTGTAGGAAGGTGGAAGGAACAGAACAGGACACTAAGAGGAGAGCTGGAAGGACAAGGACCAGTCCAGAGTAAAACTACCAGAAGGCCAGCTGGCAGAGTGCTCCTGAAGCCTGGGAAGTGTGTGAAAGGAGAGTCCATTGCAAGACTCCCTAAAAGTAGGGGGAGCACTCACACTGGCTTGTGGGAAACTAAGAAGGTGCAGTCAGTATCTTCAGAGTCAAAGAAGCGTAGGGGCCTGGGACCCACCAACCGAAAGCAACACAAGTCCTCTTCCTCATGGCGGTACTTAGGAAGAAAGGGCCCCAAGTACCCAAAGGAAGAGAAGAGGGGTCTGGGACCCACCAGTATGTGAGAACAACATGAGTCATCTTACTCATGGTGGTATTTGGGAGAAGGGGGCTCCAAGTACCAGTACACAGAGGGGTCTGGTACTCCCTACACAAGATCCACACAAGTCATCTTCCTTGTGGTGGTACTTGGCGCCTGGGAGAAGAGGGCTCTAAGTACCTGAGCAAAATGAAAATTGTCTGGGACACACTCCCATGAGAAGGAGGGAAACCACAGAGCAATTTACTAAGGACCATACTTGGCAGGGAAGTGAACCAAGTTGATCCACACAGAAAAAGAAAGAAGCAGAGGTCTGGGACCTATGAGAGAATTTCGAAGAGGAGGAACCAGGGCAAGGGAGTTGTTGTCGTCCCTGGTTGTTGTCTTACAAGAAACCATGAATCGCCAAGATAAGGAACCTGGGCAAGGGAGTCATTACTGCTATATGTGTTGCAAGAAACCGAGATTTGCCAAGAGAAGGAACCAGGGCAAGAGAGTCATTGCTGCTGGCTGTTGTGTTACAAGAAACAGGGGATTGTCAAGAGAAGGAACCTGGACAAGGGAACCATTGCCCCTGTTGTTGCCCCTGTTGTGTTTTACGTTTAAGAACTTTGGGTTTCGAACTTTAGTTATTTGGAGCACTCTCCAAAATTTGGAAAAAAGAAAAAAGCATACCGGACCATTTCTTTTTTAAATCCTGCACGTTTTCCTTTCTTTGCCCATGTTCCTGTCTGCTGCCCACATGCTCATTCTGAGGTGAGAGCCACTTCAGAAAGCCTTTCCTGGGGCCTTGTGTCTTTTCAAACATGGCTGCTGTATTTTATTAACAATAAAGGCTCCCAGTGGCCTCCAGCAACTGCCTTTCTGCCTTCCTATTGGTTACCTGCAGTATCATACTGGCCTATGGTGGACCAGCAGGCTTCAGCCGGCCCACCCCTTCCAAGGCCCACTTCTAAGGCCCCTGTCAGCTGCCCTGTCCTCTGACAGGCGGCTACATGAGACCTCTACCACAGCCCAACCCTCCTTGATGTTGCTATCCCTTGACTACCATGACTCTCTTACCTCACTCTGCATGGGTTAGTTACCTCCTCATCTCTGCCTGTACTCTCAGCTCTACCTGTTACGTACTAAATTAAGTAGTTTCTGTACTCCCCTTTAACATCTTACTCCCACTTCATTTCCTTAACAACATGGCCTTACATGTAGTCAAACTTGGGTGTATTTGCTTTTAACTTGAAAGTCAAAAGTGAGTGTATTTTGCATTTAACTTTGCCCATTGATTGTAACCTGCTAGCCCACTGACTGTTCCACACCGCTTTACTTGCATACTCCTCCCTCTGCCTCCTCTCTCTTCCCACCCATGCCGCTTTCTGTTTCTCACATCTACTCCAACTGCTTCTCTATCAACTATCCTTCCATTCTCACTAAGTCTGGAAAGAAGTTTAAAAAGGATATCTTGGCCTCTAACTCTGCTCTCCCTATCGCTGATACCTATTCTAGCGCCTCTTACAGACAGACCCTCAACGACATCCTCTTTGTCGTTCCTTCGCCAGATCTATGTACCTGCATATGATCTTTGTGTTCTGTCCTTTCTCCTCCTCCTCCCATTAATGGTGGCACTCGCTGGGAAGTCTTCATGGATTCCTTTGACTCCTCCATAGTCTTCCTTAATGTCCATCTTAATGGCACTGTCATGGCCCAAGGTCCACAGGCCAATCTCCTCCTCTTTGATGGGAGTTTCCCTCAACTCATCAACTTCCTTTCATCTCCGGCTGTCCCTTCATCTCATTCCTTGGCTACCTTTACATCTTGTACTCATGGTGGCCCTGAATCATGCTGTTCATCTTGTATCCTGGCTTGCAACATTATGTGTTACTACTGACTTCTGCAATTGTATTCGCTCTCCCCTCTTGCTTCTCCACTCTTTTTGACTGCTTACTCTCAGTTCTCTCCTCCCCTCCCCTCTCCCTTTTCCTATCTCCTCACCTCCTCCCCTTACTTTCTTCTATGCACTTACTCTATCAGAATTGTCCCTGGACCTAGTATGATAGCAACCTCGTCTGTCGCTCCCCCATCCCCTTACTGACCCCCTCTTCCCTCCAGCACCATCTGAAACGTTGTCAAGCCTAGTACGATAGTCGCTTGCTTTGTTCCTCCCCTCCCTTTCTGCACCCCTCTCCCTCACCTTTTGTTTTCCTCCGGCTCTACCAGAAATGTCATCAGGCCTAGTACGGTAGTCGCCTGTCTGTTTCCATTTCCTTCCCACTCTCCCCCTCCCTCCTTATCTATGTCTTAGCACTTGCACTATCTGAAATGTTGTCATGCCGAGTACGATAGTTAATTTCACATCCTTACTGTTCATGGCCTGTAAGAATGTTGTTGTATTTTCCCTTGTTCCCTCCCTTGCCTTGAAGCACTTTGAAACACATTGTGTATAGGCGCTATATAAATAAACTATCACATCATACCTTGCCCACTCCTCCCTCATCCTCTGCCCCACTTCAGGCTACCTCCACTCCTCCACAGGGCGTACCTCTGATTTGTACCCCTCCCCGGAAGGTCTTTAAGGTTGACAGCCTTCTGCATCTTGCTACTCTCAACTCTCGCTCTGCTGTCAAACACTCCTCTGACATCTGCCGCCTCCTCGAAGAACTTGACCTTGATGTCCTCAGTCTTACTGAGACATGGTTCACGGACAGCTCTGTCACAAGCTTTGACACTCTCCTCTCTGATGGCTACAAGATCCTCTCCGCACCCAGAGACAACAGGCCTGGAGTGGTGTAGCCCTGATCTTTCCTGAGTCGATTCCTGCCACTATCATTCCCACTCGGATCTACCCCTCTTTCGAATGCCTCGTCTGCAGGCTCTCAATCTCTCCTAGCCACTCTCTTACTGTTGCTACTCTCTATCAGCCATCTGGTGAAATCACCTCTTTTATCTCTGAGTGGGCTGTCCTCTCTGTTGTGGGTATGTTATTAAAGTACATTAAGTGTTTCATTATTGCTTCTTAGGCATTGGAATGTGGAACTAAGAACTGTATGACAGATAGAATTGGAGGTATGGAAGGTTAGAGCTATGATGTTTTGTAAAGGAGTTCAGTTGGTATTAGAATAATAAAGAGGATGTAAGACATGGTTGGAGTCTCTGGACAATATATGTATAACAAAGTAACATTTGTCGACGAGGAGAAACACAACTTGTGAAGAAAAGGCACAGAAAAGACATTAATTGAAGGAAACGAGAAAGAAAAGCAAATGGACACGCTATAAAGGACAAGATGAAAGAGGCTGAATAGGTGAAAGCATAGGTAGGGAGCGCACAAATATAAGCGATCCGTAGTCAAACAATAATCAAAAGCGAACTTTGAATTATAAAAGAACCGCAAGCAATGTTGAAAAGACAGCGCAATTTCTGAAAAGAGTGAAAGCAAAGTAATTATATAATGCACGAGTGCTAAACAAACTGTGAGGGCGCGCGTAACATTAGTATTGAAAGAAATCAGTGATAAACATACTTGTGCAAAGCGTGAGCGATAAATAAGCTATAGGAGCGCGCGTAGCGTTGACATCAAGGAATATGTTAGAGAAACGGACCCAACACACTTCAACATAACGTGACGTCATTTTGGAAAACACCCAAAAAACGTCAAAACAACGTGACGCCATTTTGGAAAACATTTAGAAACAAAAAAACGTGATAACCTGACAAACATGCTTTGAGTTGTTTTGAGTGAAGCTAAAACAAATAAAGAAAACGAAGATAACGGAGAGAAGGAAACATCTCTAATTATTAAGGGATTATAAAAAAAAGAAAATATTTTCTTGTCATAATAACAACCAATAAGTAAACGAAAATACAGAAAGTTCATAGTAAATAAAGTGGAATAGAACATAATAGAAAAACAAATATATGCTCAAATAACAATACTGACAGAAAGTAAAGATGTCTTCTAAAAATGCAGATGGGGATGCAAGCACACATTCTTAAAGTGTGTCTGGGATGTTAATGCCCATGAATCCAATAAGTTACTTAAGACGTCCAAACCCTTTCAGCTTAGAACCTCAAGAGGATCAAGGTCAAAGGTGGCAAGAGTGGTTAGATGGATTTGAGCAGTTCTTGAGAGCAGTTGGAAATCAAAATGCAATAAATAAAGTAGACATATTTATAAATTTGGTTGGCCAAGAGTTGACCAGTGTGATCAAAACAATACCTCCAGAGGAGAAAGAAACATATCAGCTTTTGATAGCAGCAATCAGTAGTAGGCTGGTAATTCCACCAAACAAAGATTATGAGAGGTACATATTCAATCAATGTACACAAGGTCTGAATGAGACTATGGCACAATTTGCATTAAGGTTACAACGGAAAGCAACATATTGTGATTTTGCAAATTACAATGATAATGAAGCCATAAGATTAAGAATTATCGAAGGATGTGTCATCCCAGTTCAGGAAACGTCTACTAAACAAACTGCTTCCGTTAAAAGAAGTGCTAGAATTGGCAAGAGTATATGAAAGAGTGGATACTCGGGCAGCAAATCTAGAAAATCCAAAGAAACTGGATACTGTTGCTGCTATAGGACAAAATACACAGTGGCCAAAGAGATACAACAATGTGTCATCTGGAACATCTCATCAGGATGGGTGGAATAGCTTTCGTAGAAGTCCGTTAGAAAGACAGTGTTATAGATGTGGTTTTGAATTCCCACACAAAGGTCAATGCCCGGCCATGGTTCAGTTGTGTTTAAGATGTGGACAAGAAAATCATTTTCAGACAATGTGTCGAGAAAGAGTGATGCCACCTGTGTATAGATCTAATACATAAATGGTAGTGAATAGAAGATATGATGGTCAGAAAACTTTCAATGTAAGACCATTTCTAGATAAAGAGGTAACCAGATCAAGCAGAATTTCTGGAGTAAATCGACAAGCTCAACAACCAGGATTTGTGAGAGCAATGGTCAATCTACAAGTAGAAACATCTGAACAGAGAGGTTTTGACCAGAGTCAGGCTCTGAAATTGTGCCAAATTCAGAGTCAAGAAGAAACACAGATTGGAGAACCATATGAAAAGCCACCAGTAGGAGAAGAAAATGTAAATAAGGAGCAGTATCAATATCAGGAATATGATAGATACAGCAAAGAATATGTAAGACTGCTATAAAACAATGAAGATGATAAAGTGGCCATAAAAGTTACTGTGAATATGGGTGGACAAGATATACCGTTTCTAGTTGATACTGGTGCAACAGTAAATGTAATGAGTGAAAGAGCATATGAAAGGATTTCAACATTATATCCTTTAAGGCCGTCAAGGGCTCAAATATTTCAAGGGGGTGCTAAACAACCACTATTATCAAAAGGTCAATTTAATTGTGATTTGATTCATGATGGACGTTCTGTATCAGTTAAAATGCATGTTATAAATACCCCAGCTGTGGGTTGATGCCTTATCAGTTGCAAAACTGCGACAGAGCGCGAGCTCATTGATGTCAAGTATAACCAGTCAGAAAAGATACAAGGGTTTCCATTACAGTGTCATCACAAGGTGTGTCATGGAAAAAGAGATGCTGGATCTGGAAAAAATGGAGAAGTTTCCTAAATTATTTCAAGGGGTTGGAAAGCTGAAAGACTGTGTAATACAATTACATATTGATAAATCAGTTTGTCCGGTCCCTCAGCATCCCAGAAGAATTGGGTTTCATCTGCAAGCCAAATTGTCTCAAGAATTACAACAACTGATTGATAATGACATTATTGAGAAAGTTGAAGGAGGGACCTACACCATGGGTGTCTCCGTTGGTGGTTGTACCTAAAGCAGATGGTCGTCTTCGTCTGTGCGTGGAAATGAGAATCCTGAATATGGCCATACAGAGAGAGCGCCACCCAGAATCCAGTATTGATAATTCGTCTGAATCAGGCCACTAGGTTCACGAAATTGGATCTAAATCAAGGATATCATCAGCTAGTGATTGATCCGAATTCAAGACCCATAACCACGTTTACGACTCATGAAGGACTGTTTAGATATAAAAGACTGAGCTTTATAATTTCTTCTGCAGCTGAGATATATTTCAAGAAACGATAAGAAGAGTTATTGCACCAGTAAAGCATGCATTTAATTATAGTGATGACATACTAATATTATATGGTGTGGATCAAAGTCAACATGATGAGGCATTAGAACATGTATGCAGAATCCTTCAGGATAGTGGATTGACATTAAATCCTCCAAAGTGTCAAGTAAACAAAAGTAATATACGATTTTCTGGACATATATTCTCAACAAAATGGGATCAAGGCAGATCCGGAAAAAGTGAGTACTATTTTGGAGCTGGATCCTCCCATGGATGTGGCGGAAGTGAGATCATTTTTGGGAATGACTGGGTACTGTGCGAGGTACTTGCCCAATTATGCAACGATGAATGACACTTTGAGGCAGTAATTAAAGAAGGAGGTGGTGTTTGTTTGAGTGGAATAAGTGCAAGGAAAGTTTTGAACTAATAAAGAAAGAATTGGCCAGTGAAAGGCAGTTAGAATTTTTTAATTCAAAATGGGATACCGAAATCACTGTGGATGCAAGCCCGGTGGGTCTAGGGGCCATTTTAGCACAAACAGAGCCCGGAGAAGACAAGGTCAGACATATTGTGGCGTATTCAAGTAGAGCCCTGAGTAACCTTGAACAGGCATATTAAGAAGCTGAAAAGGAGAGTTTAGCAGCAGTATGGGCTTGTGAAAAATGTAATCATTTTATAATTGGAAAGCCGTTCACTGTGATTACAGATCACCAGGCTCTACTGGATCTATTTGGGAATCCTAGAATTAAGATGCCTCCAAGGATTGAACGATAGGGAATTCATTTACAGGAATATGATTATAACATTATTCACAAACCAGGGAAAGAAGCTAATCCTGCGGATTATTTGTCAAGACATCCAAAAGAAGAGTGTGAAAACAAAATGCAAGAAGAGTCTGAAGAATTCTTGTCATACTTGTCACTAAATGCATTGCCATCCGCTGTAACGAAAGAAATATTTACTGAGAAGAGTAATGCAGATCCAACAATTCAAGTGGCAGTTCAAATTACCAGAGCAGGTAAATGGAAACATTGGAGTAAAGTTCAAATTACAGAAGCAGTAGTAGACCGTAGAGATCTGGAAAGGATAGCCAGAGCAAGTAGTGAGCTGTCAGCAACTGACCAAGGAATACTGTTGAGAGGAAATAGGTTGGTAGCTCCTAAAGGTTTGCGGAAAGTACTTGTAATGCTAGCACATGAAGGTCACCAAGGAGTTGCAAATACAAAGAAAATTCTTCGAAGTCAAGTACGGTTTCCATACATGGATGTCACAGTTGATGATACATTACAACATTGTATTGCATGTCAGGTGACGGCATCAGGAAAAAGGGATGCACCTCTTCAGCTGGTAACTTTGCCTGAAGGGCCATGGAATAGATTGGCAGTTGATTTCTTTGTGCCACTTGAGGTAGGAGGATATTTGCTAGTAGTTGTGGATGAGTATTCCATATTTCCGCTTGTTAAGCATATAGCATCTACTGCGTTCCATCATGTTGCAGTAGTTTTGGAGGAGTTATTTAGTGAGGGGGTGTTCCAAATGTAGTCAAAACTGATAATGGCCCGCCATTTCAAGGGCATGGTTTCAGAACATTTGGTGTACATCTTGGATTTAAACATCAAAAGATCACTCCACTGTGGCCACAAGCCAATGGCATGGTCGAGCGATTCATGAACACTATAAAGAGAACTAGACAAAAAGCATTGGTAGATAATGTCTATGCCTCAAGCTATATCCCAGATGTTGACGAGCTATCAAAACACTACTCATGAGATGACTGGATATTCTCCGTCAGAGTTGATGATCAGATATAAGCCCTGAACCAGACTTCCACAGATGGAGGACTATACTCCTATGGAAGATGAAGAAATAAGAGAAATGGATATGTTGAAAAGGAAAAGAAGTAAAGAGTGTACTGATGGGAAAAGGAGATCAAGTGAAAGCAATTTGAAGGTGGGACAGTCTGTTATTGTTCAACAAAGGCAGCGACGGAAACTGGATTCAAGGTACCGACCGGTGCCATTAAAGGTCAAGACAATTAAAGGTTCTATGTTAACAGCTGCCGGAGATGACTGTGAGATAACAAGGAATGCGTCATACTTCTAAAGGCTGTTCCAGGAGAGCACAGATGAAGAAAAGGAAGATGAACCTGTGTCAGAAGTACATGACGATATGGATTTTTCTTTTTCTGAAGATAGTGTATCTGTAGGTTTGGAACATGTTCAGGTTCAAGAGAAATGGGGGTTGGTGGAACCAGAAGTTCATGTAAATTCAGAAATACAGGATGTAGTTTCAAGGAGTCAGCCTTGTAGAATGATTCGGAAGCCGGCTCGTTTAATTGAGCAGATGTAGTATAAGCCTGCTATTCTGTAAGTACAAATTTACAATTTTACTTGTCAATTATTTCAGTGTGAAGTTGAACTAAAATGATAAGGGTTTTTTTGTGGGTATGTTATTAAAGTACATAAGTGTTGTTTCATTATTGCTTCTTAGGCATTGGAATGTGGAACTAAGAACTGTATAACAGCTGGAATTGGAGGTATGGAAGGTTAGAATTTTGATGTTTTGTAAAGGAGTTCAGTTGGTTTTAGAATAATAAAGAGGATGTAAAAAAGTAACACTCTCCTCCTCCCTCCTGGCCTCAACCACTCAACTCCTCTTCCTTGGTGACCTCAACATCCACCTCGATTCTCCCTGTTCCTCATCTTTGCTCTTTCGCTACCTCTGCAATTCCCTCTCCCTCTCCATCCTCCCCTCTGGCCTGACGCATTTTGCAGGTCACACACTTGATGTCTTGATCTCCTCTGACCTCCCCCTCTCTATCCCTCTGACTACTCCACTCTCCTTGAGTGACCACTGCCTCCTCTCCTCTCATCTCTCACTCTCTTCCCCCCAAGCCAAGCCTACCCCAACACTGACACCTACCTTCTCAAACATCTGGCCCATGAAGCATGTGTCAGTTGAGGCTTTCGATGCCACCTTCTCTTCCCCCCACCTCCCTTCTCCTCTGGCTGACTGATACCCAGACACAGCCATGTCCCTTCTCTACTCTTCTATTTCTGATAATTTTGATGCTCTTGTCCCTGTCATGAGGATCCGTTTGAAGTCCAAAGCCAAGTGCAATTCCTGGTATGACTCCGACCTAGCTACACTTAAACGTAAGTGTAGGGCAGCTGAGAGGAAATGGAGGGCATCTTGCTCATCCTGGCCTGTCGCTTGCTCCAAAGGCAATGCCGATTCTGTCCTCACCAAGAAGAGAGTCCACATTCAAGCCTGTGTCCCGGCGGCATCTAACAACTCGGCCGAACTCTTAAAAATCTGCAAGGAGCTGGCCAACCTTGCTGCAGTCTCTACCCCTCCTGTTACCTGCCAGGCTCTCTGCAATGCCCTTGCCTCTCATTGTATTTAAAAAACCTAGGACATTCTGTCCACCCTCCCCCCCCTTCCCTTTCGCTCCCCTCTCCATCTGTGCTTGCTGACCCTCCTTCAGCCACCCCACCACTCCCCTTCTCGTCCTTTCCTCTTTTCTCCCCCGATGAGGTCGCTAGACAAGTCCGATCTATGAAAGCCTCTTCAAAACAGGTTCATCCCTGTTCCTCTGAAACCATCAAGGACCACATTGACACCCTCGCTCCGACCCTTGCCAATTTTTGCAACCACTCTTTTGCCGCAGGATCCTTTCCCTGCCCTCTGAAGCACTCTCTTGTGCATCCTCTTCTCAAGAAACCCACATCTGATCCTTCCTGACCGGCTAACTATCGGCCAATTTCCATTACTCCCTTTCTGGGCAAACTCCTGGAAAAGCTGGCCATTTCCCAGCTTAACCTACACTCAGACTCTGTTGGCTGTCTCCATGACCACCGGACTGGCTTCAGAGCTGCCAGAAGCACGGAAACTGCAAACCTGAACATCCGTGAAGCTCTACTTTCCAACCTTGACTCTAACATTCCATCTGTCCTCATCCTACTCGATCTCTCTTCTGCCTTTGACACGGTCAACCGTACCATCCTGCTCAACCGTCTCCATGATAACCTGGGTATCACCGATCAGGCTCTGTCCTGGCTGACCTATTACCTCTCTGATCGACCCTCCCAGGTCATACTGGGGTCCTTCCTATCGTCTATCTCCCTCTCCACCTGTGGTGTTCCCCTGGGGTCTAACCTCTCGCCCTGGCTTTTCAACCAATACCTGGCAACTCTCGCCCACTGCATTGCCATTTTCTGCTCAAACTTCCAGAGCTATGCTGACAACACTCAACTCATTTTCAGACTGCCCTCGGCCACCTCCTCTCCCATCTCGGATTGCCTTACTGCCATTCAAGATTGGTGTTCCGCCAATGATCTTTGTCTGAATGCAAGCAAGACTGAGATCCTCCTCATTGGCACACCTTCTCCATCCTTTCCCCTCACTCTTTGGCCGGCCTCCCTTGGCCCGCCTCCTACCCCCACCTGCGAGGCTAAGAACCTCTGAGTGCTCTTTGATTCCACACTTTTCTTCTCTGCCCACATCTCTGTTGTCTCTAAAAAGTCAAACTTCCTACTGCACATCCTCAGAGGTACTCTGCCTTTCCTCTCCTTTCCCCAGAATCTCATGGTCTCCCAAGCTCTGGTTCTCTCTAGGTTGGACTATTGTAACAGCCTCTTTCTAAATCTACCTGCCTCTACTCTCCGCCCTCTGCAACTTATCCAGAACAGGACTGCGTGACTTGTCCTTGGCCCCAAGCCCTGGGATCGTATCTCTTCAGCTCTGAAATCTCTCATTTGCTCCCAGTGGATGCAAGAATTAAATTCAAAACACTCTGCATTGTCCACAGGGCTTTCTGCGGTCTGGGTGCAAAATACCTTCAGCTATCCCTCCGCAAATACCTCCCCTCTCCAGCTCTTCGCTCCTCTACCCCGAACTCCCTCAGGGTCAGTCTTTTTTCAAAGAAACGAGCTGGGGTAGATCTGTCTTCAGATGGGGCCTCCCTCTGGAACAGCCTCCCTGCCACTCTAAAACCTGAGAAGAACCATCTCCAGTTCCGGAAGCAGCTCAAGACCTTCCTCTTTGCTTCTTCCTTCGCCCCCCCTTTCCTATGCTGATCTGGTCTCTCTTGGAACTGTGCACCTGGTCACCCTCTGTCCTCCAGGCCCAGCTTCCTGCTCACCTTGCCACCCTCCTGCACTGCCTCCGGGCCACCCCTTGCACTGGGTCTGTAACTGTACCCATAGTGTCCCCCTTTTTCTTCCTGCACTTATCTGTCCTATACTGTCTGCTGCCTTAAACTCAGCACTTGCCACTTGCTGGCTGCACTACCACTTTTGTTGCTTTAATTATTTGTTTATTTATTTATTATTTATTCTGTTCTCCTCTTGCTCCGCACTTTCCACTTCTCCCCTTCCCTGCACTTTTCCCCTCCCCCTGTCCCATGCACTTGCGTGTTCTCAATGTCACTGGGCCTAGTAAGATCATTGTTTTATTCTCCACTGTCCCCCCCTTCCCCCCTTGCCTTGTCGCGCTCTGAAACACTTGTGTATGAGCACGATAGAAATAAAATATCAATATCGATATCTTGAAAAGGGGAACATGACCCGAAAAAAAGGGAGACATTCTTGCAGAACAAGTCTTCACCTACTTTGATTGGATCTACAGTCTATTCTTCTGAATAGTTTAGTCAATAGTGTGAGGGATAGAAATAGGCTTTGCACTTGTGACAGTGTACTATTTTATTTAGATAAAGACATCCTGACAGTTTCCTTAGTTTTGGTTGAGACAGGGAAACCCTTCACAGATGTAGGGAAAGATAGGGTTTTCTTTCCTTTTTAAACATAAATAAAAAAGTATGGCAACCAACATGAGCCCACTTGTCCAAGTCCTACTTCTACACCCTTATAATAGGTTGACTAAATATCTGTTCTATGTGGATTGGAGGTTTTTCTTGATAGCCTGGGTTTGTTTTTAGTGAGGGTCTTCTCCTCTTACAAGGCTGCTTCTGGCACGCACAACCAATCCATTGGTTGTTCCCAAGAGCAGATGTCTGGTAACCCAGGGATTACTCTAGTCTCCACCTCCCATGATTTGTTTCCTTCTCCACTAACACCATGGCCATGTAATAATATTCCCTACAACTATGAATACAGATGGTTGGTACTTTGGTTTTTCTCAGTCTAGTGTCCGGATATTTGGGTGAACAGCATTCTCTTAGCTTCCCAAGTCTAACATGGCGTGTATGTTCTGCCCATTTATGTACATTGGGATGTGAAATAGTCTTTGGGCCTTGTCGGAGGTCCCATATCTGGATGTTTCATATCTGATGGTCTCGAGAGATGCCCTACTTTTCTATGGGTGACATGCTATCCGAATCTTCCCCCTCATCTGACTGTTGTCATCTTCTTATATACAGGACTGTGGAGAACAGGAAAGACTATCCGATAGGTGACGTGGAGCAAACTCTCCTGCTTGTTCAAGGATTTACCTCCGATCTTCTGGATTTGGATTGCCTTCATACTTGGTTTCGTCATTAGTAGACCACCTCACTGTACTACCTTGCTTAGAATCCTGTCGTGTCTGTATCATCAGAACAGGAGTATAATAAGCTCCTATTCCCTTTTCATTACCTTTGGGTAGTGTTCGGACCAGCATCTCTACCAGGGGCAGTAGAGGTCGATCCTCTGAATCTCTAACTGCCTGCTTTCAGATGTCTCTTGTGCCGGTGGTCCGATTTTCTTTTGTTAGGTAGTTCTTCGGTATATTGCGTAGGAATGGTCATCTGCTTGGGAAACCCAGCTCTGCTGCTTCCCCCTCCAAGTACAGGGATTGTCCAACATCCTCTTCCAACACCTCGACTCGGTCAGCCTGGCTTACTGGGTAGATTACTTCCCCTAATAGGAGGTATGTATTTTCCACACACCCTATTGCTGCGCCACAATTGTATATGAACAAAGTTCCAAAGTCACATGTGTTGGTGATCCAATAAGTTTTGTTTATTGGCCCTTTCTGATTACATGTGTTTCGGCATTGGCTGTGCTTTTCTCAAATCGGGGCATATCCTTCGGCGTTTTTCGTATATGCATGTTTGTAGAAATGTTGATAGTACTGGGGTAAATCCCATCTGCTGAAAATGTTTGTTTCTTGCGGCTCGCACCGTATGCTACTTCCTCTAATAGTTTGGGATATCCTGCTGGACCTTGTGGATTTTCTAGGCTCTTTTCTCTGTCAGGTTTCCTGGAATCTTTCTTTTCTTGTCCCACCAGCTGGACATGGGGACAAGACTGGCTTATTTATGGTTTGGTGACCACATGCATAGAAATATTTTCTCCTCTCAGTTCCTCTTTTCTTTGCTCTTCCTTCATTTTCTGGGAGGGTTCTGTGTAAAAACCTGTGTCCTAGTTGAGAACTGGGCGATATTTCCCTTTCAAATCTTCGGCTGGGTGGTAGAAACATTCACAGTAAGAACAGCTAGGTTGCTCAGATGTTTGTAGATACCAATGTAGTTGACACTTTTTTTTTTTTTTTTTTTTTATATTTATTTTGTTTTTGATGCAAACGCATCTTTACAAAATTAATTTACAACAATTACAACCAATTATATTTCACATTAATACATGTTATTTAAAAACTAACATTTACATAAAACAAACATTTATATTCCCTTACTGTTCCTTGGCCACAATCATATTCTTTACTTAAACAAAGGCCACAAAACCATCACATCATATAAACACATCAAACATAAAAACATAAAGCGCAAAAACACAGGGACTCAACAACGGCCTCAAATTGTCCCAACCATACATTTACCATCAACACAGAAAAGAAAGTGCGGACTCAATTATTTTCACTAATCGCACCGTTGCCAAAATTATGGAATTACTAGAGCCCCACATGCAACGGGTCCAGATTAATTCTCTTCCCATGTGGGTATTAGTAGTACTGAATAATGAAATGTTTTTTACTCTCGCCATTTCAAAAACTGTACAGAACAAAAAAAGGTGTTTCAAAGTCTCTGTGCATTCAAATTTTTTACAAAATCTACAACTAATATCAACCTCTTCTCTATCTCTGGTGCCCCAATGTTTCGTTCTTGCTTTCGTGTGCAGTAAGTCCAGTCGAAAGCGCATGTAATCTGAACGAGTTTCAGCATTCGGAATAAGAATGAGATATTGCTGCCGAGGTACCTGAGCGTGCCTAAAACGTGCATATTCAGAAAAAGAAGAGTAGCTCGATATTTGAGTACAAGTCTCTGCCCAGTCATTCAAAACAACACGCTTATGTGCAATATGGAATCTGCTTTGAAGATCTTCAGCAGAGATATTAATACTTGCAAGGACAGACAATATACGCTGCTTAAAATCAGCAATAGATCTCGGCTGCGAAGCTCTTAGCATAAGACAAAAGTCCTCATACAGCAAATTTTCCTCTGGAAAACTCATTTTTAAATAAGTTTTCAGAAGACGCCAATTATATCGTGCTGCCAGTGAGTTTAAGCCTAGCTCATGACGAAGTATTGCATTCGGAAGAGAAGAAGGAAGACATAATGTTGTTTTCCATAGCTTGGCTTGCAGTTTATTCAAAAAGCTTGCTAGATCGTTTAAATTCATATCCAAACCATAAAGAATAATAGATTCAACTTTTTTTGAGTAAAATTCAAATAGTGGACTTATAGAAAATTTACAAAGTTTACGACAAATAATTCTCATTTGATTCTGTAAAGGTATCACTTTTTCTGCAATCGCACGTTGCCAAAAAAGTGCAGATGAATTGTTTGCCAGATTATATCCCAAATAGGTTATCTGGACTGCAATTTGAATGATAGAGGACTCTAAGTGCCACCGAAACTTCTGAATCTTTTTTTTTGAAGAAAGTATCAGGATATTTGATTTTGAGGGATTTATAGAAAGGTTATTTTTTCTACAGTACAACAAAAATGTCTCTAATTTATTTTGCAGCCCAGATTGCGTACTATCAAATAGTAATATATCATCGGCATAAGCCAACCACGAGAGATGAATCTTCCCCAACTTCACAGAGTAAGATTTAGAAGAATCCCAAATACCTTCAATATCATGGAGGTATAAATTAAAAAGCACTGCTGCGAGATTGCATCCCTGTTTAACGCCAATTGCCGTTGGAATAGAATCTGTTAGAATACCTTTACTTGAAATACGTACTCTAATGGAAGTGTTTTGGTGCAGAAGAGCAATAAGTGCCACCAAGCTTGGTGGAAAGTTAAGATTTATCATTTTTTTCCACAACCTATTACGAATTACAGAATCAAATGCTGAAGATAGGTCGAGTGATGCAATAAAAATCGGACCATGTGCAGAATTATGAGCTTCCGCAAGTAGGTGAGCAAGGACGGAAGCATTCAGCTGAGTCCCCATATTTTTTCTAAAACCCGTCTGTACTTTATTTAGAGTTTTTTCTGTTTTGATATGTTTCTCAACTTCATTGAGTAAAAGAAGGGCAAAAAGCTTGGCAGCGACATCAATAAGGGCAATTGGCCTAAAGGAATTGGGATCGGTGCAGGGTCCTTTTTTATGTAAGGGAATAATAATAGACTTGACCCAAGAACACGGAAGAGATTTGGTTGAAAAGATAGATCTAAATATCCTCAAAAAGACATTAGCCCAAAGAATAGGGTCATCTTTTATAACACATGGCGGTAAACAGTCAGGGCCAGCACACTTCGACGGTTTCAGCTTCTCAATTGCTGCTATGACATCATTGAGCACCCACGGACAGTGCTCGGGTATATATTTCAATAGATATGACATATCTTCTTCACAGAAACTCGTCGGAAGACGATATTTATGTTCAAAGAATGAAAACCATGTATTACCATCAATTGCAGGTTCCATATGGGCTACATTTGGATTGTCTGGTGTTCTAAGCATTTTCCAAATATCACGAATGTTGTGATTACATAAAAGCTGAACCATGTTTTGATTATTAGATAAGTGAAAAGCGCACCGAGTAGCCTTTATCTTAGATTTATATATTCTGAGCACCTTCTTTTTTGCGCTCAAAGCCAATCTCCATTGCTTGATCTCAAATTCTTTTTTTAGCGCACGTAATGCAGTGTTCTTTTCAGATTTCAATTTCGAGAGTTTATTTGACAATGCATTAAAAGGATGTAACTTCTGGGTAAGATCCAAAGCTTCATCAGCAAGATCCTTAAGATGAGACTGGATCATCTGCATGTTCCATTCGAGGATTGTGCCAAGCGACATGTCACAAACAAACATGTCGGGCCACCAATCACGATTGACTAAAAAAGTCAAGCGCCGACAAATGGACTTGTTCCAACGGATCGAAATAAATGATCTATCCACCTGGGCTAAAGCTAACAAGTGGGCCCTATCAAATAACTCAGTTGGCCCTGACAACGTGCATTCTAAGATGGCATGATCTCCATAGGGCAGGAAAGATGGTTTAACCAAAGAAAGTAAACCCGAAAGCTCTGTGGAACTCACTATATAGTCAATGGTCGAAGAGGCATTACCCCTGTGCCAAGTGCAAGATGATTTAGATCGATTAAAGTTAATGATACACAAATGCCAACTAGACAAAAAGTTACACCAACTTAGGCCATTCTGAAACAATGTTTTAAAATGTTGCGAAGATTCCAAAGGAATGGAGATCTTAGATGATGCATCTAAATAAGAATTAAAATCGCCACCGATCAATAACTCAATCGTTGGCTGTGTCTGGAAGAATTCTAAGAACGAATCATTCAGCATATTAATAGCATTCACAAGAGGGAGAGATTGAGGATTCCAATATAATGATATCAACAACAACCTTCTTGGCACACCCACGTTAAAGGTAACATCCAGCAAGAGAAAGAGTTGGGTCGCAAACGTGTGATTTATTACAAATCTAAGATCATTATTAAGTAGGATGCAATTCCACCTACAGGCCGGCCAGACACCGAGCGTGCAGCACCTTGTTGCACAACCGTAAACCCGTCCACATATAAATCATGAACACACATGGTTTCTTGTAACAACAAGATCGAAGGTAAAGCACTTATATGCCTATCTAGAAACCATTTCGAAATATTATGAAAACCGCAGCAGTTCCATGAGCAAATGGTAAGGTTTTCACACTATGACGAAACTATGGAACTTCCACCTAAGGAAGATAGATTCATCGGAGGGGCTGCATTAGGCAAATTCACCAATATTCCATTCAATACAGCAGTCAGCGAAGCTAAGTGAGTTAAGATTTGTGCATTCTCACTATGGACAGCTGGTAAACCCTCCACACTGGGCTCCTGTTTCTTCACCACAGGCAAGATATATTCCAAGAATTTCATAGCTGTTTCCACAGAATGGAAAGCCTGTAATTCGAGTCCCAAAAATAACAAATCCGATTTATGTTCCCAGATCAGTCTCGCAATAATCGGAGAGACTACTTTGCACAACATCCGATTGTTATTCTCCAAGGGTAATTTAATCCAATCTACATCATGTGAGACCAGATTACGTAGGGAGGGAATTTTGTATAGAGAATTCATCAAAAAGCCACGGTTGATAAGGGCCGTGCCATTAATCTTTGGATTACTAATCCATCCAATAAGTATCTGATTTTCTTCAGAGATGTCATTAAATTCAGGTAGGCTCTTGTCAGATAAAGAGCTTAGAACTGAAGACTGCCCAGTTATAGCAGGATATGTGGATAGAGGAGGCCCTCCTTGCTGTTCGACCTGGGCGGCAGATATAGATGCCAAGCCCAGAGTCGGCATTACCATCTTAGCCATATTATCGACAGGTACTGCTACATGCTCCCATTTCGGTACTATAGGCAGGTGTTCAAGAGCATCTGACCTCACAACACAAGCTTCGTGACTTGTCTCAGACGAAGGCTGAGAAGGAGGCAGAAAACTACAAGGAGCAGGCTTAGGCAGCATTGCCTGCCCTAAGGACGTAGTAGATGTATCATCGGCACTTGCTGCATGCATCTCCCCAGTTAACACTGTGTGACAAACAGATTTTTTATTCTCGATCATAGGAAAAAACGTATTCAAATTTGTTTGGCTGATAACAGCAGGTGGAAGTTCTTCAACAATACTAGTGCTGAATACAGCAATACATCTGTCATCTACATTCTGCTGCAAAGACAAACCCTTATTTACACTGTTTGTACCCTTTAATTTACTCTTTTGATTTTTTTTAGGAGCTTTGATTTGTAGTGCAATTTGGCTCTCGTTAGTTAATTGACTTGCATTAATTTGAAGATCTACTTCTCCAATATGTGATAAAGTCGGAGAGGCCAAAGTCACTACCTCCTTAGAGGCTTCATTCTGTGTAACATGTTCTGTGGTGAAAATATTAGAAGCACCTTTCTTGTTTTTGTTCGCTTTGTTTTTACGTTTCACTGCTCTCTGGAATGCCTTCTTCATTTTACGGGACGCATGATACGTGTGATTGTTCAATTCATTTTCTTCGACTACTACCTGCAACCCGGCAGATTCGATGATATTCGTGAGAGCCGAGGGACTGTCAGGCGTAATCTGATCTACCATACATGTAGGTGAACTGATACAAGGCTCACACATCTCTAAATTAAAGATCTTAGAATTATACATAATATTTTCGATTTGCAATATTCTTTCATGGTGTAATTTAGCAAGATCTACAAGCTCTATAGGCGGAGAAGTCACACTAGGCTGACCCTCAACCGCCGCTTGGGCTACCGCAGATGCAAATGAAGTAGCATACCATGTAATAAAAGTGAGGCATTGGTTGTTTGAGTGCTTTGAGAGGTTAAGACCTGCGGAGCAGGAGGGGAGAACACATTCCTCCTTACAAGTTCCACCATACGCTCTGGACATTTTACATGGAAATTATGACAGGCTTCTTGAGCCAGCATAAAACCCTCAATCTTGGCCAGATGAAGTGAATTTGCCACAACAGAATCTTTCAAATCTTTTAGGAGTACATGAGTAAGTTCGTGCCCTTTATCAAGCAGATTGAGAATTCGTGTCAGAACAGGAAAAGGTTGTAATTCCTGTTCTGTTTGAAATATCGAATTTCCCATATTGAGAATAGGAGAGCTTGAGGTATGGGGAAAAGCATGCTCCATAGGGGAAGCCTGGGGGAGCTGTGTAACGGGAGATTTCACCCTTGAGGCTTCTTCAGAATTGGATACCCCAGGTGATTGCAAACCACCCGGAAGATTACTGCACATATTAGCAAAAACCTGGGGAACTTCCCTGCTACTAAGAGAGGCATCCATATTATATAAAGGTAAAGGATGAAAGTGTACCTGATCACGCAGGCCACAAGACACTGCTGCTGGAGTTGATGGCCCCAAAGATAGACTAATGCGTCTTTCTAAAGCATCGATTATCCCAGGAGCTAACATTGATATGTCAGAAATCGGTGGATAAGATTTCCCCGTCTCATCTGCAAAGGCTACCACCGATACATTGGCCTCGTTGGCAGATTTCAATGTAAAAAGGGGAAATGCATTAGAGGGCGCTGCCGACTCGTGCAGTAAAGTGCCGTTAGTAGGAGGCCCTAAGCCTTGCAACAACACGTTTGATATGTCATCAGTGCAGGTTACATCAACACATAAAGGCAAATGATTTTCTTCTAGATTCGGGAGAGGCTCCATATTTACCAAAGACTTTGTAGTGCTTCTCAGACATTTACCACTTCTTAAGGTCGACAATGTGCCCTCCACATAACTCATTGCCTAGCTCAGGCCGATACAGCAAAACAATTGGTAGAGCTGCTTAAACAAACTTGCAGTACTACACTGAGAATCCTGTATCCATGAAGCATGCCATACTCACAACAGAACACGACCCTCACAGCGCCCCGCTCCGCGCACCGCGAACAGCAAACAGCCCTTTGCAGTCCTTCGCGAGTGCGCAGCGCGTGTGCGCTGAGGGTCCGTGTTGAAATAGCCACAGAAAAGGAGGCGTTTCCAGTTCAGGGGAAAGGAAACGTGTCACCAGTCACCTTTAATATGAAAAAAAAAATAAAGTGTATTAATAACTGGTAAATGCAAGGCGAGTTAGCCTCCTAAAGAACACCAGCCACTAAATTTCCGAGGCAACAATCAAAGCACCTGATGCCGCGGAAGTCAGGCAAAAAGCGGTGTTGCACAGAAAGACTTCCTCCAGGGTGAAGTCGGCGTGCAGACACTCAACAGTAAATGGGAAAATATCCAATATCCAGCAAAGTCAAGTGGGCGGCAGAGCGAGGACCAGCAAACAGCCCTTTGCAGTCCTTTGCGAGTGCGCACAACCTCTATAAAAAAGTGTCAGCATTTGCCAGTATGAGGTACTTTTAGATCTTCTGTGTAGTTATTGGCAAAGTGTATGTCTCTGTGCATTGGCTCTGGATATTGCAACACAGCAAGGACACCACTTTTGCGGTGACAGTGTGCTCTATAAATATTCAATACACAACATAACATGTTGACATTGGAGACAGCCTATCAGTGAAAAGTAAATGTTATGTGGTTGCTGTTAAGGTTTAATAGCACATTAAGGCTTAGGTCACCAACTTGTTGGTAATAGAGTTGATTGAACCCAAAGTCCATGATCGAACTCTGTCATAATTGTTCCTAAAACAGGGACAATCAACTTGGGGTGTATTGCATTGAGCTCAGTACTGTCACAAAGACAGATGCTGCCCATCTTTCCATCTTTCCTGAAAGTGGATTAGCTTCAGGATAAGATTGGGGTGGCTCAGTATCTGACTCCCTTTAACTTGGCTTCAGGCTATTGCAAATTGCCTTGACTCTGGGTCAAGAAGAAATATGTTCTCCATTTCGGAAGGCTTGTACCAATGCAAGGTATTTCATTTGGAATTGAAGAATGCACCTACCCTGGTGAAATATACTCTCACTGGATGGTAAGAATTTTGGTTGCCTACCTAGATGGATGCGCTGTCTTCAGATCTAGCTTGCTTGGGCATCAGTTAGCTCAGGAAGGTTTTGGAGACACTACAGAGAACTAAGTTGACCATAAAGCACCTAACTGTCAAGTAGGACAAAAGTCTGTTGTGAACCCCGGTCCTGATGGTGGTGGTAGCAGATTAAAGCCTTTCCATACCAAGATCCAAGCAGATTTTTGCTAGTAGCCATTGATCACTCATAGCAAGGTGAAGGTCTTTTTCAGGCACACCATTGTGACAAAGTCCCCTGCCTAACCTTGGGCTCTCTCTGCGGGATGACCAATGGGGCTGTATGCCACTCCAAGATATTGGATGCTGTACCCATAAAAGGCATATCGACTATCCCCAGACCACCCCAGGTGGGTTCCCGCCTAAAGGCAAAGGGCAATTACAGGAATGTTTACCCCTCATTTCACCAATACATATGCAGCTATACTAAAGGAATAATTGCAGGAACCCTTAACCCCAACCACCCCTAATTCTACCAGTCTTCAATCCCAGGGAAGGGAGATAGAACTGACCCTCAAATAGGCTCAGTCCCACAAAGTAAGCATGTCCAGAGAGCTAGTCCAACTCCTTGAGTCAAGCTGTTAATGTGAGCAAATAAAACATTACCTTTAGGCCTACAACTTCCATCCTCCATAGCCGCTGTAAATGATTCCAATCGGGCACCACACACCGAACCAGGACTCTGGCCCTTAGCCTCTGATGTAGTGTTCAATTAGGAAACTTTTTCTTTATTTTCTACCAATTCAGATTGAGCTGGCACACAACCAGTCTCATACCCCCTTTTACAAATACCCCGGGTCACAATGGACCATGAACCAGGCCGGTTGGTGGGAATACAATATTTGTTTATTTTAAATTCAAAGAAAATCACAGTTTGAATATTGGGCAGCAATCACCAATGGGGTGATAATTACAATGTAAACTAATGAAATACACTTGGTTGACCTTCTACAAGAACATATCCAAAGCACAACTGAATAGTAACAATTTTACCGTTCGGGTAGATAGCACCCAAGTTAAGATTTCCTCCTGCAATGCTCCCTCAAACCCCTATTAATCGAATTCTGAGTGGATAGAAGGAAGCAGCAGGGAGTGAGGGACACTGGTCAGCAAACAGCGAATTGCATAAAATGACACTCGGAATTGGTAATTTTAAATTAAAAGTGTGTTTGAATAAATGAGGTAAATATGATTTATCACAGATCAGGGATGGAATATGAATACCCACTAAAAGGCAAGGTATCAACAAAGGGCATACAGTTCAGAAAGCAACTTGAAAGTAAGAACACAGTGCAGCCAAATCACACGTTGAAAAGTTGCATTTTACACTTTTGCAGTTTTAAATGTCAATTTCTTTTTTTTTTTTAAAGAAACGGGTGAAATTGACAGAATCGGAATGCGGTTTTTAGGCTAGGTGATAGATGCACATCACAGGGATAATATAGAAGTGAAAGAGTGACTAGCTGAATAACTGGATGAGATATTCAGTATGGAAGGAGGTTCAGTTTTTGGGAAAATAAAGCAGTTGAAAGAGAAAATCGGTTTGGAAAGAAAGGACAAGTTTTACTTAAACTAGATCATCAAGACTAAATTGTTAAAGAAAGACAAGGTACGCTCCAAGGTTAATTTGCAACTTAACCTTTACGCCCTGCTTTCAGCGCTCTATGTGGGAATTAATTTAAATTATTCAAAATATGACTAACAATCTATGCAAGACAGAGATAAAAAGAAGACTGGCGTTAATGCTTAGAGATCAAGGACAGGATGCCCAGAGAATTCAGACAGTTTTAAAACAAGTTACCAGGGTATGGATAGGATTACTTGGAGAGTGGAACAAAGACAAAGTATCAAGATGGTGTAGGCTATTTGGTGCTATGGGATGGGGAAATACTCACAATCCGCACTTGAGTTTGGGATTTGGGACAGTCAACCGGATTCTGGACTCAAAGGCTCTAGTCACAGCATGGCGTCTCACTCTTCTAACAGCATACAGCTGGGCAAGTCTGGTCACTGGATGGCAAGGGTACAGCTGGCATGCAGGTAGTGGCAAAAAGCCGGTCTGGTCACAGGATACGCCCAAAAGGGTATCACAGCTTTTCCCCCCTTCTCCCTGAGTTAGTGGGATTTTGTTATGGGGTTTAGTTATGAAGGGTGCATCTGCCTGGATAGGAGCGCCTGAACCAACTATCCCTTCTCTGGCAGTAGAGTCTGGAATCTGCAGGGTGGATCTGAAATGTCTGGATACGCAGATGCTGGAAAACTCAGAAGAGAGAGTTCCCTGTCGGTCAGCTTCCCCTTTTTATATGGCGGGTGACTCACAGGATTTATTGTTGGGCAGGACTAAGCTAAACCTACCCCAAAGAACCGGATAGGTCCGCCTATGTTGTTCGCCTCCTCCAGGAGGGGACTCGGTTTATGGGCTCGTGTTTTATAAGGTACAAAGCCATCCGACAGTCATTTTTGGACAAAATCAATTATGACATAACTCACACCTTTATACAGTTGTGGCACTTTTGCAAATTACATGGGCAAATTGCATATTTCATACAGAGCATGGTGTTCCCACTCCCAGGTCTGTACGACATTATTTCGCCCTTCTAATAGTTTTTCGTGGTTTTTAGTGGGAACCGCTTCAGCCAAAATACCACAATTTTAAGCATGCATACATATTATCATAGGGCATATTTCCATTAATTAACGTTGCACCATATGTACTTTTCCTGTGATTCACATTGTCCTGGCGTTTACGTCCCATACATGCTATGGACAGCCACAATATCTTGTTTCAAAGCCACGAAAATTACCTTGAAACTGTAAAACTTTTACATTGCTGCATTGTCTGGTTATAGAATTAACAGTCTGTAAAGTGTATTAATTAAATAGTCTTTTGAGCAAAATGGGCTGTCCTTTGTCCTTCAACTGGGAAATTTTTTTTTCCAGGCTACCACCAAATGTCAGTTTAGCCCAGGGCTGCCCTGGAGTTTCCCCAGTTTGAGTGAATGGTAAGTGTCACCTCCAAAATAACACCTGGGTGTCCCAGAATCTAATGTCTCAAGCTGAAGCCCAGACAGAAGTCTGATGGGGTGTGATATTCTTCCTCTTGGCCATTCAAAGTTTCCAAGGGCAGAAATGAACACTTATGTGTCGCATAAATCCCTTTGTGGCTTCTTTTGGGGGGGAGGCCACTCCTGTTGTCAGCACACAAATGTCCATGTACTGAGCAGGAACCCTGTTGGACTGGTTCCCCAGTACCACCAATGCATTTACTCAATTTATTTTATTTTGTTCTGAATCAGAATCAAGTCTGTTAAAATAAAACATTATCTAGATTTTACCAAAACCCCCCCACCCCCTCACATTTCTAGGCAAGGACAGGGCCTTAATCACACTGTACTTTTAAAACAGGCATTTTTCTCTTTTGCAAAAGCACATTTTGACACGTGCTGAATTCTGCTGGGATGTCTCCTTCACATTCGGTTTTCTCTCCCCTCATTTTTTGCAGCCCTAGTCAGTTTCTCTTACACAGCAGTATGTTCAAGGCAAATTGTCCACTGAAATTGACATGTTCACAGAGAGCTAGGGTTTCTTTTGAAGGGTGTATTTTTGACACTTTATAGCAATAGCAAAAAAGTCAAGTGTTTTTCCGTATGGTTGAGGGTAAAGTTTCTGGTGATTCCCCAGATCTTGCCTGACACAGCCTGTCATTCAGTGATAATGCTTTCTTTGGCTGTAGCACAATCTGCATGTGGACGGGCACAGCCGGATCTCCCTGGATCAGAACTGTGTAGTGTTGAATAGATGAAACAGAGCATCAGGGCGCCATCATTTTAAATGCCAAATATTTTCTTTTTCAAGGGGAAATGTGGAGCTAGCAGCAAAGCAGTGCTGCCTTTCCATTCTCTTCCTTGGTGCACATAAGAAAACACACTGGCAGCCTTTCTCAGTGTGCTCCCTGTTCCATCTTGCCCAAAAGGTGTTTGGCAAGACAGTGAGCCATTATTTTGTAGCTGCAAAACGCAGTTTTGATGCGAGGCAACGGTGCTCAAAGGAGCCAGCGCAGCTATTCTGCTGGTAACTGCTGAAATGCAACTTGGAGATGGAGGGGAATTCTGCTGAATGGGTAAATGTATCACACACCAGCATAGACAGTGGTATGGGATCATTAGTCATAGTCCAAAATATCCAGTTCAAAATATCGAGAGAGCCAAAGGTTGCAAAACCCAGTGTAATTGGATCAACCTTATGGTGTCCCCAGCGAGCAAGAGAATACATCGTCCTCATGGAAAGAAACAATTCACACTACATCTCTTACACACATGGCCCACTGATGCCCTGCAGTTTCACACTTATAATCCAGCATAGGTGAGCTAATGTACCCTGAACGCACAAGTCAGAAAACAAACTGATCTCATCTTTCTAGCTTCACAGGAATTACCAGTGTGCTTATTGCCTATGATGAGAGAGAGCTACACATTCCAACGAGCGCCCCATGCTTAACCAGACATTTCCCCTCTGATGACTCACATGCTATGAAAGCAGACCGACCAGGGCTTGTAAAACACTGACAACAGGGCTCAAAGAACTAGGCTAGGGAGGGAAATTCCACACCTATCCAGGAACCATGTAAAATCCAAAATGACCACCAGCCCTCCTAGAGATTAAGGCCAGCCCCCTGTCAAAGCACTTGATCTCTGTTAGCCCAATATCCTAACAGCACAGCCCTCCGAATGCAGGTGTTCCTAATGGTCTTAAGCAACACCCAAGGTAAGGGGAAGCCCTCCTATGAAAAGCAGCCATTTCGGGTTAGTTGTGTGGGCTCTGCTAGTAGGAGTTGGATTTGAGAAATGTCAAGAAACAGGAGTTTTGAGAAGAGAGGAGGAGGAGGGGGGAAGAGAGAGCTGTATGTTGGAGTAAAAGAGAGCTGGAGGTTGGAGTTAAAGAAAGGCATCATCTGCAGGAGATGAGGTGAACATAGGGACCCTTTGGGTAACGTGCACGCAGTGGATGGGGATGCAGAATAATTCAGACAACAAATCAAATCAAATCCACTCAGGAAGATGGCAAAGATTACTATTTTAATATCAATTGTCTAAAACAGGGAGTTACAATGGACATCAACAGACGTTCGCTCGGACTCTCTCGACACATTTCGCATAAAAACACATTTATATACTAAAAATTCATCATAGGTGACGTCATACTACGTGGCAAATGAGAAAAACCTACGAGGAGTTGATAGGCTCAAGCGGAACATCTAAGTATACTTTCTGTGCTGGGTAGCATTGTGATTGGATATCTGTCAGGTGGACACCTTATGCCTACCTCTAAAACATATCATCAACACTATTAAGTACACAGTATATCATTGGCTCGTGAACTATAAGGCCCTCCATTATTTATTTAAATTTGTATAACTCGCCACATGCCCGCAGGCCTCAGGGCGCACAAAGAACAGCAATAGGACGCACAAACATGAAGCAAGCAGGAGAATGGATGAGCTGAAGCTAAGGCCGGTTATTCTGGACTAAGATTGAAGAGGTAGGTTTTTATGGCCTTTTTAAAGAGAGGGTAGTTCTGTATTTAGCATATAGCTGCCGGAAGCGCGTTCCAGAGAGTGGGAGCCTGAGTGTCAAAGCTAGTTCCACCGAATTGGGCCAGTTTGAATCTCGGCTGTTCAAGTGCTGTGGCAGATTCCTATTATTTGGCTTGATCTTGATACGCTCTGATAGATATACAGGGCTTGTGAAAGACGCACATTTATGAGCCAGAGTGAGCGCTTTGTGTTATTCTTTGCCTTACAGGAAGCCATTGTAAAGTTTTTCTGAATGTAGAGATGTGTGTGCGACGCGGTAGTTTGAAAATGGTGCGCACAGCATTGTTCTGTGTGACTTGGAGTGCTTGTATATTGGCAGCAGTAGTGCCGGTCAACAAGCTGTTACAATAGTCCAGCCTATCATTTATCAGCGCTGTGGACAGCAGAGCACAGTTTTCTTTAGTTATGAAAGGTCTTATGTATTGTATCCGTTTATTAATGAGTCCACAGCTTGACCGGATGTTAGATACATGACACTTTATTGAAAGTTCATCATCGAGAGTAACGCCTAGTGTTTTCACTTTAGTGGAGACTGTTATAACTATAACTGATGACAGAGGCTATTGCCTTGGAAAGTGCCCTGAACAACCTGGAATCTCAAATAGTAAACAATGAGCCTACCACCCCAGAGGGTAATCGGCTAGTTTAGATCTGCACTAACAACCTACAATCCTCTCAGATAAAGACTGAGCCATGCATTTGGTCGGACCATAGCTTGGTGACCGTAGAAATACTCTTAACCCCCACAATCAAGCAATTAGAGAACCCACATGTGAAAGTTTCAAATAGAAACTTTAAAGAAATTGGACCCGAGCAGCTAAAACCGTGCCTTCGTCAGATTCTTGAGACTTTCTCAGGTAATGATGACTGCCAGCATATGTTAGCGAAATACATCAAACACATGCAGGTGATGATAGAGAAATATGCACCACTTAAAAGCAAGCTGATAAGGAAAAATAGCACCAAAGCTAAATGGTACAATGAACATACCAACAAACTTAAACAGATTAAACGTGCTAAAGAACGAACATGGTATAAAAGCCACTCTCAGGTAGACAGGGAGAACTGGAAATGGCCGGATCAAGCGTATCGAAAGGCAATTAGAGAGGCAAAGTCCAACTACTACAATAAAGAAATTGAGACAGCTCCAAACTCGACTAGAAAACTTTTCGACATACTGAAGGACATGGAAAAACCCAAAATCCTTTCCCCTCCACACATCCCTACGAAGGACGACTGTGAGAGGGTACAAGAGGGTTTTGTTGCAAAAATAACTAAAGCCAGGACCAATATAATCCTGGCTAAAGATGCCATCAGCACAGAGCTCCCCCTGGAAGAAAATCCCATATCCATCGAGAGAGCGTTTTAGTTTTGCAGTGGTTTCAGAGGAAGAATTATGTAGGGCGATGTCGGGCATGAAACCTACCTCTTGCGTGGAAAACATCCTCCCCACTAAGATTATCCTAGACAATAAAGAACTTTTCTCCCCTGTCCTGACAAATCTAGTTAATGCCTCCTTCTCAGAGGGTGTAGTCCCCGACGATATAAAAAAAGTCACAATAACCCCGCTTGCAAATAAGGCAGGCTTGGACCCGAAGATCAGTAACCTCCGTCCTATCACAAACTCAAATTTCATTTTAAAAATCCTTGACAAAATAGCCATTAATCAGCTACAGAAACTTGTGGAAACAGCAGATGTTACATGAACAACAATCAGGTTTTAGAGCGGCTCATAGCACAGAGTCTGCCATGCTGGATTTACAGACACATATGCTGGAGCTGATTGAGAAAGCCAAGCCCGGACTACTCATGCTGCTGGATCTCAGCGCTGCATTTGATTTAGTAGACCACCAACTGCTACAATCAGCCCTGGACAAACTTATAGGGTGCTCGTCAAAAGCACAGGCCTGGGTTGCATCCTTCCTTTAGGATAGGAAGGTGAGAATACATTGGGGTGAAAACTTCTCCGAAGCAACCCCTATACTGTTTGAGTTCCCCAGGGAGCTAGTCTGTCCCCACTCCTTTTTAACCTTTATATAAGAAGTCTCTGCTAGAAAACATCAGCGTGTTCTTTACCAATTACGCTGATGATACGCAGCTGATCTTCGAATTAACAGGAGACTATGCAGTAGACCGCTCAAAGATTGAGGAAGTTTATAACATCATTGATATCTGGATGCAGAGGTACTGGATGTGTTTAAATAACACAAAAACCAAATTAATGGTTTTTGGATCAAACCAGGCCAGGTCGAAGTTGGATGTCCAATATAAGACATTCCATATCAAAGACGCCATCATACCAGTAGTATCCAAGGTAAAAACCCTGGGTATGATGGTTGAAGCCTCACTAGGCTCAGGGTCCCAGGTTAACTATCTGTACAAAAATAATTTGTACTACCTGAGCCTTCTGAGAGCAATCAGACCTTTTATAAATGAGACTAACTTGGCTACTATTGCAAGAGCAATCCTGTTGTCTCGTTTAGATTACGGCAATGCTCTGCTATTGGGAGCCTCTAAAAAAGAGCTGGCAAAATGCCAAAATAATGCAAAATGATGCGGTTCGTGCCATTAAAAAGAAAAAACAAAGGGACCACATATCAGAAGGTAGAAGGGAATTACATTGGCTCAGAATTGAGGATAGAGTCAGGTTTAAGGCAATGACGATCGTTCATAGATGCCTCTTTGGGGAGGCTCCCGCCTATTTTAAAAAACATTTCTCCTGGTATATGCACCGAAGATGCCTAAGATCAGTAGACACGGGTCTCTTAAATATACCAGAAGCTAAACGGGCAATGGGAAAGGCCAGATCTTTCCCGGTCAAGGCGGCTAAATATTGGAACGAGCTACCAGCGAACTTAAGACAACAAGAAAACTACTTTAGTTTTAGGAAGGGTTTGAAAACCTGCCTATTCCAATAATCCAGAAACATTTTAGCACCTTATCCCAGTGTAGGTCAGACCCAGTAAACCGAAGTGAGATACAATCTGTAAATGGTACTTTTCTGTGCTCCCCGCGTCCTGATGCCCGCGGGTTTACGGCGCGTTATAAGCATAAAGTAAAGTAAAGCCCTCTACAATTGGTTGGCATGCTCGTGCCATGTCTGGAAAATGTGATTCACTTAGCAGCACATAAGCTCAAACCCAGGTGCCAGGAGCTGGACTTGACTTTACCTCCCCACCCAATTAGCCCAACGTCTCATCACCCATGCCTTCTGCCATGAAGATTGTCTTTGAACTTGTGCCTTGCAGTGTATTCTTGTCTCTGGGAATATAAGGGAGTGCGTGCACGCACTATCAAAGTTCTAGGACTCCATGCCTAACTCTATTGCCATCCTTGGCTCACGTGACAGGAGGAGACCGCGATTTGGTCCATTTTGTAGCATTTAAATTAATACAACTTGGCACGTTTGGTGTTCTTTCTTCACACTATAACAAGGCATGATTCAGCTTCTCACGTTCACTGCCTTTGAGAATAGATAACCGGCCTTGGCTGCCTCAGCTTTTACACCAGGCCAAACAACCTTGCCATTCGTATCCACGATGTCCGCTTATTCGTGATGCAACACATTTCTCTGCCTTTCCTCTCCATCGGTCTGGGCTTACTAAATTCATGACACCAATATCCAGTTTCTATACAATGGCGGCTTTGCCTGCAGTCTATTCACTACATATAGCCAGCTTCTTAGATTACTTTATCTACTTGCATTGCTGCATCTGTACAGTTATTGAACAGCTTGCATTTTCTGCAGGGTCACACAAGTGCAATATTCTTTTCCCATATGAAAGTTTTCTCGATTCTTAGCATCGTCACCAATTTCTATAAAGTCTCTTTAGTATTTCTCCCAACTCCTCAGGGCTAGTGACTACTTCCACTCTGCAAGAGGTTCTAAGAGCCTCCATTTCCTCCTAGGGGTTGGGATTCCTGATGGAATCCTCTGTAGAGGAGAAGTTGCATGCCTCTGCAGGAAGTCCCAACCCCACCTCCTGTATATTGGAAGACTGAGATTGTGCCATGCTTGACACCTGCTTTTGTGACCATAGCATGGCAAGTATTTGAAAGAAGATACCCATTGAGAAAACCTTATCAAATGTATTCCCGAAGAGACGATAATCTGAGGGAGGAACTCCCTGAAGGAATATGAAAATGAGTGAAAGAGGAGCAGCCGACGTCACAAGACACAAGCTTGATGCTGTGAGATACTGGCTAAAGAGAATGCGATATCAGTCTTTGTCCCGCCCAGATGGGCAGTCACCCTAAATGTCCTAGGGTCATCCGGATGTGGACCCCTTGCTCACTGTGCTCAGAGAGACACAGCTCCACCTCACTGATGATGCCCAACAAGGCTGAAACGCGTGTATGGGGTTGCTGTTGGTACTCTTGTTTAGAAGGGAATTGCCATAGCATTTCGGTGCTGGAATGCCCATGTGGGTGGGACAAAGACTGATATGCAAATGGAAATTTCCCATCTGTGAAAGGTACAGTGAGCTAAAATGTCGCTGCAGACTCTAGCGTGGGTACCATCCCATCGAACAGGCCATTTTTGCTGTGTTCGTTCGTTCTCATAGAGGGGCGCCCATTACACATTTTTTGCATGAATAAGTAAGCAAGGAAAATGCATTCACAATTAAATACTGCACAATCTGTTTTGACAACTTCAGAAGCCTAAACAAAGACATCTTTGAACACCTCGCACAGAATCGGGGACCTATGCTAAAAAATTATCCTCCAGGCCAAAATTACCACAGTTAAACAAAGCCTCAGAGATAAGTCTCTGTCAATAAATTAAGATAGGGCATTCACAAATTAAAAGAAAAACAATCCTGTGAACAAAAAATATTAATGTTCTTTAACACAATCCTCATCACATTTCATAGGTTCACATAATGTTGGTTAGTATCATTCTGCAATACGTGCACCTCAAATAGTATTACAGTGATATTAGGCTATAATGACTTTTCTGAATATGTTGGTCTTTATTTTGTGATGTCTTGATGCAGAAGGATATTTGGGACTATTTAAGTTTACTGTGACTAGCTACCTACAGCGGTAGGCACGATTAGTTACTGGAACAGAGAGGTCAAGCAACTTGCATTTCCATCGGGTATAACACCTGTTTGGCAGTGCTAACAAATGGGAACCTATGCCCAGAAAGGCTGAGCAATGGCTAGCAAAGCTAATATGTGAAGAGTAATACCATGAGATGCAGAATTTTTCTAGGCTCTGCCAAGTCACTGTGGGTGCTTGTGAGTGGGGCCAAGTGGTGCTGTGTGATGTAGAGCAATGGTGACCAGTGTACCGAAATTCCAGTTAGTGCTGAGCATAGCAAGTTGTGCTGTGTGATGCCCAGTGATATTCAGTAGTGAAGGTTATAAATGTCTGTTTGTTTCCCTGTGTCTAAGGTGATGATTCTGGGTGCTAGTAACAGACCTCAGGACGTGGACTCTGCCATTTTACGAAGAATGCCTGTCACTTTCCAGATCTGTCAGCCGGTAAGCAGCTACCCTCATGCACTCGCTCGTTTTATGTCTCGCTGTCTACGCTGCTCTTAGTTTTACTGATTAAACTCCTCCTGAACCCAACAGTCACTGTTGGCCTTGATGTTGTTAATTCAGCTCTCCCTAAAAACCTATGACCAGGGCTCGTACCACAGATCCCTATTCATAAGATACTACCCCACAAATCCCTAACTCACACAGATAAAGTCACTTGATTACCTTTTAGTTCTTCATGGCCCAAACGTGTTCTTTACTACCCTGTTTCTCTGCACTGTTTTAGTTTAGAAGAGGCTACTCCTCTTAGAAGAGCCAGTGAGTATCATACCTTCTGTTTTGTTTTGCTCTTACCTTTGTTGGAATTGTACTTCAGGGATTGAAATTCACCTTTTGGGGGTTATGATTCTTGCATGCAGGTCAGTAGTCTGCTTTGTTCTTAAGTTAGTGTGCCTCTTTGACTATCATCCTGCAGATCTGGGCACAATTCTTCCTTATTGTGTTATGGGCATTGCCAGTTAAAAGAACTTTGGCACTTCACTGTTACTTTTGTCCACTTCATGCTTTAGCATTGAGACATGGTAACAGTTTAGTTCTTCAACTAGTTGAGGATAATTTCTTGTAGAAAGAATGTCACTGGGTGATTGATTTCTGCAGTGTTTATGGTTCAAGGTGCACATTTTGGTGTGCGTTTCAGTAAGGTTGCAGGATACAGTTGTACACTCTACTCATCTTTTGAGTTTGTTTAGAGGCATTGGAAGCTTTTTAACATTCTGATACAGTGGCTTGTTCATTAACAAAAAGCCTCCATGATGTTCAGACCTACACTAGGCTGTGTGAATGCTCTTTCAAATTCCAAATATGTAATGTAAAGGTTTACATGAAGTTCATGTGTGTCAGTTTTCTTTTTTTTATTATTTTGTGTATTGCGCATATGCCAATAAGTGACTTTTACACATTCTCAACATTTAATTTAACAATTTATAAAACGGAAGCATAACCTATATTAAAATATTTCTAAAAAATAAGAATTTACAAATGCATTTTTTTTTTTAAATGTCTATTAACTTTACAACAATGGTATAAGCAGGAAATCATTGGTTAATCATTGCCATATGAGTAATTCAAAAGAAACATAAAACAATTCCCCCCCTCCCACTTCCTCCAAGACCACAGTTAGAACTTCAATCTTCGTTTTGGCCCCTTGACGGGCTTGGACTGTCTGTGCTATCTGAGGCGCTATCTTGCGCTGCTGGGTGGAGCAATGGCACAGTTAATGCCACCCAACGGAGCAGTTCCTCGCTGGATTCTAATCTCTGTACTTGGATTGCTGTTGCCCATGCAGCAGTCTTAGCCGTTATCCATCTTTTGAGGTCAGCCCACCAGAGGGCTTCACTTGGGTCTCTTGCGCTTTTCCAACTCATGGCTATACGTCTTTTCGCCGTTATATATATTAAGTCCTTGAGCTTATTAAGGGACTTGTTTTTGCTGGTTCGCTTGTAGCTCCCCAATATGCAGGCTGCTGGGTCGAGAATTTCCACGACTATTTCCGCATTTGCCACCTTTTCCTTCACCTGGGCCCAGAACCTTTGAACAGCAGGACAACCCCAGAACATGTGGGTCATTCCAGCCTTCGGCATATTGCATTTGGGGCATGTCTGGACTGTGGCTCCCTTGAACCTTGATATGGCTTCTGGTGTAAGGTAGGCTCTGTTGGTAATGTAAAGTTGGATGAGCTGTAGGCGGGCATTCCTAGAGATTTTTTTGTGGTAATGGGTTATCTTCTCCCATGCTTTGTCTTCGAACTCTATTCCCAATTCGGTCTCCCATCTACCCTTGCATTTGAGTTCGTTTTTGGTTGTGCCCTGCAGCAAAGCTTCATATAGTCTGGAGGTTTCGTGGCCTCCCTCAGCAGTGTCGAGCATCGACTCGATGGTCTCGTTTTCTATGACCTGGTCGGTGGCCTCAGTCCATCTCTTCTTTATGGCCTGGATTACTGCTCTGTGGAGCAGAAACTGGCCCGTGGGTAGGCCTGCGGACTCGCTGAGGTCGATAAATGACATTAGTTCCTGCTCACGAGTGAGGTCCCCCAGCACCGCCACCCCCCAGGGCTCCCATAGGGTGTGTACTTCCGTGTGCCCCCATGGGTGTTTAGCCATGATTGCGGCGATAGGAATCTGCGGGGAGAGTGGGTCTGCCGACCCCACTCTTCCACAGGCACACCTCCAGAGTTGGGTCCCGAGCTTAGCCAGATAAGGGTAATGCCGTAGAGCCTCCTTCTCAACCCATAGGATATCCCAAAGTAGCAATCTAGGCAGGGACGGCTTGAGAAGTCGGGTATCCGTGGTGGTTTCGTCGGCCATCCATTGCGTCACGTGCCTAAGCTGGCTAGCCAGGTAGTATAGCTCGAAATTAGGGACTTTCAGCCCTCCTTTCTCAAAGGGTCTTTGGAGAATTTCCAGCGCCACTCTGTGCCTACCTCCCTGCCAAAGGAATCTCCTACAGAGTTTGTTCAGGTCTTTGAAAAATGAGGGGGGAATGTTAAAGGGGACCTTGGTGAAGAAATGTAATAGTCGGGGAAGTGCTACCATCTTGAGAAGACCTGCCCGCCCTGCCACCGAGAGGGGGAGTTTACCCCAAAAAACCATGGACTTCTCAAGGGAATCTCTGGCCCTGACTGTGTTAAGGATATGTTCCGTGCTGGGGTTGCGGTGTATGGTGACACCCAGGTATCTGAAGGATGTCGCCTGCCATTTAAGGTCTAGTGGGGGTAGGGATCTAAGTTCCTCTTTGTACAAAGCAGCCAGGGGATAAAGGCAAGACTTGTCCTTGTTAATCCTATGCCCGTAAGTCTATGGAAACAATCTAAGGTCTCTAATATGTAGGGAAGGAGGTGCTCTGGATTGTATAGGTACAGTAGCATGTCATCTGCATACATGGACACGAGGTGAGCCACCCCATCCAGTTCAATGCCTACGTCACCATATTCTTGTCTGAGATATGCTGCTACAGGCTCGGCCGCAATAATGTAAAGCATAGGGGACAGTGGACATCATTGCTGGGTGCCTCTGTAAAGGGGCCATTTATCAGAATACGTCTTGTTAGTGCGCACCCTGGCGGTGGGGCAGGCGTAGACCAATTGGGTCCATTTCGGGAAGGCGGGTCCGATCCCCATTTTACCCATAGTAGCATACAACCATTCCCATCTCACCGAATCGAAGGCCTTGTTGGCGTCCCATGACGCCACTGCGTATTTTTGGGGGCTATGCTCAGTGCCGTATACAATATGGTGCAACCTATGCAGGTTTTCGGTAATAGAGCGCCCCGGCACGTAGCCAGTCTGGTCCTGGTGGATCAGCTGGGGGATCACTCTGCGTAGTCTATTTGCATGGAGTGCTGTTAATATTTTGCAGTCAACATTTAGCATAGAAAGTGGTCTATAAGACCCACAGTCTATTCCATCCCTTCCAGGCTTCAGCAAAGGGATTATTGTGGCCTCACTCATGGAGTCTGGGAGGATGCCGCGCTCATACGCCTCATTGAATACCCGTGCTAGCATTGGGGCGAGGGCGTCTTCGTATGTCTTATAAAATTCCCCGGGTATGCCATCTGTGCCTGGCGCTTTCCCAGTGGGTAAGGATCTGATTATAGCCATCACTTCGTCTGGGGTAATTGGCTCCTCTAGGGTTTCGGCCATTTGTGCGTCTAGTTTAGGTAGCTTTATACTACCCAGGGCGTCCTCTATCTCAGTGTTGGTGGGGGGCGGGGTCTTGGAGTAGAGTTCACAGTAGAACTCGGAGAAGACAGAGTTGATCTCATCTTGGGTATGTAAGAATTTACAAATGCATATGTCTAATGTGGTTCCATTACTATGTAATAAAAGTCAACTCTTTTAGGATCCTCCTAACTTCAATCGAGTACGAATCATGGAGTACGAAAAGTAAATTATAAATGGTTCACGCAGTAGCAACAGATTAGGCAGGTCGATGAGCTAATTTATCTGGGTATCAAAATTAAATCCGTGCCTGCTACAGGTACTCATGAGGACGAGCTAGAATTGAAACTCATTCCTCTAAGAGCCCAGATGAAAAAAATACTTGCAATATATTGCAAGTTTTCAATTCATCCTCTGCTGAACTATTATAAAGCAAAGATTCTTCCTTCACTACTTTATGGTTATGATATGAATCCCAACTCACAAGAGATAAATTGGGAGCCTATAGAAGGAAAAATATGGAAAAATGTCCTCCATCTACCGCCAAGCTATCCAGTATCTGATTTACATTTAAAGATTTCTCCAAAGTACTTACACCAGCTATCATTACTGATTGTGTTACCCTGTGCAGTTGGTGATATTGTATTTATATTATTTATTAATGTCCAGAAATTACAGGAATTTTTCAACACTATGGTGGCTTACTTTGCAGTCATTTTGCACACGTAGATATCTATGTGCTGGGACCAATTTCTATAGCTGTTTCTAAGTACTTTTTCTCTAAGCATGCATTCTGCATTTGACACCCTAGAGTGTTTAAAATTAGATATGGACTTTCTAAGTTGTTTTTTCCTTAACCATGACATTTCCTCAAACCTATGATTCTTTTTTTTTGGCATACCTATATTAATGGAAGTAGGCGTGTCCACTTACCATAAGAAATTTATAAAACTAGTGGGTTTACAGATTTCTTCCACCGACTCATCTGAGCTTTCATGGACTATTCTGTGTAGTTTATCATTCAAGAGTTTACCATTCTGTTTAAATATTTGTACTTTGTTTTTGTTATTTACTATCAGATCAGTTTTGTATTTCACAGTATTAGGTCTTTTTTCTATTTTCAGAATTCTTGCTAATCTTTTATGATCACTAGGGCCTCCAGGTAGAATCTCAAAATGTACACAGCGCTCAAAAAAGTCAGGTGATAGCATCAGATAGTCAAGGGTAGAAACGTTTGCACCGCGTGACCAGGTGGGAACTGATGGAACATCGCCCTCAACACTTCCATTGACCATTTTTCGGTTCCAACTTTGAATGAATTTAAACAATTTTCTGCCATTGTCTGTTGATTTTTTTTTACTACTAGCAGATGTATTCCTATCATTTTGATTAATGCACTGTGCGTTAAGGTCTCCTAAAATCAAAATTCCTGCATCATCATTCTGGGCTTTTATCCTGCAAAGTAGGTCGGATAGTGTTTCCAGATAACAAATTAGATTTGAAGACACAGGGTTCCAATAGAGAATAATGACCACTATGTCTAGATGATGATCAGGGGTTCTAATTTTTAGCTTGGCCACAAGCAGGCCTTGATACCCAGTAGAGATTGACTCAATTAATTCACTAGAATAGAGTCATGCTGATATCATCAAGCCTCTGCTGGGTTGCCAAATTGTTCTATTGTTTTAAAACCATCTTTGTTTCACACGTTCCAATTGCCTTGTTTCCTGAAAAATAATTTTCATAATTGCCATAGATTTCTTCCTGCATAACTTTTGTTTTGAAAGAGTTGGAACCCTGCGTATTCCAACCCAAGATTTTTGTTCATCCGCTACTAAAGCAAATCATTGTTTTCCTTCATTTTCTAAAAAGACAAAACTCATTATTTCAGGTACAATTTCCCACATTACTGATTTAGATTTTGTTAGTGTGTCGTCTTTTGCTAGTCCACTTGAATAATATTTTGTTTCAGCATGTGTAAGGACAACTGCCTTAGAGGAACTGGACTCATATTGCGTTACTTCCGAACTGAGAAGATTCCTGTGCTACAATTCGAGTGATTAATTCAGCTGCTTATGGCAGCAATGCTTGCGCACCGAGTCTCGATTTTAGTCCGATTTGGGCTGTGTAGGTGCAGTTTGGTTCGGGAAAACACACCCACTCAATTTCATCCGAGGAAAATAAGTAAAGATCTGGAATTTTCTTACTGAACTGATGTAGTAATAATCTGGGAATGGCAAAGGGTGCTAAAGCTGCAAGAGATGTTAACGTTTTGTCAGAGTTTATGTTGTAGTGCTTTATATGTGATTCAGGGCTACTGTTCTTTGACATATGCTCTGATGCTAGATTCGCTGTCTGCTGACTTGACAATATCGATGTGCAGGTATGAGTTCTCATTGCAATCTACCTTTGCTCTTTTGCTGTTTTTGAATTGTTAACTGATGCCACTGTATTGATGCTGAGCTTCTGTATTGAATGAATATCGGTTCCCCTTTTTGGGGGGTCAGGGAGGCTCATGATTTCATTTTTCCGACCCATTAGTAAGCAGGTCTATCTATTTCTTTAGATGCCAATGCATTACATTTGGAATGATTTTAACTGATGCTGGCTCACCTTGATTATACATGCTTTGGTATTTTTTGCAATTCTATGACAAGAGAGTAGGATCATATTATGCATTACAATCTTTACTCACAGCAGTAAAGAAAAAAAAGAAAAAAAAAACTTACAAACAAAAAAGTTGTAAAGAACAAACTAAATAGAGTTCAATGTCAATGTAAGGGAGCTCCCCAATCCATCATGGAGGACAGGTCATGCCCTGCAGGAGACAAATGAACAGGGACCCTTCCTCATAGAAGTCCATTACTCTAAACCCAACTCCTCTTCCTTTGCTGCTGACACCACAGCTATGTCACTCCTTTCAGTTTTGTGTCTTGCATGTTGTCAGTAGAAATAAACCTTAATTTGTTACATTAAGGAAGGAAAATTATCTACTTGTAGCATTTTGGTGTTACATTTAATATATATTGGTCCTTTATATTATAAGGCATGCATCTGGCTTTGCATGGTGTTCCCAAATACTGTTTATTTAACTTTGCAATGCTCGCGCTGGTTTGCCTCTGGGCATTATGCTTAAGCATGTACTGTTTTCTTACGCTTTTATCCCATGCGCGCCGGTCTGAATGGAAGCTTTGCTTCAGACCCGGCGCACACGGGTCTCTCTTATGTAAGATTTATGGTATTGACAGAAGCTGCTAATGCTTCGTGCCGACGGGCGCGAGCATTCTTCTTCTTGGTCTGAATGGAAGGTTTAATTTATGTTTATTTTAGGTTTTACGGCCTTCACGCGCATGTCTGAATGAATGAAGCTGATACAGCTTCAAGGCGAGCGCACGCGAGCCTCTCTTTTGTTTGTTTAGCCCTCGGTGTTTGCTGGGGCTTGCCGCCCTCAGTGTTCAGAAGGCCTGGGAGTTCCAGGTGCTGGATGAACAATACTACGGTGGCGCAATAGCTTACTCGGGGCCTGCAGTGCTGGCGACCCGAGTGCAAAGCCTTTTTGTGGGCTGCAGTATTCTTTTGGAAAGCACAACCTCCAGTGGCTCAACGGCTAAGTGCTTGGTGTGGGAATGCTGGGGACCTGAGTTCTAATACAATGTCCGGAACATCATGGGTATTTAGAAAAATGTATATTTGTTAAATGTACCTCTCTTTTTCCTTTAAATTGCACCTGGGACTGCCAGGTGCTGCGGGTGTGCTCGGTCCGCTATGTTTTCCTATGTTTTCCTTTCTTTTCTTTTTATATTTTTAAGCCAGTCTCTGTAGCACAGTCAGTAGGGGTTGTCACTTGTACCTGGAAGGTTCCAGGTTCGAACCAGTCCTCCAACTTCAAAATTCTGAACGTGTTGGGGAAAAATAATTACAATTTTAATTACCCTATTGCCCAGCCATGCAAAACACAGACTGGGTTTCTAAAATGAAAGCCGGGTCGTCTGGTCGCCCTAGTTAAGCGGGACAACTTGAGCCAGCCCAGTCCAGACTTTTCACTTTAACAAGATTATATATAATTTTAAGAATATTTTGTCATATATATGTTTGGAACCCACCCGCTCAAGTGTCTGATGTGCTGCTAGTCTGAAGCCTTGTTTAAGCGCGGCATATGGCAGAGGATTACCTTCACTATAGATGTGCCATAAACCTGCTTGGTGGCAGGCTTTGCCTGTATTCTTCTGCGAGGTGAACCCCTTGTGTACTGCTGGTTCCACACCCTGCTCGGGTGACCAGTTTGAGGTGCAGTTGCTCAGTGTATTCCTCCCTTAAGGTCAGCAGCTTTGTTTAGGTGCTGCATATGGCATTGGTGATTACTTTCACTGTATGTGCACCATAACCTGCTCAGTGGCAGGTTTTGCCTGTGTTCTTCTGCGAGGTGAACCCCTCGTGTACTGCTGTTCCACACCCTGCTCGGGTGGGCAGTGGAGGTGCACTTGCTCAGTGTACTCTTCCGCTAAACAATATATTTAAGCTGTGCCTGGAGCACATATACGTTTTCGGGATTGCCAGTAGGCCAGATAGCTCAGTAAGCATCAGCTCCTATAAGGGGCTGGGGTTCGGACCCCTGTTGGGGCGTAACTATATTATTTTATATATTATTTGATTTATTTATTAGGTACTTTAAAGAAAAGAGTGTGTGGAGGTGGTGTAAACAGACCCATGGGAGGTTGGGGGGTTGTACCTTCCTCTCTAGCCATCACTCAGGTGTTAACCTTCATCTTTTAGTTAAATTTTGTATCCCTTTACATTATTTAGTTTCAGGACAACTCGGTCAGTTTCCTTAGGCATTTCTTTTCCCAATAACAATTGCTCCACTCAGTACCCGTGTTGATTAAGTTGCAGAATTTTCTCTCGACATGACGAGGAGAAAATGACACTTTCTGTCCTTATAGAAGGCTGCAGGACTTGATGTGCAAATGGGGTTTACCTGCTCGGCAACCCCAAGTTCTCTCCTTAGAGGGTGGAGGGTTTCCCTTACCATTTGTCCCAATATGACATTCATTTTACAATTTTGGAACATTGGTGGGGACAAGGTCTGCTCGCGGGTAACGGTTCAGTTTTTGTTGCAAGGCAACGTTGAGCACCCATTTTCTGGCTTGGTTGGAGTTTTTGGAAACACTTGCTGGTATCAGAGGGACGTGGTACCAAATAATAACTTTCTGGTGCCCGCCCCATGGTTTTCCTCCCAAGGCTTGGCCTGTTTTTCCGCTAATCGCCTAGCGGGGTGTTACAATTTCTCCTCTGCTCGAGGAGTACAAGCAGGTTTCTGTACCCTCAAGAGAGTTGTGTAGATTCTTTCATTATATATTTTTTCCTACAGTGCAGCAAGTATAGTGCTTGCTTTCAGATTGGTGAATTTTGGAAGGGTCTAAATCAGTCTTTCATCCTGTTGAGATCGATAAGTGAACACCTCACACCACTCACCGTTGGTAGTAATGATGAGCAGCACTCGTATACCTGAGGGTTCGTAGCACTAGATAAATGCTATTTTGCTATGGGCAATGTGCTTAATTATTTTCCTTCACCTGATCCCCTGAGAGGCCAGTCAGCCTTACATGCCTACGGAGGCCCGGGCCTCAGTGTTTGAAAGGACAGTGGTCCCAGTATTCCTTCACAACATTTCAATTACAGGGCAAGTTAATTATCCCAAAAATGCTTCCCCCTCCTCTTCCCCCCTCATTCCCCTTCCCGCCACGGGAGGGATTGCATCATACTGTTACACCTCTTGGGGTGACATCTGATAGTTTCCGTTTTTCCTTTAACAGGAGTTCCGTCTCATGACCAGTGCAAAACTCGCACTGGGCATTTCCCTCCCGTCAGTTTACTTTCCTTTGCACCAGTTTCCTGGTATTTCACTAAGTTAAGCGGAGCCCCCTTCCACGGGCATGGGGGTTGGTTACAAGTGCAACAGTGTTTTTATTTTAAAGGTGGAAAGCAGGGCTTTAGTGTGGTCCTCAAGGTAGCCTTCTTCTGGGTAGCAGGGTTTCCTTCGATAAGTGGAGGAGGTTTTTATCTCCTCCTATGAGAAGGCACAATATCCTTCGGGGGGATAGAGGGGTCTGGGAGTGCTCCTCATCTTCCATCCAAGTTTTTTTGCGGCCCTCTCACAGGACTTTCGAACGTTTCTACATTAACCATCTCAGTAGGTGTCTGTCAGTGTGATTGCCAGAGGGCTGGGATATATATATTTAGTTAATGGCTTGGTTCTCCTAGTCACCTGCATGGCAGGTAGACCTTTGGGTTTTCACAGGAGATGGTTTGCAATAAGTTGCCAGCACAGGGTGCTGGGGGTTTCAAGATTCTTCAGATTTGCTAAAATAGACTTTAGTCCTCTTCTGGTAAACAACTGCATTTTAACTGTTTAGTGATCTGTTTCTTTGCAGTTTGGAGTCTTTACTAAGACTATGGAATTTAGTGGGTCCTCCTTCGGTTAGTTTATGATCCTCTAGGGGATTTATCAACCATGGGGGAGGAGATGAGGTCCAAGCAACTGGCATATCTTCATAGGGATTCAGGTATCACTATAATGGTAGCGATGGGATGTAAGATACGTCTTTTCTCCTTGTCAAGTTCGGTCTCTTAAAGGTCAGGTTTTGTAAATATCTTCCTTTTGTCATGGTAGCAGTGTCCTTCAAGAGCTCAGGAGGTCTGAGGGTCTCTGTCTTGGCGGTTTGGCAGGTTTAACTCTTCCTGTTGTTTTAAGGATTCTTTTGCGATTATCTCTCATCAGGGTCCCCTGGTGAGTCTTTTTTCTTAGTCCGGATGTTATTTAATGCTAGCTGCTGGGTTACAGGTGAGACCCTTCTCTTCCATTCTGCTTCTGCCTCCAGAAGACATACCTGTCTTAGTATACACATGTGTCTGGGGACAATGGTGTGTTAAGGACCGAGCTTGCAGTAGACTTTTCTGTGTACACAAGGCCCCAGGACTATTGCTTTTCAGCTCCACTCGAGCTAGGTCTTCCTATAACATGTTAATAAAATGTCCTTTTACTCCCTCTTTACCTTTTATGAAGGTTGCCTTTCCCACTCAGGTTCCCTTGTAGTTATGTGACATGTCCTGTTTCTAATACGAGATCTTCCTTTAACGCATGGGGTGGAACCTACAAAGCTTTCACCCCCTGGGGGTATTTTTTTCTTTATCTCCAGGAGAGCTAAGTGTTTAACTTCTTTTTTTTTGCTATCTAGGTTCCCAAAGATGGTATGAATTTAAGTGTTTTAATTGTTTGATTGGACAACAGAGGAGTTTATTACTCCTATGGGTTTTTTCCTAACACATTAGTACAGGAAAATGTTGTTCAGTGTGTTTCCCCCCTCTGTTTAACCAGTTGGTTTTGATGGCCTGTGAGGAACGCTGGAATTGGCACATCTTCCCAGTTTTGTTTTCTTGCAGTGGATTTGGCTATGCCTTATAAGACAGTTATTTGGGCAGCCTAGCCTTGGGCAATTCTCTTGCGGTCAGCTGACTTGATTTAATGAAAACATTTAAAACATTTTCTGCTATTATTTTTATTATAATGTCACTATTGTATTGATCATGTTGTACTAATGGGATGCAAGGGCTTCAAACTTGCATAATATGAGCCTCCTGTCTTGTCATAGAATGGCTAATCCCCCACACTAACGTGAGATGGGGGTTTAGATTCTATTAAAGACAAGGAGGCGAGTATTAGCCCACCCTTGATATGATATGGCAGTTATGACATGCATATACACAGGTGTTTCAAGAGAGAACATTCTTTGGTTTGTTGTTCTTCCCATCCACCCACCCTTCTTGCTTGTTGTTCTTACAGCTACGAGTTGAGGTTCTGATCAGGAGTGTGGCTCACGGTTACAAGATGTGGAGTGCGTGGTACGAGAGCTTCGCTGGATTTGTCTTCATTGTTTATCTGATCTGTGCAGTGGACGTCTGGTTCAAGACAGCTACAGAAAGAGGAGTTGGGTTTAGAGTAATGCACTTTTATAAGGAAGGGTCCCTGCTCATTGGTCTCCTGCAGGGCATGACTTGTCCTCCATGATGGTTTGGGGAGCTCCCTTACATTGACATTGAACTCTATTTAGTTCTGTTCTTTACAACTTTTTTGTTTGCAAAAGCATTTTTTTTTCTTTGCTGCTGTGGTTTCAGAGTAAAGATTGTAATGCATAATACTTGCCTCCTTGTCTTTAATAGAATCTAAACCCCCATCTCACGTTAGTGTGGGGGATTAGCTATTGTAGAATATAGGTTCAAGCAGCAGTTTCTGGTGTGGGTGTTGTCTGAAAGCCATTAGAAACCTTCGCCTGATGATCGGTTATTTTCTCTGGAACCTCACAATGATTGGTATGTTTTTGTTTTTTACTCGATGGACTGGCAGTATTCGCAAACTCCTTTTATTGGGGGGGGGGATTTAGTTGGTAAAATGTCATCTTCATTTCACGGTTTGTGTAAATACCAACATCTTCTGTCCTGCATTTTCTGCAACTACTGGCATTACTTGGTCAGACTGGTCTTCTATAGTTTCTACTATATTAGTCTGGTGCATACATTCCTCCAACACAGATTCAGAGAGAGGTGTATCTTCAAATGAGTCTGCTTCAATCACTTCAGGCTGAGTGTTGGCGGAAGTTTCATTTCTTCGAGTCAGGACTTTATCAGCATTTTTGTGAGAGCATTTTCTGAGTATAAGGAGTTCCATTTGTGCAAAAGACTCGAGCATCTTTTCTTGCAGCTTGTCTGTTATCAGGTTTTGTAATTGCGTTTGTCTTTAAATCTTTTATTTCATCTGAGAGATTGGTGTTAACTGCCATTCTTAGTCCCGCTATTTCAAATTCGCAACTTTACATTTCTTTGGATACTTCTACCAGAATGCCCGAGAGGTATTGGACTTCTGTCTTCATTAGCTCAAAAACTTTTACTAGTACTGTTTAAAGGAAATTAAGCGCTGATAACGTGACATCCGATGTAAATCGTTAATCCGTTCTTTCAGCTACAGACTTGCTACATGCATATTTTGGTAGCTATTTACTTGAAATTGTGATGTGTGAGATTCAACACTCACTGTTTCGGTCCCGTGTGCGAGAGGGAGCTGTTGATTTTGTTCTGCTGTGTTTTGCGAGACGTCAGCTGCAGTGTTTTCAGTCCCTAATTTCTGTGCAACAGGGAATGTTACGGCTTCTTGAATTTCAAAAGTATCAGTGTCACATGTGCTCCACCGTTTGCTTTGAAAGCGGGCATTTATCTTTTTTGTTAATGTTCTTTGCTGTTACTGTGTACTCGAGACCCTTAGCCCAAGCGGTTTGCTGCGTGTTCACTACAGAGGTCTGCCTCACCTTTTTCTGAGTTGCATGTAACACATTTGTCGCAGCTTGAGTTTGGGCAATATTTGAGAACGAATTGGACAGCACAGGAGATAGTTGATTAGCAATTTCCAGCAAGTGTCATGACACTCAATCCATATACCATTATCTAGCTCATGAGCCCGTATGTCATCAGCGAGGGAACTGCTATGTAAGTTGTAAATATTAGAGGGACTCCACTGCATATTTCGTTTTGGCATTTCAAAACCAGAGCAGTATTTCTACTTGTATTGCTAGATTCAATGTCAAAACACAGGTCAAACGCAAATTTCTGAGATGGTGGGAGACTTTGCCTACTGCAAGGGGACTGCTGAAGTTGATTTTAACTCCTTACCTATCCGCCTCAAGTCCGAACAGCCACACTTAGTCAACACTTCTCCAGGCGTGCACACAAGGCACATGCAGGTCAGCTAATCTAGTTGATCCAAGCCCTGGCAGGGACTCATCCCAATTAGCTGCAAAAGTACAGAAAACAGCTCCTGCAATCACAGAGCAGCAGAGTTTAACAGCCGAACAGCCACACTTAGCCGACACTTCTTCAGGCAGGTTTCATGTTTGAGTCGTTCAGAGTGAGAGAACAAGGACCTATTATGGTGCAGAGGAGTTTGTATTGAACGTTAGTTGGGCTCTCATTGCTTCCACCTTACTTACGGCAGAGAGAATTGCCCTTTTTAATTTCCCAATTTGAAGTTGCTGCTTGCCCTCAAAGTTGTCTTTTTAGCCTAAATATATTTTACAGTTGGAATGTAGACAGAGTATATTTAATCTTGGAGAAGCAGGTCCTTAACTAAATACTATGTGTAGAAATTGACAAACTTGGTTCTCATTTGTTCGCTGTGAGAAACCAAAGGGTGTCTCACCTACTAGTCCCCAGAGATCTCTCTCAGGTGGCCGGGGCATGGCCATCGCCTTTGGATCCAGGCCCTGGGGGCGGACCAGTGCGGGAGGATCACCTAGGTGAGAGGACCTTGGGGGTCAGGGTGAGGCGACCAATGGCGAGACGCAGTATTTCCCCCTTTCCCGTACCCACGACCCCTCCTATTTTATAGGATTCTCTGTTGACCCAAATCCCTCCTCACCCCCCTTTGCCACACAAACACTGGGCCGAGGAAGAGGGTGGCTGAGAGTAACAAGGCTACCCCTTACACATCCCATTGGAAATGTCTCGCTAATCGGGTCAGACACTTGACTTTAATCGCATTCATCTGATACCCATTAGCTCTCCCCACACGGATAAAAGGCAGAACATAGAGACTCTGAGCAAAGTGGACCACGAGAAGCAGCAGAACTTTCGGGCCGAAGGTGAACCTACTGAGCGGAGCGACGGATCGAGGGATGAGAACCAAGGGTAAAGGAACCCAGGAGTTCCCTGCAGGAGGTTGTTGCCTCCAAAGAATCTTAAGAGATATGTGGAGAAGCCCAAATTCCAGAAAAGAAGACTTCATTGTGTTGGTGCCTGCGACCCTCTCCGGTGAACGACGGAGTTGGAGAGGTGAGGCCAAGCCTGTGGTATTTACCTTGACTCATGAATTAAAGACAAAAGACAAGAAAGGAAAGCATGCAGGCGGTGAGTTGGTGAACGACATGAAAGACCGGTGTGTGTTAAGGGAAGATTGAAGTTGCAAAGGTATATCACACAATTTGCACGCGTGTGGCTAAAATGCGAAGAAAGGCAGACCAGTGGTGAACTTTAAAATAACAGATAACTGTGAAGCCAGTGATACAGAGTAGCAGAGTGGTTCGGCAAAAGCAAGTAGCCCACTCAAGTCTCTGCGAAAGGTGACATCTTTTATTATAAAGCAACAAAGTGAATGAACTTTAAAGAGTGTGATGATCAAGATTGGGGAACTAGAGTGAATATTGAACTCTTGTGGTCATGAGATTGAACTACATAGACCAAGAAATACTGCGGCAAATAACACAATGGTGCGAGTTGAAGGGAAAGTCGAAGTGGTCCTGCAGAGATTTATAGTAAAAGCCGGAATCGTACTAAAATGTCAACCTGACAATTACGACGGCTGAAAATGCCGACTTTGTTTTTGTTTGACCCCCCCTTACACCACATATATATATGTGGGTGTGTATAGAATATAATATTAATATGGAGGGGTTTGAGGGGTCCCTCCCCCCAGCATATATGTGGTGTAAAGGGTTGAAAAATAAAGTCGGCATTTTCGTTCGTCGCAATAATCACATAGATCCGTAAAAGCCTTGTACATTCGAAAATCTTTCAAATCTGAAAAAAGGTCTGAGTCCGACTGAGGGAGAGCGGAAGTGAAGTGTGATAAGTCAGGGGAATGGAAACCCCTAACAAAGGCGAATACAGTTTGGGGAAGGGAACCCCTACAAGTGCTGTGAGTTAGAGGCCCAAGCCGACCGAGGGAGGCCTGCATGAACTTTTGTTGTACTGTGAACCGTTTGTTGAACTGTGAAAATAACTTTTGTAACATTAGAAAAGTTACTTTAATGTGGAAGGCCAGGTGGGCCTTGATCCACGTTTTGAACTGCTTTGTTTTGAGAACCTGAACCATCATCCTGTCTAGGGGAACCGCCTTACTCGGTGCTGTCCAACGTGGGGAGGAAAGCTGACTCAGCCACTTTGATTCTTTATATTCAAACACTAATTTTCCTTTGCATACATATTCCCCTTACACACTTTTTGTACGAGAGATAGGGCAGGCTTTAGGTTTTGTTAGTATAGGCCATTTTGATTTGACAGAGACTGACTAGGTCTATGTTTCCTTTATTATTTGATGGTAGAGACTACTCCCATCTTAGCTATAGGGCGAAGTAGGAGTTTTTCCAAACCCCTAGAATTGAATAAAGGTTTTACAAATTGTACCTTTTGTGCCAGTGTCATACTTGTGATACCATGCCTCCCTCACATTGCCAAAACATTGGCAATTTTTCTTGTTGAGCTGAAAGTGTTAGTTTCTCCAACTTTTGTACATAGATCAGCCTCCCCGTTTGCAGGACCTCGGATGGTCTACTAACACGCAGCAGGCCCGTGCAATCGGGTCTTGATACCTCCGTTCCTGTGCAGCCTCGGGGGAGTGTTCCCCCTCCTTGCCCCATCCATTGTCCATTGAAGTCTTCAAGTTTGTTTTTCCCTCCCTTTCTTCTTTTTGCCTTGTACCTTCTTCCCCTGCTTCCCCCGACCCACTCGCCCAGTGTATTACCCTCCCAGACCCTTCCCTGTGCTCATTCTGCCTTTCGTCCCAGCCCGTGACTGGCCAAGCTGCATTGAGTAGCTGCACTTCTAAGTGAGGGCCCCAGGATTGGCTAACGACCACAAGGCAAAGGGCAGCTCCCTACTAAGCAGCTCCACTCCCGTGTTTTCCCGTGTTTGCCTGGGACACCTGGCGCAGACAACCTACACAACTGATCTGGTAAGTGTGGTGTGGGCTGGAAGTACAGACATTACTGTACTCCAGTAAAACCCCACCACTCTTATTACCTAAAATCTCATAGCTGATGGCATCTATCTTATTTGTGTAACTGGCTTTCACTACTCTGCCAAAGTTGAATCTGGGTGGTTCTTTCGTTGCAGTCTACAAGACTAGCAGTTAGATGTGTTGGGAATTATCTGTGTACTGCACTTAGATGGCTTTTGGGGGTAGGAAATGAGTTACACTTAGATGGATTCTGGGGATAGAAAATGAGTTGTACTTAGATGGATTGTTGGGGGTGGCAAGGGTAATGCGCCTAGATGGATTTTCAGGGGAGGGTATTCAGGGGATTGGGGGGAAGGAATGGTGTTGGACTCTTTAGTTAGCCTGTCCATTCATGCAGATGTTTAGGATGATGTACTGTCCCCAGCACTATGAAGATCATACAAAAGTAAATGAAACCTTCAAACAGTTCCTGTTCTACCCAGGCCATGCCCCCTCCCTGTCTTATGCACCTACAGGCTTCAAATCTCCTTACTCTGGGAAAGCCTCACACTGGAAAAATGGCGGCATGCCAGACTGGCTGTAGGAAGTGGAGTTCTAAGAACTACGACCACAACGAGGTGCTTGCACTTAGATGCCGCCCCTCTTCTTCTAGACTCTTGACATTGAGGTGTTCAAAGAGTTGAATGCCGGACACAGCAGATCAGCTTAAAGAGATTGATTGCCAGAAAGATTAAGGTATTACCTGTATATCTTTACATATGTCAATCTGAGACACATTTATTAGTGTCTCTGGGTTCCTATCAAAGACCAAAGTGGACGCAATGAATGTTTTGGGTTGGGAATAGTATTGAGAAGGGTATACTGAGGTAATATATTTTGCGATGCACACACTATTCTAAACTGAGGCACTGAACAGAGTTCAGGTAATTATTTATATTTACCTAAATGTTGGGGTTATTGCGTTCTGCTCCCTTTTAGGAAAAGAATTGTGCCTTGCCAGCTAGGACAATGTAAGATCGGTATAGTAAAGGTGCATGACATTGGCTACATTGCTGAAATGTAGTGCTTGTTGGATGTAGGGTAACTGCTATGCATAAATCTTTGTCCTTCAGCTAATTCCACATGCGGGAAGGATATCATCAATTGTGTTCAATTCAGAAGGGTCAACATAAAGCTACAGGTGTACACTTTCTGCTTAACCAAAGGAATAATATATTGACAAGGATTGGCCCCGCCCCTTCTATCAGCCAGCCTCCAAATATGTCTGCGTTGGATCCCCTGCTGCTGAGGAGTAAACCATTGCATTGTGATTGGACTTCATTTCACTCAGAAAATAGTATGCAAATAACTATTAACTTAAGGACTCATTAGTGGCCTTTGAAAATACTTTTTATGCATCTAAAGTATTTAAATAGCGTTTATTTACTTCTAGGATTGGCCCCGCCACTTCTATCAGCCAGCCTCCAAATACAGACTACCGTGCGCACGCACTGCAAAGTCTGTTGTCTCTTAGCTGGTAGATGGTCAGTGGTTGTGGATTTCAAGGTAAGTGAGTTAACGCCCCTGTGTTCTCTCGGCATATCGGCGGCTAGTTAGGGTACACATATTGACTATACAAATGTATGCAATTGCTAATGTGAATGCTGTATTATCTTGTATATGACTGCTGCTAGTGTCGGCTGTTCTAGTGTTTTGTTGTCCACGTAATGAGCATCGAATTAATTAGGTAGCCCTTTGCTTCCTTACTTCCGTACTGCACGGTGGGCAAAACACTTGTGTGCGCTGAGAAACGTTGAGCTGTTCTCTAGTAGGCGCGGTTCACCAATAATATTTTCCCTCTCGCGCTCAAGATTGTAAGCGTGAGGCGGGACACACGCTGGAAACAAAAAAGGAAGTAAGTGTGAAATTGCTAAACTAGATGCAGTTTACGTCATACACTGTATAGAACGGGGTAAAATGGCGCATTGTGCAAACTCGTTTCATATGGGATTTACATGATTAACTTAGCTCTCACATTTTGCCACTGCCGGCCTTGCTGCCGTTGTTGAATACCGCATTTATTGTTGAATCAGTGAATATCATACAGCAGAATTTGTAGAACTTGTAGAACCGTGCAAGTAGTGATTCTTGGAAACTTTGTTGTAAAGTCTTGCAAAATTCTTGGAAGTAGGCAGTAGCGTTAAAGGGGGGTGGTGTCTGTTATACCTATTGTACCTCCGTGCCCATCATGAGTGCAGTAAGTGACTTTAGCAGAAAATCGGAATGCCTGTCTGTTTGAAGTTGCTTTAGATCTGCTCTTTTTTAGTGTTATTTCTGTGTTTACTGTCCCCATTGCTCCCTTTCGATTAGATTCTTAAGCCTTGCATTGGGAATATTTAAAAATCCAAATATTCACTGCCATAGAAGTGTTATTCAAAAAGGCTATATGCGACTTTCACTTGACAGTATGCTTTGCTTCCTTCGTTCTGTGTTTTTCTTCTTTTTCAGCCATATTGAAAAACTATGGTTGTGATTCGAGAGATAAGCATAGAGATGAGCAATAGCGCTGATGAAGAACTTGCTTTGCAAAATCTTCCTCTGGCAATGCATTGTTGCCGTAGCCCTAAGATCATTACTAAAAAAGATGTATGTACTAAAACAAAAAAACTGACTACGTTTTTCCAAAGAATACCTTCTTTGGACCATATAACAGAAAAAATTGCTGCAAAGGAAATAGTCGATGCCCTTAGCAAGTCGCTTAGCTGCATAGGTTCTAAATTATTTGATGCTGTTATTGCCTGGCCATTAACTGCTCCTATCAGCGACAAAATACCCACGCATTGGGTTAGACCATCCTCTGATGAAATAACAGAGCTTAAACTCGACATGCCTTTTAAGACATAGATTAGTAATTCTAATGTCGATTGTGTTATTCTTAAATCTGTAGTAACATCAGACCAGTCTATCACGGCTGCATGGGTTCACTCTAAAGAAAATGTCACAATGCCAGATAATTTAACAAATATCGATTTACCTATGGATGGGCCAGTGATTGAATAGCTTGGTGATTTAAGAGACATTTCATCGTCCTCATATGATAATACTGAGGTTTGTGAAACCTTATTTGCACATGAAGAACAAGGTGGATCATTCGATGATGCTCATAATAACCATTCTGAAGAAATTAAACCTAAAATGTACCTACATGATATACCTTGTAGCCCATTTACGCAAGAAGGGATGGCCCCAGCTTTAAACCACTCTGTACCAAACATATTAGAAGGGAGTGCATCTAGTAGGAATTCAAATGACATGTTTTGGGCCTTGGATAATCTATTAACAATGTTGGTTGAACAGAGTGATAGTAATGAGAAATAAATCGACCTCCAATCTGTATCGTTGATGAAGTGCATAAATCGCAAACCCAAAACTGTTAGGGAAATAGGTACCTCGACAGATTTGTTAGTTCATAGTGATTCCACACCTGTTATTCCAAACGCTAGTATTGTACCCATCATTGGCACCCCTCGAAAGACTAAACGTAAGGTTGTATATAATAATGGAAAAAAATCCAAATCCACTGCTGTGACACAAGCATTCATGTACCCTAAGAAACAATATCTACAGAAACATGAGTGACATAGAGAAATAAAATACTACTTGCTACTCAGAGGTCTTTCAGACCATAGACCTCACGAATAATGCTGATATTGCACCAACTTCTAGTGGTAACCTTGGAAAGGATGTGGCTATTGTTGATAGTGTCCCCTTGTGCGATCCATCTACACATGTTCCTGTGATAATAGATGCTCCCGAAATGAACAGTAAAGCACTGAATAATGTTGAAAGTCCTTCTACAGCAGCAGCTGTTGCACAATCTATGTGTCCCGATAAAACTAGATTAACTCCTCCTTCTCATATTCAGACCAATCGGGATGATATGTGGGCTGCTAGTATGGTAAGGCCGACTATACATATCCAGAAACTGATGGATAACGATGCGGATAAATGGAACTTCACAAAGCGCTGCAATTGCAACCTGTGACCTATAATTCTAACCATTCACCCTTGGATAGAGCAGTAATTCTAAAGCTCCTCCATACCATTGTCCCACTATGTGGAATTACCACTGGTGATATTAAGATCATTGATGAACTCGAAAACATAAAAGAATACATTACCAATGTATGGTTCAGTCATAATACCACCCTGGAATTCGTTCTGCAATTTGAAAACGAATTGTTTAGTTTGGGCTATTCCTGTAAAGTTATCCTACTCCCATCAATAAAACCTCGAGCTGCACAATTGACTCTTACAAAAGCCAACCCTATAGTTTTGAAGAGTCCCCTCTACCGGTCCATGAGCCAGCAGAGGTGAGGAATTGATTGAAATCCAGGCCAGTAACAGATTCAACCATAATATGTCAACCGGTAGTAGCTAATAACTTAGGAGTTGGTGAATCTTCTGAATTTGGGGCCAAGGGTTACTGGCAATGGCTTCCGTCAGCCTTCAAAGTCCACTTTGCTTCGCAACCTCGATGATGGCGGCCTGATGTACTCCTGGAATACAAGAGGATTTGTTAATCTATTTGGTGAAGATGGTCTCATTACCGACATCGATATTTTTGTTAGTTGCACTGCAAGAAACTTGGCTACTTGAGCAGATACATTTTAATGGACGCAAAACAATACATCAGGTAGACACCAAGGGGGTGAAAGGATTGTCAGGCTCTGGTCCATTACTATTTTGTTGCTGCCATATTCCCCTAGTCTGGGATAAGACTTCCTTTACAGCCATTCATCCCACTGTCCATCACCTGGGTTGTTGGAAGTCCCCCCACCAAGATAGATAACCTAAAGTTGACATCTAAGAAACAAAGCACAGTTGCTGGAGGTGAAAGACTTGGAAAGTGTTGTCATTTTGTGTTTGAGTTCATAGCAGATGCGAAGAAACCACAGAACCATAATGCTGGTGTTTCAGCTCACGGGGACTAGTGTGGCACAATATTCATGCTTGTTTATTTAATTATTGGTTATTCTAAGGGAACAACCGCGAGAGCTGTCGCTTTGTAGGGTCTCCAAAGAAAAGTAAATGGTAAGTAGGAAAGCAGATCTTTCACAGGCTTCTGAAACATTCAAGTGCAAGGAGGAGGGGTGCAGAATCAAGTGAAGGCCTTATCAGTGAAGGCCTGTACAAAGCCGTGTATCCAAACTACCCACGAGCGTAGATCTAAGTGCGGGTGGAGTTCAATCCAACCCAGTTCAGTACAACCTGGGTCCCTTAAAAAATTGTTCAAATAAGTTTGATGCGGGTTTCCAGTCCATGCACAGAGATCAAGAACGCATTTTGTCTTGAAACTGAAAAGAAAGGTTTTTGAGTTTTTTTCAGGGCATGAAGGTGGTTCCCTACAGATTTGATAGTGAGAAGGTCATCTCAGGGGGGAGCAGAGGGGAGCAGCTGTAACAAGAGTGTTGCCACCCAGTTTTGTTTTTTTTTTAAGCGGCAGTCTCTCTTGTATTCAATTTAAAGTACTCAGTTTAGTGCATAGAGCACTTAATCACCCAGTCCCAGATGTTCTTAAATAATAGGTGCTCTTTTGAACTTCATGGATGGGGAAGTCGCTCTTTTTCGTAAGTGCCAAGAACAAGTATGCTCGTCCTTTTTGCATGGACTTGCATAATAGCCTGGCACCTAAGGCGTTTAAGTGGAAATTCTGCTGTTGTCTCTAAAGATCCAGGATATTAACAATTTTAAGCGATAGTTAAAATGTTCTTATTTCCCTGCTGATTCCCACATTCGGAGGTAGGTGGTTCGATGTTTTACATAAGTTCCAAGATAACCCTTCAGGGGTCTATGAGCACTTTAAAAAGTAGGTTCCATACAATACAATCAAGGAGCTTGCTGGTCTGAAAGGCCTAGATGGTAGGTATCTCAACGTTATGTCTATAGTAGGCCGAGCAATTATTCCTATAGGCTCTGTGCAGGGGCAGGGAATTTTAAAGCTGATACTTTAATCGGGAGCCAACACAACGAGACTAGAGCTGGTGGGATACAATTTCAGGGTTTGAGGGCAAGGGGTCAGTCTGGCTGCCTTATTCTGGATGCTGTAAGGGAATTGAAGAAAAAAGATGACACAAAGGTGGCATGATGGTTGGTATAAACTTTTATTTATGGTAAAAAGAAAACCTCACTATCCCTATCTCTAAGAGGGGTTTCCCTGCCTCAAACTAATACTAAAGGATCTGTCAGAATGTCAGTCAAAATCAAACTCCACTTTCCTGTGTCACAACCTACTACAACTAAAGAATAATCCGAAAGAAAGTTCCTTCTCTAGGACAATGGCTCCCTTCTCCTGGTATTCGGGTGATGTTCCCAAAATGTCTCTTGCACAAAAAAAAGAATGCCAGTGGGAATGACTCCCTTGCTTTGGCTGGTGGTTCCAACAAAGCCTAATCCACCTTTGCTACCAGGAGAATGACTCCCTTATCCTGGTATTGGTGTGCACACTCAAATAACATTCACAACAAAGCCAGGGGAAATGACTCCCTTCACCTGGCATCTCTCGAGTACATTCAGAAGGGTTTATTTCTGCACCAGGAGAATGACTCCCTTCTCCTGGTGTTTGAAAGTTCTTTTGTAGCATCTTTCACCTTGGTGTTTATTTGCCACTCAGTGTCTCAAGGTTTAAGTGGACTTCTTCCTGCCACAGTGATGAGGATGGCTTCCTCGGATACCCAGCTTACTTTTTGTGGGGACCCAGACCCTTCTCTGGTGGTCAGTGGGCGTATTGCTGCCACTGCGATGATGAAGTTATCCTCAGATGCTCTGTTTGCTTGTCTTAGGGTCCTAGACCCTTCTCTGGTGGTCAGTAGTCTTATAGTTGCCACTGCGACAAGTAAGTTCTCCTCGGATGCTTGGTTTGTTTGTGTTGGGGCCCCAGACTCATCTCTGCTGGTCAGTGGTTTTATCGTTGCCACTGCAACAAGTAAGTTCTCCTCGGATGCTTGGTTTGCTTGTGTTGGGGTCCCAGACTCATCTCTGCTGGTCAGTGGTCTTATCGCTGCCACTGTGACAAGGACGTTCTCCTCGGATGCTTGTTTACCGTTCCCAATAGTTTGCTTCTTACTACTGGTCCAGGGGAGAACCATTTGAGCCTGCCTCTCTACCCCCCCCTTTGTCCCCTCCTGGTCTCTCATATCTCCTGTTACCTTCTTTGGGTTACCTTCTTTGGTAGGCCACCGGGGCTTCCTGGGACTGCAGCCTGTTTCTTCAGCTTATTGGGCTTCTCTCCTCTGCAGCACCATGGTGGCTCTGTGCTCTGCTGCACTCCTCGGCTCTCCTTTCTTTTTCCGAGCTTGGGTCTGCTCCAGTTTGACCCACAGAGAACTCCTTACGCTCTTCTACGGTTTGCCGAGCGGGATTTGAAATTCCTGCGTATGGCTTCCACAGCTGTTGCCTTGTCGGCTGGGCTTGACAATTTCTTTAGTCCATCTTTGGTTCTTATACATTGTTGCCAGACCTGCCCTGGCAGATTCTCGAAGCCCTTTGCTTCTTTTGACAGCTTGATCTTCATGCCTCCTCTGGGCCACCTCGTACCAGTACTAGCACAGTCAGCCATCCTCATGTTTTCTGTGCTCTTCTTCGTTTTAGTACTTTCTGCTTTGGCTGTATCCCATGTATTACAATAATACATTGGTCTACTCTCAAGGAAGTGGTTTGGATTGGAGGGGGGCTAGGGAATGTTGTGGTGACTTTACTCAATGGGCTTTACCCTAGTTGATCTTCCTTGTCCACAGAGGGGCAGTCCCTCCCCATGAGGTCCTCCCGCATTAAAGCACCCCTTGGGCGACTATAGGGTAGCCTCTGCACCTCCCTAGCCTCATGGGAAAGGGCTCCCCCTTAGGGAGAAGTGACGATACCTGGTGAACCGTCACAGTGCTCTTCAGCTGATGGATACATTTTTTTAAAGAGACACAGTAGACAGCTGTTGCAATAATCATGGTATGACAGGACCATTGCAGCTTTGACTTGCAGTTTGAGACTTGTTCAGGAAGGGGAGGATATACGCCAGAGGATGTTGAGCTGGAAGTGCAACCTCTTAGTGAGATCAAGGCTATGAGGGACAAAAGAAAGGAGATTATCAAAAATACTCAGATAGTTTGCTATAAGGCAGAAAGGGACTGGTGAGCTCTGAGGGAAAGAGGATAAACAAATGTTAGAGGAGGAGAGCTGATGTTGCCACAGTAAATGATGTCTGTCTTCATGATATTAAGGCAGCCGCAATTATCCATCTGCCAATCCTGGATCTGGAACTGTCAGTCTGAAATCTGCCGACAGTCATCTGGAGGCCTATTGAGGATGCTGGCATCCAGCGACGACAAGGTTTCATCTCTGATGTAGAGCAAGGCTGAATCTCTCCCTCTAGCTGGTCAGAAGCTGAATTGATGGTCATCCGGAAGTTTGCATGTCCCGCTACGCTGCAGTAGTTGCTATGTTGCCACCTTTTCAATGATCTTGCCTAAGAAAGGAGTTTTGGCAATAGGGAGATAATTTCAAGTGATTTCAGGGTCATCCTTGGCTTTCTTGAGTAGAGTAGAGATGTATGTTTTGTTTAGAGAATTTGTGAAACCCCAGTTTAAAGGGAACTGTTGACGGGATGGGAATGGTTAGCATCATATGGTGGAGCCAGAGAGAAGTAGTGTCCCCTCAACTTCTGACATGACTGTTAAGCACAAATGTGTATTATTCTGTTATGTTTTAAGTCGGCCTAGACTGATGAGGACTTCTGAGCATGCAAAACAAATTGTCATACGAAGCAACCACAGTGACTAGAAGTGACACTTGCTGTAACAGCAGATAAGAAGTCATTGTGGCTGTCTGTGATGTGAAGCCCACTCCACAATCACTGAAGGCCTCAAAGGCGATTGTTTGAATGTATGTGATCCAGTTTAAAAAGGGAATCTGCAATTCTGAAACATCAAAATAGTGACAATAAAATATTGACAAACCCCCAGAAATGTGAAAATGAAAACCTCAGATAGGGTTTCAGCCCCTGCTCAGAAAAACAGAACTAGTAGTTGTATACATGTTAAGGCAGAGGCTAAATCGTCCGCCACCTTAATTGCAGCTGCGTTTGTCAGAGGGGGTGTCTTAGGAAGGTGGTGTAATCACAACTCTGGGACCAGCCCACTTACCATAACACACCCCACACTCCAGCTCCCAGGTTCAACTTTGCGCTACGGCCATGAACTCGTGCTAGAGAGATAACACTTTAAGCATACAACTTAGCATTTATTTAACAATCAGCAACAGACAAGCAATTTTAGTAAAATGGGAAGAAAATGCAAGTTATGTATCAGATATTTAGAACACAGTCTCATCTCACGTTCCTTTTAGCCAACGATGGGACCCCACTCAGCTTAATGCCCGGCCTCTCATCCCAGGATGTCTCCCCTTTCTGGTCAGACACTGGTCCCTGGCCAGCCCTTAAGTGAGAACATAGCACGGAATGCTGCTCATGGTTAAATGAAAATCCGGGCACCTGCACTCTCTCTCGGGACAAGCCCATGGAAGAGTCCCTGACGATTAATGTGGGCATGCATTCTTATAAGATTGTTCTGTCAATCAACATGACGCAGTTTTCTAGAATCTTCACAGCAAAACTAAAACATGTTTGTGCTGGTGGAAGAACCCCACTCTGTATCGATCCAAGGCACTCCTTTCACCTCCCAACTCGGAGCCAAGCTGCAAAATCTCTGATGTCTCTTATCAGAAGTGCCCAGGTAAAGCAGCTTTTCTCATGCGAATGAGGCCTGTTTACGAAGGATGGCAGAGCCACAGTTGCAAAAGAAAAATATTCCAGGGGAAGCTGAAGCATATGCATTGCAATTAACCCCTAGTGAGGAAGCTCTACATGCCCTGCACTCTGCTAGTTGGTGTCATAATATTACAAGACTGCCCATCTAGGCGGTATAATGCTTAAATACTGCAGGTCTGCAAGCACTCAATACATGCCTTTATTGGCTACTAAACTTGGTCACGCACTTGTGCACAATGTAGTTAGCTTAGCAGGTTTTGCACCTGCATTATATAACATTCCACCCCTTAGAGTCATGCATGTTTAATATAGCTCACTATGCTTGATATCTAGGTGCTACTAAAGCGTTACTAAGCCATCTATAAAGTTTTGATTATCAGCATTTAGTACACTCTTCGAATAAGGTAATAGTCTTAGCTGTTAATACAGCAAGCCATAGGCCTAATATGCAATATGGTTAGCTCAGTGGGTCAATGCACCTACGCTAATGCATCTACGCTTTACACTACAGGGGGCAAGGCCAAGCAGCAAGTACTTTTGTCGAGTTGCTGAAGACAGAATAGAGCATATTGGATATGCTACCTGGTGTAAAAATGTGGGTGAGTTACTGAAGATTGTATGTTTATTAAAAGCTGTCTGATTATAGTCCCGCGAGACAGCAATGTTGCCCCAACTATCATAGGGAAAATGCTCTTCCCAGATAAGAATATACAGAGGGTGAAGGTCAGTGGTGGTGACATAAAACGCATCTTCAGTAGGCAATCAAAATGAAAAGGTACACGGATAGTATGCAGAATATCGCCAAGTATCATCAGCACCTACTTCCTTTCCATTCTATACTAACCTGGAGAGTGAAACATCATTGTTTTGGGATGCCCCCCATTGGGAAGTTCTTGGAACACTTAATACATCTCGAAGCTTAATGACACAGTCCCTGTCCAAAGGAGCAAACAAAAGAAACAAGTAGGGACTAAACTCAGCTTACTACAATTGTCTGATAAGTACGTCCTATGTTGAAAAGGCAGTTTTTCTGTGGCAGCAGGTCTTCATGAAATAAACCAGAAGACTAAATGGTAGCTCCTCATGGGGGCAGAAGTGATGTCGGTCATCAGCAGCAGTTTTCCAAAGAAAAATTGTGTTTTGTTGATTCCGTTATGTTGCCTTCACATCTTGGATCTCTGCCTTGTCCCTGGTACTGTGCCACTCTACACCTGTGGAGCTTATGCAATCAATATCTGTATATGCCCCTCAGCTGTGTATGTGCTCATATTCTAGGTAGGTTGTAAATGCTTCTTAATGCCCCAGCCTCAGATATGGGTTGTTGATAAGGGAGTCTGCTAGAGTATTTGGTTGCACTGGCACACACTAAAGCCATGCTAAAGGCAAGCTTGTCTGTGCATCGTGTGCTTTAGTGGCAATGGCTAAACCTGCATCTCCAAGGCAAGGACATAATCACGAACTGAGCTACTTGCCCTACAACCGCTTTATTGACCATCTGTCGGGATGAGAACTTTGGCCAAACATTATCGTTCCTAGATTGAGTGCTGTAGCCCTTACCTTATCCACTGAGTCCCCTCTGTTCCATCCATAAGGTACAACTCCTTAATTGACCCTGAACAGCCCACACATTACTTGCGTTCTAATAAATGCTCTTTAGTAGTCAGTTAAGCACCAGAGCAATTCCAAATATGATATATTTATTTTAAAAAATTGGTTGAAAGATTCATCATGTCTGACCTTGCTCATGCAATTCCTTTTGTCTTCAGACTTGTAGCTCCAATCACCCTATCTACTGGGGCGTTGTCATCTTCACTTTTAATGTTTTGCTGTGCAACAATGTGTCAAGCTCCTGTTCACATCTTGTGGAGCATCTGAGGGTTTAGGACCAGCTTTCCATTGCCTTTTGACTCACTGGGATTTTACTTTGAAATCGCCTAGATCTGATACAAATTTGTGTATTGCTCTCTCTATCCAAACACTCCTGCTTTATGGTCCTACCAAGATACTGTGTGATTTAAATGTGTGGAACACAGACCCTGCACTTACATCCACAGAATGTTTACTTAACGACATGAGGATTTTAGATCTTCCTCAACTGATTCCATCTGTAAACATTAGGCCATACACTAATGTATATATTTATTTTAGTTATTGTTGATTTATATTGCTCCGGCTTGGAGCACAATAACTCTTCAGCACCTTTTGATCTAATTTCCGCGTCTCCTTCACTTGTTTAGGTAGATTCCCCTATCGCTGTGACTTGAATTGACCGTTATGCTCTACCTTTCTGTGTTGTGACCGACATATTATTGTAGCAAGCCTCCTATATCTATCAGAGTGACCTTTCGTAATTGATCATCCTGTTCTCCCCCCACATATCAATCTGCCTTATTGCCTCCTGTCCTTCCCTCCTAGCTCATGATCAATGGCTTCTTATGAATATTCCATACTAGGACCCTCTTTTCCCCCTAAACAGATAAATACTACATCAGAAAGGGACTCTGGGAAGTGCTGTACGCTGGCCTTACAGCAACTGAAAACTAGAACCAAGAATCTGAGGCACGATTCGTGCCTCAATTACATTGACAAGCACCCCCTTGCCCCCCCAGGCCTACCTAGCCTAATTTTGCATCTACAAAAATTCTTCTTTGAAGGCTACAGAAACCTATTTTTTCAATAGTGTAACAACCACCTGTATTCAGAAGGAATTCTTTTATATTTCGAAAGAATTGTAATTTCCCATAGTTTTGCAATAAACATACTTCTTCTCTGATACAATTACAACTTCCCTGAATCACATACCAGTCAACAGTGCTAATTCTATCTTTCTCTTGCCCATGCATCATGCCCACTGTAATCCGCTACGTATGCTACCTCTGCCCGCCTCTATCTCCAGTGAATTAAAAGGACTTTGTGCATGGACCACGGTACTATCAAGATTATTGAGCTTTGTGTATCACTGTTGGCCCCATTTATCACCACATTGGCAATTCCTACCCACTCCCCACCCGCTCACTCACAGTGGCTTTGCATCACCTGCTTTTAAATCCACTTAAATGGTTCTTCTACTAAAGAATCCTCTGGCTGTCAGTCACTGAAAAGGCTCTTAGAACTGCCCTTGGTGACTTAATTGAGTTATTTGATATTTTGGACTCCGAACAGGCTTGTTTATGCCGTGGGAGAGGCAGTGTTTCTCATTATTTTTTATGATCTTCAAGTCTCTGCTGTTCTTGATGCTGTCTCTGCTGTTGCGTGAACGCTGTGTGGCATTTGACAGTCTACCATGAGATTATACTTTGCAGACAGATGGAAACTGGAATCTATCCAGTTTCTGTCTGCTCATGCCTAACTTAAGGTCTCGACCAGTAATGATGGCCCTTTACCAGGTGCCACTCCTTTGTGGAATCCCACAGAGCTCCATGATGTCCTGATCTTTTTCAAACTCCATAATTGCCTCTTAGCTAGCTCAACCTCTTGTATTCTACTCCTACAGTATTGACACCCAACTTCTCTGTAGGGAACGAATAAAGTGGCATTAGAAAATAACTTCAGGAGGCATATGTCTATGGTAACTGTTAAGCTTGTGTATGGGGTGTCACTGGCTAAGATTTATTCCTGAAAAAATGGAAATGATTATCTTGACTGGTAGCAATGGGCTCTCGATTACTTGTTCTTGCCAATGTGCATGGGAACGTGTTCTTCTACTGTAAACTCAGTTAAGAATCTTGCCTTTCAAATACGTTTTTTCTCTTCAGCCACATGCTAATGTTGTGGGAAGCATCTTTTTTCTCAGATGAAGATACTTTGCAAGAGGCTGCCCTTTCTTCCCTCTTCAGATTGGGCCACTTAGCACCTGCCACTATTACCTACCGATTAAATAATAGGAAAAACACTGTACTTGGGAGCTCCCTCCTTCCATTTCGGCGTTGGCCCCTAGCTGCTTTTGGGCACTCTACCCCTGGAATCTAGCTTCATTACTGATCACCTGTTTTTTTATAGAAAAGAAATCAATAAAACCTAAGCTCTTTGCAACATAAAAGCTTTGCAGTTCCCCTGGTTGGGAGCAACAAGGAACATTTGGGTGAATGTGTGCTTAACAAATCACGAAACATAGATACATTTGTTGAGGGAGGTTGGCGAGGGCGTTCTGACTTGGGAGTGCAGAGAGTTGCACCCTGGGAACAAGTGGTGGGAGACCAGACCATGGGAAACGGAATGCAGTGCCTGGAGAGCATGTGAGGCAGACTTGTGTTGTCCTGACTGGATCATAGAGCCCAATGAACCTGAGGTGACTTGCAAGGCCAAACAGACTGGTTTGAGAGCAAAATGATGGTGCAATCAGAGAGGCTTCAGAGTTTGGCCCGCATAGTGGCCTTCGATCATTTCTGTCGCCACTTGCCCTGGTGTCATCAAAGCCAGAAACTTCATAGCATAGGAGTGATATGTTCTGGAAGAAAACCCATGAGAGGTACAAATCTAACCGCATAAAACACACCTTAATAGCAGCAGCAGACTGCATTAAACACCTTATTAGCACATGGAAGACAATTTTTCAGTTAAGTCTAAGGAGGACAGGCATTGCATATAAATACCTGGATAGCGCTTAGAAACAGGAATAGTGCATGTAATGCCAAGATGTCTTTGTCCTCAACCTTCACAGGATTTCTCCATCAATGTCCTCCTTGGTCGCTCTGTCCTGCCTGACTTCCTGCTGTTGTTTGGTTAAGTAGCCTTTTTAGTTCCTTTATAGTTACAAAAATAGGTTCTGTGACACATCTTTGAATGACATAACTTCTCCCCAGGAGGAAGCCCTTCCCTGTAAGGCTAGGGTGGTGCAGCCGCTAACCAATATTTTCCCTAGGGGTGTGATATTACTGCCTCCACTCCACCCTCCTGATGTTCCTTCCTTCTCACCAGCTTCTCTTCACACACCACAATGCTGCCTCTCCAGCCTCAACCACCTTCCCAGCAAATGCTCCTTCCAGCACTCTCTCCTCTCCAATCGCCTCCAAACTCCAGCGTTTTGCTCCAACAACCCATACAATCTGTCTGGTATCTGAGGGTTTCAAAGTGCTCGCCCTGTGTTGGGCTCCGAGTAAATAGCTGCACTGAAGTCTTGCAAATGGGTTGGGTGGGCGGATGTCCCTGGGTGTAGCTGGCCTCACTTTGCACTATTTGGTCCCGGCCAAGCCTACACCTGGCCCATCTGCAATCTTGGATTCCACTCTCCCCTGCCTGCTACTTTCTGGTGCTCCCTGTGTAGGACCCAGGTATTGCAGATTCTGTCTCCCACTGAATTTGCAACATTGTATCTTTAGCAAGAGAACACACTGCAGAGAGTCAATGAATTAGTAACTATGTATGACATGCTGCGAAATCCGTGGTTTGAAAGTCGCAAACCTGTGACATTATATGATGCACAGGTCCAGGTCCCCAGAGTTTACAGAGCGTTGGGCTGTGTTTTTTTAATGACTTCCCGGAAACCATGGGTTGGTCTGAATGAGTTATGTTGTCTGTGGGGACGCAGTACAATTTTAGTGATGAATCTGCCCATTTTAGTGATAATGTTTTCTTTACTTTTTTTTAGATATGATCAATATTTCTGGTGCTCCATGTGGGTGTCTCTGGCTAAAAGGACACAAATAATAGTAGAAGTTGGTTCTGAGAGCTCACTCTAAGAAACACCTGTGCACTACTGTAAATAAATCCCAAAGGCCATTTATGAAATCTTGCTTACTTATAAAAGTATAATCAATGGGCCTCATTACGAGTCACCCGGTATGGAAATAACGGTGGCGGTAAACCCAACGCCACCGTTTTTTTCCATACCGGGTGACCTAGAGTTCTGCAGGCCGGAGGTGTCATTCCCGCCAGGTCTGACCTGGCTGGTTTAACACCACCCGCCTGCAGGCAGCCGTGGAAACACCGGCACCATCACGAGATGGTGCCGGTGTTTCCACTTACCCATTCCCATTGAGTCCTATGCGACTCAATAGGAATGGGGATTTGCCAAATTCCGCCTCCGGAATTCCCGGGTCACCAGGGTCGTAATGCCCCGGTAATTCCGGGAATCACGGAGGCGGAATGGTAATACGAGTCCGGTGGTAACCTGCCGGAATTTCATGCACAGTTACCGCCGGACTCGTAATGAGGCCCAATGTGTTTATTTTGCACATAAATGGTGAAATTCAGAAAACAAAGGTAATTGGTACCAGCAAGCATTTACAAACAAACCTCTGCTTTTTTAAGCTACAATGTGTACAATGAAAAATAAATTACAGACAGCGGGTTTTTAAATCATTATTTTTCAAACTAGCATACATAAGCACATTTGCAAAATATTATACAATACATTTTCAACAATATGAACTCTGCAGTAATTCCACTTGGTCTGATGCCCAAGATGTGTGATGAATCGAATATTCTGCTGACAGACTACGCGTTTAGGATTTTGACTTCTCCCTTCATCAGGTGTGTGGTACATCCTGTCTTCCTAAAGGAATAACATAAATTCAATGCTCTGGATTCTCTTATTGTTTTATACTACACACCTACTGGGATTGACTCATACTGACTGTAAGGAAGGTGTGGTATCAAAGTAAGACGGACACAAGTGACCACAGTTCAGGGGTGTTTACGGAACCTTATCAAGGGTGTGATAAACGCCTATCCAAACCTAAATCTAAGATGGGAGCAAGCTACGACCATCAATTAATAATGCCGTCCTAGTGGAGTCTCGTCAAAATTAAAAGGGCCTATACTAAAAAAACTATTGACAATCCTTACCACTAATTTACAAATAGTGTAGGGAAATGTTCATGAAAAAGAAAAGTGTTCACAAAATGATGTCAGGATGTTCAGGCTGTTGACCTCCCTTCCCCACGTTTTCAGCATGGGACAAGTCGGTTCACTCGAGCGTAGCACACTCTTGGGCTTCTTTAGCACAAAGACACAGTTCTAATACAAGCATCGGGGCCTTCTATGCCCAAGTCTCTTGATCAAGAGGGCCTGGTGTATCAAACAAACAAAAGAGTTCCTTTCTAAGTATTCAAGTAGGGCGATTCACTCTTCACCCTGGATCCCCATCAGCCGGGCTCAGAACCCCTTTTCACAATTAGTCTCCCTCAGCCGGGCTCAGACCAATTAGTTATTTGCTATCAAAGACTTTCAAATGTGCACAGGGTTTGGCTTGACCCGTTGCAGGACCACTTCTATTTCACAGTTTACAGTTTTTACACACTCAGTTGGATACCTTACAGAGACCTTCGAATGACAACCCATGTTGTGCCGGACCACTCTTTATATGGCATCAGCTTGAAGTGTTCACAAGTTCACTCACTCCTTGGATATTCAATTATATTTGCGTCGCTCATCACATACGCCTTAAACTCTGGTCTTTGCAACCTTGGTTCTAACACAGACCGGTCTGCTATCAGTCTCCCTGACTCACTGGCTGTGCTGACTTTACTGGAGTGGCTTTGTTGTTGAAAACCAAGGGCAGAACCACGGCGGTAATCGCTCCTGCCGTCGATGCAGGAAAGCACCTAGTTGCTTCGACATACAATGCACATTTTTTCAGCTTTAATTCCCGGTATTATGTTTCTTATCCTAGAGGGCTTGTGAAAGTAACGGGGTTCTTCCTCTGAAAAGGCCAAGGGCAATTCCCTCCTTGCAACCCTTTCTGGTCTCGCCGTCTTTCTCCTCGTATTAAACTGGCATCTCGGAAATGCTGCTTCCTCAGGTGTTTTGCCTCATTCAGTGTGCTTTTGTGCTCTGCCTTTTATCCGTGTGGGGAGGTGTGATGGAAGTCCGATGTATGTAATTATCAGTAATTGCCTGACTCTGCCTGACCTTTGTGTTGGGACATGTCAGGTAAATGGCTCTGGTGTTAGTCCATTGTTACTCACAGTGAACTGTCAGAGAACGTGTTCGTATCGGGAAAAGGTGGGTGGCTGAGTTCCTAGATATCCTACCTGGTAGGATGAGGAAAAGGTGTTACAAGGAATGGGATACCGCACCTCCCCTTCCGTTGTCCCACTTCCACTCCCAGAGGACCCCTCATCCAGGTGATCCTCCACACTTGGCCACCCCCAGGAACTGGATCCAAAAGTGATGGCTGTGTGCTGGCCACCTGGATGACAGATGCCCGGGGACTAGCGGTGAGACACCTTCAGGTTTCTCACATGTATTGTAATTAGAGCTCTTTTACATCCCATTTGGGATTATGCTGATGAGAGCTATTGTCAGCTAATGTCAGGCATTTAAGTTTTCAACAAGCGAAGGATAAAAAGAAAAATATAGATATAATTTATAGTTCCTTTAGTATAGGGTTAGACTAATGTGTAGTGAGAGCAATGGTCATTATTAAGTAAGGAGCACTTTTTGTGGTATGAAGACTTGCTCTATCATATACGGGGCATAAACACTGTTGTCAGTAATTCCCTGTCAGTATAAGCCATTAGTAAGTATAGGCATTGTGGTACAATCTCCTCCTGCAAGCAGACCAGGAGATACTGTTATTTAGACCAAGAAGTTGCATTTATCTCAGTATCACGTTATGCCTGCAGATCTTTAAGTACTTACTCTCACCTGTGTATTATTTTGAGTCCATAGAAAGCCGGGCACTGGACAGAGAGCAGCTGAAAAGCAGCCACTGGTCTCGCTTAATCCTAAATGACAGCCTTGTGCGCATCATCAGGCGTCGTGACATAGCACTCACTCAATAGTAACCACTGAGAAAGGACTCGATCTCGAGTGCCCTTCATTTACACAGTCTCTAGCTTGTGAGTTTTCATCCACGGAAAATATGCTTGTATCTTCGCGATACAATATATCGTTTTAGTTAATGTATTCGTACAGTCAGTGTAATTCATGAATGGCTGGCTCATACAATGTCTGTCTATATTTCAAATCATGTCCATTCCTGGATTGCTGTCATTCACAGTTGGAAATATGTAAAATAAAGAGATTCTTTCAATAGCACTAGCTTATTGTGTTTTCTTTGTATGGTGCTTGCTTAATTACTTTTGTCTGATTTTGTTCTAATGCACTTATTGCTTCTTCAACAATTCACAAAACACATAATCATCAATGTCTAAGTTGTAATACTCAGAGTACAATATCTATACTCTCCAAGTCATGCATACCTGGGTTCCACTGTTGTTCCTTCATGACATCTAAAGTAATTGTTCACAATATTTCTGAAGAGTTGAATCGTTGATAATGTTCTGAAATACTAGTGATGGTAACTTCACAACATGATGAAACATGACATATGACATAATCAACAATATTAATGGTGACCAGTTCAAGGTATAATGTAACTGTCGCATAACATGAGCCTTCACATATGTACTCATATGTTGTATGTTTCATTTTTGGCACAAGAGGTCACTCTTGTCCTTTCCTTCTCCATATTCAAATGTAACCTGATCAATCGCAAATACACACAATCACATATTTCAATTATTACACTGTAATTTACAATATGTAATGCTGATGTTCTGTATGAGTATCAGGACATGTGGCATGTGAATGAAATTCTTTATGGATAAGGTAAAGCTTTTGTTTTTTCTTTCTAGAGATTTGAGTTTGCCAAGGGAGCTCCATAGAAAGTGGTGCCATGCAGCTTGAACTAAGGGACGATGACTAGTAGGTACTCCCGATATCGCCCAGAGCCCATCATCCACTGGAACGGGTTGGCACAGGACCCCTTGATTTACAATATTGGGGGCAGAGCCAGGCAGTGGACCTCATCACAATTTTCAGTGAAAGGTTGTTCCAAAACTGTGGCTTGTTTACCGACTAGCGTCTTTCGCCATACGCATGTCCTTGCCAGCAAATTGGCTTCTGCAGAGCAAAGTGGTTTGTTGGGCAGTAATTTTATATGTTCTTTTGGTGGGACTTAGGGGATGAGCACCATGCAAAGTACACAGCGCAGACTAGAGATAAATGAATACACTTTAGGTAGAGAGATGCAAAATAATGCTCTCCTAGACTTTGTGTTTATTGTTGAACAGGTTAGCGTTTCAAACAGACTCATTTCCACATCCCTTAGGATACTCAGATTTAATGTATTTCTTGATCCGCATTTTATTGCCAAAGGTGTCAGACAGAGATTTTCATGTATGTTTTGTAGTGTGGCGACAAGGAATGATGAGACTGACCAATTGGTGCCATAGTGGTTGCTACAGACTTTTATTTCAGGAAAAAAGGTAAACCTATCTGCCCATAATGCTAATGGGTTTTCCCGACCTAAATGAAAAAAACTCTGGTGCTCGTCAGGAAGACTGTGAAAGTCCAAATCAAAAGGCACCGTCCAGCAACGGGTTTTACATTGTATCTATTGATCACCTTCAAAGTTGAAACGGTGCAAACTTGTGCTAGATGTTACTTGCTGTAATTTTAAATCTAATGTCGGAACGGGTTTACATCTGTTCTGGACATGCACGAAAATTACTGGCTTTTGGAATGCTGTCATCCAACGGATGGATCTCGTGCTGGATGTTTCACTCCCACGTACCCCCATGGTATGTGTACCGGGACTGTTCCCTGTAGATCTTCGAGTGTCTGCTGATTTACTGTCTTGGGCATATAGAGCGTTGATGATAGCAAAGAAACAAATATTAAAATGTTGGAAGAGTAATGCCAGACCTATTGATGATTGGTTACATGACCGTTCTATTCTTTCAAGTCTGGGAAAAAGTAACGTATCGGAAACTGAGAAAGACGGATACATATGAGCCTATATGGAGTGTTTTTAATTACTTATATTCGTGATGGTTTTTTTCATTTTGTTTCTTTTTTACTTTCTTTCCTCTCTCTTACTCCCTAAGTCTTTGACCTTGCTCTTGACCTCCACTATTCCTTTTACTTTGTTGTTTTACTACTACTTCTCTTATGATACAGACATCCTTGAAAGAAAAAGGGGAATAGGCGAGAGGGGTGAGGGGGATGGAAAGGAGTGAGTGGAGGGATGGGGAGAAGGGCGCGAGGAGAGGGATGGGATGAAGAGAAGTAAAAAGATGAGGTAAAGAACAGAAAAATTGGGGGGGATAAAACATTTTAGACTCAAAAGTAAAGGGGAGGGGAATGCAACGGGAGAGAAGGGGTGGAGAAAAGGATGGGTAGGGCTGGGAGGGAAGGGGAAGAGAATTTGTAAGATGTGACCTTTTTCTATTGTTAATATACTATGAATTATTTTTCAATTGTATTTACTTGTTTCCCAAAATGTTAATAAAAATATATTTCAAAAGGCACTGTCCCAGTCAAAAAGCTATCCCTGTCACTACAATAAATAATAGTACAGTACTGATCATGACCCAGGAGAATGACTCCCTTTTCCTGGATGCAAAGGACGCCTAGTCTTCCCAAAGTAAAACCCCAAGCTTTTCATAACAAACAAAGAGGTCTACAAGATCCTTGTGGGCTAGGAGAATGACTCCCTTCTTCTAGCTGTTTCCCCAATGTTTATAGTTTTCAACAAAACTTGTAGTTCTTTCAATAAGAGTTTAACACACTATACTTCCTTTGTACCCCCTTGCCTGCCCCCAGTGGGATGACAAAGATGCTTACTGAGTTCCTATCGACTGTTCGTCTGTTTAACTTTGGAGACGTGCCTTGCTGCAGTCTCACAAAGTCCAAGGTCAACCTTACGGGCTTCGATGCAGCCTCATGGCTCACTGGGTTCTCCTTCTGGGCCTACCGCAGCTCTCAGCATACCAGAACCGCCTAGGCCATTGCCGTAAGGGTCAGAAGACGATGAAGAACCCAGTCCTTCTTTGCTGTTCAGGATTTTGTAATTGGAGGCATTCAGTCTAGGCTGTGTTTGTTCATCCATGTTTAAGGAAGGCATGGTATCAACAGTAAGACGAACACGTGACCACAGTTCAAGGGTGTTTATTGAACTTCAACTGGGTTTGAAAAATGCCTATCAAATCCTAAAACTAAAGATGGGAGCAAGCTGCGACCATCAAATAATAACACAACAATAATTCTTATAAAAATAAAAGGGCCTATACCAGTGGTCTTCAAACTTTTTTGGCCTGGGCCCCCCTGATCAAAGTTTGGGCAGGCCGGGCCCCCCCAAAAGTGCCAGATGGACAGTATGTACAAATCGCTATGAACTTTTGTGTGCCGTCACCGCACCCTACTCCCAGTACAGACCCTGGGCTCTCCCCACCCTATTCCCACCACTATCCCAGTGCTGCCGCCCATCCTGCTCCCACCACAGTCCCCATAACACAAGCATACACACATCCATACACATTTAAATAAAAAATAAATTGCCACAAACGTACCTTCTGAAGGGGCCTGCGTGTGGTTGCTAAAATGCCCCGCTTCAGGTTGCTCTGCCCGTATGTGCGAGGAGGCACAGGAGCACCCCCTCGCAGATATGTACATGCAGTGCCCCAGCCAGCATTTCCAATGAGCTATGCAAGGCTGGTGAAGCAAAACACCCCCAGAGTTGCATGGCTCAGTGATCATGTGCGGCTGGGGAAATGAACTGTCAAAGGCAAACAGTGTTTCCCTTTGACAGTTCAGCCAGCCCAGGAGCACTTCCTCAGCTGGAAAAAGCAGCTGAGGGAGTGCTCAGTGTTTCACTGGGCTGGCTCCTCCATAATGGGTGAGGTGGCCAGTGGGCGGACGCACCTTCACCCATTATGCAGGAGCCGGCAGGCTTGGACTGGCCTATAGGGCAATAGGGCGATGACCGTACCAAAAATGCAAAATGCTAGTGTAGGCCAGTCAAAATGGGCCACTTTTTTGGCCAATGTGAGCCAGTTTGAGGAGTTACTTCACTATGCAGCTAGTAGTTTTGACCATTGTTGCTGAATTAAATATTCTTTAAATATCACAATTTGTTTACAGTTGAACAAAAAACAACCCCTTTGGTACTAATCAAACAGTCTGTGACTAAAGGACTGAATATCCATTTGCAACTGCTGGCCCTTTTTTCATTGGTGCCTAAGACCGTTTTATGGTCCAGTCTGACCATGTGAGCCTTCCCTTCCCATTTCCTCCAATCTAAAAAAAAATAAACACAACAAAAAAAAGAATAAAGATAAAACCTTTTTTTTACACATTTCATGCTGGGCTCTGGCGCCCCCCCCTGGGATGCGGCCGCGCCCCCCTGGGGGGGGCGCACCCCACAGTTTGAAGACCTCTGGCCTATACTAATAAACCTATTGCCAATCCTTGCCTCTAAATACAAATCGTGTGGGAAACAATGTTATGCAAATTAAAATTTTTCAAGGAATGATATGTCAAGATATTCAAGCCATTGGCTTCTCTTCCCCACGTTTTCAGCATGGGAGAAGGCGGCACACTCGAGCTTAGCACAGTCTCTGGTTCTCTAGCATGAGGGTGCAGTTCAAAACCTCAACATCATGGCCTTCTGTGCCACACAAAGTTCCTTTCCTTTCAGGATTTCACATAGGCACAATTTTCTTAGGTGATTTACTATTCATCTCGGATCCCCCTCCGCCAGGTTCAGATCCGCTTTGACACAAGGCTTGCAATTGATCTCCCCCTGCCGAACTCTGACCAACTTCATCTACTTTATTATAAACTTTCTTTACTGTATCAACATCGAAGACTTTCGACTGTTCGTAGGATTTTGGTTGACCCGTTGCAGGATCACTTTGATTCACAATCCTTTGCAACTCTTTCACTTTTGTCAACTCTCAACTGGATAACTTAGAGACCTTCGATTGAGCACACACGCAATGCCGGCCCACTCTGTCAAAGGTGTTGTATCTTGGTTTCAAAGTTCAATCACTCATCTGCAGTTCAACTATACTTGCGTTGGGTATTACACGCGCTTCATACAATTTTCGTCCCATCGCTCGCTATACAATGTTGCTGCTTGCAACCTTGGCTTCAACACAGACCGGTCTTGTATTGATCTCCCCAACTCACCGGCTGTGTTGATTTCACTGATGCTGCTTTGTTGTTGGAGCCAAGGATAGTACCACGGCAGCTGGCGATTCTCCCCGCCTTGATTATCGTTGCGGGATGGCCCCGGGTACCTCCGACACACAATGCCAGATTCCTCAGGCTGGTTTCCTGGTCTTACGCTTTCTATTCTGGAGGCTTCATGAAAGTAACGGTTCATTGACAAAAAGGTCAAGGGAACTTCCCTTCTTGCGATCCCCTGCTGTTTCACCGTCTTTCTCCTCTTGTTAAACTGTCATCTTGGAACTGCTGTTTCCTCGTGTGCTTTGCCTCGCTCAAAGTGTGCTCTCGTGCTCCGCCTTTTATTCGTGTGGGGAAGTGTAATGGAAGTCAGGTGTGTGATAGTCAGTAATTGCCTGACCTTGCCTGGCCATTGTATTAGGGCATGTCAGGTATACTGCTTGGGTGTTAGACCGGTTCCTCTCATAGCGTGCTGTCTGTGAGAAAGTGTTTGTGTTGTAAAGGGGAGGTGGTTGAATCCCTAAATATCCGACCTGGTAGGATGGGGTAAAGGTGTTACAGGGAAGGGGATACCGCATCTCATTATCCGGTGTCCCACCGGATAAAAGATCCCTTATCCAGGTAATCCTCCCGCACTAATCTACCCACAGGAATTGGATCCAAAAGCGATGGCCGTGTCCTGGCCACCTGGATGACAGATCCCTGGGGACTAGAGGGTGAGACACCTTCTGGTTTCGCACACATGTCTCTGCTGCATCTCGCCACTTGACATACTGGTAGATCCAGGTGTCTTTGACATAAGCGTGAAAGTACATATTGTGGCGTAACCCAAAATGATGGGCCCCACGCAAAATGTGAGGATGGTGTATAGAAGATTGCTGCCGCCAAAGTTGTGCAAAGACCTTGGGCTGAACACGGGCCTCTAAATAGTTGGAGCCTGCATGCCCTGCACAGCCTCAGAGGTGCACCTTATTGCCCTGAGTGTAAGTGGTAGTCTGGAGTAGATCCATCACTGACTTCATCTTTATAAATCTTCCTAATTTCTTCAATCACTCTCTCAACTCTGTTTTGCACTGCCATCCAGCACCCTTTCTTATTTCCAATTGCTTGTTCTTCCTGCCTAATGCCATTGGAAAACTCTTACCATATTACCCTTTGCATTTGTCATGTAACAGATCATTGTTTGAGGTGCTTGTCCCTGATAGCTGTGCAGTTCTTTGGATAAATGAGCTAAAACAATTATAGTACATAAATCGACATATTAGGAATGTGTATTTTTGAGTGTGGGGGACCTGTGGAAATGGGGAGGAAGTTAGCGATGGATAAGCTAGAAATGTATGTATTTACTGTGACAGAGTCAACTATGGGAGGACCATAGGTGGAGGGCTAAGGTAAAACCACCAGGTATATGATGCACCCCCGGGAATAGAGTATGTTTATATAATATCTTCCAGAACTCCGAGTCTCCCCTTGGGTGCCCTCCAACATCCAATCTACAGTCACCCACATAAGGAAAAGTACATTGTATACTCCACCAGAAGATGAGTTTTATGTGAAATGAGAAAAATGCCCATTATCCGCCTTGATTGAGTGCAACAGTTGTCGGGAGAATCAACTCAGAGGAAATCAGCCGTGGAAAGAGTTTAACACTAGCACAACCAAAGCAGGAAATCTGGCACCTGCTTCGGGCCCGTCCACAAGCGGAGAAGGGTTTTGAATCAGCACACTTTGGGTGTGCATGCCCTAGCATGGACCAGAGACTGGAGCTTGATGTGAAGCATGCAGTAATGAGGAACAGAACACAGAGCGAGCATACACTCTCTACACGCGGAGATACAAGCAAACTTCCAACATTGACTGCTGGAACGCTGACCTGCCTGACCACCATTATACATTTGCCTGATCTTAAGGTGGAGGACAGTATCCCATGGTGGCTGACAGGCTTTTCGAGCACTTCTGCTTTGGAAACCCGGGTACTCCCTAAATGAGATTATTAGAAAACCCATAGCCATGCATACAAGTAAAAGAAAGTAGTATGCACTTTGGGAGGAAGTGCCATTAGACATATACCATTCATATAGCCCCAAGTTAATGGTGAAACAGACTCCCTAACCAGAAGCCTCATTGGAATAATTAGTGCCCAAGTGTAGTATCTTAGTGTTTACATGTGTAGTATTTGCTTTCGACAGTTAGAACTACCTGTCTTAGTTAGGGCCGTCTCATTAATTATTACCCGATGTCTTCTTAATTTAGCCTGCTTCAAAGATGGCCGCCATGCACTAGTCGCATCTCTGGTTCCTTTCCTCTAGCACCGCTCAAGCTTTACATATGCTTCATATGCATCGCAGTGGCTACGCGAGCGTGCGTGTAGATTTTCAATCCTTGAAATTATTTATATTATACACTTTAGGCTTCGCCGGGTCTCCACTACGCTCAACACCAGTATGCAATATTGTACGCTGTACTGCTGCAATTTCTGCCACGTACCGGCGGCACTGTGGGGCCTCTACAGCTCTCCAGAATCTTGCAACTGTCACGAACTAGAACTGCATCCCATCCTTGTCGCCACTTGTAGGAAAGACGACACGGTCTTCATACATGATAACCAACCTTTATTACTAGGTAAGTTACATATCATAAAGGCCCCACAAGCACCAAGAGTGGATCAAGTATCCAGGAGCAGGAAGAGAACACCACAGGAACATATACAGGAAAATGTTTTAGATGTGGGAAAAGGGGACACTGTGCCAATATGCAACATTGCCCAGCCTTGAATAAAAAGTGCTCCGATTCTGGAATGAAAGGTCATTTCAGTCCCCTGTGTAGAAATAAGAAGAGCAATTCTAGAATAAAGTGCATACAAGAGGATGAAGATGAAGCGAAACAAGGAGTGGGCATAGTAATGATAGTGAAGAGTGATGGAAAGAAGACCACTCCTAAGACCATCGTTAAAATTAATGGCATAGTATCAGAACTCAAGGTGGGTTCAGGTTCTCCATATACAATCATAACTAAGGAAAGATGGCAAGAGTTATGTTCAAAGGGTTTGAATCCAGTCTTCAAGAAATCAGACATTAGAAACTCTGGTGTTTTCAAAGGTTCAATGATTCATATATTGTGATACTGACTTGTGTTGGTTCAATTTAGAGGGAGAATTGCTGAAGTTAAAGTATATGTGGCTTACAAAGGTGTAAATGTGTTAGGTTGCAGACATTGCAGATTAAGTTGAATGCTGGAGGTTTGGAACCAATTTCTATTGTGGTTGCCAATAATGAAAAGGATAAGTCTAAAATGAGGGAGTTTAAATATATTAGAGGAAAAGAGAGAGAATTATTTCCTAATGTGTTCAGTGATGAGATTGGGAAATTACAAGGATATAAATACAAGACTCTAGTGAAATCTGATGTTCAACCTATGACACATACAGTAAGACACATTCCCATAGCTTTAAGGGAGGGTGTTAAGATGGAACTTAACAGATTAAAGGAAGGGGGAGTGATTGAAGAAGTAGTTGCATCGGTGGGTATTTCCCACTGTTGTTGCTAGGAAACCCAATGGTAAGGTTAGAATATGCATGGACCTTAAGGAATTGAACAAAGTTATTATCGTAGAAAAATATCCATTACTAGTCATTTCTGAAATTTTGAATTTAATCGCTGGAGCCGATATGTTTTCCACTATTGACTTATCAGCGGCTTACCATCTGATACGGTTACATAATGAGTCAAAAAGGTTCACCACATTTATTACCCCATTTGGAATGTACAGGTATGCTAGGATCCCGTTCGGTTTAGCCTCGTCCGCAGCGGTATTCCAACGAGTCATGTCACATTTGCTAGACGGAATTCCTGGTGTAAATCTATTCCAGGATGATATATGTGTGTGGACTAGGCACGGAAGAACATGACCAGAGGTTATGTATGGTATTGAGAAGACTAGAAGAGAAAGGATTAACAGTAGAATATTCTAAATGCAAATATGGTAGTGGAGAGGTTGATTACCTAGGGCACACGTTATCCAAAGGAGGGTATAAACCTAACTTCAAAGCCATGGAGAGAGCGCCTTACCGATTTACTAAAGATGATTTACAATTCTTTTTAGGATTAGCAGAATATTACAATAAATGTGTAAAACATTTTGCAGTAATAACCCAACCATTGAGGAAATAATGAAAAATAAATTTAACATTTACATGGAATAGTGAACATGAGAAATGTATAGATACTGTTAAGAAATGTATCCTTGATGCACCATTATTAGGGGGTTATGTTCCAGGAAGAAAGTCTACAATTACAGTGGATGATAGTGGTAAAGGATTGGGTGCTGGGTTATCTCAAAGTGATGGAGAATGAGAGAAAATATTTGTTCGCTTCCAGGGCTATAAATGAGACAGAATCAAGATATTCGGTGATTGAAAGAGAATTACTGGTGTGCTGTTGGGGAGTAGAACACTTCAGACAATGTGTGGGGAGAGAAATGTATTATCAAAACTGATCATAAACTGTTAGTGGAAGTTTTAACTGTCAGAGGTATGTCTAAAGCTACACCGATGATTGCCAGACCCAGTCTCAAATTAATGTAATATAACTCTGAAATTGTAGATTTCCCTGGAAAAAGGAATTGTATGTCTGATTTTCTAAGCGTGTAGAATTTTTTTTTTTAATCTAATGATCATATATGTGATGTAATTAAGGCGGTCAGTATGGAAAAGTGGAAAGAAGCATGTACAGAAGACAAGAATTTGGTTCAAATTATCGAATGGGTTATAAATGGATGTCCTAATGAAATTGATGATGAGTTCAAAGGTTATTTTGTAGTGAGAGATGAATTAACGGTTGAAGACAGTGTTGTGATGAGAGGAAGTAAGGTGGTACCGCCTGAGGTGTTAAAGGAAGAGATCATAATGCTGGCTCATGAAGATCATCCAGGGTTGTCGATAACTAAGAGGAAAATTAGAGAAGTTTTGGTGGCCAGCTATGGACATGCATGTAGAGAGAAGTTTGCGTCCGTGTATAGCTTGTAACAATTGTGATAGAAATATGGTTACCAAGAAGTTGCCTTTAACTCCTATTCCCGTTCCTGAAGGATGGAGTTGTCTGTAGATGTGTTGGGTCCGTATGAAGGTCTGGGACAGGGAAATAGATTTATGTTGGTGTTAGTGGCTTGAAGTAGCTGTCATGGGATGTGTTACTACGAGAAAAGTCTGGGGTTTTGGAAAACATATTCAGAAAGGAAGAGCTGCCTAAGGTAATTTTGAGTGACAATGGCTCACAGTTTCACAGTAAGGAAATCAAGGAGTTTGTGGAGAAGATGGGTTTCCAATGGAAATATTCATCAGTGTATCAGCCTGAGAGCAATGGTATGATGGAAAGGTTGAACGAGTTATTGGTGATTGCATGCAGTTGGCTTTAGCAAATGGATTAGATTGGAGAGAAAATCTCAGTGATTTATTATAGAGTATAAGAATTACTCCACACAGTACTATGGGTGTTTCCCCTTTTCGGTTGATGAGGGGCAGGGAGCCTAATAGTAAATTGTGCACATTTTGGTTGAATGATATGTTGGGGGTGACAAGGATTTGGTAGCCGACAAGATAAGATTTAGCCAGCAGAAGTACAAAGAATACCATAAGAAATTCAGAGGTAGAATCACTTGGAAAGGTGGCCATTTTTGTGTAGGAGAGTTTGTAAAGGTGAAGAAGGGTAGAATGTGTAAGAAGGGTGAATCCAAGTTTTCTAAACCTGTGAAGGTTATTGAGTGTGTTAAGAATGCAGTGAGAGTTAAAGATGGAACTGTCTGGAATTCTAACAGAGTTTTCAAGTTGTTGAAAGAGAGGATAAAGGAGAATGGTAGTGTTGTGGTGAGAAAGTGGGATCATTGGGATTACCCTTTTTTAGAGTGTTGAATAACCGTGGGAGTAAAGATATGAATGTTGAAGCATTAGATTATGGTGTCACTACCAATGATGATAGTGACAGGAAGAATGTGGAAGATCAGAACAAAGTGTTGGAGGATTCATATAATCTGAAGGGATTCAAAAGAGGTTTGAGGGTGTGTCATGTGCCTGCTAAATTGAAGGATTTTATGATGTATAAAGGAAGTGGTATAGGTTATACTCTTTCAGGTAAATTTAATTATTTTGTTCTCACTTTCTTGTATTTAGTGATAGCACATTCTGACTATGATCTATTTTATATGGGGTGTCTACTTGATGTGTATATCGTTTTATTTATGTTTCTTATTCTATGTATGGGGTTTGGTTATTTTTGGTTGTGTTTTGGTTGGGGGAGTGGGATATGTAGTATCTTAGAGTTTACGTGTGTAGTATCTCACCCTTTGCAATATACTGGGGATTGTTATATAGGATGTAGAATGTGGAAGGTAGAACCAGGGAGTGTTCTGTGGGTGACGGTTAGTGAAGGGCAGCAGTTAGAAGGGGCAACGTTGGAGTTATGGTGCTTGTGGGGCCTTTAGGATATGTAGCTTATCTAGTAATAAAGGTTGGTTATCCTGTATGAAGACTGTGTCATCCTTCTTTCACCAAGCTACATTTTAAAATGAGTCAGAAGACTCCAGACTATAAGGTAGTTAAAATGGTATTCCAAAGTGTTTGCATGAGAGAAGTGGGAGGAGCAGGATCAGAAGAAGGTACAAAATAAGAAGTGGTCAAGCAAAATGATCAACACTTTAAGAGAGTTGAAGTACACAAGGTGACCAAGCCCCAGCTAGGACACACTCTAAGATATCTGAAGAACAAGAGGTGGCCAAGCCAAGTAGGCCATACCTTGAAAGAGTTGAGCTGCAGGAAGTGGCCAAACAAAAGACACCACACTATACACAAGCTGCACAGGAGGGTGGCTAAGCCAAATAGGCTACATTCTAAGCGAGCTCTAGATTTCAGAAGACAGTCCTTGACCGAAAAGCTGGCATGAGGAAGAGGGTACTGAAGAGTGAGAGATTCACCTGTTATCTCTGTACTTGGTGGTTGCTGCAAAGACACCAGAAGCTGAAGAGAAGCACTAACACTGAGAAACTGACCAGAGCCTTCTAATTAAACAAGAAAGGCTGCCCATGGCTGGGGCTGTAATGACTCCAGCCTGACAATGTCCCAGGCACGTGGGAGAAAGCATCCCCACAAGACATCCCAAGATAAAGGGAGGGAATTCTAAATGGGCTTGCATCAGTAAATAATCTTAAGAAACCCCTAGGGCAAGCGGGGTCTGCTGCAAGGCCTTGCCCCAGTTTGAATGTCATACAGAAACCCAAACACTGCATATCGCTGGGATTGATAGTCAAAGGCAGGGACAAAACGTCCTGCCTTTCTTGAAACCACCCTTAGACAGTGAGTGTATTGGAGGACTCTTTCCTGGGTGTGGACACCCTAGAATTGTGTGAAATATAGTAAGGGCTTGAATTTGAGACTGTGATAACTCGGTCCTTTTAGAGTAGGACCTCTGTCACTTACTTGGAGTTCCCATCCATCATGTTTTCCCAGAAATCGCCACTTCTATGTTTTAGTTAGCCTACCTTAGTACTGCTAGATATTTAACCACCCTGACACTAAGGCCAGTAGACCAGGCAATTGGAGACTACTGGTCAGATGGGAAGGGTCTCCCGACAGAGTGAGGGGAGGGAAACCAACAAATGTTCCTGAGAACAGCACAACAGAATTCCATTAATCTTGATAACATCCCAAAGATAGGATCTCATTCCTTAGCCTAGGGAACAGCTGGTGTGGTGGTTTCTGCCTAAAGATGTTTAGAGTACGTGAAAATAAAATAAAGTTGTTTTTCAGCCCATTTCCGCCTCTCGTCTTTTGATACTTCTACCTGGGGCATACAGCGTTAGGAGTGAGATGCAACATGGCCTATGATACATGGTTGAACCCACAGAACTGCGCTAAAAGCTTCATTCCTGCACAAAGGAAAAAAGGTGGGGAAGTGAGGAATCACTAAGTACTTGTGACCTGTCCTAAAGGGAAGACTTTCCTAGTGGATTGCACGAGCCAATATCATGTATAGGAGATGTTATGTTATGTTACTTTATTATGTATTCTGGCTACCGAAACAGACCTCCTCAAATTGGTAGCCCCTCTATATTCATGCCCAACAATGATAGGTCTTACAAAAACACCAAGCAGGTGTATGGACAGAAGAGAACAAAATTTAGTTGTGTTTCACCTCATTTCTGTGTCTCAGGTGCTTTGTTCCTGTTACACTTCATAGACAGTGGCTGCTATGAAGTACAAAGTTCCCAAGGCCTAAGCAGTCATGGCTTCTGTAACACAGTTGGCAAAATTCAGTTCAGTGTCTTTCCGAATTGCAAAGTAAAACTAAATGCTGCTGACGAGCAAATTCACGCTGCTTCTTTTTTTCTGGGTGTGTGAAGCCAACTACTTAATTCTTTCCTTGTTGTCTTATGAACTCTGTTTGTCCACGTCTTTTATGGATTGAGGAAGGGGTTGAGTTTTGAAAGATACATTTTCATTGTTAGGATGGGGCCCTCACTCAGCCACAGGCTTAGCTCAATCCACCCATACATCATCCTTTCCTTTCTGGTATCAGCCTGTTGGTAGGTGTCACTTATACTCCTCTTTCCTACTTCCAAATTGATGAATCACCATCTACTATGTATAGTTTGTAGAAATGATTGAAGTGTTTTTGTAAAGGAAGTGAGGTTGCAGCTCTGCCCTCTGTGACCCTTAAAACAATCCACTCCGAAAAGCAGCAAGTGAATTGCCTCCGTATTGCATATCTCAGGAATACCCCTTTTATAGTTCTTAACTTCTGGCTGAATCACTGTTTATAGTCCAGCCTGCTCAGCTTACTCCCTTCCCCTGTTGTCCTGGGTTCCCAATATGTCCGAATCCCCAGTAGTGCCTGGGCTGTTGTAGGGACCAGTGAGACCAAGGGGATCTGTATAGATGGTGGGTCTTTTAGTTTTATTAATGCTAACGTCTTGTCCCATAATTGGAATTCCCAGTGATACTAAGTATGGGTGTTGGCCAGTATGTGGTCTTTTGCACCATAACAGTTCTTTCGGGGAAAAGTGTGGTCTCGCAGGTTGGAGTAGCATTGTGTCTAACTTAGATTCATCCGCTATCCAGCCAACTATCTACTGTAGCTGCCCTGCCATGTAGTACCGCTCGAAGCAGGGTACTCTAATGCTGCCTTCCTCAAATGGTCTTTACAATGAGGTTAAATCTGCATCTGCCGTTCCTGAACAAGAATTCCCTACTTAAGGAGTTGATCATTTTGAAGGCGGTTTTGGGAATGTTGTATGGTACATTTGAGAAATAATGTAGAAGCCTTGGGAGGGCAACCATTTTTAGCAGCGCAGCTCTGCCCATTAATGAAAGGGGTACTTTTGTCCAGCACTTCTGTTGTCTTAGGTATTGCTGGTTTGTCTCCTCCTGGGTTCTGTTGTTTCTTTGGCTCTTGCTGCTTAGGGCCTAGCTCTCAAACCTCCCTGTCATTGTTTAGAATAACCCTGGCGGGTCTGTATAAATCAAAGTACCACTTTCCTTTAAACCATGCTCACCGGAGTACCTCCTCAACCATTTCTATTCTATTCACAGACGCAGCTGCAGCGACACGAGATCCTGAAGCTGATTCTCACAGGAGAAAATGTGAGTATTATTGTTTTCTGTGGTATTTAAGAGACTTTCAGCAAGGTCACAGATGGGCCGCCTTCATTTCTCCTATAATTGTATGAGGAAGAGTAGAAAGCCAAGGTGGAATTTCATAAAGATTTTAAGAGGAAACGCTGAGATAAAGGAAGTCTTGGATCGAGACTTATTGGCCATTTCAAGGGTGATTTTTATATGGCTTGTCCCCTTGTTTAATAATGCACCTTTTGGTTTAGTTGGTTTCTATTAAAGAAACAGCATGCCAACCTCCTCTTCTGTTTGCCAGAAAAGTCAAATATGATTATGCTCTCTTGGGCAGTACAGGAAAATAAACAAATGGCGCTGGTGGTGTTCCTTGGGGTTAATAATGATAATACTTTGAAAATAAAAGTTGCTAAAATTGCCTCTTTACTGTATGCCAGGTAGATTGCCAAACATGCAGAGGTAACAAGTAAACCTGATAGTACACGATTTAAATTTCTTGTCTGAGAAGAAACGTCACACTGTGGGAAGTAGGCTACCTACCATCAGTGGGCACTGGTGTCTGGTAGGTTTTCTTGGGTGAGCAGCTTTTTTAGTAACACTAGGAAACAAATAATGAGTGAGTTTCCATAGTTGGGCATAACAACATAGCATAATATTGTATCCTTTCCGGGATCTGAATGATTGGGATAATGGGTTGGTGATTTCCAAAAGAGTGAAGAAACCTATTCACGAATGCAGTCGTAAATGAAGAAAATAGTCAGAAGAAATAATTAGTTGATATTTTTGTGTTTACTCTTTGCTGAAACCAAATCATATCCCTAACAACAGGATTCATAGTGAGCCTAACCATTCTTAAAGACTAGTCTACACATCTGAAAGATCACCAGCAACCACTGTGCTTGTACAAACAGGATTTGTGCACATTCCATTCCCGAGGTGCAAGGATAAAAAGGCTACATCTGTCACTACATTGGGGTGAAAGGGTTGTCCTTCGAGTTTTCTGTTCCTAAAATTGGGAGCCTTGAATTTTATAAGAGGAGCTGCTGAAAGGGAAGCCAGGTCTCGCGGTACGGGTGAATGTGTACATGCCCTGTTCCCAGTTGTGATGAATCTGATGATGTCATCACTCCTTTCCCAGAGGTAGCCTCTCCTCATGTGGAAGCAGAAGGCAGCCACTACCTGTCCCTGGTGGTGGCTATGCGGGAGGGGTGACCCTCAGAGGGATAGAGAGGCATCATCGGATGAGACATGGTATTCCGCCACTTTCCTTTTAGGGATATCCCCTCCATTTTGCTACAATATCCTTCAAAAGCTGCTGACGGAGCTCGTGAACATTTTACACGTAGTAAAACATTTACTGAGACGAGGACTGACATGAGAAAGCGTGTTAACCATAATGTACAGTCTAGTGTTGTGAAAAATGTGATTGGTCAAAGACATTTCCCCGTCTGGCGGTGCGAGTTTAAATCGGCTGCTGTGGAAAGATGCAGTAAGCTTCCTTTTCCAAGAGCCGACTTCGAAACCGACAGAAAATGCAGGTTGCAGTGCAGAGCTGGTGGCTTCCCAATCCAGGAGCGAACCCTAAAGGCAGATGAGTGGAGGCGGCGAGAGAGGGAGCCGACCCAAGCATTGCTGGTTGATCAGGAAGCAGAGGGGACAGAGAGCTGTGGCCGCAGAACTCTGCCAGCGAGAGTAGAGGTGCAGAAGCGAGCTCCTGACCGGCCTGTAGTGAAGCAGTGCCAGTTGGCATCACAATCATCTGCTGAAGGAGAAGGAAGTCGCGGCAGGAACTGGAAGCCAGGATGGGCTTCGTTCTGACACGAGGAGCGAGAAAGCTCGGTGCTGCTGACTGGGGAAAGCTGCTTGAGTCCAGCAAATACCAAGGTGAGTAGCAAAATACGTACGAGTGGAGTGAAATAACATATATATTGCCGGTGAGCCCAGAGGAGAGAATGGGGTGCCGATACTGAGGCAAAGAGACCCTGAAAGAGTAAATTGTTTGTCGAGAGTGGGGAAGAGAGTAATCCTCATTGGAATCAGTGTCATCTTCATAGTCACAGTACTTTGCCGTGAAGTAGCTTAGCGAAGACCCATACCCCCTTGCACTGATTGAGAAAGACACATGGGGCCTCATTATGAGTCTGGCGGTAGCCATGCAAGTAAAAATGGCATGGCTGCTGCCGGAGTAATTTTTTCATTGGACTCAATGGGGAGGATGGATGCACCGGCACTGTGTGCAACAGTCCCGGTGCATCCGTCAAGTTCTGCGAGCCGGTGCCTTTCCGGCTGCCAGGTCAGACCTGGTGGGCAGAAAGGCACCCGCTTGCAGAACTCGTAGTTTGCCGCTCCGGAAACAACGGTACCGGCAAGCTTACCGGTACCATTGTTTCTGGACTGGCAGACTTGTAATGAGGCCCATGGAAACCTAAAGTTCTCACAGGAGAGTATCCCAGGCTTACTGCAAACCTGTGATTTGCACCCATAAGGAACTGTACAAACAAACCTGGCACGAGAGTATACCAGGTGCTTTGCGAGTCTGGGACCGCACCCAAATTGTGTTTTGGAAAGAAAATCCCAAGGAAGACCCCATGCCCTTAGAATCAGAACTATATTGAGTGTGATAAAGAGCCTGAGGAAGGGAGTAATTTCCCCTGTAAGTGGACTGAGACGCTAAGAGGAGGGACTTATCCTCTTGGGCTATAAAGACCTTGGTTATTGTTTTGAACTTTTAATTTGCTGGAAAGAAACCTGGAGAAGGGCGTCACTCCCTGGAACTGTGGACATTATCCATTTGGAACTTTTGTTGGAGTTATACTGTTTGTTGAACTTGAACATTTGCGCACTTTCAAAGCCAAAGACAGTACCCTTAACACCTTAGAGTTTGTTTTTATAATGAGAGGTCTCGGATAGGATATTGGACACAGGACATTTTTGCTTTGGACATCTTGCCACCTCTGACAGACCATTGGTTTTGGTGGAGGTAGGGAAATGCCTCCTAGATTAGGGATAGTTAGGCATTTTCCAACACCTTTATTATTTAATAAATGTTTATGCCAACCACCATGAGTCCTCTGTGTCCATGTCTCATTCCTGGTTCCTCATACAAAGCACAGATATCCTTAGAGAATTATATATTTACAGGATAGGATATGCCAATACTTCATATGCCAGGTCTGTCACAGTACCCAATATTTATCTGCATAAAATCATTGATGTTCCCAATCAGAAAACTGAATAGAAACACTGGTTGCAACCACACTTGGATACGAAACTGCATCTGAATGGGTACATAGCAGAATTCTTTAATGTATGCTGAAATGTTCCAGTCCATGTTACAAGTTTACAAAGAATGTAGAGAGGCTGTCAGATTAAAGCCAGATATGATACATGTACAAAGAGTGGTTATACACAAAAGGAGAAGATCCCATCAAGGAATGTATGACATAGCACCCAATTTCTTTGTACATGGACACCAAGATCCTGACTCAACTAGCAGCAAATAGATTGATGACAGCGATTTTGAAGCTGATTGCACCTGACCAGTGAGTAGGGTGACCAGATTTTCAAAATAAAAAACCGGGACAGGCCACCGACAGAAGTAGGACTACAATTTAATTGTGGTCACCAACACAGAAGTATGACTACAAATCGGTAGCCACTATAAATGCAAAAGAGGGACTACAAACATAGGACTTATGACAGTGACCAACATGAATGAGTTTGGGGGCAGCTGCGACAGATTATTTTTTATCAAATGCTGCATTAATGTACTGTGAAACCACTATGTGGCACTGTTTTGTGTTTTTAGAGTGAATTCTTGGGGATCCACCTGTACAGGTAGAGCACTGCAGTGGACAGGGGTTATTGTCAACCCAAAAATATTTCAATGTGAAATTAAAACAAGCCTTTTCACAATAAATACTGATTGACTGTACGCACACATTATTAGGGACTGCTGACCCGCCTTGCATAATTGAATGGCACAGAAGTAAAGCACCCCACAGGCGTATGGCAACCTTTATTGTGTGGAATTATTTCACCTGACAAGGTTTTTGGTGATTAAAAGAACAATGCCTTTATTGCAAAGAATGGAAAAAAAGCTGTGAAGATTAAATGCAAGAGGTAATTGCTGTACATGTTTTATTTCCACTCAGGGTACTTTGCTGATGAATGAATTCTGTGTAGCACCATTTTGTCCTTCTGTAGTCTACCATGGAACTCAGACCAGCCCAGGCTGAAATTTATCCTAGTAACCAACAGGGATTTCAAAGTGTCAATGTCCATTCGGTTTCTTTCATCTGTTCGTGTATTGTTCATTATGGAAAAGATTCTTTCCACTGGTGCATTTGTGCCGTGAAAACACAAAGCAAACTGAACCATTATGCTCAATGTTTTCATTGTAATGTTCTGCTTTGAAAAATAGTTGAAATCCTCCACCCACGGTTCATCTGCAGACTTTTTCTGCTCATTCCACTGCCAGTCTGCAAGCTGTGTAATTCCAAACACAGCTCAGCTCATTAAAAAGCTCTGTATCATCCAGTTTAAGTCTTCCCGATGCAGACTGCACAAATTGTAGGGAGCCCTCTACATCTTCCCATTTTAGGATGACCCAGGAAAAAAAATTTCAATTCTGAGAAATGTGCCCCCCCATTCTTCAGGGTAATTCACACAGCAGTCATAAAATAAATAAACATATTAATTGAATTGGGCTTACATTAGTTGCCCTTGTTCACAGAGGGCGTTTAGGAGGCCTTTCACTTTATTGCTCAAAAATATGCATCTAAAACCTTAATCGTATCATTAAAAATGATGAGCTGGTTCTGCAGAATACAGAGCCACGCCTCACAAATAGCGTTCTCCAAAAACTTGATCATTGCTCTAGGGGCTTTTTCTTGTGAGAAAAAGTAACACTTCAGGGCTGGATACATTTTGAGCACCTTGTCAAGAGCTGGCAATAGGGACAGCCAGCGTGTGTTAATGTTAGCAAGGGGGCTCTGATATTTTATCTCCACAATTTCACAACATTCCTTCAATTGTTCTGTTCTAACATGATGTGGAAGTATGTATACATTTTTAATATGAAGAACTCTATGTCGAAGGGGAGCCCACCAGCGGCAGTTTTCACTGCATTATGCACAATGTGTGCTGCACACCCCACACCAATTAGTTTATTTTCAGGGATTGCCTCCTTCAACTACCAATAAACATTGTTTTTCCCAGCTCTTGCTTTCCCACCAAAGTTTGTGTTATCCGCACAAAAGACAATTACCGTTTCCCTTAAATTATTTTTCTCCAGGGCTTGAAGCAGTTCCCCAGATATTATTAATGAGGTTTCCCCAGGGACTGAGGAACTCTAAAATCTTAACTTTCGCCCCCCAAGGTCCTGGAAATATCGTAATACAATTGGGATGAGCTTCACCTCTTTTCTGTTCGAAGCATCAACCGAAACTGATAGACCGGTAACGTTACTCAAATCACGCTTGAGATACTCCATAGCTAAAGGTGCCAGCACTTTGGATATTAATGCTTCTGCTTTTGTGCAGGCACAGGTAAACTTTTCATCATACAATTTCCTAATCAATGAGGATTTGCAGTCGATTGATCTAAAGCTGTGGTTGTGCTTTGCGAGGTGATAAGCAAAAGTACCCTCAGCAGCAGCCCTACTGAAATCTGTGTCCCCAAGAACAGCCTTCCCAAAAAACTGTGTGATATTGCTGCTGCTGACTGCAGATAACAAAAATGTGTGCTTCTTGGTTTGCATCATGGCTAATAGAAAAAGAGCATTTGCAGTGCTTGCAATACACTACACTGTCACTCCTTGCAACCTTACTGGGGAAAGGCAATGACATTTGCATCTCCTCAGTGGTGGTACATCTTCTCTTGGGCATCTTTGGTAGCTACCTAGCTAGTATTTCTAGATAAAGCTTAAAGAAAAAAGTTATCAGTCATCTTGATATGGTGAGCTTCGTTTCATGCAACAACAGAAATAAGTATTTTGATGACTGAACTACGGTTGTAATGGTATACCTGAATGATCATTAAATCCCAAAATTTGTTCTTGACTTATACAGGTGCAACAAAGGGCACAGCATTGGCATTTGCCAAAAAACTGGGCAGGCATTTACAGGCAAGCATAAAGCCTACACAGGTCCTCTTCCTTGAGACAGCAATACAGTATCGCCTCCCACCCTAGCACTATCCCTTCTGCCTGACCGACTCTTCTCCCCCCAAACCCGCCCCTGTGCACTTTATTTCACTTGCACGATCCAAATGATACATTGCCTAGTAGAACCATTAATGTGTTTTTCATCCATGCCCCCCCCCCTTTATTTTTGTCTTCTGTCACCTTGAAACACCATATGTTGTATAGGCGCTTTAGAAATGAGCAATAAATACACACATAAAATTGTTTTAAAAATACTCTGCTCCAAAGTCAATGTCTATCACAGTGGATTGGCTTTCACAACCACCATTGCCAAGTAACAAACAACCACAAATTCCCCATTTGAACAATGCGGTCTAGTATCGAGATAATCAAATTCGCATTACATTTCAAAGCATAATTAATACCCCATTTATAACTACAGGGCATTGGGAAGAACAGGACTGCCCTGGGTAAAGTTAAGCTCAAAAGAAAAAAAATGACTTTTGCTTGAAGAATATTAGGTTTGTACTAAAAACTCTTTAAGGCAACTGCTCCTGTGAAATCACACAATCAGTATCACATTTAATTTCCTTACCTGTTGGGTTTTGCAGGATGATGTGGGCGTGCTCCAGCAGAGATGAGGGCCACAAACAAGCTGGATGCACTGCATCAGGCAGGGAGCAAGTCCAAGAGGATCGACTGATTGTGCAGCTGGTGGAGTGAAGACTCCAAGAGACGGATGCACTGCAGGCAGGGCCAGGGAGCAGGTCCACGAGGATAATGCTTCGCTGTGTGCTCAGCTGGTGGAAATGGAATCCAGAGTCCAGACTCCATGTCAGGTCGCGTCAGCGCAGGCAGTCACAAAGGAAAAAGAAAGCTGCTAGAAAGTCGCAGCCACGGAGGAAAAAGAATGCTACGAGACAAATAGCAGATTTTAAGTGGTGGTCCCATAACTTCCCCAATCACGTCGAGCTTCCTGCAACATCACAAGCTGATGTTGCAGGAAGTCTCCAGGTGCTAGAGGTCCTCTGTTTCCAACTTGGGTGGGGGGAGCAGGTAAAATGAAAGTATGAGCAGTGTTGGAGTGATGTCGGCCGAAAATTCCGACACCAGACACTCGCCCACCCAAACCCGGGACGGGGTTTGATAAAAAAAAAAAAAATCTGGGACAGGGGTTGATTTCCCCAGACTGTCCTGGGAAAACCGGGACGACTGGTCACCTTACCAGTGAGGGCTCATGCCACAAAGGACAATGTGGCATAACTTAAGGCTGCAAAATATCATGACTTAAGTGGATAGTTTAGGGGGTCCTTTAGCCATCATCTGCCTGAATGTCAAGAAAGCCTATGACCCTGTGAAATGGCAGAGTGCATTCTTGCTGATGGAGAAGATGAACAGCCGGTCTGAATTCTGGGCATGTGTGCAACTGCAAGAAAGAAAAATGTTCCTTGAAACTAATCAAGGAAATACCAAGGCACTCTTATGGGTAAAGCTCCGTATATGTCAAAATGATGTTCTATATGTCATTAAATAAATCATCAAAATACCATTACAGGGGTATTTCTGAAAAAATGTTTTCAAATGCAAATGCATTTTCAAAAAGCCTCATTAATAGAAACAATACAAATGTTCTGTATAATTAAAAACAAAAGAATTAAGCAATTACATAAAAATAAAAAAAATTACATGGGTTAATGTACACCTTGTTACATTTGTCTACACACAAATATCCCATCAAAGGGAATATTAAAGCAAATGTTCAAACACATTGATTATACAAAGAATTAATATCGTTGTATGTGACTGGATTGCGTTCCCAAAGGACTAATCCCATAGCTTGAATCAAAAGATATTCTGTGACAAGTCAGGATTTCTGTTCTCACTATGCGTTTCGGGATTTGCTCCCTTTTTCAGGTGACTAAAACTCACTCTGTTCCTGTAATTCAAATTATAAATGTAATTTAAAATAGAACCTTTCTCTGAATATCAAATAGAATACATATTGTAATATTCTAAAGCGTCTATTGGGGGAACACGAACCTTCTTGTATATTGGTTGTATGTACAACAACAAATTAAATGACCGTTGCAACTGTTGAGCCTCAACTATCGATTAACTATTGAAAAAAAAGAGATCTACAATGTAGAAAAGCTAAATGTCATTGGAGTCACAAATTCATGCAGAATTGTCATGGTAATTCACTGAATGGATTGCAGTTCCCAATACAAATTCAATTGGTGGAAACTAAAATGTCAAAATTTCGGCGCAAGCGTGCGAAAACGTGCGATTCGCAGTGCAAGTGCGAAAATCGCAGGGAAACCAGCGCACATCGATTCATGGAAGTCCGTGCGCGAGAAAAATATTGGATGTGCGCTGAAAGTGCGCGGCGCACGCCGGCGGCTCAGGTCATCTAACAGCAAAATCGCACATAGCGCGGCGCACATAACAAAAGTAGGCGGAACCCGGGGCGTGACACGCGGAATGGGGAACTAGTGAAAATATGGGCGTCACGGGGGAAGTCCAGGAGGCAAGTGCGCGGAACGCCCACACGCTCGCCTACAACACGTATTCATGGAATGGAATAGGGTAAACGAGCGCACGGGCAAAGACGCGCACAGGCCCATACACGTCCGCCACACGAAAGCAGGCGGTAGCGTCCCTGCGCATGAAAAAAATGTGCGCCAAAATGTGTGCTAACAAAAAGCACGTATACACAGCTCTGATGAAAGTCCCATACTGTGGCCCTCTAGGACAAATGACGTGCAAAGGGGTACGTGACAAACACGGACACCCGCTGTGTGAATAATAGCGTGTGCGTGTATTTCGTGGGTGTGCGGGAAGTTTCACACGTGATTGGCCTGGGTACGTGTATTTCAGGGGTGCGCGAGAAGTTTCACACGCGATTGCCTGGGTATGTGTATTTCAGGGGTGCACGAGAAGTTTTACACGCGATTGGCCTGGGTATGTGTATTTCGGGGTGTGCGAGAAGTTTTACACGCGATTGGCCTGGGTACGTGTATTTCAGGGGTGCGCAAGAAGTTTTACATGCGATTGGCCTGGGGGAGCGGGTACGTGTATTTCAGGGGCTCGTGGGTGGTTTTACATGTGATCGGCCTGGGGGAGCAGGGTACCACTCACCGTCTGCCTTGCGTGTAGAACAGCGCGTAGCCAACACCCACCCGCTGTGAAGTAATAGCGTGTGAACCCCAACGCCTGCAAAACACACGCACCGCACCCCACGAAAAGCACGTACAGAGCAATGGAAATCCACGTGGGATCTTCAAGCCCTGCCAGGGCAACGCCCGTGCGCGATACGTCAAAGACGCGCTTACGTGCTAAGGGCCTTTGGTCCAATGGAATCGCGTATGCATGCTGGTGCGGTTACGCGCTAAGGGCCTTTCCTCGAATTACACGCTGACGTGCAGAATTTTCACGTGCCAAATCACTCCGTATCAAGCTGGCCACGCGTAAGCACATGGAAGACCACGCTCCTGCCCAAAAGGCCGAATTACTGCCCCCCAGAGCCCCGAGCAGCCTCCCACGAGCCGCCGCCTGCTGCTGCCTGCCTGTTGCCACCATGCCCTGCCATTTGGTGCCTGCACATCTGCCATCTGCAGGGGTGCAGGTGCTATGTCCACCCCTGCTGGAACAGAAGACTCCCGACTGGGATACCATCGCTCCACAGCCCAGACCCAGTTGCCCACCCACGCCTGCCTCGGGGGTCGCCATGTCGGGGCAAACACCATCCGAGAACACTGGCGACCCCCAGGCAGAGGGCCACCAGCTTCAGTCAGAAGGAAGTTGGTGTCCTGGTGGAGCTTGTCCTGGGGCATTATGATGCTCTCTTCGGATCATCACGCGCTGACAAGGAAGGACGGGACAGGATCTGGGACGACTTTGTGATTGCCATCAACGCGGAGGGGGTGGCAACCCGCAACATCAAGCAAATCAAGAAGCGCTGGGAGGACTTGAGGTCCAGGACCCTCATGAAGGCCCGGCGCCTCGTGGAAGGGGGCCGGGGCAGCATGAGTACCATCCAGATGAGGGTCCTGGAACGCGTACGCCCAGCGCTCCATGCCCATATCCTTGAGAGGCAGACCCGTCTGGAGTCGAGCGGTAAGTGGCGAAGCATTGCTCTGTGAGACAGGGCATGTTGCAGTGTGCTGGTTGTCTGATACTTGCCTGTATGTGTGACATAGGCCATGTACGCATGTGTGTGTGCAGGGACATCATGGTCATGCATGTAAGACCAGTAATGTGTGAAGCGCACGGTTGGTGTATGTGTTTAAATGCAACATGGGGAGCCCTATGCGGAATGGACACATGAGAACATGCCAGTCTCTGTTCCTGGACATGGGTCGGGGTGAGGGATGGGTGCCGATGCCATGTACATGTATGGTGTCCATGTCTGTGTGTCTGACCTGCGTGTCTGTGACTTGTGAATGCCATGGATGCATGACACATGTCTGTGACAATGTTCAGAATCACTGATGCAGCCTAGTTATCCTTGCATCCACTGTGTCTGGGGTGTACGAGTCCAGATGGATGAAAGTACGGTGAAGTGTGTGCATGTGATAGGCATGACCCATGATGCATGTGAGTTCCAAAACAACATTGTATGTTTCAAGTGTCCCTAGGACATGTTTGCTAATGTCCATAGCATGTGCCATGCCTGTTACTGCATGTGTTTTGCCTGCACTGACCCATGTGTTGTGGAGGGACATGATGGAAGTGATCTTTGACAGTGCCACTCATCTGCTATTGCTTCCTGTCTAGGGGACCATTGTACAGTACCCTGATGCTTGTGTTCTATGTCTCCCTCTACATAGCGCAAAGTGAAGAAGAGGGCGGAGACGGCGCTGTGGAGCAAAGCGGCGGGGATGCCCCCACAGCTGCAGCGGAAGGGGTGGGTGAGCCCCCACAGGGGCTTGCAACGGCGGAAGACGGGGTGGAGCCATCCAGGTTGGTGGTTTCCACAGAGGAGGAGGCCGCTACTGAGCCGCACATGGGGCCTGGTGGGGGCCTCCCTGCTGGTGCAAGTGGTGCAGTCCAGGGGCAGGGGCAGGAGGCAGCACAGGTCGCCGTGGAGGGGCCTGTGCATGTCACTGTCCCTGACACTGTGACTGCACCACCATGCACCAGCAGGGATGCCCCATCCCAGGCCCGTCCGCAGGTAAGGGGGATGTCCATGTCATCTGACTCCCCTCAACCTGCGGACGAGGGGACCCCTGGCCGTATGGAGAAGGTCCTGATCGGTTTCGCGTTGCACACGGGTGTCATTCGTGATGACGTGCGTGCTTCCCGGGGGGAGCACGCACGTCATCACGAAGAGCACCGTGCCAACGTGGCCCAGTTGGGAGCGGCCGTGGTCGGGGGTTTCGTACATGTGTCGGCCACTCTGGCGACCCTCTCCTCCTCTGTGGAGGCTATGCGCCAGTCGTTCTCCATGCCGTCTTCCGGCCCAGATGACACTAGGGCCCCATGTGGACCTGCCCCGACCAACGCAGCCAACTCGGTGGGGATCCCATCCCTGCCACAGTCGGGAGTCGGAGGTCCAGCAGGGGTGGGCACACCAGCAACTGGACCCCAGCAGATGGAGGATGTGACGGCATCATTGGGCATCATCGGTGGATTCCATCAGCCTGGATGCCGTTGTGCTGGCACAGGCAGTTGCATCGGAGGCAGCGGCAGGCTCGACATGGGAGGCATCATGGCTCGGGGCCATCAACATCAGGGGGGCAGGCATCGGCCGAAGGGCAGGAGAACCCTGGAATGGGAGTGTCTTCCGTGTGGGAGCGGTTGGGCCAGCAGATAGGTGTGGAGCGGCAGCGGGCAGAGGAGGAACGGCACACAATGGTCAGGGCGGAGAACTCCATGCGGAGGGCGCTGAGGCGGGCTTAGTGCCTCCAGAGTATTCGCAGGGAGTTGGAGCTGGACACTGCATTATCCCTGCGAGACCTCGGGGCCAGGGAACATGCCCGCCTCCAAGCCATTGAACAGGAGTTCGATGATGCCCTGGCCCATGACATCAACCAGTGAGCCGTCGGACTAGCCCACTGCCCTTGTAAATAGTTATGTAGTTAGTGTTAGGTTTCCTTTGCTTTTTTATTTATTTTGGACCTTTTGGACAATGGACCACATTTTTGTATATAGTCTTTTTTATTAGGTAGTATTTTTAGATAGCTTTCATTTCTTCAGTTGGGATTATGGACCCTGGATTGTTTATCTGTATATAGTTGACTGTTGGATTATAGTTTTTTTTTTGGGTTTACCCATGGAGCAATGGTTTTCGGTTTTGTTTTTCCCTTGGATTTACTTTTTTGGACTGTGACTTTGGACACCTTTCCTTTGGATTATGATTTGTGGTTTTTCATTTTTTTACGGACATGCTGCTTTTGGTTTTTAATTCCCATTGTCGTTTGTTTATTTTTAATTCCATTTATGTTGCTTTTAATACATCTTTTTCATCAAACTTCAATGTGTAGTATCATCTCATTGGTTTCATGCATATCATGATATGGGTTTTGTCATTCACTTACACCCATTGTGTGTATGTGAGGGACACGTGTTCATTTACATACTTGCCATTGGGGTTGTATCATGTAATTGGCATTTCTAAGTGGGTGGATGCAATACTTGGGTGGGTGTTTGGCATGTGGAGGCTGCCCATAAGGGCCAGGGATCTAGATTGTGATGACGTGTTGGCTGGGGGACATGTGTCAGGGCCTGCGGGCAGGTGCGCCACACTGCTGGGGGATGGGGGTGCAGGGGGACATGAGTGGGGGGCCTGCTGGCAGGTGCCCCACACTGCTGGGGGGTGGGGGTGCAAGGGGACATGAGTTAGTGATCAGTAGTGCAAGGAGACATGTGCCTTTGCATGGGGGCATGCCCATGTTGGGTGGGCTGCCTGCGGGACATGACCAGGGGTGCAGGGTAGTCCCCTGTGGTGTGGGCTGCCTGCAGGGGCCGTGGAGGGTTTTGTAACGCTCACCTGACTCCCACGGAGGCGGTGGCCTGGTTCGCGCTGCTGTGACCTCTTCTAAGGTGATGCACAGGGTTCGGAAGACGGACTGGACCGGGCCCCCAAATCTGGCTTGTCTGGCTCGCAGAAGTATCCTTCTGTAGGCGAAAATAGGGGATTAACTGTCTGCGGGGTAATGCAATCAGCCTCCCACTTTCCCCTCTCACCCTCCTCGAAACCCCTTCTGTGATTCCTCGTAGCGTCTCACCTTAGGGTCTGGAAGGACGAGCTCTCCATCCTGCTTCTGATGCAGGGGCGCGTTGGTATCCAGTTACTTCACTGGATTTTCGGATTGGTGAGAACCAAACTTGCTTGGCTTCCAGGTAAGTTTTTTGATAAGGTTCCCCTTGTGTCCATGCATTAATGTACTAATGCTAGTGTCTTTTTCCCCATAGGGGCCGGGTACGGAATGCCGGGGAACAGGCACCGACCCGAGATGAGAGGTGAAATCCTTGTAGAAATCAGGTAAGTCTTTAATGAGCGTTTTTTGGTAATGTCTTTTCATTCGCTCATTAACGCTGATGTCTCTTTTTCCCCTTAGGGGCCGGGGTCCGGAAATGCCAGGATGCGGCGCGGATCCGAAATGAAGAGGGAATGAATCAACAGGTAAGTCTTAACATGGAGATTTAGCTTTCCTTATTCCCTTCTCTCTCACCTTTTGTTCTGGTCTTTTTCTCCCTAGGCGCTGGGGCATGACTGCGAATCCGGATGATCGCTGCTGAACATGGAGGCGCCCAGTAAAGGTGAGTGGAATGCTGCGCTGCAGCGATCGACGCAATGAGCTTTTAAATAAAAGTCTTCCTTTTCAGGATTGTCGGCGAGGTGTCTCCGGGATGCGGATTTAGCAGGTAAGGACTTTTCCTTCTTCTGTTCTCTTCTTCTCTTCCTTTGCAGGTGATCCAGGATGCTGGCAGGTGTGGCAGAAGTCAGGATGCAGGAGCAGACACGGTGAGCGTCCAGCTGCTAGATGCAGAACAACGCGAAGCACGTGTGGCTGTTCGGGTGGGGTTTAAATAGCCTTGGAAGAAGTTCCAGGTATGTATGCTTCCCCGACCACGCCCGGATGGTAGATTAGTCCCACAGGTAAAATAGTTCCTTTCAGGCCTCAAGGAGGCCGGGATCCTGCAGCATGGTCTGCATCAGGTAAGTGCACCCAAGCACATCCATAATGAGCCTGGCGCCATAGGCGCCAGGACACTGTCCAAAGGGCCCCTATATGGTGTTGCTGGGTCCTTCTTTGGGGACTGGATGTCCGCTTTCGGGGACGTACCCTGCTGAAATCGCGTGTGAAACTTCCTGCGCACCCCAGTAATACACGTACCCTGCTGAAATCGCGTGTGAAACTTGCCGCGCACCCCTGAAATACATGTACCCTGCTGAAATTGCGTGTGAAACTTCCCGCGCACCCCAGTAATACACGTACCCTGCTGAAATCACGTGTGAAACTTCCCGCGCACCCCAGTAATACACGTACCCCACTCGCACAGGGCCAGTCGCGTGTGAAACTTCCCGCGATCCCCAGTGATACACGTTCCCCGCTTGCCGTGCTGGTACAGGGTTAGCGCAGCCCTTTGCGCTGGATTGGGGATTTTGATGGCTTTTCCGTGTGCGGGGGGCATTCTTGGGGGCGTAACTGGCGCTGCTGCAGGGTCCCTGCGCCACTGTGCGCCACGGCTGGTTTTGGTAGCTGGAATCCATGAATACACTGTGCGCGGAAATGGATTTTAACGCATGCGGCTGGCCAGTCTATCGCACGGGAACACTGTGCGCCAGCCACGTGCGCCACTTTTGTGCGAAATTCCATGAATTACCCCGTATATATGATTCTGCCACACATATATAAAGTATAGTGGTTGAGATAATTAGACTGCTATAATTTCTACTCCCTTAATGAATGGTATTGCAGGTACATGAGATATAATCTAACATGGCACTGACTGCTAACACGTTCCTGAAAAGAGGTCAGGATATTAAAGTTGGGTAAAACTTAACTAGCTAACTAGGCGTCAATCAAAAATGTGTGGGCCCTAGCAGTCTTTTCATACCACATACTGTTCGTTGAGAAAGGCGGGTGCGTGACAGAAAGCGGCCATCAAGCAGCCTCCCATCCTGAGACACCCTTTCAATATGTTCCTCTAATCACGTGATCGGCAACCGCACAGCGCGTTGTCCCAAACACATGGTCTCAAATCAATAACAAGATATAGGCAAGTAGTGAATGAGGCAGCCATCTAGGAGTGGCTAACTACACTACTAAATACATTAACTGAAGAGCTTGTATTAGATTTGATATTCATTAAAATGCACTTTCCAACACAAACTCAGAGCCTCAATTTGGTATCGCCATTATAACAATTCTTCAGCTATTCAAAAAAGCTGTTGGGGAACATGCTTGCCCATAACGTGTAACAGGGAAAGAAAGTGAAACAAACTTAATTGGAATCGGCCATCTTCAAGTACACAGTCCATTTCATGAATTCCTTGACATCAATACATGACATTTAGTAATACTCTGCAACCCCTAAATCCTGAGCTCCTGAGCTCTAATTCAAATTATGGATAAGATGTCACTATTTATCAACATCACAAACTAGATCAGGGCAACTCATATAATATTATGATATGATATAATTTTCCAACCCGGTATATAAAAGCGGCCAAAAACAGCGGCTTAACAGAGTGAATTGACTTAATGACTGAGCAAAATGCTCTTGTCCAAATACAAGTCCACCTAATCACCTTGGTCCTGTAATGACTTGGTCTTCTGTGTAGTCGAGTGAGTTCCCTAGACAGGGAATTCCAGTCCCCTGCACACTATCTTGGGCTAATCGCCAAAGGTTTTGATATTCCTATTCAAATGTAAATGTGAGTATTTTAGATAGATATGGTAAATCATCTTTGGAAATAATTTTAAATACTTTGTACAAATCAATGTTATGAAATGAATATAAGTAATTTATTAATAAAGTGTTAATAACAAATCATAAAAGGGAAGTGTCCCAATGTGTTTCAAGAGGATCTCTCTTCATCAAGGGAATTTTTCTTATGATATCTCTACACACAATTAAAAAAACATTACTGTCAAGTATCATATTTTCAATTGCAGATTCATTCATAATAATGTTCAACACGAAGATAAACTTCTCACGACCAATACCTCTAATGTCCGGAAGTCATCCGGAATAGCCAGTTTGCTTTGCTTTTCACATGACTTATGTGCACTACTCTGGTGATCAAAAAATAATCCCAATTACTGGAATGAACCTTTTATGGTTTGATCCAAATGTATTTAAGTAATTGCGTATACGATCTCACCTGCCTTGTGAATGGGCTGGGCCTCCTAATACCTTAGTTTGTCCAACTGCCTCTCTTGTTGTTCTTTAAAAAAGGATTCATACTATTTATTTTTTTAAAATTTCAATTATTATTGAATTTTATGAGGATCAAAATGCACATATCAAACTGTGGATCCGTAACCCAGATCGACATATGTTTAACAGAATACAAAGAGAACAAACTATGTGAGTGCGTCCATTGGCATCCTCACCCCCTCCATCCCCTTCCACGCCCCCCCATCTCAGTTTAACAAAAGAATGGCTTTCATATGTTCCCCCGTTTTTCGTTAGACCTCTGGGGGAATGCTTAGTTTTCTGAGCGGGTTTCAGTTCTAGCATGTGTATGCTAGTCTCACAGTTGGGAAAGGCGAAGCTTTGTGGCTCCCCCTTGCTGTCCTGTAGGGCAGGTATCCCCTGGCCTATTGGAAGTATTTTTCACAGAAATCAACCCTTACCATTTCGACAGATCCCATGTCTCTGTGAATAGCAACGGCTAAAAGTTCTGTCCGGTATATGTTCCGAGCCGTATTGACCCATTCGTTCTTTCTCTGGGGAAGTTATCTTTTCCAGTGTGCTGCCAAACAAGCTCACCCATCAAGGAGCAAGCTGTGAATCATTTTTGGTAACTCTTATGTATTCTCTATGTATTCTCCTTCCTGCTCTTGCAGACCAAATAGTATCAGCATCAGTGTTTTCCCTCTCGTGACCCCGTCTAGGTCTTTAATCCAGCTAAGGACCTCGTCCCAGTAGGACTGGATCACCCTGCATCCCCACCACATATGCCAGTAGTCGGCTCTCGATCCACGCTCATGCCAACACATGGGGCTTGTACTTTGAAACATCTTGGAAAGCCTGACCGGGTCATATTGTCACCTGTGAAGGTGTTTGATAGCATGCAATTTGTACTGGCAGGAAATGGATGTCTGAGAGGCCCCCCGACACACCCTCTGCCATGTCCGAGGGGAGAGTTCTCTCCCCAGATCTCCTTCCCAGCGCTGCCTCAACTTGTCTGAGGATCCCCTTTTCGTCTCAACTAGGGCCTTGTATAGTGCACCAATTAATCCCCTGGACCCTGACAGAGTATTTATAATCTTCTGGAAGGGTCTGAGTTCCCTCTGTAATTTCTCTTTCCAAGCTTCCCTCATCATCACCCCCTTCAGCTGTAGGTATGAGAAGGAGAGGGAGCCCGGTAGCAGTGCCTCTTCCGACTCCTGTATTGTAATAAAGAAGTGGTCCTGCCCTTTCCAGGCCTGCTTCAGACTCAGTGTTACGTTTGAGACCCTGGGTTTCTTCCCCTCTTGGTCGCTTTGAAATAGGAGTTGAGGATCTGTATGGGGAGCATCTGGAACAGATAGAGAATCTTGGTAAGAACAACCATTATATTCACGTTCAGAGACAGTCCGCTTGTTCCATTTCCCGAGGTCTTTCTCCACTCCAATCATTAGGGTAGGGAAGTTTGCCTCATATAGGCCAATCAGTTCTCTTGTGACATTGATGCCCAGATAGCGCAATGTCCCCAGGCTAACCTTCATACCCAGAAACCTTTTAAAAACCCTCTTAGAGGGGATTGGGTCCTCCGACGTATTCCATATCTTTGACAGTAATCACCACAGCTGTGCTGCTTCGGAACATTTTCGGCATCTGCGTCCTACGTCGATGCGCCGCCCTCGAGGACCTCCTCCGACGGCCGACGTCACCCGATGTGATAAGTAGGACGCACGACGCCTGTAGCCTCAGTTCCGTTTTTTCCGCGAACGTGTTCGCTTCGTGAATCTCGGTACACCTCGTCTCTTTGGAGTTTCTGTTGTAATCTTCTCGGTTTTTTTAACCCGTTTGGTTTTGTGAAAAAGCCTGTTCGTGACGATGTCTTCCTCGTCTTCAAACCCGCGTCCGGGCTTCAAAAAATGCGGGGACTGTGGGTCTAAGATGTCGGTAACAGACTTGCATGACGCCTGCCTCTGGTGCCTCGGGGAGGCCCACGACACGGACTGTCAGTCGCTCACGGCCAAGGCCTTGCGGGAGCGCCAGAAGTTGTTGTCGGTAGGTCGGGTGTCTAAGCCCCGGAAGTCGAGGTCTGCGGGGCTTCCGACGGATAAATCTAGAGGCGACTCTCCACGTCGTCGGAGGTCCAGTGGGTCTCCTTCCAGGAGTCAGTCTCGCCACTCCTCTGCCTCTTCGAGGCATTCTCGGAAGCGCCGGCATCGGTCACCTTCCCCGTCCTTTTCCGAGGACTCCACCCGTCGGCGGGTCACTTATCCCACCATGCAAGCGACACCGGAGGAATGGGCTTCCTTGGGGAAGAAGTTAGCGATTCTCGAATCGCAGGGCACCGGTCCGTCCGCGCCTCCGAGTGGGGTCGGTCGTGATCGGTCGAGAGACACCGCTCGCACGCCTTCGGGCTCGGGTGGTCGGCAAGGTTCGCGGGAGAGGGCCCGCTCCGACAAGGGTAGCGGTTCTCGCCATGCCCGTTCCAGGTCCCGGTCCTCGACGCGCTCAAGACCGCGTGATCCTGTGCAGTATTCGAGGAAGACGTGGCGCCGAGGTCGTCGATGGCCTCTCTCGAGGCTCCGCCTCCGAGGGGGTCATCGAAGGACACGCTCGGAGCTCTGGCTTCGAGGCCTGTGTCGATGCCGTCGATGCTGGCGGCGCTGTGGCTGACGTCAACGCCGATTCTCTCGATGCCGGCACCGATTCGTGCGGCGCCCTTGACGCCTTTCGAGGCGGTGGTGTCGGAGGGGCCCCGTGGCACGGGGGAAGCCCCTAGAAAGGCTCTGGCTAAGGTCAGGCATAGCTTTGGTCCCCAGGTGCCTTCCTCTCACCGCCTGGGATACATTTCAGAGGTTGATGAGGGCTCTGATGAGGGCTTGGTTCCGGATAGGGTGCCAGATGAGCTTATCTCGGGCAATATCCAATTTGAAGACCTGAGGCAGTCACTGCATGATGCCAGTGGACTGGACACCTTCCCGGAGGTGGAGTTTTGTAGGCCTCAGCCTGGCACTCATGCCGATGCTTTGTCTCGGGTCACCGAGTACTTGGGATGGTCGGCTCCCCCAGGGGAGTTTGTTCAGGATGATGTTATGGACATCCTCGATCTTGGTCCCCCCACTGACCCGGTACTGCCGTTTCATATGGCTCTGCAGAGAAGGGTGGCAGCGGCTTGGACTGCTCCGGAGAGTCTCCCGGCAGTGGGCAAGTCTTTGTCGCGAAAATACTGTCCAGCCAGTAGCGACCCCTGCTACTTGTCCAGGCACCCAACTCCGGAGAGTTTGGTGGTGCAGGCGGCTACGGCCCCGGCAAAGCAGGTGTCGTATCCTACCATCCCTCCGGATAGGGACGACAAACGTTTTGATGGCTGGGCGAAGGAAGTGTTTTCTTCAGGGAGTATGGCGCTTCAGGCGGCCAACTCCATATGTGCCTTGTCTCGTTTCACACACACTCTGTGGAACTGTGTTGCATTAGCGGCTGAACATATTCCCGAAGGGGACGAACAGGATGGTTTCCTTGCTATGGTCCAGGATGGCAAGGATGCCATGTGTGAGGCCGTTCAGTCAGGTTTGGACATGGCCGATTGTGTCAGCCGGTTCATGGCAGCGAGCACCGTAATACGCAGGTTTGCGTGGTTGCAGAAGTCAGGGTTCGCTCCTGATGTACAGTCCCGGCTCCTCAACATGCCCTTTGACGGTGAACATCTTTTTGGCAGCAAGGCTGACGAGAGCCTTGAGAGGTTGCAGACCTCCAAAGCTTCAGCAAAGTCGTTGGGCGCTGCAGTTCGACAACCTCCGCCTTTTGGTCCTAGGGGACAACAATGGAGGGGCGGTTCCTTTCGTTATTACTCATCCTTCAGTAAAGCGAGAGGAGCTGTCATTCAAAGAGGCCACCGTAGGAGTACCAGAGGTGCCAAAGTCGCTCGGGCAGTTGCCTCCTTGCCCTCAGGCAATGCTGCAGCCGCTACCACTCAGTCATGAGGCCATGTCCCATGGTTTGCCGGTTGGGGGGAAGGCTGGCGCAGCATCTTGTAGAGTGGCGTGCCATTACTTCAGATGTGTGGGTTCTGGAGATCATAACCCACGGCTACTGTCTTCCCTTTCGGCAGAGGCCTCACGACAATCCACCTGGGAACCTCTCTTTGAAGAGTCCGGATCCGCTCCTTGCGCAGGAAATTCAAGCCCGGCTGGAGAAAGGCGCCATAGAACCGGTGCCTGTAGCGGAGAGGAACAAGGGATGGTATTCCCCTTATTTTTTGATTCCGAAGAAAGACGGGGGTTTGAGACACATCATGGACTTGCGCGGTTTGAACTAACTCCTACGGAAGGACAAGTTCAAGATGGTCACTCTCTCTCAAGTCCTCCAGGCCCTTCAACTTTAGGACTGGTTGGTGTCTCTCGACCTCAAGGGCGCTTGCTTCCATGTGCCGATCCATCCCAAGCACAGTAAGTGCCTGAGGTTCGCGTTGGTGACTCGCACTTTCAGTTTCGGGTCCTGCCGTTTGGATTGACCTCCGCCCCGAGGGTTTTCACCAAGCTCATGGTGGTGGTGGCAGCGCATCTCAGGAAAGGGGGGATTCACGTCTACCCCTACCTGGACGATTCGTTGATCAGGGGGAGCTCTCCCGAGCAAGTCCTGGATCATCTGTCCATCACCTGCCACTCCCTTCACAAGCTGGGCTTCTCCCTCAATTTAAAGAAGTCCCATTTGACGCCAACAAAGCGGCTCCAGTACATCGGAGCAGAAATCGACAAATCCTTGGGGCTGTGTTTTCCTCCCCAGGTGAGGGCTCTTCACATTCAGCAGATGGTACACAAGTTTCAACTTGCCCAGACGCTCTCGGCGTTCGAGTTCTTGAGGTTGCTCAGCCTCATGGCATCCTGCATTCTTCTGGTGCCAGAGGTTCGTCTGCGGATGAGATCTTTGCAGTGGGCCCACAAGACGCAGTGGTCGCAATCTTCCGGCAGGATGTCGGACCCTGTTCAGGTGCCTCCCTCGGTCGCCCAGGACCTTCTGTGGTGGGCCGTCGAAGGCAATCTGATGAAGGGGGCTCTGTTTTGGCTTCCCTGGCCGGAGGTGACGATCGTGACGGACGCATCCCTCACGGGATGGGGAGCTCATGCCTATGAGTTGACAGTCAGCGGTCGTTGGTCTCCATCGGAGTCCAGACTCCATATCAATCTGTTGGAGCTGAGGGCCGTCAGGCTAGCCCTGAAGGCTTTTCTGCCGACTGTGCGAGGAAAGAGTGTCCTGATCCTGACGGACAACACGGTGGCCATGCACTACCTCAACAAAAAGGGGTGGGGCAGGGTCACTTCCTCTGTGCAGGGAGGCGATGCAGCTCGAGTTCTGGGCCATCCAGCAGGAAGTTTCGATCTCGGCTGTTCATCTGGCCGGAGACGACAACGAAACGGCGGACGCTGTGAGCAGGCAGAGCACGATCTCTCACAAGTGGGAGCTGGCTCAGGAGATTCTCCTGGAGATCTTCGCCCTTTGGGGGACCCCTCAAGTGGATCTCTTCGCCTCCAGTGTCAACCGGAAGTGCGAAAGGTTCTGCTCGCAGGAATTTCCTCCAAAAGGAGCCTTAGGAGACACGTTCGTGGTGGAGTGGTCATTCCCACTGCTGTACACGTTTCCTCCAGTCCCCGTCATCCCGCAAGTACTGCGGAGGTTACGGAGGTTCAGTTCCCGGATGATCCTCATTGCTCCGGCATGGGCCCGGAGGACGTGGTACCCGGACCTTCTCGACTTGTCCATCTACCCTCCACGTCGTCTTCCCTACCAAGACGATCTGCTCTCACGGGAGAGGGGTCAGGTTCTCCCTCCAGAGGTCAGATCCCTCAACCTTCACGCTTGGCTTCTGAAAGGTTGAGGTATAAGGTTTGGGAGCTCCCTGAAGACGTGTTGGAGGTGTTGCTCTCGGCCCGACGGCCGGCAACAAAGTCTCTGTACCGTTGCCGTTGGCGTAAATTCTGCGACTGGTGCAGAGTTAAGAATGTGGATCCTTTTGAATGTGACATTCCCATGGTTCTGTCTTTTTTGCTTTCTTTGGCCCACAGGGTCTTGCAAGTGGGTACCATTAAAGGTTACCTGGCGGCGCTGTCCATATTTAAGCGCTCGTCTGAAGAATGTTCCTATTTTAAAATTCCTTTAATTTCTCAGTTTTTGAAAGGGCTCACTAATGTGTTCCCTCCGTCACCTTTTCTGGTGTTTTTGGTTGTGGTTACTTCCGCTCGCAGAGTGAGTGTGTTACAGGTCCTTTCAGTTAAGCCACCCTTCACTGTGTTTCATAAGGACAAGGTTGTCCTTAGAGTTCGTCCTTCCTTTGTTCCGAAGGTGGTTTCGGAATTTCATTTGGGTCAGAAGGTTGTTCTTCCGGCATTCTATCCTCCTCCGCATCCTGGTAAGGAAGAGGAGAGGCTCCATAGGCTTGATCCTAGGAGAGCATTGAGCTTTTATATTTCAAGCATGTCCCGGGTCAGAGTGGGCGATCAACTCTTCATTGGTCACGCTGGAAGGCGTTTGGGACAAGCTGTGACGAAACAGACTTTGTCTCGTTAGATTATTTTGGCTATCTCCGAGTGTTACTGCTTGGCGGGTAAGGACCCACTGGCTGGCTTGCGGGCCCATTCTACCAGGGGTATGGCTGCATCTACTGCCCTACAGAGGGGTGTTCCTATTCGTAACATCTGTGATGCAGCCACCTGGGCGTCTGTACATTTGTACGTCACTACTCCCTCGATTCCATCCTAGGACAGGATCTGGCCTTTGGCAAGGCAGTCCTTTATTCCGCAATTTGATTGGGCATGCTAAATTTGTGTTCTAAATTCTTTTCCCACCTCCTTGCTTTGGTACTGCTTTGGGAGTCTGTCAGAGATATGGAATACGTCGGAGGACCCAATCCCCTCGAAGAACAAGTTACTCTCTTACCTGGTATTGTTCTTTCGATGGGATGGTCCGACGACGTATTCCATATCGCTGGCTCTCTCCCTACCTTTCCCCGCTGCAGAATTTCTTATGCTATTGCAGCTTACGTTTCCGCAAGGCCTTGTGTGTCTGACTGGCAGAAGACTGGTGGCACACGTTCTGGGGGGAAAAAACTACAACTGAGGCTATGGGCGTCGTGCGTCCTACTTATCACATCGGGTGACGTCAGCCGTCGGAGGAGGTCCTCGGGGACGGTGCATCGACGTCATCGACGTAGGACGCAGACGCCGAAAATTTTCCGAAGCAGCACAGCTGTGGCAATTACTGTCAAAGATATGGAATACGTCGTCGGACCATCCCATCGAAAGAACGTTACCAGGTAAGATAGTAACTTGTTCATCTCCATCACTGCTTTTATCTAAAGGAAAAAGGACTGATTTGCCCAGGTTTATTTTGAACCATGCCAGTCGACCATATTCCTCAATCGCACCCACTGCAGCCGGGACCAAGGTCAGCAGATTCACTACATGGAGTAGGATTTTGTCCGTGTACAGACCCAGTTTGTAAGTCTTCCTGCCAACCACAACCTCCTCCACCTGCTGGTCCCGTCTCAGTCTATGTGCTGGGGGTTCCAGGGAAAGCACAAAAAGAGCTTGGGAAAGCGGGCAACCCTGTCTCATTCCCCTTCCCAGGTTAAACCATCCCCAGTTAACCGAAACACAAGCCCTCGAGGAGGAGTAAATTGCCTCAATACCCTGAAGAAGTCTCTTGCCCAATCCTATCTTGGCGAGGACCGCCTCTAGGAAATCCCATTCCACCCTACCAAAAGCCTTCTCTGCATCAACAGATAGTAGAGTGGGGTCCCCCAGTATCCCTTGGGCCTTATTTATTAAATGCAGTGTCATTCTCATGGTGTCCGCTCCCTGGCGTACCCCCACAAAACCCATTTGATCAGAGTGAACCAGTTTCGGTAAGTGAGCCTCCAACCTTGTCGCCAGAACTCTAGCATATATTTTGGCATCTATGTTCAGAAGTGAAATTGGTCGAAAGGAGCCACAGGATCTGGGGTCCCTGCCCTCCTTAGGTATCACCGTAATGAGGGCCTGGACAAAGAAGTCCGGTGCTTTCCCCGTCTCCATAATATCGTTGAAGAGTAACGTCAAGAAGGGAAGCAGGACCGTTGAGAAGGTTCTGTAGAATCCCATGGTGAAACCGTTATCACCTGGTGCCTTCCTAAGCCGGGGGCGTTCTATAGCGTTCCGGATTTCCTCTTCTGTAATTGGGGCATCCATGGCCTCCACTTCGACCCCCAGTAGAGAACAGAGATGGGACCCTTCAAGATATTCATTAATCTCCTCCGTGGGAGCCTTCCCATCACTCCTATATAGAACCTCATAGAACGAGGCAAATGTTTCCTGAATGCCTTCCGCCGTTCCCTCATCTCGCTCCCCCCTTCCCTTGACCTCTGTGACCCATCTCTCAGCCTGTGTCCCCGTAGTCTTGTGACTAGGAGAGCGTCAGTTTATCTTCTTTCTCATCAAATTTATGTTTAAGAAACTCTAGGTTATTGACTATCTTCCCCTCCTCCAACAATTTTAGCTCCTCTCTCAGGCCCCCGGCTTCAAAAATATGGTCCTCTCTATCTGTGGGTGATGACTGTGCGAGCCTTTCCAGAGCTCCTATTTTTTCCTTAAGCCCTTTCTCTATGAGGGTACATTCCCTTTTCTTACGGCCCCCTCACCAATCAGCCGCATCCCATACTGCGCCCTTTCTCACCTCTTCTGTTTCGTTGATGGCAAAGAAATCTCTAATTCTATCTTCCATTTTGTCTTTAAACGCCTGTTACTTCCATAGTGAATCATTACATCTCCACTTGGAGTTTCTGGGGCACAATCCCTCCCAGTTGATGTCTACAGACACCATGTTGTGGTCCGAACACGAGATCGGGTAAATCCCTGAGTCCCTTACCACTTCCCATGGGTCTCTTGATGTGTATAGGTAGTCTATTCTCGTAAGATTACCATGCGGGGTGGAGTAGAAAGGGAATCCCCTCATCTGTCGGTGTTTGTGTTGTGATATGTCCCTCAGCACATATGGCCATGCTGAGCTCCGCATTTCCCTGTTTCTGCGGTTCCCCTTCCCCTTCATGTCTGGACTGCCTGTCCAGGTTAACCTCTATCCAGACATTGAAGTCTCTGCCAAGTATAAGATGCCCCTGTGCCTCCCCCATTATTTTCTCTAAGGTTCTCTGAAGGAATCTCTCTATGGTAACACCCACTTGGTCGATTAAAAAAAACTGTCCTTATGGACGTTTTGATCGAATTGGGTGTTGGCAATTTTTTTTTAGACCAAAATAACCGAACATGTTCAGTATTTTGGGATTTCGGGGGTGCAGGAGTGTCCCCCGCTTCCATAGAGATTGGCAGCGGGGGGCAAAAATAAAATGAACTTTAAAAAAACGGGGCCCGAGCAATTAGGCTGCGGGCAGTTCGGCCGCGAAAAAATGCAGCACGAACAAACAACCCTGATCCCTCTCTATAACTCACTTTGGGAGTGAGGATTGGGTATCCGGAATCTTCAAATGTTCTATCGGGCTTTCACTACTGGCAGTGGAGAATGATTGGAGGTGTAGGCAACAAACGCTGGGTGATGGAGCTGGAATGAATAGGTTTGGGCAAAAGGGCAATGGAGAGGCTTCGACATGGGCCCAAGAGTAGAAATTATTTTATTCTGCTCACAAAGGCTAAGAGAGTATGGAAGATACTGACAAACCAGTTCGGATGGGAAGATGAACTGGACCTAGATTCTGTGCTGTGGGGGGGATAGAAGGTTGATGAAAATATCTGTCTTGATTGGTTTCTGTGAATGGGGGAAAAAAGACATTGGGCCTCATTACGGCCCAGGCGTTAGGGGGCTAACGGCGCCGGTAGAGCTGCTGGCGCCGTTAACCGCCTCATTATGAGGTCTGCTGGCGGGTCCCGCTAAGGACGCCTGGTGAAACCAGGCGTCCTTAGCGGATCCCGCAAGCAGACCAGGATGCTAACAACGGGCCCGTCATTAACGGGCCCGTTGTTAGCATCCTCCCCATTCCCATTGAGCCCTATGGTGGCTCAAATGGGAATGGGGATGTACCGGGCCTGGGTTTCTTGAATGGGGAAATACCGGGCTATCCAAGGCCGCAATTTCCCCATTCAGGGAACCCAGACCTGGTACCCGGTATGGGAGTAGCCATACCGCTTTTAGCGGCATGGCTACCTCCATACTTGTAATGAGGCCCCTTAAGATGTTGTGAGACGTTATTGTAGATGACAGACGTTAAGATGTCCTAACCTTTAAGGGAGGAACATGCTCTGGGAGGCAAGGGATTTTTATTAATACTTGCAGTTCTGACCTGCGCACAGAAAGCAGCTTGGAGCGGTCCTAGATTTTCTTTGATGGTCACTGAGTAAATGAAAAGTTTTGGACACAGATAGGCACCAAGCATAGCTCTGCTTTCTCTAAGTTGTTATCAACCTTTGTGGCAGCCCTATTCAGCAAGTTGAGACAATATTGGTCAATAGCTGGAGAACTCCAGTGGATGACTGGAGGGAACACTTGCCATCCACAAGGGAGACTGTCACTAGTTCAAAACCATGGGGATCATAATAACCTTGCCGGTATCCTGGCAGTAATTCCTCCAGGATACCGTCAAATGGAATTACCATTACCGACACTTGGTCCCACAGTATTACCGCTGGATTACGAGTGCCGGTATGCAGCGTTAGTCCCCATTCCATGTAGTCCAATAGGACTCCATGGGGTACTTTGCTGGTATCACAGGCGCTGGTATTACCGTGTGCAAGGCTACATTAACATTTACAGCACAGTATGATTATATTCCAATATTCTTCTCCTAAATGGTCTCTGTTTTAATGCTCTCTCGGGAAGTGTACACTTTGAAGAAACAAAATGAAACAGCAAGGACAATGACAGCCATCAGCACCAGAACTTGCTATAGGTGGGGTCATTTCTTGGCCAAGATTGGTTACAGAGGGCAGATTAGTTGACTGCATCCTTTTAGACCCAAAAGCATCAATTCCCAAAGCAATACCTTCAAGAACAGTTTATATCACACAGGTCCAAGGGTAGATACAGAGAATGGATGGGCTCTCCAAAAGGTCTCCCTCCACCAAGCATTGGCTGTTTGAAAGCAGTGTCTCACAAGTAGGATGTTACCATAGGCAAGATAGAACTAGAGACAATGGGCCTCATTAGGAGTTTGGAGGGAGCCCTGCCCTTAATAAGGGCATGGCTGCCTCCAGTCTCGGGTCCGGGTTCCTTGAATGAGGAATTACTGGGCCATTCCAACCTTGGAGGACCCGGTAATTCCTCATTCAATTTACCCACCCCCATTCCCATTTGAGCCCCCATAGGGCTCAATGGGAATTGGGAGGGAGCTAACAATGGGCATGTTAATAACGGGCCCGTTGTTAGCTCTGTGGTCCCGTTGCGGGACCCGCAAAGGACTTCTGGTCTGACCAGACATCCAGAGCGGGTCCCGCAAGGGGACCCCGTAATAGGGTGGAATGGGTTTAACGGCTCCGGCACCTTTACCGGCGCTGTTAAACCCATTCCGCCAGGGTCCTAATGAGGCCCTATGTATTGAATATTGCATTGGGCTCCTCGAAAGACCAGGTCACATATTACCAAGGCGAGACATTTCACATTATAAATCCGTATTTTGCTATTGGATACTAAGGCGCCGATTTTGCAACATTGTTTTCAATGCAATTGAAGGACTGCACTAGTCCAACCCTTCACTTGCGTCAAATGGAAAACCAACTGATTGCACATTCCGAGTCTCCCCCCCCTCCCCCCCCCGATTCGCAATTGTTCAGATCAATAGGTTAAAGGCGCGTTTTCACACATTTTAAAAGTGCATTTAGAACTACAAATGGCATGTGTTTTAAAATGTATGAAAGTCGAAAGCACACGTCTATCACTTTGCAAGAGGCCGAGAGATGTGTACCGAGCAGAGAAGGGCCATTTCCAAACTTTCTGTGCATTTTGATCTTAAACATCAACAGCTGCTGTCTCCGATACAGGAATATAAATGTTTTCACCATTTTAAAACATTACACAATAACTGGCCCGTTAAAGTGCATTATGGTGAAATGCGCTACCAGCATCAGTTTCTGCCTATGAGGGCTTTAGTGTCAGGCGTATTCAACGGGGATGGCTTTTGCATCATTTGCTCTAGTGCGCTATCCCAATGAGATATGCAGGCCACCTTTTTGAAAAAAAGAAATCTAAACAAATCCTATATGTTAATTTTAGATGGTCGATTCTTTGTGTCCACAATTGTATAATAATGTCTTAGGCTGAATTAATAAATGTCTATATGGCCACAGGCATGGGCCTTTATTTCATATCCATTTTGTGAAAGAGACATACTTCATTCCATTCAAACCACAGGCCATCATGTTTTGGGTTTTAATCTTATTTCTGTTTCTGAGAAATCAATGGTTGGCTCATTGTTGTAGGCCACGAAGATGAAAGATTTTACTGGATATATGCTCTTGTATTGCCAGCCTTGCAGTGGTAATCCCATAATGACTCCTATCCTCCACCCACACTGCATGTGTGGTATATCCTAATGAATACCACCCATCCATGACTCCCTAAGTAGCATCTCTGTATCTATAATGTAATCCTAATGTAAGACCAAATCTTAATAAGGGGATAGAAGGTTACATGCTACAGTTGTCAAATATATTATTGGAGAGTCATAAAATCGACTCCACACATGTTTGAAAAAATATATTGAATACGACCCATACATTAATAAGATGGGACCAGAACCCCCCTGCCCAATTCCCCGTAGCCCATTGTGTTCCCTGTCACTAATTCCTTCATCTAGTCTTAACATTATGCACTTGGGTGACTTTCTCCTTATATTTCACCATATTTCTCTTCCTCAAACAGATGAGCCAAGTGGTGAACCTAAAGGAGCTAGCAGAGAGGACGGCAGGATACTCTGGAAGTGACCTGCGAGAGCTGTGTCGTGATGCTGCCATGTATCGCGTGCGTGATTACGTCCGGAAGCAGCAAATGTGGTTGGTTATGAGGCCAATCGAAGGGGATGCTGCAGAGGCCAAGTAAGAGCTTAGGGGCTAGTCCTCAATTGTCTGATTTGGCTGCTATGGTTTAGAGGTTTACATCTTGTACTACTTCAGCCATTTTTCCATTGATCTAACATATATTGAAAATATTCAGGGTAGTTATGGCTCACAATCTGTCAGCTTGTACTAATATGACTATTTTCTTCTGAAATATGTCAGTTATATACTATAGTGATTTATGGGAAATGCAGCTAACAAGTTTCCAACTGGAGCCAATTTGAATAGTTTATGTACAAAATATCCGTTATCTAATGTATTGATGATGTTTTGGCATTTGGAGAAATTTGTCATGTGTTTTTTAGTGCTAATTGTCTGATGATGCATTGACTAACTTTCTGAACCAATAATTATACAAGGAATGTGCACAATTTAGAGTGTTTGGTGTGTGTGTGTGGATGGCTATTGTCAATGGGTAACATTATTTCTTGGAATCAACAAGTACCTTGGCACATAGCCCATATAAGGGATTAATATAAATGTATTTCTTGGTCCCTCTCTAGGCCTACAGACCGACTGCGGCCCCTGACTCAGCTGGACTTGATGCTGGCACTGGATAAGATGAATGAGTCCAAGGGAGCAACTGCAGTGGTGGCCTTACAGAAGACTAAACATTAGGACATCCAGGTGCTAAGCATGATACCAGAACAGCACAGCAATCCATGAGAGCACAATTATCCGGGAGACATCTACACCATCCCTGATCACCCGAGGAACCCACTCAGAGCAAGGGGGACCAAGAAACACGAACACTCGCAAGCCAGGGTCTCTGACTTGGGGCTCCCTTAAGGACACCAGTTGGTTAGGCATGTTGTAGTAACAACTTCTTGCATCCAGTGGAGAGGTTGATAACATTTTGTAAGTTATTTCTGTGGACAGCAGGTCACATGCCAGTTGTGAAATGAAAACTTTCTCTCTGGATATTCCTGAAGAAGGATGAACACCCAGGCTAGTTCTCGGGCATTGCTTGTTTCCTGTTCTCATCTGTTTCTTTTTTGGACACTTTGCACAAATAAACAGCTTCCATTTACCGTTTTGGTTTTCAGTTTGTCCTGACAGCACTCTTCAGGTCTGGCTAGACAGATCTTTAACTCCCTGCAGAGCTCTTGTTGAACTTTGTAGAGGGGACTTGTCAATCAGTTGCTCTATGATGTAGAAAGAGTGAGTGTATTGTTACAAAAGCTCTACCATAATGTCAACCATTTGTTGAAACATGTCCAACTATGTAAGTGTTGCTGTGGTTGCTTAAGTTCTTTTTGTTTCCATGCAGCTTAGTACATTGTTGTTCCACCTTTGTACTGCGTTATGGTGTGGCTAAAGAATATTCTTGCAAGGCACCCAACCCATAACTATTTTTTTTTTATTAAAATGTTTATTTGTTGCACTTACTTGACAATAAGTTATTTAACCATTTACATTAAATCCCATCAGTCAACTCAACAGCAAAGAAATAGTTAAAAAAACAAATTCGAAGGAAGATATTTACGATTTCCACATTCCTCCCTGATTTTCATCCTCATTTTAAAATCCAGAGACTGTTTTTAATCGCCATTTTACACAACATGCTCAATTTCGGCACACCATTTGACAAACATGATTTACAATCTTTATCACTTTGCATGAGTAAGAATTCTTGTCAACCAACAAAAAGCTTCACAGCTCTGAGGTTTCCTCATCGTCCTACTCATTTCAAACCGGGCCTTCCATCAGATAACCTCCTTTGCCGTCTTTAACACTACTTCTATAAATTGTAAAACTGCCAAACGTACGCTTATTCTTTCTCCCATCAATATCCACTCCCACCACTCTTGGTCCAATGTTGTCAACCTGTAGCCCCTTTGGGCTTGCAAGTAGTCAACACGCAGACCTATTAGAGCTGCGCAAGAGGTCACCAGATGGCAGAGAGTTTCAAATTCTCCTGGGGATCCACAATATCTACAGTGTGAACATTCCTTAGATATTTGTTTCTTACTGACTACCAGGGCGGTGGAGTTAGGTATGTTCAGTCGCACCCTAAGCAACAGGTCCCGATAATGTCGAGAGGGACATTTTAATAGATATTGTGGGGGCTGATTCAGACCCTTTTTTTCCCTTTCCGGACAGGATCTCTGAATATCTAAATTTCTCTGGCGAACAGTTTCCACCCAATCCTGATCTTGGAAATTTTTTTTAATGTTCATGGGGTTTGAAATTCACTCCTCCCTATCTACCTTACTCTTTACAAGAATTCCCTTTATCTTTTCTCACCATCTCCTAAGAGATGGGACAGAAGATTTTTCCATTGAGTTGAAAATTTCAAAGGGTGTTCCACTTTCTGCCACCGTACATTTCCTATAAAACACTGTATGATTTCCAGAGGGCAGTTGACTCCAGGGACTGCAATCTAAGTTTGTGCCTGATCGTAGAGATCGTTAGCGAGCTGGGTAGCTGAAGAATCTTCCTGAGCGCCACCCATTGAAGTAGGTCATTAGAAGTGTCCAGTCTTTGTTGGCGTTGGGCAGTCTCCCAAGCTCCCGTTTCGGCCGTCGACCATCTCCGGAGGTCTTCCCACCACAGTGATAAGCTCAGGGCTTGGGGGCGCTTCCAGCACATGGCGATGGGTCTTTTTGCGAGAATGTACATTAAGTCCTTAAGTCTATTCAATGGCTTGTTCTTTTTGTTTCTTAGTATCTCCCCAGGATGCATGCTTTGGGTGTGTGCACCTCCAGGATGATGTCAGCCTCAGCCAACTTGGCTTTGATTTGTGCCCAGAAGGTCTGTATTGCTGGGCATCCCCAGAACATATGAGTCATTCCTGCCTAGGGTTCTTTACATTTGGGGCACCCCGTGGCATCGGCTCTGCTGAATCTGGAGATGTGTGGGGTGAGGTATGCTCTGTTCATAATGCAGAATTGTATAAGCTGAAGCCGGGTGTTTCTGGATACTTTTTTGTGGTAACGTGTTATGGCCTCCCACTCTGCGTCTTCGAACTGTAGGCCAAATTCCAGTTCCCACTTCGCCTTTCACTTGAGGTCGTGCTGGGTGGTGCACTCAAGCAGGGTTTCGTAGATTCTGGAGGTTTCGTGGCCCCCCTCAGCAGCTCCTAGCAGGCTCTCGATGCTCTTGTAACCGGCGGTGTCGAGGTTCTCTGCTGTGGACCAGCGGACTGCTAGTCTTTTTACTACAGCGTTGTGCAGTAGGAACTGTCCTGTTGGTATCCCAGAGGCCTCCTGCAGCTCAGCGAACGTTGGGATACCCTGATCATCCACCAGGTCTCCCAGGGATCTGCGCGGAGTAGGGATCTGTTAATTTAGCAGCCTTGCAGGTTTGTTTCCATATCTGAATTCATAGTAGGATTAAGTGTGAATATTGTTGTTTTGTTCCTGGCGCGAACCAAAGCAGATCCCTGAGTAGCATTTGGGGGATTCCAGGCTGCAGGAGGCGGGTGTCTGTTGAGGCGTCATCGGCCATCCATTGGATCACGTGCCAAATAGTAAAGTTCGAAATTGGGGACTTTGAGGCCTCCTTTGTCATAAGGTCTCTGCATTGTCTCCAAGGCGACTCTGCGCCTTCCATCTTGCCACAGGAATTTCCTGCAGAGCTTGTGTAGGTCTTTAAAGAATTGTTGTGGTATATTGTATGGGACGTTGGTGAAAAAGTATAGGAGTCTGGGTAGTGCCACCATTTTGAGCAGACCCGCTCTGCCTGCCACAGAGAGCGGTAGTTTGCTCCAAAAGTCCATTGATTTCGCCAAGCCTTCCTTTGCCCTAACTGTGTTAAGTGCGTGCTCAGTCTTGGGGTCTCGGTGGACCGTAATGCCCAGATATTTAAAGGAGGTAGGTTCCCATTTTAGGGCTAGTGTTGGGAGTACTTCAGCGTCAAACTTACTCAGGGCCGCCAGGGGGGTACAGGCAAGATTTACTATGGTTAATCTGAATCCCAGTATATCTATGGAATCCCTCTAAGGTCTCCAATATGTAAGGCAATATGTGTTCGGGGTTTTTTAGGTATAGGAGTATGTCGTCTGCGTACATAGAAATTAGGTGGGTTACCCCGTCTATTACTATGCCCCTGTCTCTGTACTCTTCTCTAAGGTATGCTGCAACTGGTTCGATAGCAATGATGTATAACACGGAGGATGGGAGGCATCCTTGCCGAGTGCCCCGAGATGGACTCCATTTGTCGGAGAAGGTGTTACTGGTGCGCACTCTGGCAGCAGGGTTAGTGTAAGTGAGCGTGACCCATTTAATGAAGCTTGGCCCTATTCCCATCTTGGACAAGGTAGCAAGAAGCCATTTCCAGCGGACCGAGTCGAATGCTTTAGAGGCGTCTAGGGACGCCACTGCACATTTCTCCTGTCTGCTTTCAGTACTGTATATGACCTGATGCAGCGTACGTAAATTTTCGGTGATGGATCTACCAGGCACGTACCCCATTTGGTCGTGGTGGTTTAGGAGTAGGATGGCTTTGCGCAGCCTCATTGCCATTAGTGCCATCAGAATCTCATTATCCACATTTAGTAAGGACAAGGGTCTGTGTGAGCCACACTCTATGCTATCTTTTTTGGGTTTTAACAATGGGATGATGACTGCTTCCCTCATGGTATCTGGGAGGTGACCTGATTCGTATGCCTCATTAAACACTTGGGACAGTAATGGAGCTAGTATGTCCTCGTAGGTCTTATAGAACTCTCCTGGGAGTCCATCCGGTCCCGGTGCTTTCCCGGAGGGTAGTGATCTGATGACGGCCGCTTCCTCCTCAGGGTGACGGGACCTTCTAGGGACTCTGCTATTTGTTCCTCTAGGTGTGGTAGCCTGATGTCTAGTACATCATCAATCTCTGTGTCGGTTGGTGGTGAGGGATCAGTGTAGAGGGCCTGATAGTACTTTGTGAATGCTAGGTTTATTCCTGCTTGTGAGTGTGTCCAGGCCGTCTGCATCCCGGATTAGGCAGATGGGTTTTCTGGGGGCTTCTCGTTTATAAAGCCACGCTAATAGCTTCCCGGGATTATCGCCTAGGGCATGACTTCTTTCGGTGTATTTCGCGTAGCTAAGTTTCCCAAGTGACTCCCAATGTTGCAGGCAAGCCTGCTTTAGTTCAACTGCTCTGCGTATGTGGGATGGGTCTGAAGAGGCTATGGTTTCCAATTGTTTCAGCTCTTCCTCAGTGCGCGCTAACAGTGACATGATAGATTTTTGGGCTCCCCCATTGGCGGCTATCATTTCACCTCTAATCACCACTTTATATGCCTCCCATGCCGTGCTGATGTGCTGGACACTGTTTTTATTTGTCTGCCAATAGTCAGTTGTACATTGTCTGATTTGCTCGCAAAATGCTTTGTCCAATAGCGCTTCGCTCCTGAGTCTCCATGTGGGTATAGGGGGTCTGGGTGCCATTATCGTCCATGTGGATATCGGGGGGGGGGGGGGAATGGTCCGACAGCACTCTAGCAAGATATTGTGTGTCTTCGAACGCATTGAAGTGTTCCTCACTCACTAATATACTATCAATTCTAGTGTGTACTGCGTGTGGGGGTGAGTAGAAGGAATAAGTTCTGTCTTCTGGGTGCTGGGACCGTCAGATATCTTTCAGGGTGTATTGTTGTGTGAGGGGAAGGGCGGGCGTGTTTGCTGTCCGATCTGTCCAACCGTGGGTCTAGGGTGCAGTTGTGGTCACCCCCCCATATTAACATGCCATTTCTGCATGGGCTCAGCCGGGTGTACAACAAGCGGAAGAAGACTATGGCGTCGTGATTAGGGGCGTAAGTATTCACTAGGCAAAGTTCTCTTCCCTTAATGATGCCTCGTATCGGGACCATTCTACCTTTATCAGTATTTGTGTGGATCAGGTTAATGGGAATGGATGGGGCGATCCATATTAGTATTCCTCGAGCATGGTTGGAGTATGTGGTGACAGACATTTAAGTAGTTAAGCAAATGTGTTTCATACTATTAGCAGAATGCAGAATGCAGGAGCACTGCTAAACTGTATGCAGTGCTAGGAATCACCCTATTACCCTCAGTTAGTTTAGTTAGGATACCAGTAGTTCAGTATCCTTCTGCTGCGCTCTGAATAACGGCATTTGACCGGGAAAGGAATGAGATGCAGGGATGTCTGAGATCCAGGGCTGGAGCTGGGCAAACGGGAATAGTTGGGGAAATGGGAGGGGTGGGAGTTGGGGTAGTTAGTGGGAGGTTGGCCTACAGAGACACATTGGGGAAATACGAGAGGAGATGGGAAGGAGAGGAGGGAAGCTGAAATGGTAGAAGATTGTGGGTGAACTCAAAATAGTAACCTGGAATGTGAGAGTGTTGAATAGATATATCAAAAGGAACCAGGTTATGACGTATCTGAGATGGCAGAAGATGTAAAAAAATATATTATAAATTTGTATGCCCCCAATCAGGACACAACGTATTTTAAATTGTTATATCCTAAGATTTGCCCATGTAGAGATTGTGCAGTGATATGGGGGTGAGAGTTTAATTGCACTTTGGACCCGATGAAAGATAAATCAGATGATAAATTTGCTCATCCAACCCCAGGGGCCAAGGCACTGAACATGCTGTTAAGTACGCTAAAGCTGGCGGATGTATGGAGAACAATGTACACACGAGATTGGGTGTACTCTAATTATACTGCCCTACAGAACTAACGAGGTTGTACTATGTGTTTGGGGGGGGGAAGAGGCGCTACACGAGTTCACACAGGCCGAATATAAAGCGAGGGTCCTGTCAGATCATGCACCTTTGGTTATCACTTGGCAGGTGTGTCCCCCCGCCCCCCACCGAACCAGAATCCCAAAGTGGAGACTCGGGGTTGAAGCACTGAAAGACACAGGGTTCCATGAGCATATGAGGGCGGAGGTGGAATAATATTTTAAGAACAATACCGGCAGTGTAGACTCAGCAGGTATGCTGTGGGAGGCCTTTAAAGTGGTGGTGAGAGGAGCAGTGATAGCCAAGTCGAAGGGGATGCAAGAGGTTATACTGGGAGATCTACAAAAAGCAGAGAGTATATTGGAAAGAATAATGCAGACAGGCAATAGATCACTAGAGAAGGCCAAAATAGATTCCCGCCTACAACATCAATGTAGAGAACACTGGGAAATGTTAGGTAAACTAAGCTACAAGAAATATATGGAGAGACAGCACACGGAAGGAGACAAGCCGGGCAGACTACTTGGCTGGTTGTATAAGAGTGAAACCACACGCCAGACAAACAGAGCAGTTAGGGGGACGGATGGGAAGCTGCAGGAGACTCGGGAAGAAGTAAATAAGTGTTTTTATGATTATTATAAATACCTATATATTGAATCCACGTAAGGACGAGATATACAAGAGGCGCGGACTGAGATTAATCTTCCCACATTAAGTAAAGAAGAAAGTGATAGCTTAGAGATGCCCATCACGATTGAGGAACTAGAAAATGTGATAAAAGAACTACCGACTAATAAAGTCCCGGGAGCAGATGGGCTCCCCAGCAAATTTTACAAAGAATATTGGACAGACATCCTGCCCCCACTACTAACAATGTTAAATGAGGAGTGAGAAATTGATAAATTACCTGGGTCCCTGCGCGAATCGATAATTATTCCCCTCCTCAAACCGAATAAACCAGATACACAATGCAAATCATATAGGCCTTTGTCGTTGCTGAACCAAGATGGGAAGATTCCCACAGCAGTCATGGCAAAGAGGCTAAGACCAGTCATAGGTAAGCTCATCCACCCTGATCAGACCGGATATGTTCCATATAGAAATATTACTAACAACCTGAGAAGATTACATTACATAATCAATCACACCCGTAGGGAGACGCAGGAAGTTGCAGTGGTGTCACTTGATGCAGTGAAGGCGTTCGACTCCATCAGATGGCCTTGGTTGCTGGCGGTCCTGGAAAATGTTGGCATTGGGCCCACATACCTTAAATGGGTGCAGTTATTATACAATGCGCCGGTAGCAAGAGTAGAAACAGGCTCCACTATCTCAGAGCAGTGGAAATTGCATAAAGGCACAAGACAAGGATGTCCATGGTCTCTGATGCTCTTCATATTAACGCTAGAACCATTAGCAGTCTACTTAAGAAAAGAGTATGGAGAAGAAGGTATAAATACGATGGGAGGAAAGCATTTGATCTCGTTATATGCAGATGACATGCTCCTATACCTGCATTACCCTGAATAAAACCTACAATATGTTCTGGATGTGAAGACACAATGTGCATTATTTTCGGGCATAACAGTCAACCCCCAGAAATCTAGCCTGTATCCCCTAGGAGAGTATAGAAGGAAGCCCATACACAAATTACCAGTGTTACCGATTAAGTGGGAGATTGAGACGTTTAGGTACTTGGGGTGGACATATACCACAGGCCCAAGATGGAATATATACATAACACGGTAAAGGCAGTTGACAAAATTGAAAAGTGTATATCATTCTGGTCGAGGCTACCATTGTCCATGATGAGGCGCGCAGCATTACTGAAAAGGGTGGTGCTGCCGAGACTCCTACACTACTTCGCCAATATCCTGTTTGCAATACCTAAACCATTTTTTAAGAAGCTACACAGCATATGCAGGAGCTTCATATGGCATAATTCGAGGAGCAGGGTGGCGCTGCATGAACTCCAGAATTCATACAAACATGGGGGTATAAAACTGCCCAATTTCGAGGTGTATTTTGTGGCCAGCCAACTACAATTTGTGGCCAAATGGATGTCAGATGAGCAAACAACGGAATCAAGGTCACTGGGAGCAGAAAGTACCCCGTTCTTTCTGAACTAAGTTATATGGCTGCCCGATTCGTATAGGACCAATCAGAACCTCCTCGTATGCCTTGGGTGCACAATGTGGCGCAGGGCAAGTCAACTGTTGGGGAATGCAGCACCATATTCTCCGCAGATACGACTAGTGACGTTGGAAGGAGAAGACCAGGTTCGGCGGAAAGTAAGAAAGAGCTGGGAACCCATCGGAGTAGTGACGGTGGGGGATATACTAAAGGATGGGATGCCCAGGGATTTTGTAGAGCTGATAGTAGACACTGGGGTACATCAAGGGCAGTACATTACATACTCCCGACTACTGAGGGGTCTAAGCCTGAGATGGCCAGAGACTGACACGTCCTTACAACCAGACGAGATTATAAAGTTCCTTTTACGATGTGTTGGAAGGAGGGCATGACGTCTCGCGCATATACAAACTATTAATGTCCAAGGTTGGAGGGGAGTTGGAACAGACCAGGGACAAATGGGAGGCAGATCTGGTAGAGCCAATGTCAGATGAGGTGTGGGGCAGAGTAAAGAGGTATCATAAGATGGTGTCGAGAAATGCGCGACTTCAACAGATCCAATTATATGTGACCACAGAGCATACCTGACCCCGAACAAAATAGCCAAGTTTCACCAAGCAGATATACAGACATGCCCGAAATGTGGGGAGGTGGACATTGATCTAGTACATATGTTCTGGGCATGTGTTGAGGCAGATTCTGGAGAGAGGTAGCCCAAACATTAGCGAAAGCAGAGATTACGCTGGATGTGAGTTTAACTAAGGCTTGCCTATTGGGTTGCTTCTCAAGACCCAAGCGAGCTAAACATGTGGGTAAGCTCAGACATAGCATACATCCTGGATAATCGTAGAATTGCGATGGGGTGGAAAGCAGAAGCGAGACCGGTAGTACAAGTGAGCACACTGTAACAAGCGCCACGATGTCCACGGGCAGATGTGCGCTATATAAATTCAACTAAATAAATTCAAATAAATAAATATGGTGGAGGGATTTGTACAAATGGGCCAATGCGGAGGCCACCGTGTGGCAGGGACATGGAACAAGGAGTAGGAGGGACGGAGGCGTGGAGACAACTGATAGCTGATCTTGAAGTCTTGGAACAGAGTACCCAAGCCTTGCTAGAGATCTCCAGACAAGATGAAACCGTAACTAAGTGACAGGTACCAAGAAAAGAGGGAATTGGAAAGATCAGTGTGACATAGGCCTGGGATGGGTGGGGGGAGTTGTTAGGGGGGTGGGGACGTAAGTATATAATTGAATGTTAATGTTGGATGTTTAACAGTCTGTGAATTGTTATGATTGTGTAAAAATCAATAAACATTGTTTAAAAAAAAGTATATCTGCACCGCCTCGGTCTGCAGTCGTTGGCTTCTAGTATCTATGAGCCAATTCCTAAACTTCTGCTTGCGAAGACTGATCAATTCAGCTACCTCTGGTGCCTTTCCAGCTTTAATTCCTTAGGGCTGCTTGCAATTCTTTCTTTGCCCTGCTGACCATTGGATTGTAAGCATGCTTAGGAAGTTGCCCAACAATTTTACCTCTCTTCCCTGGATGGGCGAAATCTTTTCGGATCCAGTTATATTCAACAACGGCATTATGCCATCCCACTGCCATCTCGTATTGCCCACAGATTGTATGGATCTCCCTCTTTCCTACCCTTAGCTTATTCCTGGTCCAGGGTTTTTCCACTGGGTTCAATATTTTCCTGAGTTTAGGTGTTTTCCTGTTCTCCAGCGCAATTGCTACCAAATCATGATCACTCGCGCGCTGCTCCAGTATTTCGAGTCTTTTCACTCTTTCAATAATGTTACCTGAAACAAAACAAAAGTCTAAGCAGAATCTCTTTTGCCCCCTAACCCATGTGCACGCTCCTGGGATATCCCCCAAAGTCTGCAGATTTAACGTGTAGATCCCTAGAGCCTGCTTCAAGAAACCCCTCTAAAGCCCTTCCCTCCAACTCACTCTTTTCGAGGTAGACCATTCTGTCCAACAAACGAATATTCAAATCCCCACACAAAATCATGATGGCATTCTCCCATTCAGCCAAGACCAGGTCCACCACATTCATGACTGATTGAACAAAGTTTACTTCTTTTGACGAGTTTACCTTCCAATAAACATTCATTAAAAGGAGGGGTTCCTGCTTACCCCACATACCTTCCTTGAAAGCTTTAATCCTTGGACATATGGGCTATGGGTTTCATGGCTGACTACCTCAAGTCCAGCGTCTACTTTTATCAGGGTCAGCAATCCCGAAAATGGCCTCCCCATAACCCCGCTTTGCAGCCGGATTCAAAAAAGATTCATACCCATCACATGAGGGGACTGACCTAAGCCATGTCTCCTGTAGACAAATGATGTCCTATGTGGCCAGGAACTTCTATCTGTAAACAGTGATTTAAACCCTCTCTTGTCCCATGTGCAGATCCAAGCGATAGGGCCATCTTCCTTAAGGGCAGTCTATTTCTTACGGCTACTGGCTAATACTCCCTGTGCCAGGTTTCAAAACATGAGTACTGTTATCCACTGTGAATTTTAGTCTTTGCAGCTCCTGTTTTACCCAGGATTAGCCACTGGGAGGTTTGGGCCATACTTGATGGCGGCCACGACTTAACCGGCTTAGAGCTCAGGATCAACTCTTGCCTTGGCCTATACGCCTCTGTTCCTTTGGGTCTTCCCACTTGTTTCCCCCAGGCCTTCTCCAGTATGTTTTGACTTTGTAAGGCCACATACGATGACTGCTGCATTCCTAGGAAGTCTCTAATGAAGTGGCAGCATTTTCTATTAAGTTTTTGATCTACATCAATACTAAATGGAGAACTACCCAGTCCATCTTTTGCTCTGAGACCAATTCCACCACTCTAATGTCGTCTGAGGATACAAATCAGAGCCTAGAGATGTATTTAAACAGTCTTATGACGTTGCTCCGATTCAGAATGGGAGCTTTAGGGCCACTCACCATTTACTCGAGGTGGATTTTAAAAACGTCCACTTTTGAATCTTTGAACCTGACCCCGGTCTTCTCTGGTTTAGGTTGCTTGCTGGGAGTCTGTCTGGGATTTCCAGAATAGCCCAGCCGGTCACGCTTCTGTTCCATAGTTAGGAATGTTTTGTCCCACGCAGTAAGATTTGATTTCTTGGACACTGTTCCTATATCCAACCTTGACCTTTCCACTCAGTCAGCTTCAGCTCGGTAAGCCAGTCTTTCAATTTCTTCCCATTCTGAGTTAGAGAGGTTGTTCCAATCTTTAATCTCTCGATCCTGTTCAATGATCTCCACCTAATCAATCCACTGTTTCATTATTCTCCTCTTGAAGAGCTTTGTTCGCCTCCAATACCAATATTTGCTCATTAAATGTTTCCACTGCCACAAGAGGCAGTGACAGTTCCTTTCTGGGTCTTTCAGGGGATTGGCTTATTTCTCCAGCATGTGATCTGGCATGGATTCACATGCTCGTGAATATTCCCCGTCGTAAGGCTGGGAATCCTCGGTAAAGAAAAAATCAGTATCAGTTTCGTTTCTGATCTGTCTTTCTTAGTAGTAATCAATAACTGATCTCTGGGTCATACTGCCCCCAACCAATGACTGCCCTTTCCCTAAGCCCCGCCTCTGGCAGCCATCCTCAGATTTTTACCGCACGTTCAAGTGCTGGGAGTCCTCGTGCTTAGCTCTTGAGTTTTTTGCTGCGTTTTCACGCTTTTTCAGGAGATTTTCTCTTTTTTCGGTTTAATCGAGCCTCAAGCTCCACCGTTTCTACTTCCGATAACGGGGACCCGTTTCGGAATTCTTTTACGCTCCTCAAGGGTGAAGTTTTCGTCGAGTTTACGCTTCTTGGAGGATTCCGGAAGATCTGCAGGCCTACCTCAACGGACGTAGCCCAGGACAAGGGAAGCTCGACGCCCTGATCCAAGCTGTTCATGTGCTGCCATGGATTACAAAATGTTTTCAAGGAGGACGAGCATTCGCGATGTCTCTACTGCCTTCATGAGGACAAGACGCATGTGGAGAAGGACTGTGCGTTCTGCAAGAACCTTTCGGAACGGACCAAACAAGATTGTCGTTCCTGCCTCGCCGCCTGGCTGGAGAAGGGCACAGCAGGTGAGAAGGCGAAGAAAAAGTCTGAGCGGGCTTCTACGTCCTGTGAGGGCGCCCCGGCGACGGGGGCCCAACAGAAGGCCAAGCACCACGAGTCCGCGGGCACCGGGAGCGCCGAAAGGTCGGGCTCTTCGGCTGCCAGGCAGGGTGTGACTTCCCTGGCACGTTCAACCACGAGCCAGCACTCTGGTTCGGGGAAGAGGAAGTCCGAGAACCCGGGTAAGTTGCTGGAGCGGCCCCAGTCGATCTCGAAGGGACCCGAGGGGGAGCGAGGCGCTGACCCTCCTCCCAAGGCAGAGGCCCAGGACGCACCTAAGGTGGTGAGGGCTTTGATCCAGCCGGCAAAGGCCTCTATCGAAGTGGTCGCTGCAACCCTGGCGAAGCCGGCTGAGACTACGCCAGTGGAAACGGCCTCTGGGCCCAGAGTATCCCTGCCACCGCGAAGGGAATCCTCTTTCCAGCCCATCGTTAAGACCCCCGTGAAGACCCCGGCGGAAAAAGAGGGGGGGGGGGCGGTGGCCATTACAGACTCGGAATCAGCCTCTGAGGAGGATCTGATGGAAACCGGGAAGGGCCTCAACGAGAGGCTCGTAGGCCTCCATGAGAAATTCGAGAAGGTTCGATCCCAGGGGACGGTTCCCGCTGATGTGATCGAAGATAGCGACGATGGCGACGAAGAAGACCCAGTGGAGCAGCCATCCCGTCCGTCGCAGCCATTACCCGAGCCCCAGGATAGCTCGGCGGCCATTTTGTTGGCGATCCAATCCTTATGCACTGAGATGAGGACAAGGTTACCACGGACCCCGACTGAGGATCCAGAACCAGGCCCGTCGGGAAGCCCTCTGGGCAAGTGGAGGAGAGTCCACCCCGCTCCTCCCTTCGTGCCCGCGAGGCCTGTGGACCCCTCATCCCCCTCGCCGGACCCTAGAGAGGATACGGCGACGGATACAGCAACGGGGATGGACGATGACACAACGGACATCTCGTCATCACCCGCCCTCCCCCCTTGGGCTTCTCCACCCGACGAAATTGGCTCATTTCACGCCATGATAACCAGGGCATCCAAGCTCTTCCAGCTCTGCCCTGAGGAACAGAAAAAGGAAGGGTTTCTTTACCAACGACGAGAGGCCAAGAGGAAGACGGCCCTTGCGGTGCCGTTGCTCGACGACATCTGGACGAGGGGCTAGCTATCCTCAAGAACCCTTCCACGACACCCGCCAAGAGGGACAGGTACGAGAAGAAGTACAGAGTCCCTGATTGCCGCCCCCTTGTGCCTCAGGGCCCAGCCCACGCCAGACTCTGTCGTCTCGGCAGCAGCCAAGAAGAAAGCAGCGGGTGCGGCGGCTTCAACTTCCACTTCCCCGCCGGACAGCGAGGGCAAGAAGTTGGACTCCATGGGACGACGAGTCATCTCGTCGGCGGCGACGATTAAGGCGGCCAATGCCTTAGTGATCGTGGCCCGCTATGTCAGGGAGCTTTGGTTCAAGATAGCTCCCCTGCTAGACTTCCTACCGGACGCCAAGAGGGCAAAGGCCCTACAAATTCTGCAGGAAGGAGAGGTGGCGTCGGATCGCACCATAACGATGGCAACGGACATTGCTGATACCGGGTTTCGCCAACTGGGCAACGGGGTTTGCCTCCGACGACGAGGATGGCTCAAGGCGACGGACTTTTGCCAGGACGTCCAGACCAGAGTGTTGGATATGCCGTTCGACGGCAACAACCTTTTTGGGAAGACGGTGGACGAGTCGCTCCAGGCCATCAAAACCGACTCGGAGACGGCACAGGCCCTAGGGGTACTTCAACGACGGCCCTTTCGGAGCTCCGGAGGCAGACAGGGTGCCTCCAAGGGATCCAGCGGTGGCTCTTCTACATACTGCCAGGCGGCCCGCTCCTCGTCCCAGGAGGCCTACAGAGGTTGCGGCAAGCAAGGGGGATCCCGCCGTCGTCGTCAAGGAGGCCAAGGCGGCAAGGCCTCCTCCAAGCAAGACTGAACTGGCCGTGGCGTCGGGCCCCCACCGAAGCACCCCTGTGGGGGGCCAGCTGACGAAGTTCGTCAGCGTGTGGGAGTCCATCTCCACCGACCATTGGGTGCTGGACACCCTGGCCAACGGGCACTTGCTGGAATTTCAAAAGAAGTGTCCTCGCATTCCTCCCATGGCCAGGAAGGAGAATCACGTCCCTCAACTGCTGTTGGAGGTAAGGGCGACGCTCAAGAAAGGTGCCATCGAGCTCGTCCCCAGGAGGCTCCGGGGCTCCGGAGTGGACTCAAGGTACTTCCTCGTCAGAAAGAAGACAGGCGGTTGGCACCCCATCTAGGACCTGCGTCGGTTAAACAAGTACATCAAGGCGCAGAAATTAAGGATGGTCACCCTCCAGCACGTGCTGGGACAGCTGGAGGAGGGCGACTTCCTATCGTCGTTGGACCTGGAGGATGCTTACTTCCACATCCCCATTCTAAAAGGACACAACGTTTCTCAGGTTTGTGGTTCAGGGACGCCACTACCAATTCAGAGCCCTGCCGTTCGGATTAAAGTCGGCACCAGGGTATTCACCAAGTGACTGGCACCAGTGGCGGCGCGGCTGCGCCTGCAGGGGATCCACGTCTACCCCTACCTGGACGACTGGCTAATCCGGGAAAGGACAAGAGAACTCGCCGTAGAACACACAGCGAGGACCGTCCGGCTGCTCACGGAACTGGGATTCCCCATCAACTACCCCAAATCCCACCTGGTTCCGTCGCAAGTAGCACTGTTTCTGGGAGCGAAGCTCGATGCAGTGGGGCAATTGGCCTGCCCATCGGTGGAGAGGACGAAGGCCATTCTGGGCAAGGGGCGGCGCCTGCTAGCCACGGACGTGGCCAGGGTGAGGTCCATCAAGTCCCTCCTCAGGATGATGTCCTCATGCATCTACCTTGTACCCCTTTGCAGACTTCGGATGCGTCCGCTACAGGAGTTCCTCGACACCCGCTGGTTTCAGGCGACGGGCTGCTTCGAAGACAGGATCCCTCTCGACGAGGAGTTCCGTCGGGCGATCCTATGGTGGGGTACCCGTGCGCACCTCACTACAGGCACAGACTTTCAGACCCCGGCGTTTCAGGAGACAGTGATGACGGACGCCTCTCTGGAAGGTTGGGGGGCCCACACTGGAGATCTCCACGCAAGAGGCCTTTGGCGTCTGGAGGAGAGGTCCCTCCACATCAACATTCTGGAGCTTCGAGCAGTGATCTGGGTGCTCAAGTCATTCCTTCCGTCCCTCTAGGACAAAGTGGTGAGGATCTTCACCGACAACACCACCACAATGTTCTACATACGGAAGCAGGGAGGCACCAGATCCCCAGCCCTATCCAAGGAGGCCCAGGATCTGTGGCACTGGGCTGTCGCCCAGGGGATGTTTCTGGTTCCCTTCCACTTGGCAGGAATAAAAAACACCATCGCCGACTCACTCAGCAGGGAGCTGCGCTCGTGCTACGAGTGGGAACTACGTCAGGACCAGGTGGATCGGCTCTTTCGACGATGGGGCAAACCCCGGATCGACCTTTTCGCGACAGCGACGAACTCCAAGTGCCAGAGGTTCGCCAGCAGCTTCCCGCAGCCGGGGAGCATGGGCGATGCTTTCTCGTTCCCTTGGGACGGCCTGTTTCTATACGCGTTCCCTCCGTTGCCGTTGCTGCTCCATCTCATCAACCAGCTCAAGAAGTCCAGGTGCAGAATGATCCTCGTCGCACCGGCGTGGCCGAGGCAGATATGGTTCCCGGACCTTCTGGACTTGTCAACGTCCCCACCAGTCAAGCTGCCGGCGGACGCGGATCTTCTCTCCAGAGAAGGAGGCACCATTCTTCATCACCACCCGGAGTCGCTGAACTTGCAGGCCTGGCTCCTGCAGCACTAGAGTTTGGAGGGTACGATATCCCGGCTGATTGCAGAGAGGTTCTTGCAAAAGCCAGGGCGTCCTCAACTCTCAAGTGTTACGGTCATAAGTGGAAGAGGTTCTCTGTCTGGTGCCGTGCACAGAAGATGAACCCTCTGTGGATTACGGCACCTCAAGTACTGCCGTACCTACTGTCGCTGGCCAAAGCTGGACTGGCTCACGCCTCCATCAAAATACATCTGGCTGCCATCTCCCGATATACCAGGACTACGGGACGGGCGTCCTTGTGGTCTCATCGCCTGGTGAAGGAATTTATGAAGGGACTATTCCGATCATTCCCACCGGTGAAGGCTCCTGCCCCGGCGTGGGAGCTTAATGTGGTGCTGACCAGGCTCATGGGGGCCCCATTCGAGCCTATGCATTCGGCGCCTTTGAAGTTCCTGTCATGGAAGACAGTGTTCCTCGTGGCCATCACCTCCGCACGACGAGTGGGAGAGATCCAAGACCTATCTTGCAAGCCTCCATACTTGACTTTTCATGACACGAGGGTGGTGCTGAGGACGCACCCCTCCTTCATGCCCAAGGTGCCGTCGGACTTCCACCTCAACGAGCCCTTGGTGTTGCCAATTTTCTTCCCGTCGCCTTCGACGCCGGCCGAGAGGACTTTGCACTCGCTGGATGTAGCTAGAGCGATGAAGTTCTACGTGGAGCGCACCAAGAGTTTTCGGAAGACGTCATAGCTGTTTGTGAACTTTGGGTCTGTGAATCAAGGGAAGGCTCTCTCGAAGACTTCCATTTCCAGATGGCTCTCCGGCTGCATCATGCACTGTCACTGGTTGGCAAACCGACCGCTGCCCGGCCGTCCGAGAGCCCATTCGACCAGAGCGATCGCTGCTACCACGGCGTTCCCGTCTGGTGTGCCCCTGCTGGACATCTGCAGGGCTGCTACCTGGAGGTCGACGCACACCTTCACAAGATTCTACTGCGTCGATCGGGACTCCAGGGAGGAGTCCAGGGTCGGCCAAGCAGTGCTGCGCAACCTGTTCGCCTAAGGTGAGCCTGGTGAGGAGGTAAGAATTGCTTAATGTTGAGTTTTGGATGTAATGCTTAATGTTGAGCCTTTGCCACCTCCCGTGGTTGTGCATGTGTGTACTGCTATGTATTCTTTTATTCATGAGCATGTGAATCCATGCCAGACCCCATGCTGGAGAAGGAACAAGTTACTTACCTGTAACTGTTGTTCTCCAGCATGGGTCTGGCATGGATTCACATGCGAACCCTCCCGCCTACCCCTCTGCGGCTCTTCACTTGGTCATGCTGCCACTTTGCGTGCTACCAAATCTGAGGATGGCTGCCAGAGGCGGGGCTTAGGGAAAGGGCAATCATTGGCTGGGGGCAGTATGACCCAGAGATAAGTGATTGGTTACTACTACGAAAGAGAGATCAGAAACAAAACTGATACTGATTTTTTCTTTACCGAGGATTCCCAGCCTGACGCCCGCAAATATTCATGAGCATGTGAATCCATGCCAGACCCATGCTGGAGAACAACAGTTACAGGTAAGTAACTTGTTCCTGACAAAGGGCGAGGAGTTCTTAGGTTCTGAAGGAAAGCCCTCGAGCCATTAGATTTATTTTTCCTTGTGGGCATTTGTTTGTTTATGAATTTGTAATGCGCTCCCGGGATCCCTAAGGCTTGATTTTTTTTTCCCCTTAGTTTGCTGTTTTTCCTTAGCTTTGTTTCCTCCCTCTGCTTCTTTACCTGAGAAGATAGAGAACATGTTTGCTTCCTTTAACTTGATTGGCCATATTTAAGACCGGGATACTTTCTCCTTCTAACCCCATAGATTTACTTTGTGATATTCCTTTGGCCAAAGTTGGGCCAGCCAGTCTTTGATCACCTTTCCAGGTTTCCTGCATCCACTTAGTCTTCGAAGATAGCCTCCATCAATGTGGACTTGCCAGTCGACTCCCTTCTTGCTAGATCGCTCAGGTAATTTTGCCATAGGGCAGACGTTTCCGCCTCTTTATTAAGTCTCTCTCCAACATGTGTTGCCAGTCCTTCCAAAGCACCAAGTTTTACCTGGAACACGATATCAGAGTTCCCTGATCTCTCATTGAGTCATTGATAGCCTCATATAGTTTAGTAAACGGCATCAATAAGATTGAAAGGGGTGCCATGATTAATCTCTGGAGCTTTATTGGGTCGATATTCATTCATTGAGTTTGTCCAACTGCACTTTGATTGCCCCAGGCCGAGTCATCCTGACTTGCTTCTGAGGAGTCAGTAGTGTCGTTATCTGAAGATTTTCTGTGGGCAGCATGTGGAAGGAGGCCTCGGGAGATTTGGCCCAGTGGTAGCGAAGGGAGTACTAAATCCTCGCTGCCTAAGACATCATTCGCTTCACCAATCTCACAACTTCTCCTTTGAGGATCACAATGGATGGTAGCCTGGGAATGCATTGTGTGCTTTTCCTCACGAGACGTGTTGGCCTCTAAAGCTGAGAGCCTGTCCTGAATAGAGGCCAAACTCTTTCTTTTTTGGGTAGAAATTCTATCTGTTAGCTCAGTAAGGTCCTGTGATAATTGAGCTGCAATGTCTGAGTTTTTGCGGGTATCCATCTGGGAGGGAGGGCCAATGCTATCCGTTCTAAGTCTCTATTATCGGGGGCTCCGACTCCGCTTCATTCCTATTTAAGTTCTCAGCTACTAATGACCGTTTACCCCCTTGGGCTGACGCCATATCAATGGCTTTGTCCTCTGTTAAGGTCTCACAAGCCGATATCACCTCAGACCTCAGGTTCACACAATCCCTCCCTTCCTATCTCTACTACAGTCGACTCTGCTGCAGTATTGTCTTTTCCAGACTTCATATCTTTCCCCTTGGATTCCTCTGTACATCCATTAGGGCTGGTTGGACCATTACACGCTGGCAAGATGGGAACAGTAATTTCTGCATTTGCCGTTTCCACAGAGATATCTGTAGATTTAGCTGCGGACTTCGTGAGCTGGTGGGTTTTCATTTTGAAGTCAGTCTGGCTTGGAGTTAACCTTAAGCACCTGTCTAACAGTAGGTCTACTTAGTCTGTTTTACTCCGACTTCCTAGTAAAGGGTTACCCTCGGTAGATCTACCATGACACACCACGGGATCCCCACCATACAGTTTCCTCAGCAGTAGTTAATTCCGTCACGGACTGTCACAGACTGTACACTCTGCTTCCACACTCCCCTGCCCACTCCGCGGTATGATGCCAGTAAAGAAGGAAACACACAACACGCCTCTTTTCAAGAGCAGTAGTAGAAAGACTTGCTGCTTGCTACAGTTGCAAAAACCAAGTGTTCGCCAGCTTCCTCACTCAGCCCGCTCCTCAGTGTGATGCTGGTAAAGGACATACAGGCTCCTCCTCCTTTCAAGAGCAGTAGCAGAAAGACGTGCTGCTTGCTACAGTTGCAAAAACCAAGTGTTCGCCAGCTTCCTCACTCGCAGCCTGCTCCCAATCCATAACTATGTTCTGCACTGTGAGGCAGAGTTTCTTTCCTTGTGCCCTTGGATCTTTACTTAAGTAGTATTTTCACAGGCGTTATCTTGGAATGTTAGAATACGCCTGATAATGTTATCCTTAACTTCTGTGTATCAGCTCTGTGCTAATGTTTAAATCTAATGTGTGGAAATGTTGAGCTACAGCATTTAACAATATATTTTATGGAATGGCTCTCTGCATGTTCTCATCAGGGGAAAAGTCACTGTGTGCATTTGCATTTCGTGTTAAAAGTTTGAGCTGCAGCATGTAATGTAACAGTGCATTATAGTGAATGGATTTCTGCATTATATTATAGGATAAACTGTTTGCTTACAAAATAGTGTGTTTTGCAAGACAGTGTGATTGTTTAATAGTATATATGAGGTTTTACAAGGCTGCTAGTAGGATGGGGAGAGTGCATGCAATGCTTAAGTTACAGTAACTTGTCAGATTTCCTGAAAGTGCCTTGTACTGGCCACTTCTGGCAAATTTCAAAGATAGATTGACCATTCTCACACCACAGTCCTCCCAGTCAACTATTTCCACCCAACCCTTTGTAATGCACCCACTGTGAACATATAACATGGTTTACAGGAAGAAAGCAGCAGTGCCTGATCCAAATAACATGGATTTACGGGTATCCACATCAGACCCCACCGACCTCTGAAGCATTGATGGTAGGTGTTGGTCTGAAAGTGAGTTGGGTAGCCAAGCAGACATTATGAAGTTTAAGCATTGGGAATACTCTTCAATGACAAAACTAAAATGAACAAACATTGGCAAAGTCAATAGGACTGCCTGTGCGGATGTGAAGTGTAGGGCTTTTTTTTCTATCATTTGTGGGCTTTACAAAACCATATTTCTATCCGGACTGTAGGACAACCATATATTTTCTCGTTTGTAAGACAAGCCTCTCACCTAGTAAGCCCAGGTTCATTTTTTATCAGAGCTTTCCAATGATTTCTGGCAGATATTAATCCCTAGTAAAGGTCTGGAGATACCACAAATCTTAGATTGTAGTGTTCCTGGTTTTCACATTCTACCCTAATGTATGACCACCTTTCTTTCACTGACAGCTTGCTTCTTTTCACGTTTCTGCCTCTGCAGCACCCCTTTTTTGGCCAAAGAATGGTGCACCTTGTTTCGAGAATCCAACTGGAGAATCTACTTTTATCATTCCTTCTACTCTTCTAACCAACCTTTCCATGAAGAACCTCTTGCAGGGTTTCAGCAGCATTTTGAATCCGATGTTATGAGCTCAACACCAGGTGATCAGGGTTCCTTTTGGCATGTCGCTGTGTGTGCCATCTGAGAGAGTTTTTAGGCAATTTGGAGACATTAACTTACAACTCTGAGAAAAAACCCAAATTGGTCATTCCTTTAGCACTTGATTTACGGTAATGGGTGGAGTGCCCAGTCAGTCCCCTCCCCTCATTGTTCAGCCCCCCATTTTGCTTGCACATGGTATACAATATATCTATTTGAATGGGGGAGAGGGAGAGGGAGAAAGAATACGATGAAGGCAAAGTGATATAGAAAATATGGCAGCTGTCGGCAGGGGCCATAGAAGGAGTGTGGGAAGAGGCTATGCGGTGCCTTTTTATGCCTTTTCTTGCTTTATGATTTTTATGGGCCTCATTACGAGTTTGGTGGTAAATCGGCTGTAGATCTGCTGAATTGCCTCCAAACACTTCTACTGTTACTATCACTCAGCCCAGGGGTTTCCCATGGGATTAGGACTCGCGGAAGGGTGGTGTTAATCCTGATCTTCTTTAGTCCATAGGAATCCATGGGGAATTTGTCAGAGTTACTGCAGAAAAGGTAATACCACCACTTTTGACATTAAAGTGAAGGCTTTACCTATAGCATGTTGCTCGTGGTAAATCCAAGTTTGGCATTGCAGTACAAATTAGAGTAATTCTGTTATGGCCAAAAGAAAGTGGCAGTAACAGAATTACCACTACTTTGTACTGCACAACCAAACTTGTAAAGTTAAAAACCTCCTGTTGGCAATGCAAAGGCTTGTTTTTCTGTAGTTAATGCTTTGCACGTCCTGGCCACGATCTGGGGTGAATGTGTGGAAAACAAAATAAAGCAGCTACGACCTGGAGGCAGATCTTATATTGCACATTGGTGGTGATGGGTATCCTCACTCCTCTACTCCTCACTTCTCCTTGGGGCTGCTAACGAGCACTAGAGAGACTTCTGAAGCTTCAAAGGAATGAACCTGCACAGGGTGTGGTAATTCAATGATTAAAATGTGACCAGACTGCAGAATGGAAGTTGCGCGAGATATGCATGGTACTTCAATTTCTGTAGGCCTCTAGCGAATCGGAATCCTTATATGGACTGAATCTGACAGGAAGAGATATTGAATACAGAGCATCTTGGCTGTAGTGGCTGGTTCAAACGAGAAAAGGCTCCTCACCACTAGTTTCTTTGATGCTCTGAGCTCCTAGTCCCACAATATTATTGACTTAGTGCGAGAACCTTTAACCGTCTTGTCATGAATCTATAAACCATTTTCTACCAGCTTAACAATGTGGAAAGGGCTGGGTGAGGCAAGTGACTGCAAATCTCTCCTGTCTGATCTACCACTGGCATGGCCAGCTTCAAAGTATTGTTGCCTTAGTGAGAAATCTGACTCCCTTCATTTCCTATCTTGTGGAAATAGATTACCAAGCAGAGCACTGTCCCTCTACCTACTAGAGCCAAATAAAGGAACCAGCAAGTCCTCAACCTCTGTCCATCAGGACTCGAGAGGAACCAGAACGCCCCCTCCCTGCCTGCACCTCTCTATCGAGTAGAACAGACTGAAGACAGCCTGCTTCTTCAATCCCATCCACCACTGGTGAGAGATGAACAAACCTGCACATATGCTCCCTTTTTACACTGTGACCTGGGAGAAAAACCGGCATGCGCCTCCCGCTCGCCGTACACTCTGTGCAAAAAGGTTCTTCAGGTGCCTTCAGTCAACGTACCCAATAGTTTCTGGTGGGTAGCAGATTCTATTCCTCTAACTGCAAGAGTCAAGAGTTATAATTCATATTTCTGTGATGGCCATTACAGAAGGGGCTACTGTGATTTGATATGCTCAGTAAGAAAGGAAGTTTACATTCAGAGGGAATGAATAATTGAGAGCCCAAGGATAAAGTCAGTGAAATGACTTGGACATCGTCTTTCAGAAATATGCCAGCGATATTCAGGCAATCTTCTGTATGGAGGATGACTATGAGTCTAACATTCTGAGTATTATTCAGATGATTTTCAGCCTAGTTGAGAGTCGGATTAGCAACAACTCGCTAGGACTGAATCAAGTGTGGACGGATATCCTGTTAGTTGCCAACTTCCACTCCCTGCCTAGAGTCATTGACACAAAGACCCAGACCACCATAAACTGGCATTTTCATTCCTCAACAACAGTTAGTGTTTGCAGGGAATCCTCCACTCTGCACATATCTACTCAAGTGTGGGGCATGTAGTTACCTTGTCACCCTGCTTGGTACCCCAGTATTGCCCCCCACAGGTACCACTCTTACCCAACACCCCAAATTGCCTACTACACAACCTTCACTGTACATTCTCACCCCTACCTTTCTGGTGCTGCCAGACAGCAGGTTCTCCACAGCTTTGTGTTGACTTGTGTCAGATCTCAGTAACTTTTACCATGTGTCCACAATCTGAGCTCTACAGCAGAGATTGGGAGGAGGGATATAGTCAGGGGAATCTTTGCATCTTCACTTTAGATGATTATGCTGTCTCCTTGCTTCCCTTCACATTCTGCAACCCATGGCCATCGTAATGGGTAGAATCTCTCATTGGGAATCGTCATTAGGAGTCTTGGCAGTACAGCCATCTGGGAGCCTCACTAGAATGTGGCCATCTTCCAACTGGTTAGTTTCACCACTTATGCATGTTTTCTTAAATGGTAAACATTGTTTATAGAACAAGTGTGTAATTGGTTGGAGAATGAACTACATTGGGGATACATTGGCATTTAGCCTTTTCTTCTTTACATATTTCTGGAGGAAATTGTAGATCCGTTCTTGTAAATAGCATGACTTCTGAATATTTTTGATGATTGGGTATTTGGCTTATACCTTTATCTGGAGGCCCTTTCAGGTCAGTGACCTCTGAAGTTACTGCTGTGAGATCCTGTGAAGCTCACTTTCTATCTGAAAATGTCCAAAAGGCTATGTAGAATGCTTTTCCTTGCCTCTGCACCTTAATAATTATAAGCAATCTTTAAAATCAATGAGGGGGGACGTACAGACATCTGAATTGTAAGGTTGTAAGCATTTCTAAAGTGTGTGTTTACAATTTGAACACTGGAAGTGTAAGTTATTATTTAATTGGGATTCTCTATGTAGCTCAGTTAATTTTAGAACTAGCTTGGGTGTAAGAGGACTTATTTTAAAGAATCTAAACATGGATTTTTTTGCAATCTATCAGTAGGTTATTTTGTAGGTAACAATATTATTAATTATGTTACCCACTTTTACTGCTCGGTTGATGGTAAACATGAATAAATAACTGTTAAGTTAATTTCGAATGGATTATGTCCTCCCACATGTAACTCATCTTATGACAATTATCTCTCCAGCTGCTTTGGAATTTATTTTTGCCCGGTGCGCTGTGTGCTGTCTCATCGAGTCGATGTCCCTCAAGGGCCTCCGTTCGACTGTCAACGTCATCATCAGCATAAGTTTCGCATGCAGTGCCCGTTGGATTCAGTTCCGTTTTTCTGAGCTAACACTTTGAAGAGTTACGGCACGCTTTGGTTCTTGGCCAAGATTGTGGATCGAAGATGTCGATCACCGGGCCCCACTGCATATGTCTGTGGTGTCTTGATACCGGTCATCGTACCTCAGACTGTGCTTCTGTCAGGCGATGACCGCAAATGCTCTCAGGGAGCGTAAAGGTCAATTGGCAGTGGAGAGGTTGCCTTTGAAGTCTCCTTCGAAGAGTTCAAAGAGAAAGACTGATGAGTCGAGGGATTCTTCTCAACATAAAAAATCGAAACGGTCTTGATCGAGAAGCCGATCACGCCATTCTTCGTCGTCTTCGAAGAAGGCCAAGAAACGGCGTCACAGGTCACCTTCGACCTCCAGTGATTACTTGGCTGAGGTAATCAAATCAACAAAATCGAACTCCATAGCAAAATGGGATGCGTTTCATAATGAAATGCTCAAAATCTTTGAGAATGCAGCCTCATCCCCCTCGAAGGACAAGCAGAAAGCCCATGCCCCTGTTGATCTGCAAAAAGACGATGAAGGGAAGTCGAAGACAAAATCTTCCAAACCGAGCCTTAAGCCGGTTCTGCATCGAGAAATATCTTGATCTGACGAGAAATCGTCGAGGGCTACGATGATTCAGGAATCCAACCCCATCAAGGGTTCCTTCGAAGAATCATAAGAAGTTAACGTTGATGCCTTTGCTGACACCGCCGGCGTCAGAGCCGTCGACACCAGTATCTAAGTCGACAAAGGCGATCCCAACTTTGAAGTCATTGTCGACGATTACTTCAAAATTGTCGAAGCCGGTGGTAGTCCGGGAAAAGGTTTTCAAACCTTTTGACCAAAAGACTTTTTAAAGTCTTTAATAGCCATCTATGAAGACAATGAACAACCTTCGGATAACACACCACCACCATTTGGGTTACAATTTGGCACCCCTAATGTGCCAGATGAACTGATTTCTGATGAGTTTAGAATAAATGACTTATATGACAACCTTCAGTCAGCCAGTGGGTTAAATACGTCTCCCAAATTAGAATTTGGCACGCCAGAGCCTACTGAACATGCTGACTCCTCATATAGGAGACTAATGAGTAAGGTTATAGAGTTTTTAGGCTGGAGCAGGCCTACTCCATCTTTTGAGCAGGATGACAGACTTCTTGGACCAGGGGCCCCAGAAAGATCCAATTTTGTCATTTCACACTAAACCACAAAAAAGGGTCTCAGCAAATTCGGAGACAACAGAAACTGCTGTTGCAGTGAATAAACATTTTCCTAAAGAATACAGACCATCCAGCAGCGACCCAGAGTATCTGACTAAACATCCAACACCAAAACGTTTGGTGGTTCATGCTGCTACATCTACCAAGCAATCAGCATACCCATCCATCCCTCCTGATGCGGATGTTAAGAGAGAAGATGCCTCAGCGACAAAGGTATTTACTGCTGGCAGTATGGCGTTAAAGTCAACTAATATAACGTATACCTTGTCAAGGTTTACGTTTACCATATGGGTCTGCGTAGCTATGGTGGCTGACCACATCCCAGAAGGAGAGGAAGGAGACGGCTTCCTGGCAATCATCAATGATGGTAAGGAGGCAATGGTTGAATGTCTCCAGTCAGGTCTGGATACTGCAGACATCAGCAGATCCATGGCAACTAGCACAGTGTTACGCATGTGTGCGTGGTTGAGGAAGTCTGGAATTTTTTTTTCTTTTTTCTGGGTGAATACATTTTAAATTTATTTACCACATATACATCGAAACATATAATGCACAAATCTAAAATTAATTAAACGCATATTTGAATATATTACAATGTGAAACAGATTACAATTTGAAATCTTCATAAAATTTCAATTTCCTGCACCACTTTAGTGAGCCCTTTAGAATTTAATTTGTTAGTTCATCAGTTTTGAAGAGTGTTCATATACTTACAAAAAACTATCATCCAATGCTCATCAATAGGAAAGAAGGGTTAGCACTCCTCAAGTAAAACAAACTCCATGATGCCAGATGTATTACATTTGATGGTATAAGTACTATTTAGCTGCCGATGGGATATCTGTGGCCTTCACGTATACATAGATTTATTTAATAACGAAAGGTCTTCCTCAATCATGTTCACGAGTCTCACAGTTGCTAGCATGATAGAATTAGACTAGCCCCACATGCAGCGCAACCAAATCAAGTGGCGCTCAAAACTTGAGTTCGACACCAGAAGAGGTCCCATACAACAGAGCCTTTGTTGCTCGAAATGGGTGCAATACATAAACAAATGTTCCAGAGTTTCAAACTCCCCAGGTGTGGAGCAAAACCGTCAACGGTCCCACTGCCCCAGCTCTTGTTATCCAGACCAATTCCTGATACGAGATCCCGTGTGGATGAGATCCAGACGGAATCTCATATATGTCCTTCTTGCATTTTTATCAGGAAAACACACAACATAGGGCAAGCGGGGAGAAATTGAATGGCTGAATTTTGCATAAGTACAAAATGAGGAATAACCTGAGATCAAGTCGGAATTACGGGCCCATGCATTCCTATAGAATCTGGTTTTGGCTTTCCCTGGAGAGTCAATTAGGTCCTGCTGCAACATATTCAAAGTTCTTAGAATCGCAAACATGCGTAGCTTAAATTTGATGATGGATGCCGGATGGTCTTCTATAAGCATTGACCTATAATCCTCATAAAGAGAATTGGCAGGGGGCGAAATCATTTTACCAAATGAATTTAACATACGCCAGTCATATTTATCTGCCAAGGGATATAATCCCAATTCGTGTAGAAGAATTGCATTAGGTAAATAACCGGGAAGGCCTAAGACCCTTTTCCAAATTTTGACTTGCAAAAGATTTAATAATGGCCCCATATTCAACAAACGGGCATCCAGGGTGTAGAGTAGGCTAGGCTCTACATTCATGGTATAGTAGTGGAGCAGGGGCATAAGAGAATATCTACAAAACCTGGAGAAAATAATTCACGTCTGGGCAGGCAGATGGTTAAGCTTGGTGTCCAACACTGTGAGCCATTTGCTGACAGACATGCCATTTGATATATGGTAACCCAAATAAGTGATCTCTTCCCTCATCATGATTGGTTGTGAATTTACGACATAGTTGAATCTCGACATTTTCTGCTTGGTCGTGAAGGTTATAATGTGAAATTTAGCTGAATTAATTGTCATATTGTTCAGCACACAATACTCCTGAAAAATGTTTAATTTGTTTTGAAGCCCAAAGGGTACTTTATCAAATAGAATGACATCATCGGCAAATGCCAACCAGTGGAGACGCAGCTTGCCCAGGGTTACCGGAAAGGTGTTCGTTCCCTCCCATATTTTGTCGATGTCGGCCAGGTATAGATTAAAAAGTACTGCGGCCAAATTGCAACCCTGCTTCACACCAATTCTCGTCGGGATGCTGTCAGATAACAGGCCCTCAGAGTTGATGCAGACCCTATATGAAGTATTTTGATGAAGAGCCGCTATTACCGCCACCAGCTCAGCAGGGATGCCATAGGACATCATCTTCTGCCAAAGGCGGTTGCACAGGACACTGTCAAATGCAGCTGATAGGTCTAAAGATGCCGTATAGATTGTACCATTTGACTGAGTGCGCAATGCTGACAATAGGTGGGCGAGAATCAACACATTAAGCTGCGTGCCCATGGCCCTACGAAAACCAACCTGGGCTTTAGAAAGAATACTAGTGGCGCTGACATAGGATCCCAGTTCACACAAGACAGGCCGTGCAAACATTTTTGCTGCTGTATCAATTAGAGCAATTGGCCTGAAATTTACAGGGTCGTTTAAAACACCCTTTTTGTGGATTGGAATAACAATTGCCATGAGCCATGAGGGAGGGATTTTGCCAGTTTGGTATATTAGCTGGTGGCGGGGGAGCAGATGCCTGGCCCAAAAATGGGGGTCGTCCTTGAATACACAAGGTGGCAACCCATCCGGCCCAGCCGCTTTTGAAAATTTCAATTGAGAGATTTCCCATATAATATCTTTAACTTCCCAAGGGCAGGCAGGGGGAAACTTCAACTGCAAGTTAGCTAACTCCAGCTTTCTATGGAGTACCGGCAGATCATATTTCTGAAGGAAAAAATTCTTCCATTCAGGGCCGGATATGGTTGCCACCATACGCTTTTGTCTACCTTGCCTGTGGGATTTCTTATTATAGACCATAGATCCCTAGTGTTTTGTTTGCAGAGCAAATCAATCATCTGTTGATTGGCAAGATTGTGAGCAGCCTGGCGGAGCATCTTCAACTTTAACTTAAATCGAGCGACAAAGTTTTTTTCTCTTTTGTAGTTGGGCAGGCTAATAAGGATGCGTTTTACCTTACGAAGCTCACTATTTTTTTGAATTTTTTGTTTAGCGACCTCTGTCAAAAATGTGTGGCCGACTTACCAAATGCGTGCGGATCATAGTCAGATTTATTTCATTGATTTCATCCACGTTACCCACAGAAAATTGGTCATTGTGCATCACTATCAGGTCCCTATTCACGAGGTACATCATTTTTCGACAAATGCTGGGGTGCCATCTGACAGGGCATGCCTGTCGCTTTCCACCATGACGGCTGAAACCGAGGTTTCATATGCGTCAATCCCCAAGTGTAGACGAGTAAACAGCATTCGATGATCGCTCAGTCCCACATTCAAAACTGAAATGGGGTCGAGCAAACCAGAACATACCACTGATGCAAACAGATAATCAATGAGAGACGATGCCGTCCCGCGCTGCCAAGAGGTTTTAATAGTGTGAGTCGCTAGTTGAATCGGGTAGATGCCCCATGCTTCAAAAAAGCTGGCCCATCGACCTCCTCTCCGAAAAGCTTGTTGAACATATGGAGAGGAGTGATGGGAGGGCCGAGTGGTGCCATTCAGCTCCAAGTACGAGTTCAAGTCGCCTCCAATTACAATTTCATGATTAGGGCAAAGAAGTGATGCGTGGCCTGAGATTCGGTTTAATTCATCTAAGACCGAGTCCAAAGAGGCAGCACTCGGATTCCAATGGATCGACAACAAGAGCAGTGCGTGGAATTTAGAGTGATTAAGAATCAATTCCACCAGTATACATGACTCAGATTTGGCTAGTATGCGTGTCGCCACCTTCAGGCCATTATTAATAAAGATAGCGATACCACCAGATGGGAGTCCAGATGGAAAACGTCGTGCCGGGACACTAAAGCCTGTGTAACCGTCTAACACAAGATCTTCTAACGCCATTGTTTCCTGGAGCAATAAGATGTCGGGTCTATGATGACTCTCGACCCGTCCATGCCATGCCTTGAGATTACTCACACCACAGCAGTTCCCAGAAGCGACAGCGTTCCCGGACAGTTACGATTCCGAGGTTGCAGTCTTCATGTGTACCGCCACTTTAATCAAGGGCTCCAACCATGATAGACCACTTAAAGCTTGCGTGAGCGAGGCCAGTTGTAAAGTTAGTTGCTTGGCGTGGGACTCGAGAGGGGCTGATACTGGACCTTCGAAACGTTCTATGGGAGCTGGCGATACGAAGTCCAGAAATGCCCAAGCACCCTTCAAGTCCGTAAACAAGGAGCAAGACCCAGAGATTCAGTCATCTGTAAAGTCCAATATCAGTTTGGTTATTATCTGAGATTGGACTCTACATAACACTCTATGGTTGTTGTGCGTGGCTAATTTTACCCAATCCAAGTCCTTTGATGATAGATTTCTCAACGATGGAATCTGAAAAAATGAGTTCATCAAGAAGGACCTGTTGATCCGTGCAGAGACATTTATGTCCGGGTTACTGACCCATCCGAGTATTAATTTAATGTCCTTAGGGGTTTCCGAAAAAGACAACATATCAGCGGAAGACTCCGCTAAGTGGGTCTTTCGGGCTGAATCTTCCTCAGTAGGGACATTACGTGGCAGGGCCAGTGGTACCCGCGCATCCACCGGACTGGAATCATTCACCACATGTTCTTCTCTCCCCAATGAGTCGGTTTCCTGTGCTACAGGATCGATAGTCTGACCCTCAGGATTCAATGCCGAGGGCAGAGGCTCAATCAATGCTTGGGGAAAAAGCAGTGAGGTTGGGGTTGGGACTTGGCAGATAGAGTCCTAGGGGAAATGTGGGTAGCCACCTGCACATTGCCACTTTTCAGAGCTTTGATCTGGAGATGTTTTTTGCTTTCCTCGTTAAGATCATGAAGATCCAATGCCAGATCATCCTGACTTGCAGCTATTTTAGTACTCAGTGTTGAGCTGGATTCTGTTTGAACCCGGGGACAAGTGTCCAAGATAGCTTTTTTTGCCGCTTTCTTCTGCTTGGCCTTGGTAGGGTTTAGGCGTTTTTGGGCTCTCAGGAAGGACTTCTTTGCCTTGCGAGAGATGAAGTGCCTTCCCTCTTGCACTACATTGCCCTCATCTAGCTCACAAGGCGGCGAATGAGCCACGGAATCTAAGGTGGTCTGACCATCAATGATATCCGTCAATGCAGAGGGGCTGTGGAGTGTGTGGTCAATCCTACTAGCGAGCTCCATTCCTCCACGTGAATAATCTGTGGCTCCTAAAGATTGAGGCTTCGCAGCCATCTTAAAGAGTAGTTGTTCTACCTGGAGGAGACGATCATGGTGGAGTTTAGCTATTTCCAACAGATCGATAGCCTCGGAGTCACAGAGCTCTAGGCCAGCCCTATTATCCCCTTGCAACACTTGCGAGTATGATCTTTGTGGCAAATAGGCGTTCAAGTTCCCATTTTCCGTTTGAGAACCTTGCGACCGTGAGGAACTACTGGGAGGAGCAAGTATCAAAACGGTAGCAGCACTTGCCAGCATTTTTTCAAATTGGGCAAAGTAGAATGTCTTTGATTGTTCTTCCGCCAGAATAAAACCTTCCAATCTGGCCATCTTTTCTTTCATAAAGGCAAGGGAGCCCTGCATTTCCCTTAAAGAACAGTGGGTTAGCTCATGACCCTTGTCCAGAAGGTTAAGTATACGCAAAATCACTGCGAAGTTAAAGGGGTCATTTGGAAAAGTACCAGAGGGTAAATCCTCCAGAGTAGAAGATGACCACACTTCTACTTTAGGAGCGGTATGATCGACATCATCATTTCCCAGGGAAAAGGCGTCCAATCCATGAGGACGAAAAGTCCCAGATAAATGTGCATAGTCATCATGAGAGTTGTTAAAGCCAGAGGTCAATCCACTTCCCAGGCCCCTCACTGGAGTAGCTGGTAGGTCCCTTCCAAGTTCACTAAGCTTTTTACAGCTTTTTTCATCAGGAAGATGAAAGTGGACTTGTTCACGGAAAGGAAATGACCTAGAGGCAGGTGAAGAGGGGGACCAAAGAGAGCCGGACACGTTTGCCCAATTCACTCATGATTGTTGGCGCCAGCATCGATGTATCTGAGACATGGGGGAAGCCTTCGTATACTTGCATTGGGGTGCAGTTAATGTCATGGACATGGGAAGCCTCACAAACCACCTCCCCATCGTTTTCATTGGCTTCTTGGACAGAGAAGGTTGGAGTATTCGGGTCCAATGGAGGGACTATTACTGGAACCTCCATGTCTGGAGCTGACTCTTCCACTTTAAGAACATCAGATACCCCTTCTTGGACCGGCACAGCAGACACCACATCAGACGATATTGACATAGATAATAGAGACTTTTGTTAGAGGGTAACAAAGGTAGGGTGCTGTTATGCAGTTTATTCCCCACATGCTTCACGGGGACCTTGGGTGGGATACCTGACTTGGCGCCGCTTCTCAGGGCGGGGCTCATGATCAGCACCAGAGCAGCCACCAATGGGTAAAATCTAATCAAGATGTACCCTTATTGTTTAGAAGACCGAAGGAACCAGCCTTCCACTGCTGAAATGCAGTAGCACTTAATCAAACAGACCACCTCCCCTCACTCCCAAACTTGGGATAGGGTCCTATGTATAAAGAAAAAAAGAGTGGGCAGAACAAAACAAGGCACACAAAACTCAGCATTGAGAATAAGTAATGGTGCACATCACAAAAGGCAGGACTAACAGTTGCGCTGCACAGTGTTATCAAATGCCCATACCACACATCCTACAGACATTTGAAACACGTTGTTTCCCAATGATAGCTGTCCCAAACACAAAACTCTGAGCACAGGACGCGAACTGTTCATAGCCGGCAGTTTCACTACACCATTAAATTTAGACAATTGGCACACCTATAGCACCTAATCCTCAAGGATCAAAGGCATAAAGCCTGCAGTCTCCTAGGGGAAGAAAAGGGTGCTCAAGCATACCATCCGGCATCAAGGCTAAACGCCCCACCCCGCAATAGCCCGTTTTACCAGATGTCTATATCAAACTTTGCAGCAAAATTATGCATTCATTCCATCTTCCATCATTAGAGCCCTAAGCCAACAAACACCCCTGTCCAGGAACGCCAACACTCAATGAAATGAAGCGCACCGGAAATCAGGACGGTAGTCACAAACTTCCACAGCTGCCGGTAGCTAGTTACAATACTTTACTAGCATGAACCTGTCATTGATGCCGAGGCGGCCCCAAGACTTTCTACCAAAGGCAGCTTGTAATGCCCAGCAGACTATGAGCAGGGAGCCCGGCGGCCCGCGCCACGCACCGCGAACAGCAAACAGTACTTGGCTGTACTTGGTGCGTGGCGCGGGTGCGCCGGGATATGATTATTTGAAGAAGTTAGCTGGGCGTCACAGAGGCAGGGGGGGTGGGGCCTCCCTCCCGGCAAGACCTTGAAATGAAGAAAAAAAAAATATTATGAGCACACCGCTTAGTAATCACAAGGGCAAGGTGCACACGGCTGTAAAGGGGTCCAAGGTAACCAGAAGTAAAGGAGCACACAGTCACCTCCTTCTAACTCGATAGCAGGTCAGGCAAAGATGGTGTCACGGGGAAAGACGTCCTCCAATGCAAAACGCTCCATGAGAATGCGGAGAGACGGCAAATCACAACAGTCCGCCAGAGAGCCTCGAGCGGTCGGCTCCAGTAAACAGTACTTGGCTGTACTTGGTGCACGGCGCGGGTGCGCCGGGATATGATTATTTAAAGAAGTTAGCTGGGTGTCACAGAGGCAGGGGGAGTGGGGCCTCCCTCCCAGCAAGACCTTGAAATGAAGAAAAAAAAAATATTATGAGCACACCGCTTAGTAATCACAAGGGCAAGGTGCACACGGCTGTAAAGGGGTCCAAGGTAACCAGAAGTAAAGGAGCACACAGTCACCTCCTTCTAACTCGATAGCAGGTCAGGCAAAGATGGTGTCACGGGGAAAGACGTCCTCCAAGGCAAAACACTCCATGAGAATGTGGAGAGACGGCAAATCACAACAGTCCGCCAGAGAGCCTCGAGCGGTCGGCTCCAGTAAACAGTACTTGGCTGTACTTTGTGCGCGGCCGGGTTTGCACCAGATGTGCAAGCTAGACTACTCAAAATTGCCCTTTGACGGCTCGATGCTGTTTGGCAGCAAGGTGGATGAGAGTTTGGAAAAGCTGCAGACCTCAAAGGCGGCGGCCAAATCACTTAGCGCCACCATTAGACAGCCTCAACACCCCTACTCTGGCTCATCTTTCTGAAGGGATAAGTCCTTTCAATTCTACTCCTCAATTGGAAGAGGGAGAGTACAAGCTGATCAAAGAGGTCAGAGAAGATTCCCTCGTGGTGGACGAGGGAGAGGTGCGAAGCCCCCCCCAAGCAGCAGCAATTTTATCATCAGCTGCCACTTCACCTGCCTCAAAACCACTCTGAGGCCTTGACTCACAAGACCCAGGTGGGAGGCACACTTACTCAGCATCTGAACGAATGGCGAGGCATTACTTCAGAGGCTTGGGCACTGGAAACCGTAGCCCAAGGTTACTGCCTTCCTTTCCAAGAAATGCCTCGGGATCATCCACCGGGGAACAACTCTTTCAAAATTCTGGATCTGCTCCTTGTGCAGGAAATGTTGACCCTGCTAGAGAAAGGTGCAATGTAGCAGAAAGGAACAAGAGTTGGTATTCCCCATACTTTCCGATTCCCAAAAAGGACGGAGGATTGAGACCCATCTTGGATTTAAGAAACTTGAACAAGTTCCTCAGGCAGGACAAGTTCAAGATGGTAACCCTTTCCGAAATCCTTCAGACTCTCCAGCTCCAAGACTTGATGGTATCATTGGACCTTCAGGATGCTTACTTTCATGTGCCTATCCATCTCAAGCACAGAAATTACCTGAGGTTCGCGGTTGGCAGTTCTCATTATCAGTTTCAAGTTCTGCCATTCGGGTTGACCTCCACGCCAAGGGTTTTCACCAAGTTGATGGCAGTGAGTCTCAGGAGAGGGGGGATTTACATCTACCTAGACGATTGGCTGATCAGTGCTTGTTCACCCGAACCAGCCCGGGAACATCTCAGTGTAACCTGCCACTCTCTTCACAGACTGGGCTTCTCCCTCAGTTACAAGAAGTCCCACATGATACCATCTCAAAGACTCTAATTGGAGCAGTCCTGGATGCTTCCTCGGGGAAAGCCTGACTACTCGAGGTGAGATCTCAACACATTCTGCAGATGGTCACCAAATTCCAGAGTGCCCAGCATCTTCTGGCCTTCGATTGTTTTTGAGGTTGTTCAGTCTCATGGCATCCTGCATTTTTCTGGTGCCAGAGGCTCACCTGAGAATAGTCCCAATTTTCAGGCAGAATGTCTAGAATAAGATCTAGAACAAGCGTTCGACGGAGTCAGTCGCGAACGCTTGTGGTCAAAATTGAGACAATGAAAGTGCCGAGAGGATTTAATAGAAGCTATACAAGCCCTCTATACAGATACCTCTATCCAGGTGCGGCTGTCTGAGGATGGATCCCTCTCGAGGAAGATCAAAACATATGCTGGTATAAAACAGGGATGCTCGTTAGCACCTTTTCTTTTTAGCCTTTTTAGCCTGTATAAATGGCGGATATGAAAGAGTCGCAAAGGAACATCAGAGCCTTCCCCCCCTAAAATGAATGCAGGGGTGATACCATGGATACTGTATGCCAATGATCTGGTCTTTATTGACCAGACGGCAGTTGGCTTACAAAGGCGTCTTAATGCATTTAAAGACTATCTGAAAGAAAATGGGATGAAGACTAATGTTGAGAAATCAAAAATCCTGATAATGACAACTGCTCGGTGTAAACAGAAAAAAAGGCCTTTTTATTGGACCATAAATAATCAGAAGCTAGACATTTTTGACACTATGATCTATCTAGGAGTTCTCATTAATAAAATATAGACGAAAAAGGACAATACCCGATGATAAAAGAAAACCTTAAGAAGCTAACAAATCGGGGGATAGTCCTACACAGATGCTATGGAAGATTTTCAACGGTACCTATCATCACCTTTTACAAGCAAAAGGTGGTGCCTGTCCTCACATACAGGGTGGAAGCATTGTTAAATATGGCTTGGAAAGTATGGGGTTCACTGGAGGGATCCTTTTGGAGGAAGGTCTTGAAATTGCCAAATGCCTCACTAGGAAACCCAATAAGACATGAGCTAAGGCTACAATTTCTGACATCAACGGTCCTTTGGAAAACCATCTCTCTATATAGAAAATGCATGATGGAGAACTCACCGGTACCATTTGACATTCTGAATAAAGCAATGGAGATGAGAGATAAAAGCTTGGGACAATGGAAACTACGATGTGAAGAATAGCTAAAGGCTAGCGACGTCTCAATGGATTTATTGATTCAAATCCTAACAAGATGAAAAAGAGACTACAAGAAGCGGACTGGATTGAAACCTTAGATAGGAGAAGCAAGGATAAATTGAGTACTACTAGTACATGGGAAAGGAAGGAGTTACACCAGCTACCAAAATATCTTCAAAAGTTCCCATCAGCACATTTTAGAGATCTTTTAATGAGATATAGACTTAATATCCTAGCCCCAAGAGATGTGTTGCTGGCAAGGAAACAAATTAAGAGGATTTACGGTAATTTTCTGGGGCCGGCAGAGCTGTGCCAAGGGTCTGCGGACTTCCAGCTCACAGAAGGCCCTAACTCCTTCCCTGGTTCCAACAAGTCAAGGTCCACACAAGGAGCAAGGGGTTACTGTGGTTTATTATACAAAACTCTCAGGGGTCATATGCATGAACGACATTCAGGCACATCTCACCGCATTATGGCTCGCAGGCCAGCTTTATACATCTGTGAGCAATAACCTTCGTCACTCAGCAAACTCCCTCCCAAACCTATTGAGGCCAAGGATTGGCCCCCTGAGTAGTAGGTCCAGTATAGGACCCTATACAAAGGAATTGTTATTGGATGGTACTGTGTCAGGTAGTGTACTTGGATCATCCCCGAAAGTTGCTACTTCTGAAAGTTACAGCCCAGTGATTGGTTGGCAACCCTCGCCATCTACCCCCAGAACCCAGTGTCCTGATTGGTCAGGCCGTGGGCCCCCAAGTCTCGGACAAACTCCATTTCCAGCCTGAGAGACCACTGTTCTCAGTACAGGTCTACTATATCCCAGCAAATTGCAACTATGTGTCTGCGTGTTATAATAGTGTGAGGATGACTAATGCCATGAAAGCATTCCATTCCCATCGTGCAAGACTTCTGGAGGTATCTGTATGTTGCGGACTGCTGTCTGGCCGTGGGGCGGCTGCTCGTTCCCAGCCTCTGAGCCCCGGCTCATTCTCAGCTCGGCCGGGTCATGTGTTTGGAGACCAGTCTTGCAAGCTCAATTGCCTCAAATTAATATGTATTTTACAGGGAATATTTGTTGTGGCCGCCAATGTCACCTTGGCTCAGGATGTGGAATGTCGCCTTGCAATATGGTGTCCTTGGCAGTCTGCTGTGCATGCCATGGGTTATTCTGCTAGCACAGCACCTTGTGGTTTGGGATTTCTATGAGACCATTGTGGCCTACTGTATTCTCATGTGGCCTGCTCTGGCTTTAGTTATGGAGTTCTCATGGTATCTATAGGTTAGTAGAAGGTTTATAGTTGGTTGGGTCCCTTGAGTGCTGCTGTCCTTCTATAGGGTTAATTGCATTTAAGCATCTGCAAGCATATACACAAGTTCTTCTTGCGTTTCAGTGGTGCTATAGCGAGCCTAATGATGAAATAATAAACGTGCTGACCGTGTGTATGTGCCACCGTTCTCTATCTCATTGAACTGTGCATGTTCTTGGTGTAAATTGGTGTGCGTGTGTCAGTTGCCTGGATTGCGCGTGTGCTTCTTGTCTAATGGAGCATGTCGTCGGGATGTCTCTAACGACCTGCATCATGCCAGCTTTGGTTCAATGCTTTTAGCCAAGTCGATCCATGTGCTTGTCTCCAACTCTGTCCTGTGTTTCTTTGTCCGCTCTAGGCAGAGTTTGGGTTCTAGCAGGAGCATATGGTCGGCCGGCAGGGTACCTTTTGTGGTAGTTGTCCATGGCTGGGGCAGTGGGGATTGGCTTAAAGTTCATAAGATCGGCAACAATGTTTTTGCTGGTGCTTCTTCCGGTTAGGGGGTCGTCTGGGACTGAAGGTCTGCTCGGATTTCCCTCTTCAGTCCCCCCTCTGGTTGACTTGTCAAACACAACATTATGGTACCTTCTGTCGTCCATCAAACGCCATACTTTTGTTATTCTGCCCAACTGTCTGTAGTGGTTGGCGTGATCTTCAAATGACCAGTACATGTAGACACAGACACCTCCAGGCTTGCAATAAACCCACTTCCCTACATAGTTCCTTGGATTGCGCAGATTTTCTAGTTTGATTGTAGGAGGATGCACTTCTGCCTCTTATCTGTTGTCTAAGCCGTTCTCTTTCTCTCATTACTTCGTCCATGTGTTGGTCGCTATCCATAGCCATCAGTAATGTCATTCCCACCGCCTCCCGGCTTCCTTTTTACACTTAGCCATGCAAAACTTCACGCCAAATAGAGATGCCACTTCCGTCACCAATCCTCCTGCTAGTACCTTTAGGCCATCAGATAACCAGGACGGCATCCAGGACCAGATGTACGAAAACCAGCTCTTATCTTTCTTCGTTCCCTTTGATGATTCTTCCATCTTGGGATGCATTCGTGCCAGCTGCGCTACGGCTTCAGATAGAGTTCTGTTGTCCTCGTCGTTTGCTGGTATAAACGTGCAGCAGGAAGTTCTAATTTTGGCGCAAACTCCTCCTTCTATAGCCGTTAGGAGGTCCAGAACGTATCTGTTTTGTAGTGCCACCAGCTGTATTGCTCTGAGCACCTCCTTTATTGCGTTGAAACCATTCACAGTTGAATTGATAGTCATCATCAGCTCCCAACGCTTTATTTAGAGCCCCGTTCGGTGGGAGTTTCTCATATGCCTTAGAATCACAGGCTCAATAGTGATCCATCAGCACCGCTGTTCCCGTTCCCATTTGTGTGATTTTCTCTATTCTTCTGCACCCTTTGTTCTGTCCCACTTCACCGGTGCCATCGTGCTGGTAGCATAGGGCAGGTGTGGTCAGTGGAATTATTGTGAGCGGGCCATCTTCCTTGTCCATCCAGGTCAGTAAGCTTGCACTCTTGTCCCATTGCTTGATGCATTTATCATTCTCTTCTTGGACATTGGTCACAGAAGCTTTTGTCAAAGCCAATGCCTTGCTCCCTACTACTCCAACCTCCCATCCATCCTTTGTATATACCTTCCCATACACCAGCACTTGCGGTCGTTCCCAGCAACCGGGTTCTCCGCCTATATCCTTTGCTCCCTATTTGCATGGTAGGTACTGCAGTGTCACCTCCTTTGTTTCTCCTTTCTCTGGTCCGTCAGTGATATAAAGTAGGGCCTCTGCCTGTAGGCAGTAATTGTCCATCATTGGTAAAATCTTGATGAAGCTGTCCTCATAGGGAAACATTTCCTTGGCTATCCATCTTAATGTTGCTGTCTTCCCTTGGAACTTTTCCTGTGTTTGGAACATTGCGAGGAACAGGAGGCAATTCGAAGTCACAGCTGGCACTTTCCTCGCGACATAGGTCCTGGAGGCACCCGTGGCATAAGGGATTAATGAGCAGACGTAGCAGCTCTCCCTTGTTCTATCCTTACCAATTTTAGACATGTGTTTGTACCACATGTTGGCTACGTGTGCGGTGGCAGTGAGATATGTGTCTACTCCACTTACATCTGTTCCCACGCTATGCTTACCTCCCCTTACCTTATCAGCCGTTTCACCAGTACCACCAGACACAGTTGTCCTTGCCGCTTGGGTTGGGGAAGTGATGGTATTTGATGCAGCAGGGACATGCAAGGCTACGTACATTTGCCAGAGGACAGCAGCTAGAACACCCACTGATGATAATAACCACACAGCTTTTATAACAATTTTTATTAGCTTTACCATTTTACCTTTGTTTTCGCTGATCTTGTAGCTGATTGGATGATAAAGTTGCCCACCTGAAAATCACGATAAAAAAACGTTATGGTGTTAGTAGTTGTAAGATTTTTAAGCTCTGCATATTAGGTAATCATTTAATGCACAGGCAAACATTTCCTCCCACATTTTCCATACTGTTCTATGTCTAAAGGTCGGTATAATATGGTGAAGCTGTGGGTATGTTTGTGCCAGGTATTCGAGAAATGCGTAGTAGTAAATTCAGGGTGGCCGTGGTCTAATGTGGGCGGGCCTCTGCATAGAGTGAATATATTGATGAGACAACAATTCGGGGTAGTCAGTAGGTGGTAGCATCTAGTATGCTGTAACCTTATCCTAAACTACTTATATTTCAACAATCACAGTCCTGCAACAACATGCATGTGCAAGAGAAAAGAGAGAGCATCGAAACAGTGTTAACACAGTGTATTCCCTAATGAGACTGTGGGTGCGGCATGGTCAATTCTACTTTAGCATTGGGATAACTTTCAACAGACGTAATAAGGCGATGGGGAGATGGTGGCAAGTCCGATACTCTTTGTTCCTTAGTACTGGGGGCAGTGTTCATATGATCGATTTGCACTAAAATTGCAGTGGGGATATCTGGGACCTGTGAGCGCCTGACCATTTGGTGGCAAGCTCGTTCTTGTTCACTTGTATTTAGGGAATCACCAGAGCCTGCAGTGGTTGGTATTAGGGCTCACAGCTGTCTGGAGTGCTGCTTATCTCTGCATCATCGGCCCTATCTGTTTCTCTGGGAATGCTTTGGGGCGCGGCCAATGCTTTATAATTGAGCGAATTTTTTTTTTTGTCATCAACCCTGATTTAACCATGCGCCTGGTGTCAACTTAAATTCTCAAAATGGTGTTGCAGATGCGTGAGGCGGTGACCCCAACCTCCAGGCGTAAATGAGTGAAGTAACTGGCCACACGCACAATAAACACTGCGCCACACTTGATAGGTGAATATATGATCTTTTTTAGTTTATAAGGTCATGTTTGTTGGAACATATTGATTGAAAACAAAACAGTGCCCTATTGGATTACACATGTTTAAACACATCTGTGTCCTTTTCAAATCAGGGCAAATAAGGTTGATAAAAATAACAATAATCGATAATCCCTGTGTTAGATAGAAATAAGAGAAAATAATTTGTGTATCACAAAAAACAAATGTCATTGAATTGGTTGTTATAATACCAGACATTTAAGGAGGGGGGAAGGTTTTAGGAGTCTTGAGAGAAAGAAAAAATATAAGTGAAACATAGTATCAGTTACACAATTCCAAGTTCTCAAATCTTGTCATAGTTATGATATGTGTTATATATTCTGCTGAAAGAAATCTTGCCCAAGTAGGACCTTACCTAAATTCCACATATTTGTTCAAATCCGAGGGTCCAATTATTCATGGGTTGAATCCCCCTAAAAAGTATATCAATCATAGGTCAAAAGTACATTTGCATTCCGCTACTGCCTATCTGTTCTATTTGTCATTTTAATTTGAATAATAGGAGCAGCCCGGTGTGTTCCTCTTTACGATATTATGTAATTTATGTGCAAAGCTAATGCAGTAATCTGTTTAATCATACCATCTATGGGGGTTGGGTGTCCATAAACGCATATTATTAATCTGAAAAATGCTATGTATAGTGTCACTGCCAACATGTAAACGTATAAAGAAACTCTGTGATAATTGTTATTCCTGGAATTGGTCATGTGCATTCTCATCCCTGTTTATAGCGGAAACTGATTTGTGTATTAGTAATGTGAGAAATGTGAAATCTGTAAAATTCAAGGCCGCGCACCGACGACGGGGTTGGCTTCGGGCGACCGACTTCCGTCAGGACGTCCAGACCAGGGTGTTTGACATGCAGTTCGACGGCAGCAACTTGTTCGGGAAGGCGGTGGACGAATCCCTCCAAGCCATAAAAACGGACACGGAGACGACCCGCGCCCTAGGAGCCCTTCAGCAACGACGGCCCTTTCGGAGCTCCGGAGGCAGATAGGGTGCCTTCAAGGGATCCAGCGGTGGCTCGTCGTCCTACCGCCAGGCGGCACGCTCCTCGTCTCAGGAGGCCTACAGGGGGTCGCGGCAAGCAGGGAGCGCCTCGCTGCCGTCGGCAAGGTGGCCAGGCTGGCAAGGCCACCACCTCCAAGCAGGACTGAACCGGCCGTATTTCGTCGCCATGTGGAAGTCCATCTCCACCGACAGTTGGGTGCTGGATACCCTGGCAAGAGGAGCACTCTATCGAATTCCTGAAGAAGTCCCCTCACGTTCCACCTGTGGCCAGGAAGGAAAATCACGTCCTGCAACTGCTGTTGGAAGTACGAGCGATGCTCAGGAAAGGCGCCATCAAGCTTGTCCCGAAGGGGCTCCGGGGTGTACTCAAGGTACTTCCTCGTCAGGAAGAAGACGGGCGGCTGGCGCCCCATCCTGGACCTTTGTCGTTTGAACAAATACATCAGATCACAAAAGTTCAGGATGGTCACCCTCCAGCACGTACTGGGACAGCTGGAGGAAGGTGACTTTCTATCGTCGTTGGACCTGGAGGATGCATACTTCCACGTTCCCATCCTCAAAAGTCACCGAAAGTTCCTCAGGTTCGTCGTCCAGGGACGCCACTACCAATTCAGAGCACTGCCGTTCGGATTGAAGTCGGCCCCCAGGGTCTTTACCAAGTGTCTAGCACCATTGGCGGCGCGGCTGCGCCTGCAGGGGATTCACGTCTACCCCTACCTGGACGACTGGCTCATCCGCTCAAGGACGAGGGAACTCGCCGTCGAACACACTGTGATGACCGTCCAGCTACTCACAGACCTGGGATTCGCCATAAACTACCCAAAGTCCCACCTGGTGCCGTCGCAGGTGGCCCTGTTTCTGGGAGCGAAGCTCGATACAGTGAGGCGCCTGGCGGCCCCGTCGGAAGAACGGACGAAGACCATTCTAGGCAAAGTGCAGCGCCTGCTAGCCACGGACGTGGCCAGGGTGAGGCCATCAAGTCCCTTCTGGGGATGATGTCCTCTTGCATCTACCTGGTGCGCCTCTGCAGACTACGGATGCGCCCTCTTCAAGAATTTCTCGACGCCCGTTGGATGCAGGCGACGGGCACCTTCGAAGACAGGGTCCCCCTCAACGAGGTGTTCCGGCGGGCGATTCAGTGGTGGGGCGTTCGAGCACACCTCACGGCGGGCAAGGACTTTCAGATGTCGGCGTACCAGGAGACGGTGAGGACGGACGCCTCCCTGGAAGGTTGGGGCGCCCACACCGGAGATCTCCACGCAAGAGGCCTCTGGCTCCCGGAGGAGAGGCTCCTGCACATCAACGTCCTGGAACTCCGAGCCGTGTTCTGGGCTCTCAAATCGTTCCTCCCGTCGCTCAAGGGCAAGGTGGTGCGGATGTTCACGGACAACACCACAACAATGTTTTACACACGGAAGCAGGGAGGCACCAGATCCCCAGCCCTATCCAAGGAGGCACAGGATCTGTGGCACTGGGCGGTCACCCAAGGGATGTTCCTGGTTCCCTTCCACCTGGCAGGAGAAAGCAACACCATCGCCGACTCGCTCAGCAGGGAGCTGCGCGCGTGTCACGAGTGGGAACTGCGCCAGGATCAGGTGGATCAACTCTTCCAACGATGGGGCAAACCCCAAATCGACCTGTTCGCAACAGCGACGAACTCGAAGTGCAGGAGGTTCGCCAGCAGGTTTCCCCAGCCGAGAAGCATGGGCGATGCGTTCTCGTTACCCTGGGACGGCCTATACCTGTATGCGCTCCCTCCGTTGCCGTTGCTGCTTCGAGTCATCAGCCAGCTCAAGAGGTCCCGGTGCAGGATGATCCTCGTCGCACCGGGGTGGCCGAGGCAGATCTGGTTCCCGGACTTTCTGGACTTGTCAACGTCCCCTCCCATCTCTCCAGAGAAGGAGGCGCCATCTTCCACCACGACCCGGCGTGGCTGAACCTGCAGGCTTGGCTCCTGCAGCGCTAGAGTTTGGAGGCTACGATATACCGGCCGATTGCAGAGAGGTTCTTGCAAAGGCCAGGGCGTCCTCGACTCTCAAATGCTACGGTCATAAGTGGAAGAGGTTCTCTATCTGGTGCCGAGCACAGAATATCAACCCCCTATGGATTACGGCCCCTCAAGTGCTGCCGTACCTGCTATCGCTAGCAAAGGCTGGGCTAGCCCATGCCTCCATTAAGATTCATCTGGTGGCGATCTCCAGATATACCAGAACCACAGGACGGACGTCTCTGTGGTCCCATCGACTGGTAAAAGAGTTTATGAAAGGACTGTTCCGGTCGTTCCCGCCGATGAAGGTGAAGGCCCCGGCCCCGGCGTGGGAACTTAACGTGGTGCTGACCAGGCTCATGGGGCCCCCATTCGAGCCGATGCACTCCACACCGATGAAGTTTGTGTCGTGGAAGACTGCATTCCTGGTAGCCATTACCTCCGCACGACGAGTGGGAGAGATCCAGGCCCTATCCTGCAAAGCACCGTACTTGACTTTCCATGTCTCGAGGGTGGTGCTTAGGACACACCCCTCCTTTATGCCCAAGGTGCCACCCCTCCTTTATGCCCAAGGTGCCATCGGACTTCCATCTTAACGAGCCCTTGGTGTTACCTGTTTTCTTCCCGTCTCCTTCGTCGCCGGCCGAGAGGACTTTGCACTCGCTGGATGTGGCTAGAGCGCTGAAGTTCTACTTGGACCGCACAAAGAGTTTCCGGAGGACATCACAGCTGTTCGTGAATTTTGGACCTGTGAATCAAGGGAAGGCTCTCTCGAATTTTTCTATTTCCAGATGGCTCTCCGGCTGCATCATGCACTGCCACCGGTTGGCTAACTGACCGCTGCCAGGCTGTCCGAGAGCCCATTCGACCAGAGCGATCGCTGCTACTATGGCGTTCTTATCTGGTGTGCCCCTGCTGGACATCTGCAGGGCTGCTACGTGGAGGTCGACGCACACCTTCACGAGATTCTATTGCGTCGATCGGGATTCCAGGGAGGAGTCCAGGGTCGGCCAAGCAGTGCTGCGCAACCTGTTCGCTTAAGGTGAGCCTGGTGAGGAGGTAAGAGATGCTTAATGTTGAGCCTTTTGCCACCCCCGGTGGTTGTGCATGTGTGTACTGCTATTTATTCTTAAATTCATGAGCATGCGAATCCATGCTGGACCCCATGCTGGAGAAGGAACAAGTTACTTACCTGTAACTGTTGTTCTCCAGCATGGCTCTGGCATGGATTCACATGCGAACCCTCCCGCCTACCTCTCTGCGGCTCTTCACTTGGTCATACTGCCTCTTCACGTGCTACCAAATCTGAAGATGGCTGCCAGAGGCGGGGCTTAGGTAGAGGGCAGTCATTGAAACACGTGTAATCCAATAGGGCACTGTTTTTTTTTCAATCAATATGTTCCAATGAACATGACCTTATAAACTAAAAAGGATCATATATTCACCTATCAAGTGTGGTGCAGTGTTTATTGTGTGTGGCCAGTTACTTCGCCTAATGCTTTATAATGTTTAATGTCCTGCACGTGGTGCCAGACAGACCTGCCTTTGAGCTTGACTGCCCTTTGTTATTGCCTCCACTGTATGGGGTCCTGTGAAGCGGAGTGCATTCCAGTGCCTTACAAAATTCTTCAGGAGGGCCTGGTACCCCGCTTTAATAGGTAGTTCCTTTGTTGAATCTTGACTGCTGCCGTCTTCTTGTGCATTGTCCTCCACTCTCCCTTGTGTCCGTTGGATCTGTCGAGAGATAAAAGAGGTGCTAGACACAAGTGAATTCACATAATCAAACATCTCGTGGTCGAAAATTTCTGATACCCCCTTGCAATCCTTTAGTGCCCTAGTGGTTGGGGCTAGTGGGAGGCGATGCGGCGTCCTGTCACCACCGTGTGAGGTGGTGATCAGAGCAAGGTTTGTTTCTTAATTCGAATAGAGCCAGGGGTAAGCAATGCAGCCAGTTTCTCTTGGGACTTTGATAGATTTTAGCTATGCTTTCCTTCAATAATCAATTGAGGCATTCACACATGCCATTGGTTTGTGGATGGTATAAACATGCAAATGTATGCCTGATCCCTAACAGGGCAGTTATATGCTGAAACATTTCATTGGCAAAGTGTGGACCATTGTCAGACCGTAGGACCTCGCAGTGCCCCCCCCCCCCCCCCATCTTGGGAACACTTCTCGGACCAGGAATTTAGCCACTCTAAGAGCATCGGCATTGGCCCTGCTTCGATCCACCTCGATAATGGGCAAACCACCACTATCATATATCGATAGCTTTGGCATACATTGATCATATCCACGTAATGAACGTGGAGGTGCAAAAAGGGCCCTTCAGGATGGGGGCATTAGTCCTGTTATTACCCCTAAGGTATGTCCAGCAGTGAACTCTTGGCATGTCAAGCAGTTACTGATCAATTTGGAAACGTGTATTTAAATCGGGCAGAACTATGATTTTCCAATGCGTGCTGCAATGACCTCTTTCCCTGTGTGCGTGGGATGGTGTAATTGTGAGAGCCATTTTCAGTAGCGCACGAGGCATTACTACTTTCCCAGTGTTTTGCCGCCATAAGGCATCAGTTGGCGACGTTGAACGCCCTCTTTTTACTCAGAGTTCCTTTTCATCCATTGGTGCTGCTACCTGTAATTCCATGATTTGAGTTTCAGGTAAGTGGTTGTACCCACCTTTCATTAAGCTTTGTCTCACCCCTCCCCTCTGGTATGTCCCACATCGCTCCAAAATATGATGCATGATTTGCACGGTAGTCTGCTGCCTCATTTTCCTTTGAGATTGGGTCATCCCCGTTAGTGTGAGCCTGACACTTAACTAATGCTAATTCCACTGGATATATGATGGACTCTATCAACTCTCCCAAGAGAAGCGCATGCTGCACGGGGGTCCTATCTGCCCTCCTGAACCCTTGTCTTAACCATCCTGCTAAACCATAGTGCACTGTTGATGTGACGTAGGCGCTATCCGAGTAGATGGTAACCCTTTTCCCTTCGCATTCTCTGAGCGCAAGTATGAGAGCCACTAATTCTGCTGCCTGTGCTGAATAATAAGGGGGTAGTCCAACACTCCTCATCACCTCGCTTGTCCAGTCTTCACTCAGCCTGACCACTGCTGCGCCTGTTCTCCTGATACCATCACCTTGATCAATTGTTCATGATCCATCAATGTACAGTACCTCTCTCCCCCCTCAAGCGCATCTTCCTCCACCTTCCGTGTTTCTGTATAAATCTCAATAGCCTGTGTAGAATCATGACCACGTTCTCCCTCTTCGTATTCTTCCGCCAGATATTGTGCTGGGGTCGCATTCTTGCATCGCACTACTTTTAACTCGGGTTGTGACAATATTATCTCGTTCCTTGTTGCTCTTTGTGTTAGTGTGCTTTTTGGAATATTCAGGATCACAAATACGGCGTGTTCCACATAAAGGGTTGTGGAGCACCCCAGTGGTGTTGGTAATGCTTTTTCTACTGCGAATGCTGCAGCAGCCAAATGCTGTTCGCACGGGAGATGTCCTAACATCACTGCATCTAATTGTCCGCTGTAGTATGCTATTGGCTTGTGGCCCATGCTTATTTTGTGTGTCAGCACTGCTTTCATGACCAACCCATCGGAGTGTGAGAACAGCAAAAATTCCTTTTTATAATCTGGTGTCCCTAAAATGGGTGCTCTGGGAATTGCTTCTTTGAGCTCACTGAATACCTCTGTCATTTCCCTTGTCCAACACAACTGTTTGTTGTTCCTCTGCGCTTCTTTTAATGCTGTGAGGAGAGGACAAGTATATATGCTATAATCGAAGACCCATGCCCTGCAATAGTTGCATAATCCCAGGAATCGCTGCAGTTCCCTTACTATTTTCGGCTGGGGCATGTCAAGTATTGTTTGTGTCCTGCTAGGCGCTATGTGTTTGCCGTTTTGCGAAATCACCTTACCGAGGCACAGCACTTCCCTATGGCAGTACTGTAGCTTGGCCTTGTCTACCTTGTATCCCTTTTCTGCCATTACAGTGAGCATGTGTATTGAGTCTTCCCTACATTCTTCCTCAGTGAAACTGCAGATGAGCATATCATCCACGTACTGCAATAGTGCTTTTTGTTAATACATTTGCCAAGTCCATTTGTAGTATTCTGTTAAAAATAGAGAGTGATTCACAATATCCTTGTGGTAGCCTGGTGTGTTTCCATTTCTGGTTGCGGTACATGATGCTTGTTAAATCTTGTGAGTCTGGGTGTAGGGGTATTGAGAAAAAGGCGTTTTTGAGGTCGATAACCATGAAGCATGTGGCTTCGACCGGGATGTCGCATAGGATCGTGGCAGGGTTAGCAGTTACTGGGTACTCTGCCTCTACGATGCTGTTAAGAGGCCTCAAATCTTGTATGAAACGCCATGACCCCCCATTCGCCTTGCGAACGGGGTACACCGCAGTGTTGCACAGAGACTCTGATGGTACCAAAATACCCCTCTTGACAAGGGCACTGATTGTCTCATAGATGCCTTCATCTGCTTCTTTGGTCAGGGGGTATTGTTGGGCCCTGGGTAGAATGGCCCCTAGCTTCAGTTTTATCTGTACTCCTATGCTTTTTATGCACCCGACGCCATACGGACTGGTGGTCCATAGTGTCTCGGGTACCTTTGCTAGATCATCCTCGCAGAAGGAAGGCAGAGCTTCTGAAGCCATTGCCATTTTCTGTGCCACCTCCTTATGTTATGCGTAGCCAGATGTACCCGCTCGTTCCCAACATCATCTCGCTGTTCCCGTTTACCTGTGAGAACATTACCTCATCTGACACTCGTGTTAATTGACACCCTTCTGACAGTGCTATTATTGCTCTCATGCCTTCCCTTCGTCATCCAGTGCGTGTACAGCGACCCAATCGTCTCGTGCCACAATCCCTTGTGTCTCCGGCTTAAAGAGGTACTCACTGGTCCTCCTACATACCTTCCATGCAATCCCGGGCAGCCATACAATAGCCATATCTGTCCCGTACTGGAAGACCTCTGGGTCAACAGGCTCCCCCCTCTGTACACGTTTCCCACAATATGCCTGGAGTATTTGCCTAACTGTGAGCATGTGCATGCCTGATGTGGAGCAAATTATGCCCTTTTCTGTAAAGGAGATTGTCATGTTCAGTCTGCTCATTATGTCGTGTCCCAATATGTTTACAGGTGCTTGCTTGGAGTAAAGTAGGGGTAGTGATAAGTCGTGATCTATTGATAAGGAGATGTGATCTGTAAAAGGAACCAATTCTCAAGCCCCAGAGAATCCTTGAGTGTTTATGGCATCGCCTGACCATGTATATTTCCCCTCCCGTACGCATGACCTAGTCGCCCCAGTGTCAACCAGAAAGGAAAAAATGTCACCTATAGCCACCCGTATTCGAGGTTCCTCCAAAGGATTAGGTGTGACCGATAGGATGGGACACAACATGTTTGTCTGTGGGCTGTCCTGTTGTGGGTACAATGACTGTCCATTCCCAGTGTAGGGGTTATGTCTTAATAGTTTCACCCCACCCATCCTTGTCACGGGTACCATTTCTGCTGTGTCCATAGGCTGTGGGGAGTCGTCCTTTATTTGTGTCAACTGTTGCACTGGTTGTGCATTTGGGGCCGTGGTACTGCCATCTGTTGTGGTTGTGGCTGTTGCGTTTGTGGTGCATCTGTGTGCTGGTTTACTGGTATTGTCTGTTGCTGCACCTGGGTCTGAGGTAAGCTTTGTTGTGGCGCGTTCTGTGGCAGTCCATCTGTCTAACATCCTGCTTATAATACCCATTCTGCCCATGCTGGTAACTCTGCTGCCCTTGCTCGTCCCATCCTGGTTGCATCCCCCTGTTTCTGCATGTGCGGGAAATATGCCCTAGTTGCCTACAGGTCCAGCACTGTTGTGGTTCTCGCACTTACCATGGGAACCCTACTCCTCCTTCCCCCTGTCCCTGTGGGTAACCCCTGAACCCTCCACCTGGGCACCCTCTCTGGAACCCTCATCGTCCTCTATAGCTACCTTGGTAACCGCCCATTCCCATGTACCCTCCTCCCATTTGGGGCATGAATTGCTGCATCGCATTGTACTGCTGCTGCGGTTGAGGCTGGGGCTGCGACACTATCTGTTGTTGCAGGGTGGGGCTAGTTATGAACGCACCTTCCAGGGCATACTTGGATAGGTTGTGTTGAACTAGTTTTGCTTCATCTGCTTTTCTATCCTCAACCTTTTGCTTCATCTTTTCTTGCTAAAGCCTGCAGTGGTGTACTATTGTGAGTTGTATTTCCGACCATGCTTTGGTCTCCATCCCTACCAATTTCTTCAGTTGTCTCTGTACCGGCTCTGGTAACGCTTGTATCAAGATGTGATAAAAGATAGCTATAGTTTTATCCCATGGCTCCTGAGTTTCGAGGCACCAAAGCTCTTGAATCTCTTGAATATAACTAACGGGATCTTCATCATCACACAACTTGCGTGATGTGATCGCTCCTATGTCTGACGTGTCGGGATATTGTGTCCGCAATGCCTGCCATACCGCATGTCTGCAATTTGCGAATGGTGCTCCGTCGTGTGCGGTGTTGTGGGTGGTCACCCCGGGAACTCCGCCCTCTTCCAAATGTCATCCGCGGCATCACCTAATATGGAGACAAGTAAGCCTTTAACGTTGCTCACCGCCAACCTGTGTCCCACTGTCAGCTTTTCCATTTCATATGTCCATTTCCCCGCCCCTCCACTTAAGGAGGGTATCCTCAATTTGATATTTTCCCTATCTGTGTGCTTCTACGGTATATACTGTGGCCTTTCCCACCCCTCTCTAATAGAGGCATCTGCGAGTACGCAGCCCTCTCTTCTGGTGTGCGTCTATACTGTCATATCTGAATGGGCCCCTTCTCATCCTCTGCTTCTGCACCTATATCCGCTACCTGTATTGCATGTGGCTGGCGCGAGGTGTTTGGTGTCCCAGTGAGCCCACCCAGTAAGCATGAGTGCCCCCTAGTTTGTGTTACCGTTCCCCCATCTCTCCTATGCCCTCGGAGGTCCCAGAGCCTGCTTGTATAAGGCATCTGCGGGGCCGCCCCTTCAGTTGTGTCTTGAGTTTTGCTGTCTGCGTGCTTTTCTCCGTCTCTCTCTTCTTGTGTTTTACATTCCCGTGCCTGTTTGTGTTATGTAGAGTTTATTAGTCCCTTCTCTTTCATCGTCAGTTAGTTTATCGTCTCCGTCTTCATCATAGCTACAAAATCTGTCAGAGAATGTCAATTTGCATGCATGTGGATAACGTATGGTCACAGTTTCAAGATCGATGTTCGCCGATCCACATGCATTCTTCTCCTCCTCCTTCCGCATCCCCGAGTGTATTATCTCACTGCCCACCGAGTGTGCCTTGGACGTGCTTGCGCCACCCACTGGGGGAGTTGCCTGTCCTGTTGCTCCCCTTGTCGCTCTTCATCAGGTCTCTTCCTATCTAACTCCTCCTTGATTGCTTCTCTGACCCTTTTGAGTGCCCGCTCCTCCCCGTCACACTCCTTACATTCCCTTGTTATTCGTGCCAACCTTAACTCCTTTAATTTTCACTCTTCGTACTTACGTGTCTGTTGCAATATCTTCTTCCTCTAGAACGCCATTCCCTCTCTACGTCCTCTCTTCCTTTTCTCTCTATTTCCTTCTCTCTCTATTTCCTTCTCCACCTTCTACATTTCTCCAATCTGCCTTGTCTCCGTCTCCCTCTCAGCTGCCTCTTCCTGCTCCCTTTGCATTAGTGCTGACTGCTCCTTCCATTCCTGTTCCTGTAATTCCAATCCCCTTATCGTTTCTTTTTGCTCCCTCTTTTCCTCTTCCAACTTCTTCCCCGCATCTTCCTGCTGCTGCTCTTTACTTACCACATGGGTCACCCTTCCTCTATGCCCCTGTCCCAGTTCCAATCCCTTTATTGCCTTTGCAGCACCTTCTGCCTCACCTGTTGTGACCCCTTGCAACTTCAACAGTACCTGTGCTGCCACCCATTCGTCCGGGCCTAGCCCTGCGAATTCTATTTTAGCGCGCCGCAGTCATTCCTCATCGAGGCCTGGGCTGTTGGCCTCCTCTCCCGGCCCATGCTGCGGGATGTCTGGGGCATGCACCTTTGGGGCATATGGAGGTGGCTTATACGTGGTATTTGAATACCCTTCTGCTGCTTTTAATTCTCAGGGCTCCCTCACTTCGTCTATGTCCCGTAACGGGTACAAGCCCTGCTCCTCCTCTGTTTTCGGAGGTAACACTGGGTGGTGCTGGAGGTGGCTGCATGAGTTCTTGAGCTCCTCCTTCACTCACTGCAAGCTCATCATCCATGGTCTGTCCGCCTGGAACATGCTCCATAAATCGTATATCTCCATACAGTTAGCTAACTTCTTCCCCTTGTATGTGTTCTGTAGGTGGGTCAGTAGCGATTGCAGCACGTCTGGGGAGAAACTGCCGTTAGGCGGCCATGGTCATATTACCTTCCCTTCTGTACCCTTAGACCATTGTACACTGTATTTAATTATTTTATCCTTATAGAGGGGCAAAGTTAGGCACAATGTGTTGAATGAGGGTTAACACTATTCCTGATCCACCATACATTTTCCCTGTTCCTCTTCCGTGAAGAACAATACCAAGTTGTATTTTACCTGACCTTTAATTGAGTATTTCGACACTCCGCTGTCAATGCAAGGAAGGAAGAAATGTGTAGGTTATGCAATACAGTATATGCTGTCTCTCTTTCCTTTTCTCTCTAGGAGCCTCTGCACCTTATGCAGTGTACTCTCATACTGCCCCGCCTTCACCAGAGCTGCCGTAGTTCGGCAAATCACCTCAATCGTGCGCAGGCGCCATCCGCGCACTGCCGCTCGTTCACCTGTCTGGCAATCCGAGAAATACCAACTTGCTACTCATCCACCAATTCGCAATTCAAGGTCCTATGCAATGGCCTATGGGTGACATCACCAGACTAGGGTTCACATAAGAGAAAAAACACTTAGCGCGCTGACAGAACAATGCATTATTTCAATCCCACCCACAAAAATTCCCACAGCTGCCTTCCCACCTCCCAGGAGTGGAGTATCCATTTTCAACTTCTTATCTCTGTGATTAGACTGCACCCGCTGCGTCGCCTAGTGGATGATCTATCTCTCGCCGGAGGGATTTACCCAGCTAATTCACCTTCCGTACTGCAAGATAGCTCCAGCTAATCACACGGGAATACTTCATCTATTCGCCAAACTAAAGCGTCCAATTTATAGGAATCCACTATATCCATATTTCAATCACGATCCAAGCGCGTTGAGCGGCTGACTCTGCACAACACAGGAACTCGTTACCACGCAACCTGAATGCACACTAAACACTAGACTCCTTAACACCAATTCTTATTGCAACTTCACATCCCCTTTTTGCCAATCTACACATCCCTTTCCAACCCACACAAATTGGGTTGCTCGTTGCGTGGACCACACTTACGTTGTTACATGCCTGCCAGCTCCGCTCGGCCGCTGACTCCCCTCCTTTGGCTCGCCTCAGCCCCTCTGGACTGCGTGGCCAACTCGCCAATCGCGGGTGGGATAATTTTGAAGTCAGCTCCCGACGACCAATTCTTCCGGTTGCTCAGGCCGGTTATCTCGCAATGCCGCGAAGGTCCTACAGTCCTCCGAGGTCCGACGGCAGAGGAGGCAGCACCTGGCCGAGCTGACGTCACAAACAATCTCGCTGGTGTCATGATGCCTACCTCCAAGGAGCCAGGTCCGACCCAGCAACCCCAGAGGCAGGCATCATTCCCCCCAGGGAAGTGCCAGCGGGCCCAAGCTGGGGCCCTTTGGACACAGTCCTGGCGCCTTAGGCGCCAGGCTCATGTTGGACCCCTGTCCTGGCGCCTTAGGCGCCAGGCTCATAAAGCTAGACATGTGTTCAAGTGTTTTAATGTGCACTTACCTGATGCAGACCATGCTGCTACACCCAGGCCCTCTTGAGGCCTGAATGGAACTACTTTACCTGTGGGACTACTTTCCACCTGGGTGTGGTCGAGGAAGGATACATACCTGATCGGTGGAAGGGTACATGCCTGGAACTTCTTCCAAAGCTATTTAAACCACGCCCGATCAGCAACTCACGCTTCGCGTTGTTCTGCTCCTCGCAGCTGGACGCTCACTGTGTCAGCTCCTGCATCTGGACTTCAGCCACGCCTGTCAGCATCCTGGGTCGCCTGCAAAAGGAGATAAGAGGGAATTGGAGAGAAAGAAGACCTTACCTGTTAAAACTGCATCACGGGGACATCACACCGACGATCCTGAAAGGGAAGACATCATTTTAAAAGCATTTCGTTTCGATCGCTGCAGCGCTGCATTTTACTCACCTTTCCTGAGCGCCTCCATCTTCAGCAGCGATCATCCGGATCAGCACCCACTTCCCAGAGCCTAGAGAGAAAAGACAAGAAGACAAGGTGAGAGAAGGAAGGGAAAAAGGAAAAGCTCAGTTTCCTTCTAAGACTTACCTGTTGGGTCATTCCCATTTCATTTCGGGTCCTGCCGCTTCCAGGCATTCCGGACCCCGGCCCCAATGGGGAAAAAAGACAAAGACATTGAATGAGCGAATGCAAAGACATTACCTGAATGCTCATCCCGAACTTACACTTCGGGTCGGCGCCATATCTCCGGCATCCCGAACCACGGCCCCTAAGGGGAAAAAGACATAAGCATTAGCGCTCGCTGCAATAGGACAATGAACATTATTATTAAGCTTGAACTTTTGAACTTGCAACAGAACTCTTACAGCGCCACACCTGAATAGTCAAGCTTATATGGAACTCCCATCAAACCTCAATCTAGTGAAGTAACTGGGTTTCAACGCACCCCTGCATCAGAAGCAGGATGGAGAACTCATCCTTCCAAACCCTAAGGTGAGACTTCACGGGGAATCGTGGAAGGGTTTCGAGGAGGGATGGAAGGGAGTGGGAGGCTTGAGCATTATTCCGTGAGTAGGTAATACTCCCTTTTCACGCACAGGGGAATATTCCTGCGAGCCAGAAAAGCCAGAGTAGAGGGGCCCTTCCTGTCCATCATCAGAGTCCTGCGCTTCACCATTGAAGAAGCATCAGCACTCGAAGCCAGACCTGCGCCTCCGTGGGAATCAGATGAGCGTGACAGAACGCGAAGCCTACCCACAATCTCCCACCCGGGTGCTATGGAGACTTCCGAGACAGATCAGCTGGCCCAGCTTTTGGGGGAATTACAGGCAGAAGTGCACTCAGCCCGCCAGGAGACTAACGCTCTCAAAAGAGAAGTGATCCTATCCAAGGAGAGAACTGATGACCTGGCCAAAAGGTTATTGCAGGCCCAGGCAGGGCACACTCCTTTATCTAATTCCGGAGGTACTTCCACATCAATGGGTTTGAATAACCCGGTACAAATCAATCTACCTGGACACATGCCTTTGGCCCCGCCTGAACGTTTTGCGGGGGATCCCAAGAAATATGCCGTCTTTATGAACCAATGTCGTTTACACTTTCTATGCAGACCCGGGGCCTTCCCTAACGACCAGACCAAGGTAGCCTTTATACTATCTTACCTCAGTGGCAGTGCTGCCGATTGGTCTATTCCTTTGGTAAATCAGGATGATCCAATTCTCCAGGATTTTCAGGGCTTCCAGGCCAGCATGGAAAGATTGTTTGCTCGACACTCTCAAGGACAGGCCCTTGATAACGAACTACTATCCTTACGACAAGGTAATCAGGATCTCCTGTCCTACGTTGCCACCTTTAATAGACTGGTTGTGGAAACTGGATGGCCAGAAAACAAAAGGATCACATTGTTTCATCGAGGCCTGCGTGGAGAGCTTAAGGATATTCTAGCTCAGATAGTAGATCCACCCCAGGTCTGCGCAGACTACATAGACTTGGTGGTTCAACTTGATCACAGACTTCAAAATAGAAAAGCAGATTGGTTCAAGTACCGATCAAAACCCACCCTAACTCCAAGAGTACCGACGTATCCAAACCTATGCAAATCGGCGGTGTTAAAGGACCATTAACGCAGAAGGAACGAGAGAGAAGGCGGCAAATGCAACTTTGTCTGTATTGCGGGACTTCCGGTCACTTTCTTCGAAATTGTCTGGTTAAACCACCTAAGAAGGTGGTTGGAGCCACTGCTAACGATTTATTGACACCTGATTCGGGAAACGACCTAGCCCGACAAGCGTAGGGGTCCGCTTGCCGAGCTTGAAAACAAACTCTTTGACCTCGCATTTTGTCATGCCAATGGTGCTCGTGGACCCAAAACAGCCTCATCAGTTGCATGCTGTAAAAGCATACATCGACAGTGGAGCTATTGGAAACTACATAGACCGTGAATTGGCTTCCAGGATTAAGCTCCCTCTCCGCCCGAAAGTAACCCAAGATGTCATTACTACAGTAGATGGAACCGAAATAGCCTCAGGACCCGTAACGCATTCCACTGTTGAAATGACACTGGTGGGCCAGGATGGACATCGGGAAGCAATCGTGTTTGATGTGATCAAGGCCCCACAATTTCAAGTAATTCTTGGAATTCCTTGGTTAGAAACACATAATCCCAGAATCGACTGGCGAGCAAAGAAGATAAGTTTTCCTGATTGTGAACCAACTTGTTATCCAAGAAATCCAGTTATGGGTCTAGCCTCAGCAACTTCCACCCCTGTACAGCTACCGTCAGAATACCTAGAATTCCAAGACGTTTTTCAGAAGGAACAGGCTAACACGTTACCTCCCCATCGGTCTTATGATTGCCAAATCGATCTGGTACCCAATGCTCAACTACCTTGTAGTAGGATTTATGCTCTTACGGAACCTGAGAACCTGCATTTGCGTCAGTATTTAGATCAGTACCTAGCCAATGGTTTTATTCGCCCGTCCAAGTCTCCTGTCTCATCAACTCTGTTCTTCGTGCCGAAAAAAGAGGGCAACCTTAGAACATGTATAGACTACCGTGCCCTAAATCAAATAACGATTAAGAATCGTTATCCTCTGCCCCTGATCCCTGAGCTTATCGACCAGGTGAAAGACGCTTGTGTGTACACCAAGTTAGATCTCCGAGGAGCTTATCACCTGGTGCGTATAAAAGAAGGCGACGAATGGAAGACTGCATTCCGCACCAAATTTGGGCTCTTCGATTATCAGGTGATGCCCTTCGGTTTGTGCAATGCACCTGCCGCCTTTCAGTACTTTATGAATGATGTTCTTCGGGAACTTATCGATGTCTGTGTCATTGTTTATATTGACGACATCCTGGTGTACTCTTCTTCAGAATCCGATCACAGAAAACATGTTAGGGCAGTTCTTGAGAAATTGCGCCAGGACAGACTATTTGCAAAGCTCGAAAAATGCGTCTTTCATACCACAGAAGTTGAGTTTCTCGGATTCATCCTGACACCTCAAGGAGTCCGAATGGACTCGCGAAAGGTGGACGCCATCCTCAAATGGCCATCTCCTAGCTCGGTGAAGGGAGTTCAGAGCATGCTCGGCTTTGCCAATTTCTATCGAAGATTCATTCCGGAATTTTCCCGAACAGTCCAACCCATCACAGCTCTCCTAAAGAAAAACAAACGCTTTGAATGGACTCTTGAGGCCGAACAAGCCTTTCAGGACCTGAAAACCAAATTCACCTCTGCACCTGTATTGAAGCACCCGCACCCAGATCTCCCTTACATTGTGGAAACCGACGCATCCAGTTCGGCCATGGGAGCTGTCTTGTCGCAAAGAGACCCAGAAACTAACCAACTACACCCTGTGGCCTTTTGGTCCAGGAAATTTTCTCCTCCTGAAATCAACTACGCAATTACCGACAAGGAGTTACTGGCTATTAAATCTGCTTTCAAGGCTTGGCGTCACTACCTTCTCGGGGCAAGACACACCATCACTGTAATTACGGACCACAGAAATTTACAATATTTAAAGACGGCCAAAGCTCAATCTTCACGACAACTCCGATGGGCTCTATTCTTTGCGGAATTTGATTTCGTAATTACCTATCACCCTGGCTGCAAGAATGGTAAAGCGGACGCCTTATCCCGGATTGGCATGGAAGAACCCAATTCAAGTTTAGAACCTGTGCCAATCATACCTGAACAAAGAATCTTAGGCCTAACTTCATTGCAAACTATTGAGGACATCCAAACGCAAGTAAAACAACTTCTAGACTCTTCAGCCTTACTGGAATGGAGTCAAAAGGGTCCTCATTACACCGTTAAGGATGATTTACCCTACTTCCAGGAGCGGTTGTTTCTGCCAAGTAAAGAATTGCAAGAACTTGTTATTGCCCATCATCATGAATCATTAATGGAAGGACACCCTGGTATCGCTAAAACGGAGGAAAAAATCAAACGCCACTTCTGGTGGCCTTCTTGGAGAAAAGACATAAAGTCTTTTGTATTGTCTTGCGGAATTTGCGCCCAAAACAAGGGTCAAAAGAAAAGGCCAGCCGGCCTACTTCAACCCTTGGATATTCCACCGGCACCATGGCACACCTTGTCAATGGACTTTATAACTGACCTGCCTCCTTGTGCTGGTTACAACACTATCCTTGTAATTGTGGATCTATTCTCCAAAATGGCCCACTTTATCCCTTTAAAAGGTTTGCCTTCAGCTTCCACCTTGGCCAAGGAATTTCTGGAGAATATAGTTCGCATACATGGTTTTCCTTCCATATTAGTCTCGGATCGTGGAAGTCAATTTATCTCCCATTTTTGGAAGAAATGTTGTCAACTAGCACAAATAGATGTGCGGTTATCCACCAGCCACCACCCCCAGACAGACGGACAAACCGAGAGAACCAATCAGACTCTCGAGCAATATCTTCGGTGCATGTTTCACCAATCCGAGTTAAATTGGAAAGATATCCTTTGGATCGCAGAATATGCATACAACAATTCAGTGCATTCTGGAACCGGACAAACTCCTTTTTATACTTTGTATGGTCACCATCCTCGGACCTCTGACCTAGATCCACCTCTGACCCTGGAAATGCCCGCAGTAAATCATCTGCATTCCACAATAACCCGAGCCTTCAAAGAAGCTGCAACTCATTTACAGCAAGCCAAGAAAAAGTATAAAGAAGATGCTGATTTGCACCGAAGTAAAACTCCTCCTTACCAAGTAGGATACCGGGTATGGCTAGCAATGAAACATTTACCCCTCAAGGGCCCGCGAACCTTCAATCCCAGATTCATAGGACCTTATCCCATCAAGGCTATAATCAATCCCGTGGCCTTTAAACTGGATTTACCGTCTAACATGCGTATTCATCCAGTTTTTCATGCATCACTTTTGAAGCCAGTACAACCAGGGACCCGACTGTCCAAGCCTCCAGACCCAGTTCAAATTGAAGGGGAATTAAAATTCGAAGTTAAAGACATTTTAGACTCCAAGGTGTTAAAGTCAAAACTCTTCTATCTTGTTGACTGGAAGGGATATGGACCTCAGGAGAGATCGTGGGAGCCTAGTAACCATGTTCACGCACCTCGATTAATACAAAGGTTCCACCGGAGATTTCCGAACAAGCCAAAACCCCCGGAGGGAACAACCTTGGGAGGGGCCTTGAGGGGGGGTACTGTCATGATGCCTACCTCCAAGGAGCCAGGTCCGACCCAGCAACCCCAGAGGCAGGCATCATTCCCCCCAGGGAAGTGCCAGCAGGCCCAAGCTGGGGACCTTTGGACACAGTCCTGGCGCCTTAGGCGCCAGGCTCATGTTGGACCCCTGTCCTGGCGCCTTAGGCGCCAGGCTCATAAAGCTAGACATGTGTTCAAGTGTTTTAATGTGCACTTACCTGATGCAGACCATGCTGCTACATCCAGGCCCTCTTGAGGCCTGAATGGAACTACTTTACCTGTGGGACTACTTTCCACCTGGGTGTGGTCAGGGAAGGATACATACCTGATCGGTGGAAGGGTACATGCCTGGAACTTCTTCCAAAGCTATTTAAACCACGCCCGATCAGCAACTCACGCTTCGCGTTGTTCTGCTCCTCGCAGCTGGACGCTCACCGTGTCAGCTCCTGCATCTGGACTTCAGCCACGCCTGTCAGCATCCTGGGTCGCCTGCAAAAGGAGATAAGAGGGAATTGGTAAGAAAGAAGACCTTACCTGTTGAAACTGCATCACGGGGACATCACACCGACGATCCTGAAAGGGAAGACATCATTTTAAAAGCATTTCGTTTCGATCGCTGCAGCGCTGCATTTCACTCACCTTTCCTGGGCGCCTCCATCTTCAGCAGTGATCATCCGGATCCGCACCCACTTCCCAGAGCCTAGAGAGAAAAGACAAGAAGACAAGGTGAGAGAAGGAAGGGAAAAAGGAAAAGCTCAGTTTCCTTCTAAGACTTACCTGTTGGGTCATTCCCATTTCATTTCGGGTCCTGCCGCTTCCAGGCATTCCGGACCCCGGCCCCAATGGGGAAAAAAGACAAAGACATTGAATGAGCGAATGCAAAGACATTACCTGAACGCTCATCCAGAACTTACAATTCGGGTCGGCGCCATATCTCCGGCATTCCGAACCCCGGCCCCTAAGGGGAAAAAGACATAAGCATTAGCGCTTGCTGCAATAAGACAATGAACATTATTATTAAGCTTGAACTTTTGAACTTGCAACAGAACTCTTACAGCGCCTCACCTGAATAGTCAAGCTTATATGGAACTCCCATCAAACCTCAATCCAATGAAGTAACTGGGTTTCAACGCGCCCCTGCATCAGAAGCAGGATGGAGAACTCATCCTTCCAAACCCTAAGGTGAGACTTCACAGGGAATCGTGGAAGGGTATCGAGGAGGGTTGGAAGGGAGTGGGAGGCTTGAGCATTATTCCGTCAGTAGGTAATACTCCCTTTTCACGCACAGGGGAATATTCCTGCGAGCCAGAAAAGCCAGAGTAGAGGGGCCCTTCCTGTCCATCATCAGAGTCCTGTGCTTCACCATTGAAGAAGCATCAGCACTCGAAGCCAGACCTGCGCCTCCGTGGGAATCAGGTGAGCGTGACAGCTGGGGCCTCCAACTTGTTAGGGTAATTTTCTGGGGGCCGCAGAGCCGTGCCAAGGGTCTGTGGACTCCCAGCTCATGGTAGGCCCTAACTCCTTCCCTGGTCTCAAGAAGTTGAGGTCCACACAAGGAGCAAGGGGTTACTGTGTGGGTTATTGTACGAAAAGCACAGGGGTCATATGCATGAACGTCAAACAGGCCCATCTCGCCGCATTCTGGCCCGCAAGCCAGTTTTATACATCTGTGACGCAAACACCTTCCCCACTCAGCAAACTCCCTCCAAAACCTATCGAGGCCAAGGATTGGCTCCCCCAAGTAATAGGTCCAGTATAGGACCCTATACAAAGGAATTGTTAATGGATCATACTGTGTCAGGTGGTGTACTTGGATCATCCATGAAAGTTGCTACTTCTGAAAGTTACAGTAAGGAAGCCCAGTGATTGGTTGCCAACCCTCACCATCTACCCCCAGAAACCAGTGTCCTGATTGGTCAAGCTCCAGGCCCCCAAGTCTGCGACAAACTCTGTACCCAGCCTGCAAGACACCTGTTCTCAGTACATGTCTACTATGTCACAGCAAATTGCAACTATGTGTCTACTTATTACAATAGTGTGAGAATGACTAATGCCATGTCATCCGCAATCGCTACCGCGGATGGCGGCTCCTTCCACGTTGGAGGCTAACCGGCAGGTAGATAGGTTTTAGTCCCTTTTTTGTGTCTGGTAACAAGTCATGACCAATCACAGCACTGCCGGGTGTTTATCTGCCCTTCTAGCCCGGCAGTCGCTGCGTTTCAACCCATTGCTGGATCTTGCACCAGCGGCTCTGGTTTTTGCGCTCCCAGCGTTGGCCCTCTGCTCGCCTCGGCGTGTGGCGGGTTTTTCTCGGTTTGCTTTTCCCTTCTCCTTGGGAATAGTTCCTTCTACTTACCTGACGGCCGTTTCAGTTTCTGCGGTGGCCTTCTTTTCTGCAGCCTCTTCCTTGCCGATCCCTCGGCACTACTTCGCTTTTTCCTTCTAGTCTCGCCGCTCTGGCGGCAGGCGTGTTTTTTCTCTCCTCTTTGCCGCTCTTTTCTCTCGCGGCTCTCCAGTTTTCCCTTGTTTTCTCTGTCCATTGTTTTCTCTCCTGTATTTTCTCTCTTTCTTACCGCGCCTGGTAGGTCCTTGGGCCGGTGGTGGCTTCGGCTCCCTTCACCTCTCATTGGTGTCGCTTTGGACTTCTCTCCTGTGTTCAACCCTGTGGACCTCGCATCTGCTTCCAGTCCTACTGGTTACAAGCTTGGATCTTCACCTACCTCATTGCCAGAAGTATCCTAAGGGTTTTTCCCACGTGGGGGTTTTTTCCCTTTATTCCGGCCTGTTCCCGGTAACGGGGCCCCAGGGCGGCTGCCTATTCAGTTGTCACTGTGGCTTCTCACCGAGACAGGCAAGTGCTACCTAAAAAAGAACGGGACTACCTGAGCCGGCGGAATCTACGTAACGCAGGCAACTCAGAAGACTCAGGTGAGGAGAGTGTGGAGGGACGGGAAGAAGAAGGGGTTCTGCAGCTTACACAGTCACATGCCATGAGAGCGTTCCATTCCCATTGTGCAAGACGACTGGAGGTATCGATATGTTGCAGGCTGCTGTCTGGCTGTGGGGCAGCTGCTCGTTCCCAGCCTCTGAGCACTGGCCTGTTCTCACCTTGGCCGGTTAACGTGTTTGGAGACCAGTCTTGCAAGCTCAATTGCCTCGAATTAACGTGCATTTTACAGGGAATATTCATTGTGGCCGCCGATGTCACCTTGGCTCAGGATGTGGAATGTCATCTTGCCACATGGTGTCCTTGGTAGTCTGCTGCGCATGCCATGAGTTATTCCGCTAGCACAGCACCTTGTGGTTTGGGATTTCTCCGAGACCATTGCGGCCTGCTGTATTCTCCTGAGGCCTGCTCTGGCTTTAGTTATGCACTTCTCATGGTATCCATAGGTTACTAGAAGGTTTATAGTTGGTCAGGTCCCTTGAGTGCTCCTGTCCTTCCAAAGGGTTAATTGCATGTAAGCATCTGCAAGCATATACACAAGTTCTTCTTGCATTTAATAAACGCGCTGTGTGTATGTGTCACCGTCCTCTATCTCATCAAACTGTACGTGTTCTTCATGTAAATTGGTGTTTGTCCGTTGCGCGGATTCCACGTGTGCTTCGTGTCTAATGGAGCTATGTCATCGGGATGTCTCTAACGACCTGCATCATGCCGGCTTTGGTTCAATGCTTTTAGTCAAGTCTATCCATGCGGTTGTCTCATACTCTGTCCTGTGTTTCTTCATCCACTCTAGGCAGAGTTTGCGTTGTAGCAGGAGCATATGGTTGGCCTGCATGGTACCTTTCGCTGTAGTTGTCCACGGCTGGGGCAGTGGGGATTGGTATAAGTTCATAAGATCGGCGACCATGTTGTTTCTGGTGCTGCTTCCAGTTAGGGGGTCGTCCGGGACGGAGGGTCTGCTCGGATTTTACCTCTTCAGAGTGAGGATGCGATATGTCGATACTGTAAAGAGCCGGGGGCAAATGAGACAATCAGGCATCTCATGCTGACATGCAACAATCTTACGGAAATAAGAACGAAATTCCTGGGTGAGCAGGTGAAACTATGTAGCTTACTATCAGCCTAAGACTGGTGGGAATGTATCATGAATGCAGAAAAAATCGGACTAACTCTCGCCGCCCTGAAATTCATCAAGGTAGTGTTAGAGGAGGAGGTATCGACTTAGCCCCGATTGAATAGACGTTTAGCTTTAGAACTTGGAGGGTAAGGGGGGAGGAAAAAGTTATATTTTTTCGAAGTTATATTTTGGAAGAAATGTTTTGATTTGGAATTTGGGGAATGTGAAAGGAGAAAAGTTAAAGGTTTATATTTCTTTTAAAACCAATAAAAAATTAAATATATTTTATTTTTGGTATTGTATCTTCTCGAATAGATAACTAGTTTCTTGGCTGCCTCAACCCTTGACACTGGGCCAGACAAACCTTCTCAAATCTTCCCTCTATGCCAGCGGTTTTCTTCTACTGCGCCACACTTTCAGCCCTTCTGTTCATGGGGTCGTAGTTTGCTAAAATGTGTTGTGGAACATCCAGATTCTATACACACACATATATATATATTGGCGGCCCCACCTGCAGTCTATTCACTACGCATAGCCAGCCTTACGATTACTTAGAATGCAGTAGAATTGTGAAGGTGGCATGTATTTTACGATTGTCGGAGGCAGCCGACGAAGTGTTTCTCGTTTCCTCTCGTTTTCCTGGTCAGTGCGGCTTGACAACGTAAGCATGCATGCTTTTGGTCCTTTTGTCGAATTCTCGCTTCGCTTGGACCTTCGGACTGCGGAGCCGCGGAGCTTCAGACCTGCAGATACCGGTGGGGGTGCAGACAAGGTGTTGACAAGGTTTGCAAGGCTCGCAGCGGTGATCACAGCACGGCAGAAGCTGAGGGAAAAAGCTGGCCTTGAGGCACCAGGCACCTGGCAACTGGCAGGAAGACTGGTAAAAACTGGTAAACTGTGTGCTTTGTCAGTTTTGGACCGCATGGGTACTTAAGTGTTACACGGTCTCTGTCACGATTCTGGCTTTCTGGCTTTCTTTTTGTCTGAGCCTCCCTCTTTAGCCGATGCTGCCCACGCTCCCCACAATTCCCTCTGGCTGTGTGATTAGAGGCTGCCGTGCTTGGGGGTTGTTAGAAGTTTGTGTGGTGACTGCGGGTCACCGGCCCTTGAGCTGCACAAACTTGAGCAAAACTTGTGCAAACTGGTGCACATAACTGTTCTAACTGTTCTATTCTGAAAAATCTCTCTAGAGGAGGCACGCTACTGGAGCACTGCGGAACTGCGGAAGCCTGGTAGCACGGTAGCCCAGAAGTAAAAAAAAAATAAATAAGTCGGGGTTCTAGATATAGACCTAATTTGGGCATACCTTAAATAAATAATTGCTACAGTTCCCCCAGTGGCTTCAGTGGAGGGAGAAATTAGGCATGGAGATAAGAGCGCCGTAATTTACTCATAAGCCCGTGGAGTCTGCAGAGAGACAGTGTAGAGTCTTTGGAGGCTCAGAGGGGGTAGTGAGGTACCTCTACCCAGCACGTGATTATGGAGCAGGAGAACGAACCGATGCGGAAACATAGTCAGCCTCTGATGCGCTCACAACTCAGACGTGGTGGAGAGGGAAGTTTGGCCAGTTTTCCTCCTCCACCTTTAGGCAGCCCGGAGAGTGATCGCCTTAAACGCCAAGGAAGACCTCATTGTTCCACACCTGTCATTTCCTCTGTGCCTGTGTCGTGAAATGCAAAGTGCCAAATCTGCCAATTAGGGCTTCAGATGACAGCATTAGCAGCTGAAAGCCAATAGTTTATTCAAAGTATGTGCTAAATGCTGAAAGTAATGTGTGGTAGCACCTCCATTACGCATTAGTGAGCTACAAGGAATATGCAGGCCCAGTAGGGGTGGAAGGTTACATTATGCCTTGTGCATAGACAGGCAGGGCGGAAGCCCCACTTTAGTAACTAATGGAGACATTATTGGAGCGTTTGGAGCATTATAGCATCTACATAGCGCTTAGATAGTCAATCTCTGAAGCACTATGGACACTAAGCTATGAGTGCAGGCCTGGTAGAGCTTGCTCACATGGGGTTCATTAATTTCAGCTTCTCTTAAAATATTCTGTTTCTTGCAACTGTAGCTCTGCATGGCTTCATAAACAAATCCTCTTTCCCTGAGAAGGCCTGGTACGGCCTTGCCCACATGCTGATAAGACACATTCCAGTGCTTTCGCAGACAGGACTCCAAGGGAGGGGTACGAGCATGGAACATCTCAGATAGAGCTGAGTTTTTCCATGGGCAAACCTATATTTTGCACAGGGAAAGTTCTGGAACTGTGCGTCATGTTGATTGACGGCACGAGAGCACAAAAGGTGCACGCATCCAGAACTGGGGGGAGATCGATCTGTGGACTTGGTTCAAGCAAGAGCGAGTGCCCGGGTCAGGTTCTGCGGCCCTCTGCAGCACTGTCATCTGAGCGGGGCTGGCAGCAGATAGCTTAAGATGACCAGGGTCTCCAGTGCTGATTAATGATACCATCTGAAGGGGCGTAAGACTGTGTTTCTGCAAGTTTTATGTTTCTCTAAGTTTTGTGTTTCTCTGAGTTTTGTGATTCCTCTAATGAGTTTTGTACTCTTCTACCACATTGCTGCTAAATTCACTATCCTGTTACATTATGCTTTTTGTCTAATAAATGCTACATTTATACTGACGGTGCCATTTCACTAGCATGAGTTCACTGCTTGGCACGATAGTGTTAGACGCTCCTCTGCACACCAGAACACTGCTAACATCTCCACAACCCTTTACCCAGGTTACCACACTACTCCCTCCAGGTTTCGAGACTCACGTGATGTGGTTACCCCAAAGGACCGAAAGCTCTGTACCGGGTACAATGTACGTGCCCGGTTGCAGCCCTTCCGGCATTGGCAGTTGCCATGGAGAGCATACAGCAGAAGGTGTGGCGGAACGTTTCCGCATCGATCATTCATCCGCTCACGTGATTCAGAGCGGCGTTTCCCACGTGACGATGGAGGGCGTCACATGACTCGGAAGCGCACAGTATATAACGCTTGATGCACGGAGCACTCACCGCTTCTCAGCTGTCTTTCGACTCTGTTATGCGCTACGTTTTGAATTTACTCTGCTGGTTTACCCTGACTTTGGATCACGCACCTGGAATCCCTCGGATTATCCTTTTGTACCTTTGCTTGGAACTGTTTACTCATTGCTGAACCTTGGCCTGTCCCTTACCTGCCTTCGGATCTTCCCTTGGAACTTTGTTGGACTTCTACGCCTTTGCCCTTTGGGGACTCACACTACGCCTCCAGCTCTAGTTTCAGGTGGGCTGTCCTGTGTCCACGTGTGACTCCGTTCCCTGTTGTTCTGGAGACCGCCTCTCATCTGAGTCTCGAACCTCCCTCACTAGGTCTCCCGGGTTTTCCAACCACCGGATAGGTAAGATTATTCAGATCCTGTGATTCTTGTATTTCATTGTATTTGCCTGGTACTTAACCCCGCTTTCTTTCAGCAGCATCGGTGTTCCAGAGGTTCCGTGGATCCGGGAAGTAACATCTCCCACCTGTGGCTCCAAAGGTCGCACAGCGGGGTTCTTTTGGTTCCCCTGTGTGTCACTTGGGGACGGAGGTCTCAACGGTCTACACGACACTCAAGTCAGAACAGACTGAGAAGCCATATAGTTGTGTTTAACAATGCAGGGATCCACGGAAGAACCCATTGCTGCTTTAGTACAGGCAATTACAGTATTAAGGGCAGATATGGCCGCCGCAAACACCGTGATTCACCAAAGGCTAGATTCCATACAGAGTGTCCAGCATTCCCTCCCTGCAGACTCTGAATTTGGGGATGCTGCCACTCCAGCCACACCTCCTCCATTGGCTAATACCCCAGCTCCAACCCCGGTGGTCCTTCTAGCCCCTTCTCCCTTGGCTGCTCCTGAACGTTATCAAGGCGACCCCAAGAAGTTCAGGACCTTCATCAATCAGTGCAAGTTACACTTCCTGTGCAGACCTCTGGCCTTCCCTAACTCCACTGCTAAAGCGGCCTTTACCCTCTCACACCTGGCCGGAACGGCTGCTGCTTGGGCTAATCCTTTACTGGAGAACAATAGCCCGGTTCGCTATGATTTTGATCTGCTAGTTACCGAGATGTCCCGAGTCTTCGACACCCGACATAAGGCACAATCCAGTAATCTGGAGTTGTTAGAACTAACCCAGGGTAGAGGGACCTTGATAGACAACATCACCCGCTTTAACCAATTGGTTGCCGAGACATCATGGCCAGAAAGCAAGCGGGCGGTCGTCTTCTATAGAGGGTTGAGTAATCCAATGAAAGATGCCTTAGCAGTGGTCCCTTCCGTGCCCACTCAGTATCAAGAACTAGTGGATCTTGCCCTGCAGGTAGATGCACGTCGCTCAGAGCGCAGGGCTGAGTTGGGCTTTTCCCATCCTACAGCGGTTAGTACTTCCACCTCCAACACTGAGGAACCCATGCAAGTGGGAGGTTTACGTAGTCCCATCACGACATCCGAGAGAGAACGTAGGAGGGTGGATAATGCATGCTTTTATTGTGGCACCACGGGTCATTATGTTAAGGAATGCCCCCGACGTCCCAAGAAGTCCCAGGTTTTTCGGACAGCTTGACCCTAGACCCGGAGACCAGGTCGAGCTTCCAGTCCTCATCTCCGGGTGCCTCTCCTGCTTTCGCTTGTGTCCAGCCCATCTCTGTACAGGCCATTCTTTGTCCCTCTGCGGGTATCTCCCACGCAGTCACGATCATCATTGACTCTGGTGCCACGGGGAACTACGTAGACATTGCTTTAGCCCATTCTCTCAACCTGCCTTTAGTGGTGAAAACCTGACCCGATTTGGTTCAGGCTGTAGACGGCACTGCCCTAGTCTCTGGTCCCGTTAGGCACCAAACTGCCCCCCTCTTATTGACTATACAAGACATTCACACAGAGACGCTAAGTTTTGACCTGATTACCACACCCCAGTTCGGTATCATATTAGGAATATCCTGGTTGCGTGAGCACAATCCCCTCATTAATTGGCAAACAGACACGGTCCTCTTTGAGTCAGATATCTGCCAGAACTATTGTCTCCCAACCCATCAGGAAACAGATACTCCGTCACGGGCCTTGGGAGCCCTCGCTCAGCTCACATTGAATGACGGTCGATCAGTGGTTGTGAATTCCCATACTGTTGGAGGGGTAGTTAGCGGAATTCCCCCTGAGTACAAAGCATTTGAATCAGTGTTCGATCGCGGTTCTTCCGAGGTGCTTCCTCCACACAGACCATATGACTGCCTGATTGAACTAATCCCGGGTTCTACCGTTCCTTCGGGCAGGATCTATTCTCTGTCCCCCTCGGAAGAACAGGCTCTGAAACAGTATGTCCAGAACGCCCTACGACTAGGCCACATCCGCCCCTCTACTTCACCAGCCGCAAGCCCTATTTTTTTTGTCCCCAAGAAAGAGGGGGATCTACGTCCTTGTGTGGATTACCGGCGCCTTAATGCCATCACGAAAAAGGACAGGTATCCAATCCCTTTGATCACCCCCCTCCTGGACCGCTTATCCCATGCCTCCGTTTTTACCAAGCTGGACCTTCGGGGCGCATACAATCTAGTGCGCGTCCGCGAGGGCGATGAGTGGGAAACTGCCTTCTGCACCCGTTATGGGTTGTATGAATACCTAGTCATGCCCTTCGGCCTATGCAACGCCCCGGCCACATTCCAGCGTTTTATGAATGACACATTCAGGGACATTCTGGACGTATATATGGTGGTTTATCTGGACGACATCCTGATCTTTTCGCGGGATCTTGATGACCACGTACAGCATGTCCGGGAGGTCTTATCCCGTCTGAGGAAACATTTGCTGTTTGCCAAACCCGAGAAATGTCAGTTCCATAAAACGTCTGTTGAGTTTCTGGGCTTCCACATCACCCCTGGGGCCCTATCCATGAACGAATCCAAGGTGAGGGCGGTCCTAGATTGGCCGATTCCTCAGGCACTCAAGGCCTTGCAGGCCTTTTTCGGTTTCACCAATTTCTACAGGCGCTTTATTTCGTCCTTTTCTACAATTGTGGCCCCACTCACGGCTCTGACTAGCCCTCAAGTACCCTATCAGTGGCGAAAGGAACATCCGGAATCCTTTGAGGCTCTGAAGACTGCTTTCACCACCGCACCGATCCTTCAGCACCCCAATCCCGAACTTCCATTCATAGTCGAGGTGGACGCCTCTTCTTTCGCCCTCGGGGCGGTGTTGTCTCAGACATGTCCAACTACGGGCAAGTTGCACCGGTGGCATACCACTCCCGCAGGTTTTCCAGTACTGAGGCCCATTATACTGTAACGGAGAAGGAACTTCTGGCTGTCATGGACGCCTTTCGTGTCTGGCGCCATCATCTCCTGGGGGCTAAGCATCCAATCACTGTCTACTCTGATCATCAGAACCTGCAGGACTTGGCCTCCCTAAAGTGCATCAACAGCAGACAGGTCCGGTGGCATCTTTTCTTTTCCGCCTTTGATTTTCACATCACTCATCGTCCTGGGGTCACTCATGGAAAAGCGGACGCCTTGTCACGCTCTCGGGGTGGGGTCTCGTTACCAACCTTCCCTGATACTGTTCTAGGTAAGAGTCACGTGATTTGTCTCTGCCCCCCCTCTCTCTCATTGCTGGATTCTGTGCGAGCATGGACGAGCAGTCACTCTGACCAACTGCGAGATTGGGAGCCGGTGTATTGTGACGGTTTGCCTTTCATGCATGATCGCTTCTTTCTTCCCACGCCTGACACCCGTAACCTGGCTCTTGAATGGTCTCATGATGCCCCCTTTAATGCCCATCCCGGCCAGGAGCGTACCATGGATCTCCTAAAGCGCTGGTGCTGGTGGCCCTCTAAGAAGCGCGACGTGGAATGCTATGTCAACTCTTGCTCTGTTTGCGCTCAAGCCAAACATCGAAGAGGTCGCCCAATCGGCCTGCTGCTTCTGCTACCGGTACCCCCAAGACCTTGGCACACACTGACTATGGATTTCGTGACCGATCTCCCCAGGGTGCGGGGTTTTGATACCATCTGGGTGGTGGTGGATACATTCACCAAAATGGCTCGCTTTGTCCCCTGTAAGAGGATCCCTTCGGCCCCGGTCCTGGCTGATTTGTTTTTCGAATCTGTTTTCACGTTGTTTGGGCTCCCTTCTGTCATTATCTCCGACCGAGGGTCGCAGTTCACCTCTCGTTTTTGGAGAGCTTTGACTAAGCTGCTTGGTATCGATACCAGGTATTCCTCGGCCTATCACCCCGAGACTAATGGGCAGACTGAAAGGACGAACCAATCTATGGAGCAGTATCTCCGGTGTCTTATCTTGCAGCAGCAGTCCTCCTGGTTGAGTGTTTTACGGCTTGCCGAGTTCGCTTACAATAACGCGGCTCACTCTGCTTCGGGTTTCTCTCCTTTCTACTCCCTCTATGGCCAACACCCCAAGGTCTTGCCTGTCCCTGACGCTTCTGTCTCTTTGAATCCTGCAGCCACGGCTTGTTTTAGGGATCTGTCTGCTGTTCATGCTCATACTCTGGATGTGATCTAGCAGTTCGGTCTGGACTGCCCCTTTTGGGGTGGGGCCAAGCTTGATTTGCATATGGTCTTTCCCCTTCTGTAATGGTTTGGCAGGCGAAGAACGGTGGTCTGGAGGGTTGCCCCGAGCAGTGCCAGTGGTTAAGATTCAGTCTAAACCTTCCAGCCATCACCTCTTTGTTTTTGCTTTGTCACCCCGAGTGGGACGGGTATGCCCAGACGTGGGTCCCGTGCCTGCTGGGCCTAGAGACCCAAGCTACTCCTCACTGATGAGCCCCAACAAGGGTGAAACATGTTTGGGGATGCTTGAGGTCTCGTGCAGAAGGGATGTGACCTAGCAGTTCGGGCTGGACTGCCCCTTTTGGGGTGGGGCCAAGCTTGATTTGCATATGGTCTTTCCTCTTCTGTAATGGTTTAGCAGGCGAAGAACGATGGTCTGGAGGGTTGCCCGAGCAATGCCAGTAGTTAAGATTCAGTCTAAACCTTCCAGCCATCACCTCTTTGTTTTTGCCACCTTACTGAAGCAAAGGCCTCCATGAAGTCCCGTGCTGATGGCAAGCGCTTGGCTGCTCCTCCCCTTGTGGTGGGTTCCCGGGTGTGGTTGTCTTCCCGTCACCTTCACCTGGTTGGTTGTCGGAAACTTCTGCCTTGCTTTGTTGGGCCGTATGTGATCTCCCAGGTTGTGAATCCAGTGGCTTTTCGTCTGGTTCTCCTGAGCTCTTGGCGAATCCATCCTGTTTTTCATGTCTCCCTTCTCAAGCCTTGCCCTGATTCCTCCCGTCTCCGTGCCCTGGTAGCCCCGGTGTCCCTGGCCTCCCCTGATGTCTTTGAAGTGTCAGCTATTTTGGGTTCCCGTTTGTTTAGGGGTGGGCTCTATTATTTGGTGGATTGGAAGGGTTATGGCCTGGAGGCGTGCTCTTGGGTTTCCGCCCTGGACGTTAACACTCCTCGGTTGGTGGCCCGGTTCCATCGGGATCACCCGTCCTGCCCACGGGGTCGTGGGCCGTTGGGGGGTGGAGGGGGCTATGTTAGACGCTCCTCTGCACACCAGAACACTGCTAACATCTCCACAACACCTTCCCCGGGTTCCCACACTACTCCCTCCAGGTTTCGAGACTCACGTGATGTGGTTACCCCAAAGGACCGAAAGCTCCGTACCGGGTACAATGTACGTGCCCGGTTGCAGCCCTTCCTGCATTGGCAGTTGCCATGGAGAGCATACAGCAGAAGGGGCGGCGGAACGCTTCCGCATCGATCATTCATCCGCTCACGTGATTCAGAGCAGCGTTTCCCACGTGACGATGGAGGGTGTCACATGACTCGGAAGCGCACAGTATATAAAGCTTGATGCACGGAGCACTCACCGCTTCTCAGCTGTCTTTCGACTCTGTTAGGCGCTACGTTTTGAATTTACTCTGCTGGTTTACCTTGACTTTGGATCACGCACCTGGACTCCCTCGGATTATCCTTTTGTACATTTGTTTGGAACTGTTTACTCATTGCTGAACCTCGGCCCGTCACTTACCTGCCTTCGGATCTTCCCTTGGAACTTTGCTGGACTTCTACGCCTTTGCCCTTTGGGGACTCACACTACGCCTCCAGCTCTAGTTTCAGGTGGGCTGTCCTGTGTCCACGTGTGACTCCGTTCCCTGTTGTTCTGGGGACCGCCTCTCATCTGAGTCTCGAACCTCCCTCACTAGGTCTCCCGGGTTTTCCAACCACCGGATAGGTAAGATTATTCAGATCCTGTGATTATTGTATTCAATTGTATTTGCCTGGTACTTAACCCCGCTTTCTTTCAGCAGTATCAGTGTTCCAGAGGTTCCGTGGATCCGGGAAGTAACATCTCCCACCTGTGGCTCCAAAGGTCGCACCGCAGGGTTCTTTTGGTTCCCATGTGCGTCACTTGGGGACGGAGGTCTCAACGGTCTACACGACACTCAAGTCAGAACAGATAGGACCTGTATTTTGGGCTGAATTGGGTGATTTATGCTAATAAGGGCTGGTCCTGAGGAAGATTTTCCCCTTTTCAAGACAGCTTGTTACTCAATTACCGCGTGCTTTACCCTGTGAAATGTCTAAATTGAATACTAACTTGAACACAAAGGCAAATAAACTGAGCCTTGAACAGCATAATGCGCCACAAATAGAACAAGAAGGAGGGCGTGGCTACATACTGGGTATAGTTGCATCAGGTGCTACTAATGCGACCAACAATAGAGCCTCACGCCACTCGCCAAATTTATCAAACAGCCAATGCGATAATGATGTTGCCCAGTCAGGCACTCTGCTCTTCCCTCTTCGAAATGCCAAAAACTATAACAGGCTGGAAAAAATGATGTGCTCTATCGCGTATGAAATTTATGATGCAAAGATCCGTAAAACAGAACACATCTATTCATTGCGGACATTGGCGTGGGCAAAAATACACACCTTAAAAATGCCTTCAATCCTAGCTGAAGATGTAGATGTCTTTCAAATGGGGCGTGGTACTTGGACCCAGCGCTTAACTTCTGAAATCACTAGTGCTTGGTTTGAAACCATAAGCATCCCAAACAAAACAAGTACATGTACATTTCTTTCTCGGGAAGCAGAGTTGGATATGGAGAAAAGATGCCAATCGGTTTGTAAAACCCCACCAAGTACGACCCCTGCAGCGGCTTTTCAACCATCGCCAGTGCCAATAAACAGTGAAGGAATTAAGGAGCTAAATGCAATAAACAACAAAACACATGAGGACAGTGCTATTCAGAGAGAGTAAACCCGGATAGCTCAATACAAAGTGAAATGAGGAATGGCCTCAATAGAAGTGTGAATTTGAGCTCCAGTCCTAAAAAACTTTGCGACTCTCTGGCTGTTATGAATAAACTTCTACAAGATCTAACCAAAATGAATGGCGAACTTAATGCGAAATCCACAAATAACCATACACCGAGTGTCTGTGGCCTGGACAATCAAATTAAGGATAAGGAAATACCAGAGTCACAAAAGATACCTGCTAGCAGTACTGACCTGATTAGTCCAGTGCTTAAATGGCCCCCATGAGCACCGAAACGCCGTTGAATGGATTGAAGCCCGCTTGCAGCGATCTGTTGTTCCCAAAACAGGAACAAGCTGCGGGACAACACCACATACTTACCAGGTGAGAAGACTGACAGAAGTCCCAACAAGCAACATTCCATCCTTGTAGAGCCCCTACAAGAACGACCTAAAAAAGACCAGACTTCATCCTCTTCATCTGATGAATCTTCATCAGAATCTTCCATCATGGAACGGCAATACCCAAAAATAAGATGCCTCCACCACAAATCTAACGCCAACCAGGCTCTCAATGAGACGATCTTACAGACCAGTGTCAAAGACTTGTTAAATGACTTTAGAGCACACATTATGTCTGCTCTGACTATTTCAGTTGTGTCCCTGACCAAACTCTACGAACAAATTAATGAAAACGTAAAGGATCTTTCAACACTGTTTGCACTTATGAACTCAAAATTGGTAACGAGTGATTTGGACAACACCTCTGCAAAAACATTGATTTGGGAGAATATAAAAAGAATTGATCTGTCACTCAAAGAGCTGGTAGATCAAAAAAGAAATAATAGTGAAGACAAACGACTTCTGGCTGAAGTGGCCAGAGAAGCTTTAGGCATTCTTAAACATAATCAGAATGCGCAAATTGTATCCAATCTTGCGCTCCCTTTAAACTCTCAACAAACCAAAACAGATGCAAAACAGAGCCCTGCGACTATAAAGAGTGCCGTGACTGCAGCCGATGTTCAAACAGCGAAGGCGATGGTGATGACTGCAATGAGCGCCGGAACTGCAGATGATGTCCAAATAAATCAGAAGATCAAAGCATCAGACCAAAGAGAGACACAGGACCAAGAGAGTGAAGTCATCGCTCTGGAAGAAAGCCATAAATCACTGGTAGAACCTGTTATTCAAGCTACCTTGAAAGAAGCTGATCAATGTGGAAGTGGGAACAGCGGAAATAAAGCTCAAAATGTTAACTTGAGCTCACCGAAACCATCAACGTCTGCAAATAGAGAAGGCCTTATTGGTAACCCTGATGCAGAGGATTGCAAAATAGTTGAGGAGTCTGATAAAACATACTTAATATTTCAAAAGAATATTGCTAGTGCTCCTAAACCACCCCAAGAAAAATAATTTAAAAATCTAAAAAGCTCAAGAAAAAGGGAAAATTTGGGGTCGAGAAAATTTCTCAAACTTGAAATCAGTAAATGTCTTTGTTAATTCAGGAAGTCAAGGACCGAAGTTAAAAAAGGACGCGGAAGTCAACAAACAAAATGTAGAACCACCCAGTACGTCTCATCCTAACACGATTGTAAGCATAGACACATCCATGAACGAGTTGATGAACATCTCTACATACGAGGATGATGTAACTATGGACGCCGATAAGGAAAACTGGGATGAAGAGAATATAGATCCTTCTGGTGATATAGTGGCCCCATAGATTGCTGACAAAAGTGAGTCACCTGATAAAAGTAAGGTGACTGGCAAACTTGTGCAAGGCAGATTGTGCTTGTTGGTACTGCCCCCGGAATGCTCGAAATTGATCAAACTTCAGGAGCAAGAAGAAAAATTTGTGACCATGGATGAAAAAAGAAAACACCTCCTATTAGCAAACAAGACAACGGAGTTAACCAAAAGCAATAATTCTGTGCGAGTAACTTTTGCAGACTGTGATGACATCTCCTTACCATCTACGAGTGTGAACAACATATTGGGGAAAAATGACAACAGAAAATTGAGTGACAGACCTACCAATGATAACAACAAAGGATTAAGTGTTGTAGGAAAGAAAGGAAAACAAGCTCCTCCAATAAAAAAAATTAGTAAATTGCACTGAAACACTGCAAAATATCGAATGATACTTGAACGAATCCTGACAGTTAAGGATGATCTGATTCTAAATCGGAACAATGTATTACGTTTGTTATATCATGTTCCTGGGTTAAGATCAATTGAATTGAGCGACATAGAAACTGTAGAATTTATTGATGAAGCCCATAACGACAGAGCTCGTCTACATATAAATTCAAGGCTGATATGTGACCTCCTTTTGAATGCAATCCCCTTTATTTTATCATTGGGGTTTGACATACATGGAGAAGGCAATAATCGCATAAACAAGGCTGAAGAAGAGGCAAGTCCAAGAAGCACAAGTCACAGAGATAACGCTGAGAAATTGAGCCCAATGCAGTTACCAACTATTAATCAAAAGGCCAGAATTGAGACAGCAAACAAACTAAATCATGAACGCCTTGCTGTGGACAACTTGGATGAAAGTCCAAATTAAGCCATCCCTGGTGAAAAAATTAAAATCACCATTATGTGTAAACCCACTCCTAAGACACGAATTGATGAGGCAGCGGAAACCCTCAACCCGGCAGAAACATCAACCAGTTTGAACTGGCTAACTGGAGTTCTGGTAGGACACAAAATCTAATGCCAGAAGGAGCTAGAAGATTGCGAACTAAACATCATATCCTGGAACACCTGAGGATTCACTCATTTATATAAGGACTCCTTAAACTGGACAGATGGCAGCACTATCATATGCCTACAAGAAACTTGGATGTCCTGTTGCCCGATATCAGAGGACTTTGAACTGGCTATGAATCCCGCCATAGTGAGAAAAAAGGGACGTCCCTCCGCAGACCTGTTGACATTAATTAGAAAAAACTCTGGGTGGAAAATTGTGAAATCAATCAACCATTCAGCTTTCATTCAATATAAAGTGATCAAATCTAAATGCAGCGCAACTAACAAAATCAAGCAACTAAATATAATCAATGTCTATTGGCACCACGCCCTACCAGGTACAACTAAGTTTATAAACATGGTATGTGAAATAATCGATGACATCAATAGTACTTATGAAGATGCAAATATAATTATTTGCAGTGATTTTAACCTCGACTGTAGAAAAGTGGAGAACTGCAGTATAGGTGCGAAAAATATCCGGCAAAGAATGGTCGCTGGATGGTGTGCTGCGATGGACGAAAGAAACTTGATGATGGCAAATGGCAATATCAATGGTGACATCCCGGCACAAATAACTTGATGATTGAAGACTGTATCTTATTGCTCCGACTACATTTATGTATCAGGAAATCTGAACAACCAAATTGTCTCCTTGAAAATATGGATGTCACCCTGGAGGGACCACAGCCAACTTAAGTTATCACTTTTGTGCTAAAAAAGAACCAAGATGGAAAAATGGGCTCATAGCGTTGTTGTAGAATGTAACCAAACTCGGTTGAAAATAAAGTCAAAGGAGGTAAAACCATTGGTTGACACATATATAAAACATGCAAGAGGACGTATGGAAAACAAAGTGGAGTATTCTTACCTGCTTACCCAGTTCACGTACCAAGCCCAAGGCTTAAGAAAGGGTGCTTTCAAAGTACTGCACCAATATGATACAGAACTTGTAAAGAGAAGACAACAACTTCGCAGAGAGCTAAGACAACTTGCCAGCCTAGCAAGTGAGCTAAAACATCTAGCAAAGAAAGTGAGCAGACAAAAGTATAAAAACTGGCTGATTTCTCACAAGGCGATTCTTTATCAACAGGATGCAGAAAAGATGATGGTCAGTCTGGACAATAAAAAATCACAGGAATTTTGGAAACTCATATAGCACAATAGCTGTCAACAACAAGCCTTACAATCATCTATGGTTTTTGAGCACCAGTGGGTTCAACACTTTGGAAAGGTGTATGAAAAGACCGTTCTAGTACCAGAACCAAAGTTGCCAGTCCTAGCTAAATGGGACCTTCAATTCGATCTTGATGACATCGTCCAAAGCATTCAGCGTTGCAGCTCATCTCGGGCACCTGGTCCTGACAGATTGACAAATCCGATACTAAAACAGAATCCAGAAGAGTGGGCGTCATTGTGCCTAACACCATTCACAAACATAACTCACACAAAGACAATGCCAGTGAGTTGGAAGAGTGCGATTGTAGTCCCAATATTTAAAAAGGGACATCGAGCAGATCCCAAGGACTACAGACCCATAGCCCTCTTAGATGTTTTGGGCAAGATCTACGCAACTCAGCTGCAAAAACAACTACTGGATTGAGTTACGTCAAGTGGGCATTCTGACAGTCGACAGACGGGTTTTGTGAAGGGTGTGGGATGCAGTCAAAATCTGCTGACCCTTAACCTCTTAAAAACGGAAGCCATTAAAAACAACAACATATATTTGGCTTTCATTGACCTGTCACAGGCATTCGACAGCACCAATAGAGAACCCCTCTGGACTAAAATGATTGCTTGTAAGTGCCCTGAAAGTCTTATTCAGGCAATAAAAGAACTTCATACAGATACTGTAATAAGAGTACGACTGGACCAGACAGGTACATTATCGGCACCTGTAAAAACTCATTGAGGCGTTAAACAAGGATGCCCCTTGGCAGCAATAATCTTCAACCTGTTCATTTCTGATATTGGCGACAACTATGTGGGAAATAAGATCTACCCTCCAAAAATGAAATCAATTGGATCCTATATGCGGACGACTTGGTCCTACTTGACTTAACACCGATTGGCCTGCAGCGGAAATTAAATATTCTACAACATTACATCTTCCTTAATGGTCTAAGTGTGAACACAAATCTGAAATACTGATCCTCCAAAACCTTCAAAAGAACGGAAGATCGAAACTAACTAGAAACTTAACTTGGAAAATGGGCAAGGAGCCAATTGAGCTGGTAACACAAACTATGTACTTGGGCATGTGCTTTAGTGCCAATATTAATGATGCACCATGGATCCAGAAAACTATAGCTAAATGCAAGTAACTGACTGCGCAAGCTTGTTTACTAAATAAAAAGTTCGGAAAATGTTCCCTAATTCCAGCTATAAACTTTTACAAGCTAAAGGTCGTACCTGCATTGATACATGGGGCAGAAGCGGCTTTGGGATGCTATCCAGAATTTTGGTCTTCGCTGGAACACTCATTCTGGTCTAGGGTTCTCTGGCTTCCCAAAGGTGTTCCGACAGCTTGTATAAAACATGAGCTGGGCCTAGTGTCAATCAATGCAAGAATTTCTTGGAACATCTTGAACGAATATCTTAAAATGTCTGGAAGCCAGATAGTACCTCAATATGCCATAATGAAGTGTCCTGAAAACGGCAAAAGTGAGAGCGTTGTATTCATGTGGGCTAAACGCTGTGAAGAAATCTTGGAGGATATAAATGCAGACTGCTTGATGTTGACCAATAATCCTAACAAAGTTAAAGCTATGCTGTGGACCCAGGATTGGATCGATACTGAGGACATCCATAGCAAACACAGAGCTATGAGACAGGTGCCATTTGAAACAAAAAGGTTTAATGTAGCTCAAAAATATCTTGAGAAATTTCCTGGAACCATACGAAGATCACTATTCTTAAAATTTCGGTTAAACCATATACCAACGAGAGAGAACCTGAAGTTTTGGCCCATGGGTAAGTCTGTGGACATATCATGCGGCTTGTGTGGGGACCCCGCGAATCATTGAAGCATTTAACTTTAATGTGTCCAGCACTAACTGAAGACTGAAAGCAGCATTTAGGACCTTTTATTGTAGAAAGGTCAACTCTAGACTAGAGGATTGGTGGCGGGTACTATTTAGTGACTCAAATCGGAAAATTACAATCGAATTAACATTTTTTTTTTTTAGAAAAGATGTTAAAAAAGTTGATAAACACATGATTATGATGTCGCTTACGAAGCTGCCTAAAAAATGGCATGCTTAACCTGCCAATCTCTCTGGACTACAAACACATTTTGTTGGTCAAAACTATGTATTATGTGGTATGAATTGTTCTGGTATATGATTCTTGTTCCTTTTGTTCGTTCTTTTTCAAGTTTTGTAACAAACCAATAAAAAAAAAACTTATGATTACTTAGTCTACTTGAGCTTCAGCATCTGTACAATTGTAAAACGGCTTGCATTTTTTCCAGTGCTCTCCAGATGTGCAATTTTCATTCCGCACACAAAATGTTACTCAATTCTTCACTTTGCCATCAGATTATATAGGGTCTATATACTCTCTTCATTGACATCTCTTCTGGGTGATTCCTTTCTGCTTCATTTGACGTCACCATTCTTCTTTCATTCATCTTCACACTTCTTCTGGAACATCCTTCAGAAGACCGTCATTTCTTCGCCGCAGGTACATCATATAGGGTTTTCTCAATGGATACCTTGTTTCAAGGACGCTTCGCAGTATAGTGCCATCACTGGCATTGCGTATGTTGCAATTTCCGGTTTCCAACATATAGGCGAAATGGGGATGGGACTTCTGGTAGAGGCACTTGGCTCCTCCTCTACAACATGCTTGGGATGTCATCAGCAAGGCGGCTGCTTGAGCCAATCTGTTAGCCTTCTGTAGGCAATACTCGCTGGATACCAGCTCCAGGCACAATGCAGAGTTTGGTAAGGCGGTTCTGAATAACCTTTTAGCTTTGTCCTAGATATGAGGCAGGTTGTCACAGCTCCACCCTATGTTCTTATTTGGTAGAATCACACACAAGGATGGAGGAAAGGGTATGGGATGTATGAATAATTAAAGTTACTCACCGTAGTGACTAAGAGTACTCATAGTCCCTTTGCCCCATATGTCCCACCCACCTCCCCCCACTAGTATGAAAAGGGCTAATATGGACTAAGAGTAGCCAGATATCTTAGCGTCCGATGTGTTCAAAGGGGACTGAGGTGAGGCGCCGGAGGGCAGGGCCTTGGTGTGACATTCCCATGCACGATGCTGCGCCCTATAGTAAATTTAAAGGGGAGCTCAATTTTTCACTGGCAAAGGTTTCCGGCAATGTCCCCATGTTGGGGGACGCCCCACAACGATGGAGGAAAGGGGACTATGGACTAGCTGAGTACTCTAGTCACTATGGTGAGTAACTTTAATTTCTAATAGGCTCAGGCTTTGTTTCTAGGACATCTATGCGGTTTTCGAACTTGGCACATTCAGGCATTCGTGGGGCCACACATTCCACAATTACCTTGTCACAGTCTGCTTTGCGGTCACAGACATGGTGGAATGTCCTTCTATGCTACATCAATTACAAAACCTCCATGGTGTAAAGGGGTGTTTTACCTCTATGCATATACTCAAGAGTTGTAAGCACTCCAAAACTGGTATGGTTCTCTTAACTTTGAGGGAGACACAGATCTCCCGACCTCGTTCAAAGTAATGAGGTTTGTGTTTTTTCATAGTGAATTTGTCATGTAGATAATGGACCATCACCTGTAACGCCTACAATTGGCAGCTGTTCAGCCATGCAATCTCAAAGTCGACCTTCACTCCCTGCTCTGAATGACACTCTGTTCTTCCTTCCCCTGTATCTTCTTCAGTAATGCAAATCTCTTGCAGTAGTTCCTGATACAACAGTTCATTTGGTAGCCGTTCCTTCAACCTCTGTTGGGATCCATGTTAACTTTGCAGTCTTTGCTCCTTGCAAAACTTGTCTAAAAAGGCATTCCCTCAGCTTCTGAGTCTCCACACCTTTCCACTGATGGGCCACACCCATGATCTGTTCAATGGGAGTGAGGTAATTGACAGTTTTTTCCAGTCTCAAGTTTGGCACTGAACTTTACCATATATTCTGGTCGACGTTCCATACTTTTGAATGCCTCTTCTGGGCCATTCATGATTTCCTATGCAACAGGATTGCGATTGCTGCTTGTGTTCAGAAAGGGCTGGTCGGTTTTCAAAGCATGGCCTCCCAATGCTACTATCTTTGTCTGCCTCTTCAAAAGGTGAGGTAAACGAAATGCCAGTGTTTCAAGATCCCGGTGTTCGGGTGAGCCCGAGACTGTTAGTCAGCTTCCCTTTTTTGGCACAGGCTGTAAAGCAAGCCTAATAGCCACATTCTGGGGGTGGACCTGGACGTAGATTATTGTCCTGGAATGTAGTATTCACTGCCACAGGAACCCCTAGCTGCCAATAACTAGACTTCCTGCCAAAAGGCAGTGGGTTGCAGTGTTTGGGAAGTCTGAGTGAGCAGTTTCACCCCAGGTGAGACATCCAAATACTACATAAGTAGTTTTAACCTGGGGTCACCTTCCTGGTTGTCAGTAGCTAAGAATGTCCTCCCTAAATTCCGGATCCCATAGCGCAATATGATTGCCTTGTCATCTTGATCGAGAATCCCTCTAAGCTCTTCGCCTCGCTTCCTACAGCCTCTAGATGGACAGTTAGCAACATAATCTACTCTGTGAATTCATCTAGCGGGACTCCTGGGACAAAGTACAATGCCATGGGAGCTAGGTGCCATCATCCACTCCATGATGCAAGCCCCAGGGGCGTGGGGGATAAATGGAGGTTTCCCCTGGTCTGTCCATTAACACACTGTGGATTTCTGCCCACCACAGGTCATTTGGCATTTTTGTCTGCTACTCACAAGCTCAACAAAACGAAAGATGGTGCCCGAATGTGACCCTCCCACCTTAGTGTGCACTGGGCACTTGAATATTATACCACAAGCAGCCAATGAGGGAATAAAGGTGAGGTAGTGGTAATGGGTAGTTTTGCGGTGTTAGGTTAACTGGAAAGAGGTTTATGGATGGGACAGTGGATAGGTGGGGTGTTCACACACTCATGTCTTCAACATATACAACTTGTCACTGGTGAGTTCAGTTTAACACCAAAAATGTATTACCATCACACAGTTATTAGTCTAATATTTGCACCCAGCTTTTAGTTGTTTGTGAGGATTAGCTTGTAAAATCAATTTTAGTAATTGTAGTCTTCTGTTCCGGGTGCAGTGTTTCCACTGACTCTAAAACATAAACTGAGGGGCACTTGTAGTACATTTGAGTACCCTATATCCGATTATCTTTTTTCCTAGTATGCGCTGGTTCCCCCAGTGGTCCACTGGGTTGCTTGGTGCAGTAAGATGTCTAATATATCACTGCAAATGCTTTGTTTTGTTATTGTGCTGAAAAGCGCTGAGGCTATTATCAAAAATCCTGGGTTGCAACACTTATCTGGTGTCCTCGGCTACTAACAGGGGCCCAAGGACCTGTGAAATGAATGCATGCAGTGGACAGCAAGCTGTCCTTATCAACTGGCAATGAGAGGTTCTGTGTAACAGTGCCCTGTTTTTATTCGGGTCTCCTCTGTTCCCCTGGGACCCAAAGGGGGTGAGGTAAAAGGAACCTTGAGCGCAAGATGATGCAGGCAAGCAGGAATTTTACACATGCTGGGGAGTTGCTACTGCACGTGTCTGTTTTATTCACAGGGGCCTACTGCTTGTGTCAATGTTTTATTCACAGAGGCTTGACACAAGCTAGGCTTGGCTGGGTGTGGGCTCGGGGTAAAGGCCAATTCCAAGGTGAATTCTCCATGAGGCTCATCAGACTTGTCGTTTCTAAGCGCCAGGTAGCCTCCATGTGGGTTTGTTAGTGATAGAAGTCACAAAGCCTCCTCTTCTGGCGTGGGACCCCACAACACCCCTGCCTGCTGTTGCTGAGCCACTGATGAGTCATAAGATCCAGCCTTCCTGACATGTCTACATAACTCCAAGGGCATGATGCCTCTAAACTCTAAGATTCAGGCATTCCTTCATCAGGAGAGGAGGGGCAGGGGCCCGAAAGAGGTATGGCACCACAGACTCAAACGAGGGAATCCCCTAGTACTAAGACAACCCTTTGTTAAATATGAAGTATTCCTTAACTGACCTCAGAATGTATGCTGCAATTGAATGAGGGTAAACCCTCATTCCACTAGCTAAGGTCTATCTCCCAAAATGTAGTTTTGTCAAGCCTCTGTATGAGCAATTGCAGGTCTTTGCGAATCAGCTGCTTCTATCATTATGTACTTCTTTGCTAAGAGGAACTGTCAAGAAGCTGGACCTTCTTGCACAGGCACCATGGAGTGGAAATCACATTCTACACAGTGCAAAGTGAACACAGAATGCTCGTTCTGCAGTTTCTCCTGGAGCATCAGGACATGGATGCGGCCGTACAGCACACCAATAAACCTCCAAGATGGCAGACCAACCTGATATATGATTGGTCGCCTAAGCTATGGACCAGTGCAAGCAAGATTTACAACTAGCTGTCAAATAAGCTGCAGACCGAGCAACCTAACCCCCATACTCAGGCAATTTGGGAAAACTGCTGAACCCAATACTTCAATCATTGATGTAGCAGGTGGGTTACATTGAAGTATAAAAAGGCACAGCTCACTAAGGGATGTGTGGGGTTTAGAGGTTGTATGTTTATTCAGCTGGAGATTATGGATAGCATATTTACAAACATGAACAGGTCATTAGAACAATAAGTAGAACTATTTACAAGGGGGTGGGGGAGAGGGTAGAGGAGGGGGTAGATGAAGAGAGTTACGGTGTAGGATTTGAGGTAGGGGAAGGGACTTCTAGACAGGGATCCACATGTAACACGGGCGCCAGTGCAGAGCCACAACAGAACGTTTGCACTGCAGTTTCTCCTAGAGTATCAGGACATGGACACGGATGTATAGCATGCCAATAAACATCTAAGATGGCGGACCAGCCTGAAATAGGATCAGTTCCCCGAGCCATGGGTGAGTGCAACTAGCTGACAAATGGGCTGCAAACCAAGCGAGGTTATGCTTGGGAAAATAAGCTGAACTCAATACCTCAGTCATTGATGCATCAGTTGGCCACACTGAATTATAAAAAAGGCACAGCTCGCAGAGGGTGGGGGGGGCGGGCAGGGGGTTGAGATTTTTGGGAGCTGGGGTTTATGGACTTGTATGGCAAGGAGGTTGGAGTAGTGGAGGCAGTGTCTGAATGTTGGAGAAGATTGTAAGATAGTATATAAGAAGGAGGTGGAGAAGAAGGTTGTGCAGGAAGAAGTGAGGAAAGATAAGGGGCATTAAATGAGGTGAAGATCAGCAGAGAAGAGGAGATGGACAAAGGGAGAAGTCACCATAGAACGGGAGGAAGGAGTCGACACCAAGAAAGCTGGAAAGGGAGGAATGAGAGAAGGTGGAGGCAAGAATTTGTCATAAGTAGGAAAGGGGTGACAGCTATAAATGTAAATAAGCAGGGAGAGACGAGGTGAAGGAAGAGTGAGTCATCCTGAAGGTTGGAAGGAGCAGAGGAAGAAAAGTAATTGCTGATAGAGGAAAGAACTCGGGAAGGGAAATATGAGGAGGTAACACATGGAGGAAACAAGGAGTTGGTGGAGGGGATGAAAGGTAAGAGGAGCAGAGCTGCAGAGCAGTGTGAGTAATGGAGCAGGAAAGACAGGAGAGTCTGATAGTGGAAGGGAAGGCGAAAAGATGGGTAGGTCATGTGAGGGAGGAAGAGGGACCCTAGACAGATGAACAGCCTATTCCCATGATCTGGAGGAGGCTATGATTGTCTATTATAGCACCTTGGGGAGCAGGTTTGCCAAATCCCCTACCTCCATCAATGCACTTAGCATTAATACTGGCTGGCTGGCTGGCCAAGGATGCATGGGCCTCACAGGCCAGATGTTGTAAAGTGTCTTCAGAGGAAGTCAACATCCTGACAGGTATGATATGGCATTTAAAACTCGCTCTGAAAGACACAGATGGCCATCTACAGAAGTCAAGGTACTGTAAACTAAAGACTGTGAGTGACTTTTTATGACCATCGGTTGGTGGAATCCGAGGGGAAGACGACAATACTGAGCAAATATGGTCCTCTAGCAAGTTGGATTTAAATGTTTTAATGAATTTTCCATCAGCCGTTTTTAGTGTACGCTACTCCTTTGGAAAATAAAACCCTTTAAACGTTACAGCCTGGGCTCTGTGTTGTCAGCTGATCTCCCGGCCATCACACGCCCCAATTATGAACTATTCCTCAGACACCGGTGATTCCTCCCACTGCTCCTCCTCGCCTGGGTTTTCGGTAGAACTGTCTTGGGTCACCGTCTTCTTTTTCCTACGTGTCTTCTTGGATTCTTCTCCCTTCCTTTCCTTCTTTCTTTCAAAGAGGTACGGGTAAGCACCCCCGGAGGCCACCTTGACTGGGTAAGGGAACGCCAGACAAGAGGGACCCTGCGGAGCAAGCCCCGTCCGAGAAAACGCCTTCTGGCTACAAAAAACCCTGAATTGATTTAGATGCCCAAAAGGTTGTCTCAGTGCTTCCTGGGCGTACAGTGCGATCTTCTGATTAATGTAATCCCAATGGAAGGAATAACTCAGAGTAGGTGATGAAATCCATCCCCAAGCCTGAAGCAATCCTTAAGATTAGAGTCCAGTAGCAAGGACAGGATTGGGAGAAATGGCGGGTAATGTGGAAATAAGAAGGAGAAAAGCCACAGGGATTCTGGGGACAAGGTGAGGGGAATAACACTGAGAACCCACGGGAAGCAGATGCGAAGCACAGAGAAGGCACCGCCAAGAGAGACTGGAGGGAGAGAACTGCACAGGAGCTGCCGCGGAAACCAGAGAACTCAGAAAAGAGGGCAAAGAGAGAGAGGGACAGGGCAAGCGAAATTGCACTAGCGTCTCCCCGGAAAGCAAGGTTGCAACGCACAGAACTGCAAGCTGGGAACTCAGAAGTAGATGCAGCGGCCATCTTGGAGAACCACTAGACCGCGGCTAGAACAGTGCATGAAAACGTAACAGCACACTAATGGAGCCGCCAGCGATTCCAAGGGCAAAGCATGACACTATGTTTCTGGGTTCACTCCTTACAGCCTAGCCCAACAGATGGCCTGGGGCTTGTTCGTGTTTACAGTAACCCTAACAAACAACTAGTCAACAAAGACAACTCAATAACAAAGTAATTTGAATTTTAAAAATGTCACACTCTTTATGTGCAATAAAGTTCTTTTACACACTCTTTTGAATTGAAACCGTGCCGGGACTGGCTCACAGGGTTTTTCTCAGCTGTGCCTCCAGAAAATTGCCCCAGTGTAGCTTGAGGCTGAGCAGTATAATTTTAGATGGGCAGGAAAATAATCGTGCTACCTAGTTTCTGCTAGGAGTTAGGCCACAAAGAGGCAGTGGGTCCCTGCGCTGAGTTCAGTTAGGGCCTTCCAGAAAGTGAACGTATCAGTATGCACAAATAAAACATACACTTACACTTATTTACATTCTTTAGTTTACCTTTAATTATGATACTGGTGCCTCCACCTGAGATGATTGGGTACTTTAGCAAACTCTGAATGTTATTTGGCGAAAATGACCTTCGAAGTGGGGTGTATCATCTTGTAACTTCCCACCGTCCTAAAGAAATGGCTGAACAAAGTGAGTTTACTAGAGATGGTGGGTCATTACCCAGATGGTGCAGCCTGCCGAGAAGGTCTTTAGTGTGGTGTCGCGTGCCGGAAAACAGCCGGTCATGTGACATGAAAACCAGGAAGTAGGGAAAATAAAGGTATCAACGGATCTGGCGTCATAACGCGAGTCCGGGTTTAAGCATCATAACAAGGTGGTCGTGATTTGATTCCTGCACCGCGACATGCTGCGCCATAAACTAAGGCCTGGGGTGTTCCACGGTAAGAGGCTTCTAAAATTGGTATTTCAAACATCACATTGGCGACGAGGGTGTTTAGAACCCCGCGCGTAATCTTTATATGCTGAACTCTTTATAAACAAAGAAAGCGTGAGGTGAAAGACTAACGGCAACATCGTGCATCAATACACGTGTAGAATGAGTGCCTCATTCTCACACCCCCAACATTCTGTCAAGCGTTTTGAATGAAACACAAAGCAACGGAGCTTCAGGAGCCTCGTTTTCACACCCCCAACATTCTGTTGAACATTTTCTGACTGAATTTAAAGCAGCAGAGTCACAAGCGTGTGGATTCTGAACTTCAATACATGCCCAAATGAAAATAAAACAGTACAGCTTTGTTTCACCAACTATGACAGCCTAAAATCATTAACGGGAACATAAAAAAAACACATTTCAATTTTTTTTTTTATTGAAAGTCACAATATGTGAAAGTAAAGCACAAACTCAACAGTCAATAAAGCTTCCAATTATCACTGACTAATAGGAAAAAACAAAAAAAACTGTCAGTGGGACTATACAAACACCAACCCAGGTTATTGGTGGGTGAAATCTAGTCATCCTGGGCCCACATCAAATTTGTTTTGTCATTTTCTTTTGGTGCTGCCATTTAAGTAAAGAATTAATTTGTAAACACCACTGCGTCAACCATGTCCAGCACTGAAACAAGCCCTGCGAGGACTGGTGTGAGCTCATCAACGGGAAGAATTGTCAACCTAGACCACCCAGACCCAGCATTAACCACACTCTTGCCACCTTTTGACCCATTCACCACGGGTGCAGCCATTCGGTGGGAAATCTGGTTACAACAATTTGAAATGCACCTGGATGCAAGAGAGATCACTTTAGCCAAAAAGAAACAAACATTTCTTTTACTTAACATTGGAGTGGCAGCACTACTACTGTTCAATGCGACCCCAGACCGAGGAGATGAAAACAACTATGATGCTGCAAAGAATGCCTTAACCAACATGTTCAAGCCCGAACTCAATCCAGACTATGAACGCTTTCATTTCTGCATGGCTAGACAGCGTGAAAAAGAGACAGTGGACAAAGTCCATGCACGCCTACGCGAAATGGCAATCGCTTGTGAATTCCCCAACGAAGAATTTGCTATCTGTCTTCAAATCATAAATGGAATTTCATCTGAAAAACTGAGGAGGGCTATCCTGTCAGAGAAGAACGTAAGCCTGTCCGAATCTTGGAAATGTCGCGCCTGCGTGAACAAACAGATGACCAAGTGGCAGTTATTGAAGCAGCAATCCAAAGACTCCGGATTGACAACCCAAAACCAACGGAAGAGGTTGCTATATCAAAACGTCAAAATATCCGAGAACAGGGTGAGCGAAGAGTAAAAATTAACAAAAACCCAATGTTACAAGGGAGCGACATGACATGTAAATGGTTGGAGGCCCGTGGCAAAGGGGACAATCCTGCCCTGCTTGGGGAACGACATGCCGAAAGTGTAACCGGCTCAAGCACTATGCAGCTGTCTGTTTAAACCCACCGAACAAAAGTGATAGCGATCAAACACTGTGGCAAACTCATGGTCGCCGGAAGAAATTCGACCCCCAGAGAAACACCTTGTCAACCAGAAAAAAAAGGAAGAGCGAGAGCAGTGGACCATTCCCAGAGATCACCGGACATAAGTGAAAGTGAAGACAGCGAGGACAGTGCATCCCCTGATAGAAGAAACCATGATAAATGGAAGAAGACCAGCAAACAAGTGCACCGTATACACCTCATATCAGCTGTAGAGCCACAACAGTCAAGACAATGAAAAAGACCGTCGTGCACCGTCATTTCAAATGGAGAACCACTGCGAGTAGTCATAGACACAGGCACAACCGTCAATGTAATGCCAGTATCCGCATTTAACAAACTTCACACAAAGCCCAAACTTCAAAAAAGGAAGGTCAGATTAAATGCATATGGCTGCAAGAAGCCTCTGCCAGTGCAGGGATCATTCAAATCTGATTTTGCCCACAACAACGCCATGTACCGAGCACATGTCTATGTTGTCGATGCTGGCTGTGAAACACTGCTAAGTTGTAGAACTGCCGAAAAACTGAAACAGATCCATTTTGCTTTCAATATCCAGTGTAGAAAGATTGACGAATTGCTAAAACAACATCACAGTGTATTTCAAGGCATTGGGTGTCTAAAGGACAGATCTATTAAACTTCACATTGACCCCACTATTGAACCAAAAGCAGTACGCCATTGCCGAGTACCATTCCAAATGAGGGAAGCTGTAAGGAAAGAACAAAACAAACTGGAAGCAGCAGGCATCATAGAGAAAACATCAGGGCCGACCCCGTGGGTATCACCCATGGTAGTTGCAAAAAAACCAAAACAACCTAACGCAGTACGAATATGTATTGATATGCGGCTTCCCAATGCAGCCATCGGAAGAGAACGCCACATTACACTCACCATAGATGAACTTATTGTTGACCTAGCAGGGGCAACCATCTTCAGCAAGCTTGACCTTAGACCTGGATATCACCAGTTTAAACTAGCCAAAGAGTCGAGATACATCAATACATTCTCCTCTCACCTCGGACTGAGACGCTACAAACGGCTACATTTCGGGATATCATCAGCTGCTGAGGTATTCCAGCACGAAATTCGGAAAGTCCTCACCGGCCTGGAAGGGACGATGAATATTAGCGATGACATTATCGTATATGCATCCAGCGAAGGCGAACATCTCAAGCGCCTGGCAGCGGTTTTACGAAGACTAGAAGAATCCGGACTAACCCTGAACGCAGAAAAGTGCGAGTTCGGAAAAGAAGAATTACGTTTTTTCGGATACATTTTCAACGCACAAGGTGTGTCGCCAGATCCTGCCAAAGTTTTTTTTTTTAAATATATTTTTATTTTATATATATAAACCACACAACATTACAACTTGAACATAGATAAACACATTTAACAACAAACAACACTGCAATCCCCATCCCTCCCCCCTATGAGCCTGTATGGTGTTCGCCATTGGTATCCGCTGTGGGCGAGGGGGCGTCAGCACTCTCAGAGTCAATTGAAGCTGACCCCGTTCCAAACAGTTCAGCTATCAACAGTTTCCATGCCGCAAGAGAGCACATTTCCTCGTCCTCCCCTGCGATACTGGCATCTCGCCACACAGCCGTCTCGGCCTCCGCCCATTTTTGGAGATCCCTCCACCAGACCTCCGTTCGTGGTTTATGACACTCCTTCCAACCCATGGCAATCCTACGTTTAGCAAGCACATAAGCCAGATCTTTCAATTTATCGACATGTCTAAGTTTACGCGCTCTGGGATATCCCCCCAGTAAGCAGGCCCAAGCTGAATCCACTTTGAGTGTGACACCCTTTCCTGCCAGCTTCTGCGCCACTTCGCCCCAATAGCTTGCAATTACTGGGCACGCCCAAAACATGTGTATCATGTCTGCATTCTCCTCGTCGCACTTGGGGCACGCCTGGCGTCCAACACCCCGAAATTTGGATATTCTCAAAGGGGTCAGGTATGCTCTGTGCGTTATATAGAGCTGTATTTGCTTGAACCTGGCATTTCTCGATATTTTTTTATGATACCCAAGGGCTCGCTCCCACAACCCATGCCCTAAATCGCTCCCAGCCTTCATCATCAACATCTCATACAACCTAGAGACCTCGTGCCCGCCCTCCGATGTGTCATATAGTATCTCCACCGGGGCATCCGGTTCATCGGCCAGGGTAGTTTCGGGCCACTTATTCCGGATCTCCTGCACTATCCTGTGATATGTCATATATTGACCCCTGTGCAGTCCCGACCCTGCCTCTAATTCTTCGAACTCCAAGATGATCCCATCCTGCCAAATATCTCCCATGGTGACCAACCCCACTGACTCCCAGTATATCCGAATGGTTGCCCTGAGCTGCCCATCTCCCCTCGCCAGTGCGACCAATGGGAACTGCAATACACACGGCAGAGGGTTGCCCATCATCCGGCAGGCCCGTTTCCACATGTTCCGTCCCAAAGCTAGCATACTAGGCCGCTCCCTCATGCATGCATTAGCCACCCAGATCACCTCTCTCAAGTAAAAAGGGGAGCAATCCCTCCCAAACAGCCTGTGTTCAGGGGTCTCTTCATCTGAGAGCCACCTGGACACATATTGTAGCTGCGCTGCTACATAATATGCCTCAAAGTTCGGCAGCTTGATTCCGCCCTTCTCATAGAAGTTCTGCAGCTTCCACAGTGCGACTCTGTTGCGCATGCCGTGCCACAAGAATTATCTGCAAACACTGTGTAGCCTCACAAAAAACTTCTTAGGAATCATGTAGGGGATGTTGTTAAAATAATGCAGAAGCCTGGGCAGCACCACCATTTAAAGCATGGCTCCTCGGCCCATCATCGCTAGTGGCAATCTTTCCCAGAACCTCATACATTTTTCGATCTTCCCCACAGCAAGTTCAGTGTTATACTTGTGCTCTTCCACGGTCGTATGATACACATCAATCCCCAAGTATCTAAAGGATCTCGTCGCCCACGGGATCTGCAACACTGGCAACCTCTCCACTGGAGTCCCCACATAGCCCCCCAGTGGAAATAGAGTGGATTTCTGAGGGTTCACCGCTATACCGGACAACCAGGCGTACCTCCCCATCACCTCTAAGACATACTGCAAATTTTCTTCTGGGTATCTTAGGTATAACAGCATATCATCCGCATACAGGGATATAAGGTGACACTCTCCTCCTACCTCGATGCCGACCGGGTCATATTGCTGCCGGAGGTAAATCGCCAAGGGTTCCAGGGCCAGGATGTACAACATAGGGGACCAAGGACACCCTTGTCTAGTGCCTCTGCCCAACTGCCATCTCTCTGACACTACTGCGCCCGTACGGACCCTGGCCAGTGGTGCACTGTATAACATCTCGGCCCACCTAACATAACCTGGTCCCATCCCGTACCCTTTCAGAGCCGCTAGCAGCCAAGGCCATCGAACAGAGTCGAACGCCTTAACCGCGTCCAATGCTACTATCGCCATTTCGCCGTCCTCACCACCACCCCACTCGACCACCCTGTGGAGGCGCCTGTGGTTGTGAGTGATGTTCCTATTAGGGACATAGCCCGTCTGGTCAGGGTGGATCAACTTGCCGATCACTCTACGCATTCTAGTAGCCAGGACAGCTGTCAGGATCTTACTATCTTGGTTCAACATCGACAGGGGCCTGTAGGAGCCACAAACATGTCCCGGTTTATTTGGCTTGGGGAGCGGTATTATAATCGCCTCCCTAAGTGACTCCGGCAACCATCCCATCTCGTACGCTTCGTTGAGCATTTCCAACATGGGCGGGAGCACTTCCTCTGCATAAACTTTATAAAATTCACTGGGGAACCCATCTGCCCCTGGGGTCTTACTAGTGGGCAACTGTCTCACAATCTCCTTCAGCTCTTCCAGGGTGATCGGAGCATCCAGCTCCTCTCGCTCCTCATCGCTGACCTTGGGCAAGCCTACATCTTCCAGCACTTCGTCTATCTCCTCCTGGCTGCCCCCCTCGCAATCTTCGTATAGGACCTTATAGTATTCCACGAATGCCCTGTTCACGCCTTCTTGGGTGTCTACCTCCTCCCCCTTTTCATTGGTTACCGTTCTGATCGGGGATCGTGGGGTCTCACTCTTGTACAGCCAAGCCAAGAGTCGGCCCGTTTTATCTCCCCCCGCATGCAGTCTCTCAGTATACTTTCTATAATTCAAATTACAGAGCCTGTCCCAATGTTCCGCACACTCTTGCTGCAATTTAGAGACCGCCTCTGCATCTGTCCCACCACCTTTCAACTCCTCCTCCAGCGCGGTCTCAGCTCTATGCAAATCCGCCAGGACTCCCCCCATCAATCCCTTAGACTTCGCAATGGCGATCCCCCGCATTACAACCTTAAAGGCCTCCCATAAGGTGCCAGCCGACTTAACGCTCCCTTTATTCACCTCAAAATAAGCAATTATCTCTTCCCTGATATCCTCTCTGAAGGCGGGGTCTTTGAGCGCCTCCGCCCTTAGGCGCCATGTTGGTATACGCGCTCGTGGGGGATACAGTTGCCATCGCATGACCAGGGGTGAGTGGTCAGAGAGGACCCTCGCCCTGTATTCTATATGGTCGCACTCCGCGACTATGTCTGGCGTGGTGAAAAAGTAGTCAAGCCTCGTGTGCAGTAGATGCGGAGCCGAATAGTGCGAGTATTGTCTCGCGCTCGGGTGTTTCGCTCTCCACACATCAACTAGGCCAAAATTCGCCAGCAGCGTCTGCAATACCCTAGCCGCCGGACCGGGCCTAGCCATCTTGTCATCCGACCTATCCTCCTTGGGGTTCAACACGCAATTAAAGTCACCACCCCATATCACCGTGCCCCCCATCCCAACACTGAGCTTGGTGCACAGCGTCCTAAAATATGTCGCCGTTTCCTGGTTAGGCGCGTATGTATTTACAATGCACACTACTTTGTTCTCTACCAGCCCCCTCACCATAACCAACCTCCCATCCTCCCCCACAACCTCCTCAATTAGCTTGAATGGGACGTGTGGCGCCACCCACACCAGCACTCCTCTGGCATAGGCGGAGTACGTTGATCCTACCACTGTTCCCTTCCACTTCCTCCCTACCAGCTCCAGTTTCTCTCGCTTTAAATGTGTCTCCTGTAGCAGGGCTACGTCTATCTTCTGCCTCTTGAGATACAACATGACTTTATTTCGCTTAAGGTAGCTGTTAAGCCCCCTAACGTTCCACGTTAGTATCCTAAGGTCTCCCATGGCCTATCAGTAGTTTCCTCCCCCCATCCAAGGCAATCCCTCCCCACTTTGCAAACCCCCACTCCCGGTTCCACCCTCAGGCTCATACAAAAACTAAAACTCCCCCCCAAACCCCTACCCCCAACCACTGCCCAGCTCCATCCCTGGATCTCAGGCATCCCTGTGTTCGGTCCTCCTTGGTAACCCAAATAGAGAACCCGACAGGGTGTCACCCTACTAACAGTGACTAAACTAAACACAAAAAGGGGGTGTAAAGGGTGGCTTCAGGCGGCTCCACAACTTCGCAACCATGTCCGCGCAAGGACCACGTTTCATAACCCCTGACGCGCGCATGTTCTCAAGCGAGTTCAGTGACTATAATCTAGTCCCAATGTTCATGGCCCGACCGGGCCTACAGCGTTACTTATCTCGTCCTTTATTTTCCACCGGCCGTCTGAACATCTGACTCCTGAGGGCAGTTGTGTGCATCCAACCACTCCATAGCATCCTCCGGGGTGACAAAGAACAGTAGCTTGCTCTGAAAGAAGACCTTCAGTTTGGCCGGATAGAGCAACATGTATTTAAGCCCCGCTTCCCGCAATCTCCTCTTCACCGTTCCGAAGTTCATACGACTGCGCTGTACCTGCAGGGTGTAGTCGGGATAGGCCGTTATATTCGCCGCTCCTCGTTGTATTGTGCCTCCCTTGCGGAAGTGTTCAAGGATTCTTTCTCGGTCCCGGTAATTAAGGATCTTAGCTATCACTGGCCTGGGCGGGTTTCCCGGTGGTGGCTTCCTAGTTAAGGCCCTGTGCGCTCTCTCAACCGCAAAACCCTGCGACAGGGTGCCTCCCGTGATCTCCTGCAGTAGCATGTTTTCAACAAATTCCGTTGGATTGTGGCCCTCCGTTCCCTCCGGCAGGCCTACGATGCGAATGTTGTTCCTCCGGGCGCGCCCTTCTGCCTCCTCCGCCCTGCTCTCCAAGTTGCCCACGCGTTGCACCAGGGCATGGAGTTCACGCTTATGCACAGCGCAGTCCGCCGCGGTAGGGCCCAATTCTTTCTCCAAAGTCTCTGTACACTCTGCCAGGGTACGCACATCCTGCCTTAGGAGGTTCACGTCCTCCTGTACTGCCCCGACCTGGAGTTCCATTGCGGTCTTCAGTTCAGCCACAGCGAGCTGGAGCTTGGTCTCCCAGGTCGCTTTCAGGTCTGCGATCGCAGCGAGGACCTCGTGATTCGCACCCCCGGCGGCCATTTCCTTGGCTTGCGTTTTGTCCTTGCTTTTGGCTCCGTCTGGGCCGGGAGACGTTTTAGCGTATTCGTCGAGCGTGTGCTGTTTGGTCTTCGCTCTCAGGGGCTTGTTAGACATGTCTCACGTCCTTCAATCCCCGCTCGGATCTGGGGCAGGGTTTCACAGTGCGCCCTGCGGGTGCCCCGTTGTTATCACCACTTCTCTGACACTAAGTTCCTCTGTCCTCCGGCACCCCCGGCCATCTTGTCTGTTTACCTAGCTAGGCCAGGTCGCGTCTCACCCTCTGAGGTCCACTTTAGGCCACAAAGGGCCCGGGGCACAGTTCCCGGTCACACCGCACGATCCGGGTATAAAGTATCTTCGATCAGGCCCTGCTCCCTTCCCAGGTCCACGCCGTCGGCCTCGCAGGACTGGGTGTCCTTAATGACCTCGATGCACCCGCGTCATGCACCTACACCATCACCATGCTCCAGTGCGACCGACAGGCGCCCAGATCAAGCACCCCTTTGTTCCTTCGTTCAGCGGCGGCGGCGGCCATTTTCTCGTTCAACGCACTCTCGCCTCCAGATCTTCTTTTAACTTTTTGTTGCGCTCTCACGGTGCAGGCCCGTGTCGAAACATAACCTCACGTTCACCTGAGTTTCATGCGCGCAGTCATATCGGTCTCAGCAAAATTGCATCGGTCCTTGCACTGTTTTCAGTCGGATAATGTGCGGATCTTCGGGAGCCCCCGTACAGACACGTCCTTTCACATGGCTTCCAAGCCACGCCCCCCCAGATCCTGCCAAAGTTAACGACATCAAAAACACCAAGCCTCCAACATCAGTCACAGAAGTAAGGAGTTTTATGGGAATGGGGACTTACTGCACGAGGTTCATTCCAGATCTCGCCACCATTGGAAGTCCTCTCCGCAAACTAACCAAGAAAGACCAAAAATGGGAATGGTTGCCTGTTCACCAACAAGCATTTCAACAGATCAAGGACACTCTATCGGCATCTACAACAATGGCTTTCTTTGATATCAAAAGGCTTACGGAACTTCTAGTTGATGCTAGTCCATTTGGCCTTGGAGCTGTACTTACACAAATTGACAAGGATGGAAATGTGTACCCAATCGCTTTTGCCAGTCATGCATTAACCAAAACGGAACAGAACTATGCACACATAGAGAAAGAGGCCCTTGCTATCTTATGGGGATTCAGACATTTCAAGGTTTACTTACTAGGCAAGCAGGCAAGAGTATTTTCAGATCGCAAACCACTTATTCCAATTTTCAGAGGATCAGCACCTCATCCACCAGCACGTATTGAAAAGGGGATGCTTCAACTCCAGCCCTACAACATAGAGGTGGAGTACCGACCAGGGACAGACAACCTAGCTTATTATCTGTCTCGTCACCCACGACCTGCCATAGAGGAAGAAGAACATCATGCGAAGGAAATGGAGGAACATGTATGTCGTGTGGTGGCCTGTGCCCGACCGCAAGCTTTAACCTTGAAAGAGATGGCCAATGAAACTGAGACAGATACCATTTTAAACCACACCATAACAATCAGGAAATTGGAAAAATGTCCTTGCCTCCATAGCTCAACGCACTGCAGCAGCCCAGGTCAAACTAAAATCCCTTTTGGGAATTCGTCATGAACTTACTGTAGCTCCTGAATGGGTAATACTAAAGGGCCACCGCATTGTACTACCAACATTGTTAGAAGAGCGAGCACTCAAAGTAGCTCACAGCGGGCATCAAGGTATTGTGAAAACAACAGCATATTTGAAATCCAGGATGTGGATGGCCAACATACAGCAGAGGGTGATGGAGCTAGTAGGTTCATGTGCAGCCTGCCAGGCCACTCGAAGAGCAGAGAACCCAGAACCTATCATTAGTACCACGAGAAGCAGTAAACGATGGGAATCTGTTGGCATCGATTATCGCCAGAGAAGGCTACCTACATGTCATAATTGATGAGTTCAGCAGATATCCTGAAGTTGAATATGTAGCATCCACTGATGTTGAAAACATGACTCTTGCATTAGAGAAGATATTCGCCATATATGGAATACCATCAGAAATCAAAAGTGACAATGGGCCACCTTTCACCAGCCAAGAACTACGTCAGTTCTTTCAAGACCTTAATGTAAGGCACAAACAAATCACTCCATGGTGGCCACAGGCAAATGGTGACGCTGAACGATTTATGGGGTCACTCAACAAAGTGATTCGCATCGCCAAGGAAAAAGGACATTCATGGCTGAAAGCAGTGTATCATATTCTGAGAACTCACAGGCAGACCCCGCACTCTTCGACAGGAATTAGCCCAGCAGCACTCATGTTTGGGGTACCTATACAAGCAGAACTCCCTATACACCCCCAATGGGTAGCACCTGAACCAGATCTTCCAACCATAGAGTCAAAAAGAGTAAAACGGAATGAACAAGAGAGCATTTCCCGACGAGCCAGCCATCGTGAGCTAATACCAGGAGACACAGTTATGGTGAAGAAATGAGCCACTCCCAAGAAGATGTCCCTCAATTTTGAATACCAGCCTTGGACAGTCAGTGCCGCGAATCGCAATATGATTACGGCTACTTGAGGAAGTGAAACTGTAACGAGAAACATTTCACACTTTAGGAAAGTACCATCTGAGTTATGGGAAGAAAACCAGGAAACTGTGAGAGAAGGGATTGGATCACCCTACAGATCTTTAAGTCAATCACCCTACCGACCGCCAAGCCAATTGACACCTGAATCCTACCGACCGCCAAGTCAATTGACACCTGAACTCTATGAGACACCAAGAGAACCGAAGACTCTCAGTCGGCAAAAAGAAGAAGTCCAGCTCGCGAACCACCTGGCAGATAGTCAAGAGAGAAGCAATCCTCGATACCACTTAAGAGAAAGACCAACACCATTGTCTCGCCTGCAAGGTTACATAGTGGATAGGATCTACCAGCAAGTGAGCCTGCCCAGATAAAGCTGAGAGACTAGAATATATTACAATTGTTTGTTGATTATTGCAAAATATTGTTAAAACATTCCAAGTTGGGGAGGAATGTGGTGTCGCGTGCCGGAGAACAGCTGGTCACGTGACATGAAAACCAGGAAGTAGGAAAAATAAAGGTATCACCGGATCTGGCGTCATAAAGCGAGTCCGGGTTTAAGCATCATAACAAGGTGGTTGTGCTTTGATTCCTGCGCCGCGACGCGCTGCGCCATAAACTAAGGCCTGGGGTGTTCCACGGTAAGAGGCTTCTAAAATTGGTATTTCAAACATCACAATTAGCGTCATCAGCACACCCTGTTGGCAAGGGAATGTGCGATTTTACCCCAAAAATTGCTAAAGCCAGAATTTTCTAAACAAAATGAAAAATGTGGCTGCAGAGTCTATGCAAGATGGTTCCTTTTTGACTTCTATCCCTCAGCAATGTCTGGTAAACTATGTTTCTGATAAAAAAGGGGATGTTGGATTATGCCGTGAAAGATGTCTGTCCCCACAAGCCACGCTCCCTACCTGATGTATTATTGACAAACCAGTAGTAGGATAAACACAAGGTGCGCCTTACGTCTGATTTTTTTTTTTTTTTGTTGGAAGTAGTTAAAAATTGTGTTTGTTAACTTCACAAACTTTCAACTCAAAGCCATTGAAGGCCATATATATCAATTTATAATGGTGGGTGTTTTTGTTAGCTTCATAAACTTTCAACTCAAAACCATTGAGAAACAACATGTAGCTATCAATATGGAGCACATGAATCTATCATTCAGATTACTGAATAGGTCAACATTTCTGACATGTAGTGATTTGTCGCCAGATATAGTGATTTGTCGCCAAAACGTGTTTTAACCCTCTAGGGTCGTCATCAGGGCGTAATAATTATGATATACTCTGTATGTGTTGGTAGACGGATGCTGCTTGCTAATGCAGAAAACAGAAGTACCACTTTCTTTCTGGATCTATATTCAGGTATGTCTCTAAGCATCCTGCCCATAGGCAGATAGAGGCGAAGTGCAGTGATTCTGTTAATGAAGAAACGATGCAGAGGATTTTATGTCACACCAAAAAATGCTCAGGATAGGAATGGGTTGACTCGTGCAATATGGTCTCCGCTTAGTTGCGAGAAACGATAATCACTGCTTTAATTGCAGAACAAGAAAAATGCTCGGCTTGGAAGAGGGGCAGGATGCTTAGAGACATACCTGAATGTAGGGTATATCAAAAATGTCTGTCCCCACAACCCACGCTCCCTACCTGATGTATTATTGACAAACCAGTAGAAGGATAAACACAAGGTGCGCCTTGCGGCTGATTTTAGTCCTTTAGTCAAAGTCCTATCTAGATGTGACGCAGGCTAATATTCACAATTCTGTGGGCATGCTAATTTTGAAGTTTCATCCAAGTGCGGCGCTTGTTGACCTTGACAAGTATGTTAGTATGTAATGCTAGGCAACTTCGACAATCCTGTCATGAATAAGTTCAGTCTGGTGGTCATAAATCTTTCTGAGTGTACCTGGTGTGAGTCTATGGCAGTCTACGTTAATGGGAGGTAAGATAGAGTGGCAGGGGTTTTCTGGAGTAGAGTAATTGCTCCACTCCCCACCCATGCCACACACACAGTTTTTGTTGGTGTCTGTTGACTGCTGGCTTCACTGGCTTCCCCAGCGAACATCTGCAGACACATCTTGGAGCCGCCAATGTTGGAGCCGTCCTTGGCCTTGGGGCCCTTAGCCACAGGGGATGCCGGCAGAGGGCTACCCTGGGAGGGTTCATGATATGTGGCCAAGGCACCAATCATGGTGCAGGGGGAGTGTTGGGAGGTGGGATTGGGCTGGGGAAGGAGGGGGAATGGAGGAAGGGGACTGGAGCGCTGAGCGTGCAACGCTTCCATTTTAAAACACTTTTACAGTGTTTGAAAGCGTTGTGGGGCATCTGGGGGCAGACTCACCTTAGCCAGGTCTTCCTGTGTAGTGATGGTGAAGGCGCCACGCACCGTGAGTTTCTTTTCCTTTTTTTCTTTTTTTTGGGCCAGGACACCAATCATGGTGCAGGGGGAGGGTTGGGAGGCGGGATTGGGCTGGGGAAGGAGGGGGAATGGAGGAAGGGGACTGGAGTGCCGAGCGCGTAACACTTCCATTTTAAAACACTTTTACAGTGTTTGAAAGCGTTGTGGGGCATCTGGGGGCAGACTCACCTTAGCCAGGTCTTCCTGTGTAGTGATGGAGCTGGCGAAGGCGCCACGCACCGTGAGTTTGTTTTCCTTTTTTTCTTTTTTTTTTGGTCCAGGACACCAATCATGGTGCAGGGGGAGGGTTGGGAGGCGGGATTGGGCTTGGGAAGGAGGGGGAATGGGGGAAGGGGACTGGAGCGCCGAGCGCACAACGCTTCCATTTTAAAACACTTTTACAGTGTTTGAAAGCATTGTGGGGCATCTGGGGGCAGACTCACCTTAGCCAGGTCTTCCTGTGTAGTGATGGTGCTGGTGAAGGCACCACGCACCGTGAGTTTTTCCTTTTTTTTCTTTTTTTTGGGCTAGGACACCAATCATGGTGCAGGGGGAGGGTTGGGAGGCGGGATTGGGCTGGGGAAGGAGGGGGAATGGAGGAAAGGGACTGGAGCACTGAGCGCGCAACGCTTCCATTTGAAAACACTTTTACAGTGTTTGAAAGCGTTGTGGGGCATCTGGGGGGCAGACTCACCTTAGCCAGGTCTTCCTGTTTAGTGATGGTGCTGGTGAAGGCGCCACGCACTGTGAGTTCGTTTTCCTTTTTTTTTTTTTGGGCCAGGACACCAATCATGGTGCAGGGGGAGGGTTGGGAGGCGGGATTGGGCTGGGGAAGGAGGGGTAATGGAAGAAGGGGACTGGAGCGCCGGGCGCACAACGCTTCCATTTTAAAACACTTTTACAGTGTTTTAAAATGAAAGGAAAGTTAATTATCCCAATTCAACCCTACCAAAATCTTCCTGGCAGCCAAAAAACATTGGGTTTCTCATCTGACCGGCCCCCACTATGAGGGAGAGGCAGATTCGGGATGCATAGATCACTGTTTCTGAAATTCCCCCCTTCCTGTCTTCCTCACTGAAAAGGATTCACAGCCACCCACTTCAAAACACTATTGTGGGAGAACACGAGGGGGCACAGGCAATATGCTGCCTGAGTGGGGAGATCTCAGAAAAGCCCACGAGAGAGCTGTAACTGGCCATTCCTCAGGGCTGCGGAAGCGACTGGTCCCCACCGTGCTGCATCTACAAGAAGTGCTGGAGGAGATGTGAGGTCCTGAGTCTGCAGGGAGGCGAATTAGGCTGGAAGATGCATTAGGCCTAGCGAGGCCCTGGGGTGCAGGCAATCTAGCGTAGCAGTTACCAATGCGTGCAGATAGCAGGAATGGCACCATGGCGAACCCAGGGAGAGCCGGAAGATCAGGGGTCCGGCAGGCTCAGTCAGGTGAAAGGATGGCAGCAAGCCGAACCCTGGCTGTTACTGTGACCGTGTCAGGAGGTGGCTGGCGGGGGTTGGAAAAGCCCATTCTCACGTACGAAGGCTGAAGATGAGCATGGGGGCGGCGTTGAGCCATGTCGAGGCATCAGAATAGGAAGTGCATCTACGCCACAGTGGTCCACTGCTACATGGCACTGTTGCGATCTGTGTTCCATGCCGCGAGACGCTCCGGTGCCGTGCGCGATGGAACACAGGGATGGAACTTTGGGTGCTGGAACATCCTGCGTGATGCTTGGGATTTATCAGTTGGCGGAAGTTCAGTATCGCAGTTGGCTGGCACTGGCTGCATGCAGGCCCTAATAAAATACTTACAACCTCATTGTCTACCTTTTGTTAATTGCCACCTGTACACCACAGTGGTCCCCTGCTACATGCACTGAGCTGGTACAGACACGCCAGCCAGACCTCAGGTGGGAGTATGATCTGGAAAGTGGAGTCCCATTAGAAGTGGCCCGCTCAAGGGCTGGTGAAGAAGAATGGAGATCCGGGCCATGTGCACAACTGGTGTGCAGACACCACAGCGGGGTGGCTGCCGTTCACTGTGCTGAGGCCCTCAGACTCGGCAGGGCATAAGATAGCTGTATAAACTGGCTGAAGAAGGATAACCTCCCCAATCCACCCCTCTTCGAACATGGCTGAGCAACAGTGTGGAGGGTCGCTCCTACTGTCACCAACTGTATAAATAGCCACAAAGCTCGACATATTAAGCATCTTGCAGGAGCTGAAGGCGTTAAGGACAGACATTCAAATGTCGCTTGCTGAGATGAGGGGGCAGGTTGATCAGGTGGAGGAGCGAGGGAGGCCCTGAAAAATAACTACATGCCGGTTGAAGTGCTCGAATTGAGCCTAGATATCAGGCTCAAAGAAGTGCTATGCAGTGGCAAGGAAGTCTGCATTTAAATGGAGGACCTTGAAAATTCTGAGTGAAGAAACAACTTTCGCCTTCTTGGTGTCCCACAGAACGATGGGGAGTCTATAGCAGAACTCAAGGTCAAAGTGAAGGGTATCCTACAGGCCCTGTTCAACAGTGAAAAGGACATGCCTATCTTCTTCGACCGTGTGCACAGAGGAGGGGGCTCAGTGGGAAAGCCGAGATCTGTACTGGCCACTATTTTTTTTTTAAACATATTTTTATTGAGAGAGTAGGTCAGCAGCAAGACACAACATAAATACATCAACACATAGCTTAATTATCTTACAGCTTTCAAGTCAAGGGAAGAAGGGAAGAGGAAGATACCATCGTTTTCGGACATGAGAGCAACCAGTTCAGGAGCAGAAGACATTGCAAATCAAGGCGAGGACCCGGGTATTGCATCAAGGTCTGAGTCCAGGTCACACAGGTAAAAGCGTAACAATGACCAAATATCTTTGGGGCGACATTGTGACGGGACCGACAGTACAAATAGTTCCACATCGTCATTTACCATACAAAGGTCTTTTAAGAAAGTGGCTCTGGTTGGGGCGGTGGAGGACTTCCAACAATTAAGAATGCAGCGTTTGGCAATAATGCAAGAGGTGTTAAATAACCGCCTCGTAGTTTCCTTTACCTTGCCTATATCGCCCAACAGGTATTTCAGGGGGCAGAGAGTCGCCGGAATGGCCGTGATGTCTTCAAGGAGCTTCGCGACTTCCCTCCAGAACTCCACAATTAGCGGACATGACCAGTACATATGATAAGGCCCGCATTTGGGGCGTTACATTTGGGGCAGGCACCTGTGCAATTTTCCACAAATTTAGCTAATCTGGCAGGGGAATAGTGTAATTGGTTTAAAACTTTGAACTGAATCAGCCGGAGCCCAGCATTCATGGACACTGATCGAGTAAGCTGACAATACCGGGCCCAGCGGACCTCATCTATCTGAGTGCCCACCTCTCGCTTCCAGACTTCTCTCATCGTGTTGCGCGATGGGGAATGGATCTGCACCAATGAATATAGCATAGAGACCCCCTTGCCGTGACCGTCTATAGACACTATTGACCAAATGCATGCATGGGACTGGGGTTCCTGCGGAAATATCGGCCACTTCGCCGAAAAAGCAGCCCTCATCCTGTAGTATTGAAGGCGTTGAAGCTGGCCCTTCCCCACCGCTTCAATAAAGCCCGTGAGGTCACAGAACCCACCATCTGGGAACATGTCGTGAAGCGTGAAAAGCTTGTTAGGGTCCCAGGATTGCTGGAGGGCTCGATCAAATGTGGAGGAAATGCTGGAGAAATCCCATAGGGGGACTTCCGGGTCGTAGGGGGATTCCAACCCTAGTCTCTTGTAAATTCTGGCCCAAGCATGAGTGGTCTTGTATACCGGATCGAACGGGCATATGTCCCCATAGCTTGGGTTAAGAAGGACTGAGCGTATGTTGTTTGGGCGAACAGAGTGCTTTTCAATCAAAATGTGGGGGGCAGTGTCCTCTGGGTCGAACCAATGCTTTGCAAATTGAGCTTGCGCACATAAGTAATAAAGTTCAAAGTCTGGTGCCGCGATGCCTTCCTGCACGAAAGGCTCAACCATCTTATCTCAACCCATCCTGGCAGTCTTCCCATTCCAGATAAACGAGGAGGCGAGCGATTTAAGTTTCGAGAAGAAGGGTTTACCAGGCCAAAGTGGGATGTTATTGAAGTAATATAGGAGCTTGGGGAAGGACCACCATTTTCAGTAGCGCAACTCTGCCATATAGGGATAGGGGAAGGCTAGTCCACATCTGAAATTTGGTCGAAAGGGTTGACAACAGTTCCCCATGATTGTGCGTATATAGCAGGTTTTTATCTCTGGCAACCATTATCCCTAGGCAGCGTACCTTGGTGGGGGCAGGGCTAAATCCCTCTATTTCAGCTAGGTCTCCTGTGCCGTCAGTAAGGGGAAATATGTCTGACTTTGGTACATTAATTCTATATCCCGAGTATTCTGAGAATTCATGTATGTCCGACATGATGTGTTGCACATTTTCTTTGGGGTCACGGACATATAGTAAAGTATCGTCCGCATAAAGTGATATTATCTGAGGGGGGGCCGGTCATCCTAAGACCTCTGTGTGAGTGGTTCTGACTTATGAATTCCGCCATTGGTTCAATGGTCAGAGCGAAAAGTATGGGCGAGAAGGGGCATCCCTGCCTGGTCCCCCTGTGTAGGTAGAATGACGGGAAGAGAGTGGTATTAGTCAGGACCTTAGCTGTCGGCTGTGTATATAATAGTCGAACACAGTTAATGTAGTACTGGCCGAAACCAAACTGCTCCAGCACCAGAAAGAGGTATGCCCAGGAAACAGAGTCGAAAGCCTTCTCGGCATCTAATGCGACCACGACCGCTTTGGCATCTGGATCTATCTGTGCCATAACATTAAATAGGCGTCTCAGGTTGAGAGCCGTGGATCAGGCTGGTATAAAGCCGGCCTGGTCAGGATGAACCAGGATCGGCATGTATGGCAGGAGTCTGGTGGCAAGCACTTTTGCGAACATTTTTGCGTCAGTGTTGATTAAAGACAGGGGTCGATAGGACGCCATGTCTTGTGGCGGTCTACGGAGTTTCAAAAGGACAGTGATGATTGCTTCCCGCATCGATTCCGGGAGAACCCGCAGGCTCATTGCCTCTTCCCATACTTTCAGCAGTATCGGGGCCAATTCACTAGAGAATTCTTTATGTAGTTCGGCAGGGAGCTTTTATGGCCTCTGCAATCTCCTCTGTTGTGATTGGTCTGTCTAGTATATTACGGGTCTCGGCTGTTAATGTGGGAAGGTCGAGATTATCTAGATATTGAAACGTGTCCTCTTTGTTTTTTTTATTGTGGTTGGAATAGAGGGAGGAGTAGAACTTGGTGAAGTTGGTCCATTATCCCTAGGTAGCGTACCTTGGTGGGGGCAGGGCTAAATCCCTCTATTTCAGCTAGGTCTCCTGTACCGTCAGTAAGGGGAAATATTTCTGACTTTGGTACATTAATTCTATATCCCGAGTATTCTGAGAATTCATGTATGTCCGACATGATGTGTTGCACATTTTCTTTGGGGTCACGGACATATAGTAAAGTATCGTCCGCATAAAGTGATATTATCTGAGGGGGGGCCGGTCATCCTAAGACCTCTGTGTGAGTGGTTCTGACTTATGAATTCCGCCATTGGTTCAATGGTCAGAGCGAAAAGTATGGGCGAGAAGGGGCATCCCTGTCTGGTCCCCCTGTGTAGGTAGAATGACGGGAAGAGAGTGGTATTAGTCAGGACCTTAGCTGTCGGCTGTGTATATAATAGTCGAACACAGTTAATGTAGTACTGGCCGAAACCAAACTGCTCCAGCACCAGAAAGAGGTATGCCCAGGAAACAGAGTCGAAAGCCTTCTCGGCATCTAATGCGACCACGACCGCTTTGGCATCTGGATCTATCTGTGCCATAACATTAAATAGGCGTCTCAGGTTGAGAGCCGTGGATCAGGCTGGTATAAAGCCAGCCTGGTCAGGATGAACCAGGATCGGCATGTATGGCAGGAGTCTGGTGGCAAGCACTTTTGCGAACATTTTTGCGTTAGTGTTGATTAAAGACAGGGGTCGATAGGACGCCATGTCTTGTGGCGGTCTACGGAGTTTCAAAAGGACAGTGATGATTGCTTCCCGCATCGATTCCGGGAGAACCCGCAGGCTCATTGCCTCTTCCCATACTTTCAGCAGTATCGGGGCCAATTCACTAGAGAATTCTTTATGTAGTTCGGCAGGGAGCTTTTATGGCCTCTGCAATCTCCTCTGTTGTGATTGGTCTGTCTAGTATATTACGGGTCTCGGCTGTTAATGTGGGAAGGTCGAGATTATCTAGATATTGAAACGTGTCCTCTTTGTTTTTTTTATTGTGGTTGGAATAGAGGGAGGAGTAGAACTTGGTGAAGCAGAGTTAATGTCTCGGTCTCTGTTTACCGTCCCTCCAGTTGGTGTCTGTATACTCGGGATCGGATTATGGTGCCTATCAGTTCTAAGCATGTTGGTCAGGAATCTCCCAGCCTTATTGCTTTCCCCATATCGTCGGGCTTTGGCTGGTGTAGCCATATAGAGAACTTCTCTATGGGCCAAATTGTGGAATTCTTTTAGCGTAGTATGTATTTGTGACAGGGTTCCCTTATCCTGTGTGATGCTGTACTCAGTCTGTAACCGGTCAATTTTTGTCTCGGCCACCCCCAATTCCTCTCGTACCGACTTCAGCATACCAGTCGACCTGCCCAGGATGGCTCCCCGGACCCATGCCTTGAATGAGTCCCAGAACGTAGCATAGGTGGCAACCGAACCCTCGTTTAGTTCTAAGAACTCCGCAATCTCTGTATGTAACGATTCACATATGTTGGGGTCTCTTAGGATTGCAGGGGGCATACTCCATCTTCTCGCCGGGGGGGAGACATCACTAAAGTTGATGTCAAGCGATACCGGCGAGTGATCCGAAAGGGTACGGGGATGTATATCACATTGGGAGATCGCCCCAGATAGAGACTGACTAACGATCCAATAGTCAATGCGCGAATGAGAATCGTGCACTGACGAGTAAAAAGTGTATTTCTTCTCGCTTGGGTGTAATGCACGCCATGCATCTACCATACCCATCTGTTCCATTAATTGTTTTACTACCAGTGCGGCCTTGGAGGGGCTTCTGGGGACAGTTGATAAGCGATCCAGGAATTGGTCCAATATCATGTTGAAATCGCCACCCCAGAGTATTTGTGCCTCCCCAGATGAAGATAGCATATCCATTATTGTGCAATAAAACTGTGGGTCGTCTAAATTGGGACCATAAGTATTAATCAGAATCACTTGGTGCCCGCCAATTCCCCCCACACCAGAACATATCTACCCTGTGGGTCTATTTTGCTGGACTGATATTTAAAACACAATTTGGGGTGTATGAGAGTCAACACTCCTCTGGATTGTTGTGCGACCCCCACCTCGATAAAAGTTTAGTATTGACCTGCCCAAGCACGTGTCTCTTGCATAAAAAGAATGTGAGGGTTGTGGCGTGTGATGTATGCTCTGATCTTCCTTGCCTTGATCGGGTTATTTAACCCCCGGATATTCCAGGAAAGGAGCTTAACATTCAAGCCCTTATTGACCTGTGTCATGGTCGTGCCTGAGACTGGACATACGTCCATAGTGTTAGGAGATGTCTCACAGGCTGCGCTCCCCCACACGTTAGTGTTGAAGGTGTTTAGAAAAGATCCATATGCCCACAAAATCTACTGGTAACAAATATATAGATATAGTCTCTGTCTGCTAGTTATAAAAGTTTATTCACAACACGCCAACACGTGTTTCAGCCCTCTCTGGGCCGTCCTCAGGGCGTTTTACAAATGTGATAATTAGGATTCACTGTTCGAGAGAGCCCTGCATCATGTATCTTAGTTAGCTGGATATCATATCTTTTCTTTTTCCAGGGCTTTCACTGTTAGAAGCTTGTCAGATAGTGCAAGGGGTAATGCGCTGTCGTTTCTGTGCTGTAATACTATTTAAAGTTCATTAGTTGCTTCCCATTAGCCGCTTCAATGCGAGTCTGGGTGCTGTCTCCAGCACGTTCGTCAGGCGTACGCCCCAGAAGAATGTGGGTGTTGTCTGGGCTAACCAGTCACCATCCAGTCCATACTCCTGCCCCTGTCGCAGGGAGAATGGGTATCCTGCTGCAAAAACGCTCTCTATTTTAACTGCTATAACAACCCGAAACATGGGTTCCCCCAACACCGTATCCCTATTCCACCCCCAACCCCCTCCCGCATCATCAACCCCAACTGGACGATGTACCCCTAAAACCATAACCTAGGAACACTCCTGGGGGTGTGAGCTGCACTCACATGACCGCCGGCCCAGGAAGTCTGCATGGCTTCCTTCCAACAAACATTTACAGTCAGGGCCACCCTGCGACCTTCAATTTAAAACATTATAGCAGTGTGGCATCAAAAAAACAAAAACACATCACCCCGTGGGGTCGTCGGGCTCCACCGCGCCCCGGGGCGGCAGATTCTGGTTCCCGGCCCGCTCCCGGGTCGGTAGAGGGATGGAGGCTTCAACGTAGAGCATGGCTTCGGTTGGGTTTTCAAAAAAATGGGCCCTGCCTCCATGTTGAATTCTCATTTTCGCTGGAAAGACAAGGGAGTACGGGGCCTGGCGGAGTCTCAGTTGTCTCTTGACGGGCTCATAAGATCTCCTAAGTGATTGCACATTAGTGGAAAAGTCCGGATATATGTGGATTCTATTGTTTTCATGGAATAGAGTGCCCTTATCCCTGGATATCCGTAGGATAGCGTCCCTGTCCCTAAAATTGAGAAGGCGGGCAATTATTGTACGAGGTGGAGCTCCAGGCCTGGGCGGAGGCGCCGATGTACGGTGTGCTCGCTCCACAAGGAAATGATCCGAAAAGGAGTCGGGACCCAGGAGTTCCTTCAGAAGGGCCTCTACCCGGCGTTCCATAGACCCTTTACCAAAGGTTTCAGCCACCCCAACCAGACGGATATTGTTCCTCCTGGAACGGGATTCCAAATCCTCGCATTTGTCAAGGGTTTTCCGGAGGTCCCCCTTCAATTGGGCAATATCGCGGCCATGTTGTAGTATTGAGTCTTCATTGATACCGATCCTGCCTTCGGCCTCAGTAATCTGTGTGCTTTCCTTGACCACCCTCGCCTTCAAGGAGCTGATTGTTGCCCCTAAGTCATCCAATTTAGTGTTCACCGCTAGGAAGCCGTTCTGAACCATAGCCATCAATCGGTCCACCCTCTACTTCATTGGCAACTCGGGCTGACTGTCCACCTGTTGCGACGGGGACGCCATGGACCCGCTGGGCTGGGAACTGGCGAAGGAGTACATTGGGCCTGTTTTCTTGGGGCGTGCTCCCTTCTGCTCGTAACGACCCATGTGTAGATTCAAGTGGTCCGTGTCTTCCAGTGCCTCCAGCCCCGTCCGCCCCAACGTATGGTACGGACTCTATACAGGATTGGTAGTGCGCTTAGACCCAGTTATCGTACAGGAGAGATGTATAAAGGTTATCGCCCAGTGAGGGCTGTAGCCGGATAAAATGTCCCCTCCTCGGCAGATCCCATTTGGGGTGTCCACCCTCCTCATGCGTTGCCCTACCTGTTCTTACTTGTTTTTGCGTCCGTCAATATGTGGAGGGGCACTCCACCAGCAGGAGATATCAGGGGGACCAAGGGTAGTTCCGCAGATACAGGAGTCGGATCAACAGTGGCCCGCGTAGCACGGCGGCCGACTGCACACCACGCGGCTGTTGGCGGGGACCACTGCGTTCACGGCGCCCAGTATGTGGCGGCGATATATACCAACGTGGCACCCTCACATTAGCCGGCAGCGATGGTCTGATCACCACCAGGAGTTTGGTCGAAGCGCGGCCTCTCCGACTCGATCCGGCCCCTCCCCCCGTGGCTTCAGGGGAAGATCGCCCGGAACTCGTGGGCAGCCAACGTCCCAGCCTCCGTCTGCAGGATCTTCAGGACGGTGTATCTTCTATGCGGTCTGGCGTAGCGGCCCAGATTTTTCCCAGTATGTGCCCACAGTCTTACGCCATAGATCGACGCATTTTGTTTGTTCCGTGGGCGGCCCTGAGAGAGGATGCGTATCTTGAAGGATTTATAGAAGCCGGAGCTCTGGAACTAGGCGGCCATCTTACATGTGCGCAACAGCGCCCCCTACTGGCCACTATTTTAGTGACAAGATGGACATTCTGGCCAGAGCAAGGAAAACAGGCCTGATCAGCTGCAACATTGTAAAGGAGGTGTCAGTGAAAGCCTTTGACCAATTGTCTTACAGAAAAATGACTCGGATGTAGGTGGCGTTATCCATTTTTGCTCTCCTTTGAATGTGGAGGCACAGCGTATCGGCTGCTAGATATTGAGGAAGTGCCACACCTGCTGGAGGAATTGGGGGGCAATCTTCCCAAGAAGTGAGAGTTGTCTAATAGGCAGAAGCAGGACCAATTCGTAAGTTAGGAGCCTTCTTGGTGTTAGGGAGAATTCTCATTCTGTGGCTAATTTCCCTCACCTAGTGAATCCCCCAGCAGCTTTGCTGGATTTCTGGAGTTTACTTTTTCTACTTGGTAAGAGTGTGAGCCTTTTTCCCACTCTTACATGTGTTTTGCCATGTGTATTTCTACCGTTTGTGTGATCGTGGGCTCTGGAGTACACCACTCCATGGACCCCACTTTTATGTGTGTAACACAGCACCTTCAGTGCAGTGACATGGGGTTGTCTTTGAGACTTCTCACTGACTCCATTTTTCTGGGGCTGACTACTGTCCCCCAGAAAACAGGTAAAGTTGCCATTTACTTTATGCAGTCATTTAAAACTACAGACCCAGTACACCCCATCTTACATGGAGTACTGGAAAGGGTTAGCTCCTATCCCTTTTTGTCTGTGCCTCTCTGAGCTTTGTTTTGCTCTTTTAACATTTAGACTTGGCTGGTGGCAGTGGTATCTACCCTAACTTTTCTACCGCGATTATACTATATAAACGTGGTACTGTTCCAGGCTATTATATTAGCTTCGAACATAAACCAATTGATCAAATACTCTTTCTTTTGGCTCCGGGTGGGTTTATTCGCCATTTCTTATTGTTAAAATGCTTCTTGTGTTTTACTTTGCGCGGCAAACCAGGTTTGCCTTCTTTGTTCACCGTCTTTTGGCAGGCTTCTCTCAAGAAGCCCTCCTTTTGGCGCCTGGGTGTCTAGGTGGGCTGAATGTGAGGGAGGGGTGTAGTCACCCCCTGCACAGGGTATCCTTGGAAACCCAAGTCACACTTTGTCGTGATTGGCTGGGGTGGTTGTCTGGGCCGGACAACCCCCCTGCTGTATGATTGACAGCCAGGCTGTGTGAATGGGGGATTTTCGCATAAAAGGCAGGACTTTTGGGCTGGAAGTCAGAGTTGCCACTGGAACTGCAAGGAACCGAAGAGAAGCGGAGAAGAACTGCAACTACCGAGTCCCGGTGGAGCCCTGCTGCAGTCCTGTGCTATCTACCCTTCAACGACAAGTGAAGATCCCGTCCGGAGTCTTCTTCCCTTGAGCCTGGTGGGATCAACCAGCTCGTCTTCCACAGGCAGAGGATCTTCTTCTTGGTTGAAATCTCTGCACACAGCTGTAGTGGTCCGGATAGCCATCTGAAGAGCCTCTCCTGTTTTAAAGGAGCGCACCTTTTATTCACCGTTTCTTTTGCTGCTGCTGGCTTCATCCCCGGGTAGTGCAGATCGCTCCAGACGTCTTACTTCTTGTCTCCACAACTGAAGCCACATGGACCGTGAGTCTGCAGGAACTATCAGGAACAACTGCTGTAGCACCAGCTCTTCTTCACTTTGAATAAGGTACTGTGTCCGACCTCGAGGAACTGGGGTGAACCCCTTTGTCCTCACTAAAGGCTTGTCCTTATCTTCCTTCCCTCTTATACTTTTGCTTCCTCTTTTGACAATATCTAAGTACTCCTGGCAATCTCGAATCGTGAACTGTACTAACCGTGTGATCCTCGACAACAGGAATCCTGTTCCACTTGACACTGGCGCAGATCTATTGACTTTTATTCACTTGTAGGAAAGTGTCCTCTAATTCTATCTTCCTTGACAAAAGTATTCCCTATGATTTTTATCCCCAACTCTCTTGTGTTGATTCATGTGCTGTGTGGTTTAACTCCGTTAACATTTCTTCCCGCAGGGACGTGTATTTTCAGTAAGACCGAACTGTCATTACTGTCAAAAAGTGTTCGCATCTGTACCCCCGGTGACGTCTTTGTTTCACAACACCGGTCTGTCAAATCCAAAGGTATTTACCTTGAATTGTGCTGCACAAAGTGAATTGGTTGTGTGTAGTGTGTTTTACGAACAGATGGTCTAGAAATAAATTGAGTCAGTGTTTGCTTGAGTCACAGATATTGTAGTCCTTTGTGTAATCTCTACTACTGCTCATTTGCTCTTGTGATAAGTCTGGCTGCTCCGCTACTGCTACCACTTTAATAGTGTAGTACAGGCTTGTACCAAAGGTGAACTTGTATTGCCACTTGTAGTCTTAATTGTGTGTAGTGGGCCCTAAGGGCACTGCACAGGATTCTGCCTAACACTTGGGCACAAGCACAAGAAAGAAGATTATTGGGACTAGGAAATTATGAAAGATAGGCATAATATCACCCAGGCCTAAGTGACAATGGGCCTCATTACAACCTCGGTGGTAGCCATGCCGCTATTGGCGGCATGGCTGCCGCCGAAATTGCGTCCGGGTCCGGGTTCCCAGAATGGGGAATGGGCGAGGGAGCAAACAACGGGCCGATTACGAGCGGCCCGTTGTTTGCTCCCTCCTCCCCTCGCGGGACCCGCTCTGGACGTCTGGTGAAACCAGACGTGCCGACCAGGTCCCGCAAGGGGACCTCGTAATCAGGCAGGATGGGGTTGACGGTGCCGGCACCGGATGGGGTTGACGGCGCCGGCACCTTTACCGGCGCCGGCACCTTTACCAGCGCCGTTAACTCCGTCCCGCCTGGGTTATAATGAGGCCCAATGTGCCGAGCGGCAGGTCTTTTAAAAGTGGCTATGTTGTGGAAGAGGGAGGTGAAGTAGCATAAATACGTGGATGGACCAGGGGAACTGAGCCAGGGAGCTGCTGTGTGTTTACGACTTGTAATGGGTGAGCAGAAACGGCTGTTGCACTGTGTGCATTCTGGGAGGGGAATGTGGGTAAAAGGGGGAACATCCCATACATCTTCTTTTTCTCTCTGGAGTTAAAGGGCTGTACGGTAAGTTGTTGATGTTACAGGAAAAGCGGGGAATGGGAAGTGGGTGGTAACATGGGGATCAGGGTTTACAATACCGAAACCAAGATGGGTGGTAAAGAAGATGGGGAAAATGTTTGATATCCCAGGATCCCCCATAAGGGATGAGCAACTCTGTGACCTGGATGATAACTAAGATGGCTATTGTAGACAAATGGCAACTTCAAGAGGGTTCTGTCAATGTGAAGAAGCTCAATTCACCCACCAAGAGATCCCTGCTAGCTAGGGAAATGTCAAGGTTGTGTATAACGTTACTATTTGTTCAGGAAACTCACTATGTGAGGAGGAAGGAATGCCGGTTGATAGGAAATAAATCAACCCAAATGTTCTGGTTCTCAGTGGAAGACCAGAAAAGAGGGGTGGGATACTGTTGGGTCCTGGGTTCCCACTTGATGGTATACAGGTGAAGAGAGACCTGGAGGGCAGACTGCTTATGATGAAAGGGTCAATGTGGGGGGGGGGGAAACCATGCTAGCTGCACTTTATACAGAAAATACGTAGACATTCGAGTTCATAGATGGTGCCCTGGACTCAGTTGACCAATGAGGAGAGGGTGATAGAATAACAGGGGGAGAACTGAACACGCTCCTAAACCCAGTGCTTGATAGGACTGCAAAGCAGTATGAGTCTCCAGTGTCAGCCATAGGGGAGGGAATGGGGATAATGGATAGGCTATGCAGACACTGTCTCAGCAGCTCATGGAAAGCGGTAAACCCTAGCAAAAGTGCACAAATGTGCGATGAGAATAGATTATATTCTAATAGAAGAGGGTGGGTAACACATGATGGAGGGGGTCACAATTCATTCCAATGGCCTGGACGGATCACAACATGGTAGATACTGAGCTGAGCGTTGGCCTCCCCAGGAGAGGCCCAAGTAACTGGATGTGCAACGACACCTCGCTACAATACGAGGCATTTAGGGATACTCCCAGAGAGGAGATAAAGCTTACCCTGGAGGAGAATGATAACGGGAGGTCCTTATAGGGATAGTGTGGGAAGCTAAGATAAGGGGTCTCCTGATAGTGGAAGGATCAAGGAAAGAAATGTTGGACATCGCCCTGGAGGATGGCTTAGTCGCCCAGATAAGGGACTTTGAGGAAACGTACCATTTGGGGGAGGAGAAAGATAGTGCTATGAGAGTGACAATCCAGCATCTACAAGCTGTCCTTAAGGAACAGAATTTAAGTAAAACATACCAAGTAATTTACTTAATCAAGCAGCAGTATTTTGAAAAGGAGACAGGGCAGGTTAAATCCTGGCAAATGGGGTGAAAGCCCATAAGTTCAATAGAAGTGTGAAAGTAATCCTAAACGGGGAGGGGAAGACTCAGAGCACACTCAAGGACTTAACTAACTGCTTTGCAGAGCATTATCAAAGTTTTTATATATATATATATATATATAAAGGAAGCGGATGTAGATGTGGCAGGAATGTAGGACTTCCTAGGGGAGGTTGAGATGCCAGAGCTCCCTGTAGAAGCAGTGCAACGGTTGCATGGTGAGATTTCCGTGGACAAGGAACATAGAGCGATATGAGCGTTGATCACTGGTAAAGCGCAAGGAGAAGATGGGTACACCACATTTCTACAAACCTTTTAGTGTGATGTTATCACCATTCCTAACTATGATATTTAATGGCCTACTAGCAGGTGGGTCCCGATCATTTCTTTAGATTTTAATCACGTTAATACCAAAAAAGGGGAACGTTTTAACCAGATGTGCTGCCTGTGTGCCGATATGACTCATTAATTTCGATGCAAAGATCTTCCCAAAGGTCCTGGCCTCTTGACATCTTTCAACACTGGTGCACGGGGACCAAGTGGGATTTGTGAAAAAAAGACAAGGAACTGACAACCTGCGAAAGACACTGGACCGGATGTCGCTCCCAGCGAATAGCCTGGCAGATAGGGTTTTGATTGCATTAGATGCCGAAAAGGCCTTTGAACGTGTCACCTGGGCCTTTTTGATGGAGATTTTGCAAAAATACAGATTTGGGATGCAGTGAAACTGGATGCAGTAGATAGGGCTGTTGTGCTTTGGGCCGAAGGCTAGAGTTTTGGAAAATTGGGTCCAGTCTGTGGAATTTCCATTAAGGGTGAGGGACGCATGAGAGATGTCCTTTGTGTCTGTTGCTCACAGTGGAGCCCCTAGCTACTACATTACTGCACAATGATGAAATACAAGGTATTCGTGTAAAGGGACAATGCCGGTTGACAATATTTTGATAAATGCTGTACAACTGGAAAGCACGATAGCTCAGGTATTGGAATGTATATTCGGACATACAGACATACAGACAGTTCTCAGTGTTTAAAGTCAACTATGCAAAATCCCTGGTCTTGCTGTTGGAATGCATGCCACCAGAGACCCAAAGGTTTGTGATGCATAAGGGGTTCATAATCACAGACCACAAACTTAGATGCCTTGGGATCAATCTACCCAGAGATCGGAAAATAATAATTTTTGAGAATTACCCTGAGCTATGGCTGGGGTGAAAGACTTCACTAGGTGAGCCAAGCTCACTCTATCTTGGCTAGCCCGCTTGAATGTAATCATGTAAAGATGAACGTCCTTCCCAAGTTACTTTACCTCTTTCGAATGGTAGCAGCAACGGTCCCAAGGGATTTTCTCAGGAATGTAAAGAGAGACTTAATGAAGTTCGTATGGGGCCCAACTAGGCAGAGGATTGGATATAAAACCTTGATTTTCCCCAAAGACCGAGCAAAGACCAAGGGACATGGGATTCGCAGATAAAGAAACCCACAATAGGGCTACACAACTGAGGGTTATTATAGACCATCTGGACTCACTTACAGTGAAGAAATGGGTCCTGATAGAGAATGTGGTCCTAAGCCCAGTCACAGTAGCAGACTGGTTGTGGGTGCCACAGGAGAAAATACCACACAGGATTCTCAAACATCTGGTCATACAGGTCCTCTGGGACATGTGGAAAGAAAGAGCCAATACTAAGTGGTAATCCACATGGCCACCATTACGCTGCTTATGGGCCCGCCCCATTTGGGGAGAGAGAATACAAGAATCTAACTGCTTTCAAAGCCGATACAAAGCGGGTCTGGAGAAAGCAAGGCAGCTGTGGGAAGCAGGCTGTTTTATCTCAATACAGGAACTGCAGGAATCAGTGTGGATAGTTCCTCTTCAGGTATTTCTGTACCTTCTGCTCAAGGGTGCACTTACGGACAAAAAGTGGGAAGACAATTTGCGGAGAGACCTTGTTTGTTTATTTTATTTATAAAGCGCTCCAGACCCATGGGTATATGGGCGCTCAAGAATATGGTTATATGGCAAGTATATACATAGGAGCAATAGTGCCAAATTTATACAGTTTACAGATATACAAAGTTTATCCAGTTACAAATATACAATGGATACAGGAGCAGTCAGAGGTGTAAAATTTCACAATACATTTGTAATGAGTACATAAGAGACGGATTTATGGAGGCAGTGTTATTGGGCGTGCGGTGGTAGTGGGTGCATACTGGTGTGTGTGAGGTGTCCCAAAGGACCCGAGGTGGTGTTAGTTATTTGTTCAGTAGCCAGGTGATGACCTGGGTTCTAAATGGTTAAAAGGTAGGGATGGATTTGATGTCCAATGGAAGTGTGTTCCAAAGTTGGGTGGCTAAGACCGGGAAGCTGGATCTGCCGGCACTTTTGCAGGAGTATTTAGGCACCACCAGGCTTAGTGTGTTGGTGGATCTGGTGATTCTAGTGGTGGGTTTCAAGGTAAATTTGTCTGTTGGGTAGGGCGAGGCAAGGTGGTTGAGAGCTTTGTAGGTGAGGTAGATAGTTTTTAGATCGACTTTTTGTTGGATGGAGAGCCATTTACATGATTTCCTAATAGCAGAGATGTGTTCTCTCCTAGGAATATTAAGGGCAGCTCGGAGTGCGTTATTTTGGAGGACCTGTAATTTGTTAATTACGGATTTGTTTGCGCCTGCATATAAGCCGTTGCAGTAGTCAAGTTTGGACTGAATAAGTGCTCTGGCTAGTGTGAGGCAGCTATTGGTGGATAGCAGCGGTCTACAGTCCCTAATCAGCTTACCTGTGTAGGCCATGGCTGAGGCGGTAATATTGGTGTGTTTGGATAGGTTGGTATTGGTATCTAGATGGAAACCAAGGGTTTTTACACTTTTAGCGATGGGAATAGTATTACCATCAATAGTGAAGTTAGTATAGCTAGGGCTAAGTTTCTGGATGATGTTGGGGGATCCGACAAGGAGCAATTCAGTCTTGTCATCATTCAGGCAGAGGCCATTTGTGGCCATCCATGCCTGAATGATGGAGAAGACTTCGTTGATCCGGCTGATGTCCGTATTGTAGTTACCGGATAGAGTTAGGAGTATCTGGGTGTCATCTGCATAGTTGGTTTAGGTGACACCCAGATGGTCCAGCTTGTAACGGCTTTGTAAAGATGTTATGCAAAGTGGGCGAAACACATGAACCTTGTGGGACACCACAGGTGATAGGAATCGGGTTGGCCGCTGCTAGTGGAGAGAAGACCCGCATGGTCCTGTTATTGAGGAAGGATAGGATCCATGAAATAGCCGAATGGGAAAAGTGTGCTGCTGTTGACAGGTGGTTACAAATTATTTTTTGGTCAACCAGGTCAAAAGCAGCAGAGAGGTCTAAAAGAAGGAGGATGGCAGCCCTGCCTTTATCTTTGAGTTTGTCAATCTGACTTTTGAGATCAACAAGGGCCATTTCCATCCCATGTTGAGGACGAAAGCCAGATTGACGGATTCCTAGAAGTTGATTGGTTTCTAGGTATTCTTGAATTTGTATGTAGGCCACTCTGTCTAGGATTTTTAGTAAGAAAGGGACAGTGGCGATGGGTCTATAGTTGGTTGGTATAGACGGGTCGAGTGTTTGTTTTTTTAACGGTGGTAGAACCCATGATTGTTTCAAGTTGCTTGTGATAGAGTTACTGGAGAATGATAGGTTTATTAGTTTGGTGATGAACGGGGATAGATCCCTAGCTGTGTCTTTTATGATCTGGGCAGGGCAACTGTCCCCTTTACAGTTAGAGGGGTTCAGGGAGGCGGTAGTTTTTTGTACTTCGGGTATAGTTAGCTTTAAGAAGGTAAAGCCAGAGTTGATAGCAGTAAGTGATGGTGGGGTTGGACTGGGAGTTGAGCTTGAGGTGAGTTGTTCTCGTTTATTTTTAATTTTGGTTAGGAGCCCCGCAATTTTATTGGCGAGGGCATTCTGGATGCCTGTGCACCAAGGTTTATCCTTAGTGCAGGTATCTGTAGGTGGGTTGAGGTTTTCAAGTTCCTTCAATATGTTAAATAGTTCTCTCGTGCTGGAGCCTGCCTGGGTTATCCTAGAGTTGTAGGATTCTTTTTTAGCACATATTATCTTGTTTTTGTAAATAGTGGTAATGTTAGTGAGCTTAGTTTTATTGTCTGGGGAGGGAGTAGTTTTCCACAGTGTTTCTAGTTTGCTTTTTTGTTGTCTGAGAAGTTTCAGTTCAGGAGTGTACCAAGAGTTCAGGTGAGCTTTTGGTTTATCTTTGCGCATTTTCATCGGGGCAATAATATCGATAGCTTTGGACATGGAGTCGTTATAGGTGTTGATTAGCAGGTTTAAGTCATCTGTGTCTGCTAAGGGGTTCAGACTGGGGACTACCAGAGGTATTAGAGCTTCAGCTGTGATGTTGCTCTTATTCCTAGTTGGGCAGGCCGGTGCAATAAAATACTGTTTGGGCACTAGGTTATTGATATTGATATTGAGCGAGAGGAGATGGTGGTCCGACCAGACAAGAGGTAGAGGGTCCTTAAGGGTGATGTTGCAATTAAGGGTAGCTACGCGGTCGAGAGTCCTGCCTTTCATATGGGTAGGTTTGGAGCAGAGTTGTATGAGGCCATGCTCTGATAATGCAGTGGACAAGGAGGTAGCGTGGGTGTCAAGAGGGTCGTTAAACTCGAGATTGAAGTCCCCAAGGATGATGATTTGAGCTGAGAGTTTAGAATTTTCGTCTATTAGGGATGTGATATCTTCTTCAAATGCACCAGGCGGACCTGGGGGTCTATATATTAGATGCAAGGTGATAGTGCTCTTGGGGGAGGTTTGCCATTTGACTGTGAGGTGTTCACATGATTTTAGCAAGGAAGAGGTGACTAGTCTAATGTCAAGAGAGGATTTGAAGATGATAGCTATACCACCTCCACGAGCGCTAGGTCTGTCTACTCTGAGGATGGCATAGTTGTTAGGGATGGCTAATGGTAGAGATGGGCCCGCGGCGTTATGCAGCCAGGTTTCAGTCACTGCAAGGAAGTCCAGGTTGTTGGACAGGATGAGGTCGGTGGTCTCTGTAGAATGGGCGACTAGGGATCGAACATTTAGAAGTGGGTTCAGGTTGTTAGAGATTACCGTCAGGTTGTTGTTATTGGTGGGCGAGTTGGCTGGATAGTTCCTAGTATTCCTAGTATTGTTGAAGATTCTGGCGCCAGGTCTGTTATTGCGCTTAGTCAAGTAGGGAGTGGTAGTGTGTATGTCTGTTTGGACAGTAGAACTAATGGGGCTGCGATCATGAGTTGGGTGTGGTGGGCTCATACTAGGACTATCAATATTACTTTGGGCTGGAGAGTAAGCTGAATGGACACTAATGTGGGTGGGATGGACATGATGGTAGCTTACAGGGAAGGCTGGTGTGGTGGGCAGGAATAGTGTAGGGCAGGCTATGGGGTGATGTCTTGGGCAGGCAGTTCTAGCTAAGCCGTTTTTGTATGTTATGTAGCTATTACCGCTACAGGGTACATCGTTGTGTGTAAGACAAAATGGGAACCTGATAAAGGTGATCTAGAGTAGCATAGTGGTGGCAGTGAGGCATATGAGGTGGCATATTGTTTACCTCGACAGATGCAAAGCCACTATGTCGAGGTAAACAATAAGGCGTCAGTAATCAGATGATAGCGTCAATACAGTGAGTCATCAATGGAGGTAGATCAGTACCAAATAACAGCAAAAGCACATGGTCAGGCTAGTCACGCATGGTAACATGGGCATGGGTGGTACCGCATTAGAAGGTGACAGGTCAATACTAGTCGAGCTTGATTATATGCAATAGAGGGTTACCAGCTTTGTGCTAGTTTGGTATCGGGCAGAGGCATTCATGCAGTAACAGAGTAGGCAACAAAATGCTGGAACAGAGGTATGGCTAGGTGGCAAACCCGCTCTAGACCTGGCGCAATAGGGCAGAGGCACGTTGTCAAGTCTAGCGTGGAAACATGCAAGGTACACAGCAGGGGCTAGTACAGATTGGGTGGAGGTAACAATAGGTATTGCAGTGCCAGGTAGTGGCGGCAATGGCAATGCTGTCTAAGTGTGTAAGCAGTAGCATTCAATAGGTGCGGACTGAAGATACTAGTACAATGTTTCACATAAAGCTATAGCTGCTACCTAGAACACATTTGGGAGGGTGTAGAACAGCTAGAGCAGTAGAGGATACTTGGGAGGGTACAGAATGCATACATGTATACAAAGGTGTGCCGTGAACGCAAGATTGCAGAATGTAAGGCGGCAGAACAACATTGACAGCTTAGTGGCAGTGCGAAGTAAATCTAGGTGGACAGATCAGGCATACATTCAATAACACAGTGCGCACTTGCATATATTAGAATGCAAAGTGTATGTATATGCTATGGTACATCAGGTAAGTTAGACATTGCAATATTACAAGGCAGTTTCAGCAGTGGGGATTACAAATCACTATAATAGCTGCACTTTTAAGAAGTGGGGTGCCAGTGTGTGGCTAGCACAGTCTCACGGTTCTATGGAGGACGTGGGAGTCATGTATGCACAGAGAGAGACGGCGTGCAAAGATGTAGGGGCGACCAGAAAGGTAAGTGTTCAGTAGGCTGGTGAAGATGGAGGATGGCTTACCTGGAGCAGAGCGGAGGGCAGCGGTCGGAGCCCAGGCTCCTACGGCTCTGGACAGGCTCAAGACCGGGGTAGCCTTTGTGTTGCTGCCTTCGTGTGGTGGCCGGCTCTCGCCTGCCGGTTCTCGTTGGCCAAGAAGTAGGCAGCAACGTCCAATCGGTGGCCGGGTTGGTGCAGCTGGAGTTTTCAGTGTGCTGCTGGACTGCCGGATCGGGTAGCGGCCATCTTTGAAGGTGTTTGCCGCATGGTGCACAATGGAGGTCAGCAAGATATAGGCAGTGGAAGTGCTGCCTGTGAGCGCAAGTTGAAATACTAAATCTGACGGTGCAGCGAGGGTCAAAGCGCAGCCGTTCCGTGAATTTAGAGGTGAAAATCCTATTTCAGGAAGCGCCGTGCCTAGGAGCCATCCGGCTTACCTAGTTGCTGGAAAAAGCATGGGGTCTTTGTAGCACTGTAAACACCTTACCCCATTTGAGAGAAACCTACTGTCCCGTATGATATTTGTATTTATTTATTTATATCATGCTCATACACAAGTGTTTCAGAGCGTGAAGGTGGGAATAGAAGGACCATATCTACATTGTATAGATCTATCCTCCTAGTGGAACCCCTGGAACCGCTAAGTGTCAGAGTGCAATAGCAGATCGATCTTGTGAGCGAGATAGATGAACAACTGTGGGCCCAAAAGTGTAAGCAGGCAGCTAGGTCATCTATATCGGCTCAATATAGACTATATGTGCTACACAGGTGGCCATATCCCCATATAAGGCTCTCGCAAATGTATCTAACGACTAGCCCTCTATGCTGTAAGGGATGTGGTGAAGTGGGCACTAACTGGCACATGGTGGACCTGTTAATGGATCTGTGCATACTGGCGGCATGTACTCTTGTGGATTAAAGAGGTGGATGACATTGAGAATTACGTGGACCTGCTTTTGCTTTTATTCAGACTAGAAGATAGGGATGGAGTGCTTGAAGTACTAGATCACATGAGACATAATCTCTACCTACCGCATAGAGTCATCCATGTTAAATATTGGAAAAGTGATAAGCTGCCCACTGTGAGGGGTCAGAAATGTGAGATGGATACAAAGGTATAATTTTCTCAAAGGTTTCAATTTTTATTAAACAAAACAGGGTGAGGTAAATGCCTATCTCTCCCTAAGCCAACAAGGATAGCCCCACCTAGCAAAACAAAATCAAAGAAAAACTGGTGTCCAAAAAGTCTCTGACCCTCACACCAATACACAAAATTATAGAAGGAATGTTTTCAGTTCAACAAAACAAAATACCAATTCAAACTGAAAGGTTTTAGAATGTACTCCCTGTAACCAGGGTTGGACTCCCTTCCCCTGGATCAATTCAGGAATACCTTCAGCCAAGTTTGGATTCAATAAAGTTCTGTGCAATAACAAAGTTCCATTCAAGATAGCACAAGAAGTCTTTTCCATTCACCTGACCCTTCGGCTTGGCAAAGAAAATGTCTCTTTCACAAATGCTTGGTCACAAATCAAAACTGTTATTTTCCACAGTCTCCTGCTTTGCAAATTAAATGTTTTTCCCTTAAAACGCAAGTTCCGAAACCAAGGCAATTGTTCTCTTTAAAGAAGCCAAGTCATTATTACATCACACTTCTTCAATGGAAATACTTTTGTCAGGATAGCGCACCAATTACTAATGGTAATGCAACAATTCATCAAGAAAGGTGACACAATTATCAAGTTCTTTCCAGCACACCTTTATACTACAACCACAGTGCTTCAAATCATCTTCGTTCCTGGTACACTCACCTGCCAGGACTAACTAATATTGATCCCTTTCCTGGTTTACTTGTCAGCCCGGATGAAAACCCCAACAACTACAATTGTGTTCAGTGGCAATGCTTGTTCCAAGATTCTCCACACCAGTATCCAATATGAGGAGAGGTTTGAACAATCACTGCTTCTCTTTATAGTCTCTTGATAATCTGGGTTACTGATCTCCCAAAATTGGTATTCCATAAAAGGGAAGTTGCACCCTTGTTTTCTCTGTATTACTCTTCTATAGTCTTTTGGCCATTGGCAATGCAGGTTACAGGTTTCTCCCCATTGGTGTTTCATATAAGGAGATTGTGCTCCTGCGGGCTTAGCATAATTCTTTTACGGCCTCTTGGCTGCTGGCAATGCAGGTTACACTCAACCCCCAATTGGTAGTCCTTAAAAGGAGAGTTGTGCCCTGGCTGCCTTTGTATCACTGTTCTGCAGGCTCTTGACTTCTGGCAATGCGGGTTACAAATAGCACCCAATTGGTATCCCATATGCAAGGAATTGCGCCCTAGCTGCCTTATTTCACTTGCTCCGTATTCAAAATAATTTGTTGCAGTTAAATGTCTCATTCAGGGGGCTCCAGGGTCACCTGATGTCTCAGGCCAACTCACTGATCTTCCCTTGCATCTCCTTTTCACTCTCGGGTACTGCAGCGGATCTCCTCAGGTCTGTCTGCACTGCTGCCAGCTCTGGTATGACTGTCGTGGTAAGCACAGTCCTTTGTGGAGTTCTGACAGCTCCGTGCGGTCTCCAGTTCTGCTTCCTTACTGGATTAGTTCACTGCATGTTGGGAGCTTGTCTCCCACATTGCATAGCTTTCCCCAATGCCGCTTCCAGCGGTGCTCGCTGCTCGCCATGCGCCTTCTCCCGCGTCGGCCTCAGGTGGTGTTTCTTCTGCTTCCATAGTGTATCCCGCATTCATTCAAGCTGCCGCCTCTGCTACATCAGTGTCTCCTTCCTTCACCTGAATCTCCTCCCTTAATTTAAATGTCCCACTCAGGTACTTCACACTACAACAACTATACTGCTCATTAGATTTCATGGTACCTTTTAATCTTCATCAATTCAGAGTCTCTGTTCTTTGTCTCAGTACCACAAGCATTATGTGTTCTGAAGTCCATAATGTTTTGGGTCTTTTTATATTTAATTAACGTTAACTGATTTGTAAACTGAGAGCTATCAGGTTTATAGGAGGTTGTGATTTACCCTTGTTTTAGGACCTCTGTATAAGGCAGCATCATAACAATTTGGGCTTATGTTTGCTTCCTGAACACCCAATGTACCAACTTTATGTTGTTCAGCAGACTTTTCATAGTCTGTGCTTTGGGTAGTTCTTGGAGAGGGAATTGTACATAGACAGCATTCCATTAGGTATTTGGGTGTTATGGGAATCTCATCCTCAAAAGAGGATGAACACTGCATCTCTCCTAGAGGAGTCACCACTTTCCCCTTGACAGCCGTCTCCTCCCATGTGATTCTCCCTCATGTTACCACACCCAGGGTTATGATTAGGTAGCGGCTGCCTTACCCTGGCCACATGGGAGGAGACTTTAGGCTGGGGTTTAGTGAGGACTCCAAAGGATTCATCACACCACCAAGACAGAATGGGTAAGAGTGGCTAGAGGCATATACACATTGAAGAGGTTAAGGCTAATGATGACGAACCCCCAACGCAACCTTGAAATAGAATGGTTCTCATTCACAGTGAAACAGGAGTATAGAGGACAGGAAAGGGGACAACGAAACACATGTAAGGGATGGGCAAGAGGAGGGTCACAGAGGGAGGCATGAAGTGCTCTGATGGATAATGGGGAGGGGAGCCGACTTGCAAAAATATAGAAAGTAATGTCTTGCTTTTCAGTATGGAAGGGAGGGTTGGGGGAGTTGTTTGCTGTTTTATAGAGATGTTAGATAAATGACTAGATATAGGCACTGTAGAGCGAACTGAGGGGAGGCATAGAGTATGTTAAATTGTGGCTTGAAATAAGAGAAATTGCTGTAAATCTGACAGTTCGATTGAAGAGACGTATTATGTGATGTATTGTGATGTTAAAATCAATAAAATATGATTTGGAGAAAAGAAAAACTACTGCTGCTGCTTGCCACTAAGACGGACGCTGGCTGGGTATCGGGAAGATGTGCAGTGTGTCTCAAGGTAGCTTTCTGTCACACTGTAATGAAGCACAATGGTGGTAAAAATGGAACATGGAGGACCATGTTATGTTATGTTATGTTATTTTGCACTTATATAGCGCCTTACATACCATTGGTATGATCTGAAGGCGCTGGTAGGTTGAACGCCCTTGGGAACCGAAGTTCGGGTCAGTAGAGAGAGTAGGGAGAGCCAACGGCGCGTGTGCGCATCGGGCATGTGTGCAGCTGGTGCGGTATTCGTTAAATAGCTGCTTCTTAGCGGTAGGTGCGGTGGTTGAGATCAGGGGTATGTGTTCGTTCTGGCAGGATTTATCCAGACCGACTGTGGCTGCGTTAGGCCTGAGGAGAACACCTGACTGGGGGGTGTGTAACCAGCATAGTGATGGGGAGTGAGCGGGAGGTGTTGGTATGAGAACAGTTATACCGAATGGTGTCATAGTATCTCTGTGTTCTAGTTGAGTGGTGGTGTAAAGAAAAGAGTAAGCGTGGGGTGTGATATGATGGGTTACATGCTCTTTCATACGTTCTCTGCATTCCAGACCATACTATGTACGTCGCGCAGTTCTATGCGCTCCAGTCAGTTCTATGGACTTTTATTCATTCCATGCGTCCCCGTCAGTGCTATACACTCCGGTCTGCTCGACGCACTCATGCATTCCAGTCTGCCCCGCGCGCTCCTGACTACCCCACGCATGCACTCCTGTCTGCTCTTCGCATGCACCCTATATGCGCCTGTACTTCGCATTCACCCACCGTGCGCAGTCACCCGCTCCCCGCATTCACCCAATCCCGACACTCACCAGCTCCCTGCACTCACCAGCTCCGCACACTCATCCGCTCTATGCACTCATCCTTTCCTCGCATTCAACATTAGTATGCACTCATTAGCCCCTTAGAGTCATTGTTAGTACGCAGTAATCCTGTTCTATACATTCATTTGTTCTCATCCGCTCTCTAACCTCATCCTCTCTCTAGCCTCATCCGCTCTCTAACCTCATACACTCTACACGCTCCCCCACTCTACACGCTCCCTCACTCTACACGTTCCCCCCACTCTACACGCTCCCCCACTCTACACACTCCCCCATCTACACGCTCATACGTTTTGTGCAATCATCAGTTCTACATTTGCTTCTCTGTATTTATGCCGTTGTCCGTCATGCGCGCTCGTCTGATCTACATACCCAACCACGCTACATGCTCATCCACTTATCATGTTCATCCATTCTATACCTTCATCCGATCTACATACTCACTCGATTTACACATTCATTCGATCTATATAGTCATCTGTTCCTCCACTCATGCATTCTTCCACCTAGTGCATTCAACTGTTTACACTCAACCACTCTACACACTCGGCCGCTTAACATGTTCGTCCATTCTATACACTTATCCGATGTACTTACTCATTCGATTTACACACTTCAATTCAATCTATATAGTCATCTGTTCTTCCACTCATGCATTCTTTCATTCAGTGCATTCATCTGTTCACACGCTTCATCCATTCTAACTATTTCATCGATGCTATTCACTTCGTTCCCTCCTCATCCATTATGTGCATTTTCAGCAGTTTACATCTCCTTACTGTTTCCATATGATTTATTCTTATTATCCACTTCACTGTTTTGATCTACTTTACTCATTTAATTCTGTTTGTCTTTCTAGTTTATATTCGGGGTTATCAACTGTCCATTTCTCGCCTCAGGTAGTTTGATGGGTTGGTGTCATTGCGATGCTGTTTGTCTGTTTGGGTTAGTTTGGTTACTGGTTGGTTTTAGGGGAAGAGCCAGGTTTTCAGCAGTTTGCGGAAAGATGTTAAATCCTCAGTTTGGCGGATGTGGGGTGGGAGTGAGTTCCACAGGGTGGGAGCCAAGGCTGAGAATGATGATCCGCCTAATCTGACTGAGTTTGTCTTAGGTATGACTAGGAGGCCGGCTGAGCTTGATCTTAGGGTGCGTGGGGGGCGATAGGGTTTTAGTTTGTTTTGAAGATATTGAGGTCCGGTTTTATGCAGTGCTCGATGGGAGATGCATAAGGTTTTGAAAGCCAGCCTTCGGGCTACTGGAAGCCAGTGCAGCATCTTAAGGGCTGGGGAGATGTGGTCTCTTGGGCCGAGCGCAAGCAGCAATTTGGCTGCTGCGTTTTGTTCCCTTTGGAGTCTATTCAGTTGGTACGCGTGGAGTCCGAGGTATATGGTTCATTGGGTTCAGTAAACAGATTAAAGTAATACATGTAGTCCTCTAAGGAGCATTGGCAAGTATGCATCGTGTCTTTTGATCTTTCCTCAGAGTTCTTGTTCATTGGTAACCACATTCAAATGCAATACTCTACATAGGAAAACCATGATTTGCCCCTTCTCGGGGGTATCTCCTTACAATGAGAAATGGTTAAAATAATTATCTCAACAGCATATTTATAAACTGGTAAACGTTTACGAATTAATAATATATGCCAAGACAGCATATATCAGTACCAATAAAATAGCAAAGTAGTTGAGATCAAAATCTGAACAGTGAAGTAAAACTGCACTCCAGCTGTTCGCAGTAAACATATTTTTCCATGTGCACACTCTAAAACCATTTCCTGACCAGATTTCACTTTTGACTATTGTCCAACCAACTTCTCCCTGATTCGATTAAGAATCGATTTTGCAAACAGCATTTAACTAGGTATGTCGGATTACTGCACAAAAAAACCTCAAAGGATCCAAAACACAGCAGCTAGACTATTACTCAGACTCAATAGAAGGTAATGATGATGATTTGTTATCTATACACCCCTTACGCCTAAGCACTTAATATATTTATATACATTAGTCATCTCAACCAAAGTTGGTACTCATTGATTGACCTTGGAAGGATGAAAGGCTAAGTTGCCTTAACAGGATTCAAACCTGCGACCTGCAGATTACACAAAGATTGCAGCAGCGAGCGCTCAACCCGCTGAGCTATCTTGTCAGTAACACAAAACACTGCTCTCAGAGCACTCCACTGGCTATCAATTGAAAAAAGAATCAAGTTCAAGGCCTTCTGCATCGTCCACAGAGCACTTGAAGATCAAGGAGCAGAATTCCTCTGAAAAAAAAGCTCCTCTCTACTAACTAACCAGAGAACTAAGATCGAAAAAAGGATATACTATTAGAAACCAGAAGATTTTGCAGAGAAAGACATGGAGGGTCTGCCTTCTCTGCTATGGTGCCAAACACTGGAACCAGCTACTAGGGGAAATCCTCACCCTACAGGACCACCTGAAATGTAGGAAAAGTGTAAAACCCAGGCTATTCAACACTCCATAGACAGCAAGTTTAAACTACACACATCATCCAGTGTAAATAACACACCTCACTAGTTTCATTTTCATTCACAGACACAACCTAAGGGAACACCATACCAGATCAAGGCATCACCAAAACTATAAGAGAACAACTTCCCTGTCTCCTGGAATATTTAAACCTTGACACAGGACATGCTCATGCATCAACCACTCACCATAACCCAACCAACAGCAAGACCAATAATTGAAAAGCACTACAGAATCCCCAAGAACACTCCCCTTCTTTTGACTAACCCTCAATTATTCTCCACCTTGCTCACAACAAGCAAATGTAAACCATCCGCTTGCACATGGCTTTTTAAAAAAAGAAAAAGACCCTTTCCACAGACTTGGAACATCACTTACCATAACTGACATACTCTGTCATTGGCCAAAACCTTAATCATTGTAAGCACAAGCCTGCCCCGCTCGACACCAAGACTTGTATGTCTCCTACAATTCCCACCGAGAAAGCATACAAGCATGCAGAATTCATGGTACCTCCAACCTGCAACCTTAACACAAAGTGCTGCAATCTTGCCTTTCCCTCTCCTCCCAATTAACCAAACAACCCATTCTCTTCCAGATTGACCAGAGTACTGGGAGACCAAAAAAATGACAGCGGTGAAGGGTGTAAATCCCAACAACATAACGCAACATAATATAACATGTCTCACTGCCTCAGTTTCCTCTGCACTTTTCACCCTGTGTTACCATTGCTGGCAACAAAGGTCCAATGGAATTGTAGATTACTTTGAAGGTGCTAGAAAGACACAGAGAACATTTGCTCCTGAGGAAGGGATTGAAATCCCGAAACGCATAGAGCTTTTAGGCTATGGAATATTAATTCACTGGAAAATATGTTGTAATCAATTACACACATTAAACAATAACTATGTAATGCACTTGAAAGTTTTTTATGAAAAGGTTTTTGGAATGATAACTATATTTTCAGTATTATATAATAAATGAACATGTTAATTGTAGTTTGTTTTACAAAAACTTGGTGTGCAGGAGACGCAGGTGTTACACAGACTGTGGACACCGACTTTCTCTATTGTTACTGTACACCCTAGTGCCGAGGATGTTTTTCTCCCTCGCACCCACCTACTACCATAAATAGCAATATAGATTACTGTTAACAGCAGATGTGCTCTGGTACATTGTATTCCGGTCATGCTGTACTGATCACCATACAGACCCACCTGAAGAGAGATGCTATAAAGACCTTCTTCATGGCTCCAGCTGCACTAAATGTTACAAACGTGTTAGACCTCATTGGAGAGTTTTTTCCACCACCATAGGAAGAAAAGATGGGTCACATTATAGAATGATTGTGTCTAAAGAAAGTGTTTTAAAGGAAGACTGGCTTGCAGAGCCCCTACTCCCCTAGACTTCTAGCAAAGGTGACTGCTACCAGGAAGACTTTTTAAAGTGTTTCAGATACACTCTTGAAGGGGTTCAAATTGAGTGAAAAGTAGAGCGTTAAGAACCTCTGGCAGATCCCAGAGGGGAACCCCAGTTGGGGCAATGAGAGCTTTCCGTGCTACAACATATGCGGTTCCTGTTCTTTGTGTGAGTCACTTGATCCAATAACCATATTGTACCCTTCCTGTATGTCATGGAAGTTTCAACTTCTTCTACGTGTATTGTCTTTTCTGAATGTCAATAAAGTTTGCATTGTTTGTGCCAGTACTGAACATGTTTAGTACATTAATGAAAAACGATTAATGACTTTGCACTGCAAAGTGAGTAGTGCAGGGAGGACCTTTATGGGCAGTAAAGAGTAATGGGGCCTTCTAAAGAACATTTGGCCAGTGAAATTGGTTAAAACTCCCAGCTGCACAGCGCACTAAACCCCCTATTTAGAAAACCTGTTGGAAGCAAAGCTTTCACTCATCTCCACTCCATGGTCTGGTGGCCTGGCCAGGAGGCAGATAAATGACCCCATGTTTGTATCCTGCCCTAATGGCAGCCCATTGACTGAAATCAGCCTGGTCAGAGAATTTTCACTAAGTGTACCACCTGCTTGGGAAAGGCCTGTGCTGGCTCACTACTGTTCTTTCCATCACTGAGACAACAAAGCAGTTTTCTTCACTCGCCTGGCAATGCAGTCAAGTAAAGGGTATGTCCCTGCCATCCCTGATACCTGGAAAGAGGATGTGAGGAGGCCACCTAGAGGTGGTGTAGCAAAGCTACTGACAGCCACACACATCCTCCCACGTTCAGCGACTCAAGCAGCGATTTCAGACACTTTCTTTAGTGGAGGCCTAACAATAGCCAGAAACTGATTCATAGACTCATAGAGGGTGGGTGGGGGCGTAGGGGGTACCAACCTTGGTAATGCAGGAACCCTGGCCAAAAAGGAGCCACTAGTATCACTGTAGCCATTGAGCCCCTGATTTTGAGAATACCTTTGGGGATCACTGTGATAGGTGAAAAAGCAAATAGAAGTCCCTCTGGCCAGTTCACCCTCCAGGCCCTCTCACCAAGATGCCTGATGGAGAAGAGGGACAGTACCACATTATCCTGTAGACAAAGCGATCCAGTATGGGCATCCCAAATCTCTGCCTAATCTCTCAGAATACCCCTGGATGTAGGGTCCACTTCTAGGGGGGGGGGGGGCTAGTGGAGGGTGAAACTCCCTGCCAATGTGCTCTGAAACTGGGTTGCCCACTCCGTTTATGTGCACCGCTCCATCAGAGGTTCTCTTCTGCCCTTGATGTCAGTTGAAACACCAGTTCTGCAAGTTGCCAGGACCTAGAACTTCCGTGCCTGTTAATACAGGACATAATAGTGATATTGCCGGTCTGCAGAATCACTGACTTCCCATGGAGCTGGTTCCTGAACCATTGTAGAGCTTTGAACACGGTTGCTAGCTCCTTTGGATTACAGTGCAAGTGCCTCATGTTTCCAATTTTCCTGGTGACTTAGGTGATCCAGGGTTGCACCGCAACCCTTGGTGCTGGCATCTGTGGTAAATGCGGTCACGCAACCACCATCCAGCTGAAAACCGCTTGGCATGCTGTTTTTCCTGAACCACCATTGCATTGGCTTTCATAGCTCTGAGGTTACTGGGATGACTGCCTCAAAGTCCTGAGATGCTGGGACCCAGTGATTGTGTATGTGGGTCTTCCATGGGTGGAGATGTTGTCTTACCCGCAGGACCGCCTGAACACATGCCATCATGTGCCCTTGAAGCCGCAGCAAATGCCTCGCTGTAGCTGAGTCCCCCTGAAGAGTCTGACCCAGCAAATGTCTGAGCCTGTCTGCCTTGTCTTGAGGGAGAGAGACCAGGTTCCTGGCTGCTGCAAAGAGAGCCTCTAATAGAGAAGCTACTGAGTGAGATGGGGGAAAAACTGTGCTTTGAAATATTTTAATGATCCCTTTAAACACTTTGCGGCCTTATAATGATGATCAGCCAATGCCAAATGCCATGTTTAACAGTGCCTTAGTTCCATTGTTGCGTGAATCCTATATTGTAATGCGCATGTCTTACCCTCGATGGCTTCACCGCTTAGTGCCTAGCAGTGCTCGCTTCCACAGTTCTCGCCTCTGATGTGTTTCCCTTTCGGCAAAAATTTTGTAAGTGGCCCATGTGGGAAATGTAGAAGTAGCTTGCACAGCTGAATAAAAATGCATCATTAAATGTCTCTCCTCCCGATTATGCCTTTCTGAACGTGAGAACGTAGCCTCTACCTAAGACTTGTACGCTGAGACACCGTCCATTCACCTATAACATTGTTACTCGACGATTTCATGCCATGTCTGAGCCTCCCTTTCTATTTAAATGCATGTGTGCTTCTGGTATAAACGTTCTGTGCCTGCAGGAAAGGGGGTTGCTGCGCAGAGTCGTGTTCTGCCATTGGTATTGGTTTGCTGGTGTCCTGCGTATGCTGGCTTTGCTGACTGCTATCAAAGACTTTCACCAATCCACTCGAAGAGTCTGTGGTTGTTGTTCCATGACAGTGAGCTTCAGGTGTAATGTCTCTTGACTGATCATGAAGCAGTGGCACTGTACATAATAACATATTCTTTTCATTTATGCCACAAGGAGAGATCTGAATGAGGCCGCTGACCAGCCAATCTGTATATGCGAGGGCCTGTGTCCCTTCTAAGTGACAGGCTGCTATGGCTGGAGCCAAAACCTAATGTTAGTGACCAATGGAGCAGTTTGGAGTCTAAAGTGAAAGCTCTGAACTGAAAGTCATCAACCCCTACTGCAGACCTGAGGAACTTCTGGTCTGATCCCTTCTTAGAGGTGATATGATATTTTATTTGTATCCTGCTCATACACAAGTGTTTCAGAGCGCGAGAAGGCAAGGCAGATGAACAGGGGAGAGCACATCAACGATCTTACTAGGCCCAGTGACATTGAGAACGCGCAAGTGCATGGGAAAAGGGAAAGGGGAGAAAGTGCATGGACGGGGGAGAGGGCGGACCAGAGGAGAAATGATAAATAATAATAAATACAAATAAATAGATAATATAGGCAATAAACAGTGGTAGTGCAGCCAGTAAGTGACAAGTGCAGTGTTTACGGGAGCAGACTGGGTAAGTCTAAATAAGTGCATAAAAGGAAGAAAAAGGGGGGGGGGTGGGGGACTATATGGGTACAGAAACAGTCCCCATTTCAAGGGGAAGCCAGGTGGCAGTGCAGGAGGATGGCAGGGTGAGCAGGTACCTGGGCCCAGGGGACAGAGAGTGGCCAGGTGCACAGTGCTAAGAGAGAGCAGATCAGCAGGGGAGAGGAGGAGCGAAGGCAGAAGCAAAGAGGAATGTCTTGAGGTGCTTCCGGAACCGGAGATGGTTCTCCTCATGCTTTAGAGTGGCAGGGAGGCTATTCTAGAGGTAGGTTCCAGTCGAAGACAGAGATCTACCCCCAGCTCGTTTCTTTGAAAAACAAATGACCCTGAGGGAGTTAGAGGTAGAGGAACGAAGAGCTCGAGAGGGGAGATATTTACGGAGGGATAGCTGAAGGTATTTTGGACCCAGGCCCCAGAAAGCCTTGTGGACAATGCAGAGGGTTTTGAATTTAATCCTTGCATCCACTGAGAGCCAATGGAGAGATTTCAGAGCTGGAGAGATACGATCCCAGGGCTTGAGGCCAAGGACAAGTCTTGCAGTCCTGTTCTGGATTAGTTACAGAGGGCGGAGAGTAGAGGCAGGTAGATTTAGGAAGAGGCTGTTACAATAGTTCAACCTGGAGAGAACCAGAGCTTGGGAGACAGTGAGCTTCTTGGGGAAGGAAGAGTACCTCTGAGGAGGTGCAGTAGGAAGTTTTACTTTTTAGTGACCTCAGAGATTTGGGAAGAGAAGGAAAGTGTGGAGTCAAAGATGACCCCAAGGTTCTTGCAGGTGGAGGTAGGAGGAGGGCCAAGAGAGGCCGGCCAGTGAGGGAGGGGAAAGGAGGCTGGAGGTGTGCCGATGAGGAGGATCTCCGTCTTGCTGACAGAGGTCATTTGTGGCACACCAATCTTGAATGGCAGTTAGACACTCAGAGATGAGACAAGAAGAGGAGGTGGCCGAGGGCAGCCTGAAAAATGAGTTGCGTCATCAGCATAGCACTGGAAATTGGAGGAGAAAATGGCAGTGCAGTGGGCGAGGGTTGCCAGGTATTGAAAAGCCAGGGCGAGACGTTAGACCCCTGGGGAACGCCACGGGTAGAGAGGAAAGATAGATGATAGGAAGGACCCAAGTTGGACCTGGGAGGGTCGATCAGAGAGGAAAGAGGTCAGCCAGGCCAGAGCCTAATCAGTGATACCCAGGTTATCACAGAGACGGTTGAGCAGGATGGAGTGGTTAACTGTGTCGAAGGCAGAGGAGAGATCGAGTAGGATGAGGACGGAGGGAATGTTAGAGTCAAGGTTGGATAGCAGATCTTCACGGATGTTCGGAGAGCAGTTTCCGTGCTTCTGGCCGCTCTGAAGCCAGACTAGTGGTCATGGAGACAGCCAACAGAATCGGAATGAAGGTTAAGCTGAGAGATGCCCAGCTTTTCCAGGAGTTTGCCCAGGAAGGGAGTAATGGAAATAGGGCGATAGTTAGCCGGACAGGAGGTATCAGCTGTGGATTTCTTGAGGAGAGGATGCACAATGGAGTGCTTCAGAGGGGAGGGGAAAGATCCTGAGGCAATGGAGTGGTTGCAGAAATCGGCAAGGGCCGGAGCGAGGGTGTCAATGTGGTCCTTGATGGTTTTAGAGGTATGACAGTAAGCATCCACGAGATCTAGGGATGCCAGGAAGTCCCACCTGCTCCCCCGAGAGATCATGGGTATGATCGACTGAAGTGTGCCCATCTTGAAATGTTCTGTTCCGATGAAGTGTTTGAGGGCTTTCAGGTCGAGCACCACTCTATACGCCCCTCATGGTTTCATCATTAGGAACACTAAGAGTGGGCGCCTTCGGACCTGTTCTCTGACGGGAATGGAATGGTGACCTCTTTACCAACCCTTGATCACTTTGCCTTGCACTGCCCCAGTGCAGGGGACTTACACAATACTCCAGAAGGAGGAGAAGAGGCCTGAATTTGTAACCCCATATGACCACTGAAAGAACCCAATAATCATGTGTTACATTTCTCCACTTCTCTGCAAAGGACTATTAAAGCACCCACCTGCCTGTTGTTGTTTCCAGGGCTTCAGCTGTTTATTTGGAGAGGCTATTTTCCCTCTGGGAAGGCGAGAAGTTGCTCTTGCTGTCTGTTTTGGCATTCTCTTATGAGCTTCATCATTTAAAAAGTCTCATGTATCTTCCAGAATTCCCCTTTGAGGTACCTATGTCCTCAAAGAGCAGTTCTGGGAAGTCTTGACGGCTGCTTGTGAGGCTTTTTTAGTTTATGTGCATGTTTGTCATTGTGGAAAACTCTATGAACTATCTCCTCAAGTTTGTCCCCAAAAAGAAGACATACCTCAAATCACATTTTCATCGCCATGGTGTCCTGGCAACCCTCGGGATACCACTCTCTTAGATGTGTACGGCATCTGCCTGAAATGGCTCCCCCTTTGGTCATGACAGCTGCTATGGCCCTATTGAATGCCAGGTTCAATAGAAATTCTTATTGACGTTCCATTGCTGCCAATGGAAGAGTGCAATCCGTCCCTTCCTTGGTCACATGGTGTAGACCTTGGGACCCATTCAGGACTGTATTGGATATATAGCAGGCATACATATTCATCCTAGGAGACAGGTGTGCCCTGTCATGATGCCTACCCCCGGGCATCAGGACCAAGCCCATCAGCTCCGGGAGCAGGCATCTAGATACTTATTAAAACCCCAACTGCCCCGGCTAGGGGCTGTTTGGGTTCAGTCCTGGCGCCTTAGGCGCCTTAGGCCCCAGGCTCATCATGGAAATCAGTCCTGGCGCCATAGGCGGCAGGCTCATAGACTTTACTTACCTGATGCAGACCATGCTGCTAGTGAGTCCAAGCCAACGTGAGGCCTGGATGGGACTATTTTTCTACAGGGACTATTTTTTACTCGGGCGTGGTTCTAGGGAACTTCTTACCTGGAACTACTTTGGAGGCTATTTAAACCACGCCCGAACAACAGCACACGCTTCGCGTTATTCTGCTTCCAGCAGCGTAACACTCACCGTGCCTGCAGTCTGCCTCCAGTCTTCTGCCAGGCCTGCCTCGAATCTGGAGCTCCTAAAACCAAGAGGAAAGAAAAGGACAAGATTAGAAAACAAACTATTTCGAATTCCTCACCTGATTTTGGATCCATCTCGCCTCCGGACCTGGAAAGAACGTCATTTCTGTACGCGTCGCATCTCCAGCTGCAGCACCGCGCCATACTCGCCAGTCCTCGCAGCATCTTTCGATTCGGCGCTGCCTCCATCATTTCTTCGCCGAACTCCGGCACCTGAGGGACAAAAGAAAACAACAAGTGAGCCGAGAAAACCAACAAATAAAACTCTTATCATCATAGACTTACCTGATTACCACCGGAGGCATTATTCTATAACTCTCCACATCTTCATGTGTCGCACCTGCAAAGGGAGAGAAAACAACACGTTAAACACCGGCAACATTTACCGGATGGCGTCAGGGTATTACAGACTCTTACCTGAGCGCCACCAACTGCCACGAGGGGTATCTTCTCACGATCTGAGTTGCAAGACAAGGAAGGAAGGGGGGAACAAGAGTGAATCATCGGACATATTGAACTCTATGAACTTGATACTTACCGAACCTTGCCAGGAACCTCAGAGTCAATACTCTTCAGAACTCTCCCACGCCTTCAAACCAGTGAAGTAACTGGCATCAACGCGCCCCTGCAATCCACGCAGGATGGAGAGCTCATCATTTAAAAACATAAGGTGAGGTTCCAAAAAGAGGATATCGGAGGAGGTGACAAGAAGGGAGAATGAGAACAGTGGGAGGGGGCTATCACTCATATCCACGGGTGGCTAAATCCCTTTCTCCACTTGCAGGAGAATACTTCTACGGATCAAGCAGATGAGATTAGGCGGGCCAGTCCAGACAGTCATCTCGGCACTACGCATCACGTTGGTGGAGACCGCAGCTGTCCGGGTCCGATCGATGCCCCTGTGGGAACCAGGTGAACGTAACAGAACGCGAAGCCTATCTACAAATCCCCACCCGGGCGTCATGGAAACCTCAGAAACTGACCAACTAGCCCTATCGTTAGGGGAACTTAGGGCAGAAGTGCACTCTGCGCGCCAAGAAACTAATGCCCTCAGGAGAGAACTGATTGTGTCAAAGGAGCGCACTGATGTTCTTGCTAGACAATTGCTGCAAAACCAAGCTGGGCAAACACCATTACCTGGACTCGGGGGGGGGGGGAAACAACTTCTGTTTCATCAAGCAATCCTGTGCAAGTGGTTCTACCTGGGAGCATTCCTTTAGCTCCACCCAAACGTTTTGCTGGGGACCCGAAAAAGTTTGCCGTGTTTATGAACCAATGCCGATTGCACTTTTTATGCAGACCTGGAGCTTTTCCGAACGACCAAACCAAAGTAGCCTTTGTACTATCATACCTTAGTGGCAGTGCAGCAGATTGGTCAATTCCACTAGTCAACCAGGATGACCCTCTTCTTAGGGATTTCCAAGGGTTTCAATTGAGCATGGAGAGACTATTTGCCAGACATTCACAGGGACAGGCCCTGGATAATGAACTCTTATCCTTACGACAAGGTAACCAGGATCTACTAACCTATATCGCAACCTTCAATAGGTTGGTGGTGGAAACCGGATGGCCAGAGGTAAAACGAATTACATTATTTCATCGAGGGACTTCGGGGTGAACTCAAAGATGTTTTGGCCCAAGTTGTGAACCCACCTCAGGATTGCGCAGAATATATAGACTTAGTGGTCCAGTTAGACCACCAACTTCAGAATAGAAAGGCTGATCGAGCTAAGTTCGAGAATCGGGTATTGGTAAAACCGAATGTTACCCTCAAAGGAACAGATGCACCAGAACCGATGCAGACCCGGGGGTCAAGGGACCCTTAACTCAAAAAGAAAGAGAAAGGAGACGGCAGATGCAATTATGTCTGTACTGTGGGGCCTCAGGACATTTTCTACGGGATTGCCCTATAAAACCATCCAGAAAAATAGTCGGAGTTGCTGATAAAAATCAAACAGAGCCTGATTCGGAAAACGACCACGCCCGACAAGCGTAGATGTCCGCTTGGCGCGCTTGAATAAGGATACTCAGACCTCGCACTTCATCATACCAATGGTCCTTGTGGATCCAAGGCAGCCATCACGCATGCATGCAGTAAGGGCATACATTGATAGCGGGGCCATAGGAAACTATGTGGAACACAAATTGGCTACTAGGATGAATCTACCTCTCTGCAAAAAGACTACTTCGGATGTCATCACCACAGTCGATGGAACTGAAATTGCCTCTGGGCCTGTAACTCAGTCCACCGCAGAGATGACATTATTGGGTCAAGATGGGCATCGAGAGACTACTGTGTTTGATTTAATCAAAGCCCTGCAGTTCCAAATAATACTGGGGATACCTTGGTTGGAAACACATAATCCTTGTATTGATTGGCGAGAGAAGAGAATAACCTTCCCGGATTGTGCACATACTTGTTACCCGGAAAAACCCTTGAACCAAGGCCTGGCCACAGTTGCTACTCCAGTCGTGCAGTTACCTCAGGAATATCAAGAATTCCAGGATGTTTTCCAAAAAGAACAGGCCAACATCTTACCACCTCACAGATCATACGATTGTCAAATCGATCTCATAGCCGGTGCACAACCTCCATGTAGTAGGATCTACGCCCTTACGGAACCCGAAAACCTTCACCTGCGACAATACTTGGACCAATACCTTGCTAATGGCTTCATTCGTCCATCCAAGTCCTCTGCATCTTCAGCTTTGTTCTTCGTGCCTAAAAAGGAAGGTGACCTCAGAACGTGTATAGACTACCGCGCATTAAATCAGATCACGGTTAAGAACTGATACCCATTGCCTCTGATCCCCGAATTACTAGACCAAGTAAAGGACGCTTGCTTCTACACTAAATTAGATCTCCAAGGGGCATATCATCTGGTACGTGTAAAGAAAGGCGACGAGTGGAAGACTGCCTTTCGCACGAAGTACGGGTTATTCGAATACCAGGCTATGCCCTTCGGGTTGTGCAATGCACCAGCAGCCTTCCAGTATTTTATGAACGATGTCCTTCGTGAACTCATTGACGTCTGTGTTGTCGTATACATAGACGATATTCTAGTGTACTCCTCCTCAGAATCAGACCATCTGAAGCACGTTCGTACAGTCCTTGAGAAACTACGCCAGCAAAAGTTATATGCAAAATTGGAAAAATGCGTTTTTCATGTTACGGAAGTTGAATTCATCGGATTTATCCTGACTCCAAAAGGAGTCCGAATGGACTCTCGAACGGTGGGCGCAATTCTCAAGTGGCCATCACCCAGTTCAGTTAAAGGGGTACAAAGCATGCTCGATTTGCTAATTTCTACCGCAGATTCATCCCGGATTTCTCACATGTTGTACACCCTATCACAGCACTTTTGCGAAAAAACAAACGCTTCTTGTGGACCGAAGAAGCTGAAAAGGCCTTCCAAGAGCTGAAAGCGAAATTCACGTCTGCACCTGTCTTAAAGCATCCACGCCCTGAACTTCCATACATAGTTGAAAGTGATGCATCCAGTTTAGCCATGGGAGCAGTCCTGTCCCAGAAGGATCCTGAAACCGGTCAACTTCACCCAGTAGCATTTTGGTCCAGAAAGTTCTCGGCATCCGAATTAAACTATGCGGTTACCGATAAAGAGTTATTAGCCATCAAATCCGCCTTCAAGGCTTGGCGGCATTATCTTCTCGGTGCCAGGCATACCATTACTGTAATCACCGATCACGAAACCTGCAGTATTTAAAAACAGCCAAGGCACAATCGTCGCACCAACTTCGATGGGCATTGTTCTTTGCCGAGTTCGATTTTGTGATCACTTATCGACCAGGCTGTAAAAATGGCAAGGCAGATGCATTATCCCGAATAGGGATGGGAGAAGCATATGCGAACCCGGAACCGGTGCCTATAATTTCAGAACAAAGAATTCTTGGCATAACTACTCTACAGACACTAGAGGATATTCAGGTAAAGATCCAACAACTCTTCGATCCAACAGCCCTGCAGGACTGGGTAAAGAAAGGCCCGGACTACTCAGTCATCAATGACCTACCTTATTATTAAGGGAGATTATTTCTACCACACAAGGAACTACAAGAACTAGTCATCTCCAATTATCATGACACCCTGATGGAGGGACACCCAGGTATCGCCGACGGCCAGCAACAAAGTCTCTGTACCGTTGCCGTTGGTGTAAGTTCTGCGACTGGTGCAGAGTTCAGAATGTGGATCCTTTTGCATGTGACATCCCCATGGTTCTGTCCTTTTTACTTTCTTTGGCCCACAGGGGCTTGCAAGTGGGTACCATTAAAGGTTACCTGGCGGCGCTGTCCATCTTTAAGCGCACGTCTGAAGAGTGTTCCTACTTTAAAATCCCTTTGATTTCACCGTTTCTGAAAGGGCTCACTAATGTGTTCCCTCCGTCACCTTTCCTGGTGCCCGGTTGGGATTTGAACCTTGTTCTCAGGTTTCTAACGGGTGCGCCCTTTGAGCCTTTGCACTCTTGTCCTTTGAGACTGTTGACTCTTAAAACTGTATTTTTAGTTGCGGTCACTTCCGCTCGCAGAGTGAGTGAGTTACAGGCACTTTCAGTTAAGCCTCCCTTCACTGTTTTCCATAAGGACAGGGTTGTCCTTAGAGTCCGTCCTTCTTTTCTTCCGAAGGTAGTGACGGAATTTCATTTGGCCCAGAAGGTTGTTCTTCCGGCATTCTATCCTCCTCCGCATCCTCGTAAGGAAGAGGAGAGGCTCCATAGGCTTGATCCTAGGAGAGCTTTAAGCTTTTATGTTTCACGCATGTCCCGGATCAGATTGGACGATCAAATCTTTATTGATTACGCTGGAAAGCGTTTGGGACAAGCTGTGACGAAACAGACTTTGTCTCGCTGGATTGTTTTGGCCATCTCGGAGTGTTACCGCTTGGCGGGTAAGGACCCACCGGCTGGCTTGCGGGCCCATTCTACCAGGGGTATGGCTGCATCTACTGCCCTGCAGAGGGGTGTTCCTATTCGCAACATCTGTGATGCAGCCACCTGGGCTTCAGTACATTCATTTGTACGTCACTATTCCATTGATTCCATCCGAGGACAGGATCTGGCCTTTGGCAAGGCGGTCCTTTGCTCCGCTATTTGATTGGCATTTCTAAATTTGAATTCTAAATTCTTTCCCTCCTCCTTGCTCTGGTACTGCTTTGGGAGTCTGTCATAGATATGGAATACGTCGGAGGACCGAATCCCCTCGAAGAACAAGTTACTTTCCTTACCTGGTAACGTTCTTTCGATGGGATGGTCCGACGACGTATTCCATATCGCTCCCTCCCTACCTTCCCCGCTGCAGAATTTCTTATGCGATTGCAGCTTACGTTCCACAAGGCTTTGTGTCTGACTGGCAGTAGACTAATGTCACACGTTCTGGGGGAAAAAACTACAACTGAGGCTACGGGCGTCATGCGTCCTACTTATCACATCGGATGACGTTGGACGTCGGGGGAGGTCCTCGACGACGGCGCATCAACGTCATCGACGCAGACGCCGAAAAAAGTTTCCGAAGCAGCACAGCTGTGGTGATTACTGTCATACATATGGAATACGTCGTCGGACCATCCCATCGAAAGAACGTTACCAGGTAAGAAAGTAACTTGTTCTTCTAAGCAAAAGTGCCTAGATGCCTTTGGGCTTTGTGCACTATATACATGACAAAATAAATAAATAAAAATCAATGGAGATCTCAACCGAAAAAGCAACATTTTATTTTTTCACTTGCTGTGGCACTCAAGTGTTTGACAGGTATGAAGACAAGTCATGCTAGGCTGGGTAGAATCTTATATGCGGCTACTGCATGTGGCAGAGATGTGTTCTCCCCCCTTTAGAAGGTACAGTTTGACCATAACACTGGGCACTGTAATTTTATCAGACTTCTTCCATTCTCTTAGAATCCTAGTTTTCTGGAAGCCCTCTTTTAGTTTAGCCTCTCAATTAGTGAACATCTGGGTTCTCTTGAAAAACTGTAAAATCGCTCGACAGGAAACACATACTCTCTGTGATGTCTTCTAACACGTCAGCCACTGCCACTAAGGAACTTTCCTGCTTGCTCATCTTCTGCGGACGAGGAAGAACATGATGAGGACACTGCAGAGGAGGATGAGGAGAAAGCGTCCCTGACTTTCTTCTTCCTTGTACCCTTTTCCTTCCGCAGGATCTGCTTCACCAATTTCTTCACTTGAGCTTCTGAAAGCTCGGATTTGCTTCTTCTTTAACTTTTTCTTCTGTTCCTGGGCTCTACTGTGTACTCAGAGTCTGATGAGGACATGGTCCTCATCACAATATGCTTCTGTTTACCCTTTGCTTTTTCTGATGCTCCCATAATCACAGCTCAGAACACTTTGTGCATTGACTCACAGAGCATTGCCTGTTGTCATATTGCCCAGTTAGCATCTGCACAGACGAACCGTGGCTTTTCTCAATCCAATATGGTCACCTTCGGCCCCTTTTGCTGAGTCCAGCATTCTTTTATTTTCATGCCACGCCCGATTTTCTAAATAGACTGTGGCAGAGCTTCGTGAACTACTTCTCTGCAGTGCTTTCTTTGGCTGGAACGAACCTGGCCTGCCTTGGGCACATGATGTGGGAGGGGCACCTAACTCCCTAACCCACCTGGGTGGCGGGTGGTGCCTCATCAGGGCATGGCACCACCCGCCAATACGCTCCTTACAATTTTCTTCTCAGAACTTTGCTGCTTCCGCCCCCCTGCAACAGGGCAGCACGCTCTTCATACTCACCCTGCAAACCTTACCCCACACGTGACAGTGGTGCTCACTCAACCTAGTTCAAGCTCTGCAGGTGCACAGACTTTTAAAGGTAGTCTTCATCTGCATCAGACCATGTTGAGAGAGGAACATTTTTAACTAATGGGCAAGGCGGTGGGGAGGAGGGGGTCACATTTTCATCGCCATGGTGTCCTGGCAACCCTCGGGATACCACTCTCTTAGATGTGTACGGCATCTGCCTGAAATGGCTCCCCCTTTGGTCATGACAGCTGCCATGACCCTATTGAATGCCAGGTTTGATAGAAATTCTTCTTGACGTTTCATTGCTGCCAATGGAAAAATGCAAACAGCCCCTTCCTTGGTCAGATGGTGTAGACCTTGGAACCCATTCAGGACTGTATCGGATCTAAAAAGGAGAGAGTGGTGGGTAAGGGAGGAAAATATGTCATTGAATCTTTTTTGGGAGGTGGTCACTTCACAAGTCCGTACAGGGATGGGGAAGATGCAACAGCAGGTACTGACAGATCACAATGGTATGGCATGGTCAGTGAGTTAAATGAAGGGAGATCAGGAGTATGATATAAGAGCTACAAGAGGAACAGTGACCTTAGTCTGCTGCATCCAACCGACACCCTTTGCTACATGCCTACAGAGCAGAATAAGAACTAAAAGGTGCAATATCTTTGACACTTTGGAAAGGCAACCACATCTCTTTTTATCGAAAATGATCCACCCCTAGAGCGTAATTGCTATCAAAATATTGCATGACCATAATGAGCCCGAAATACCCATGCTACATCTGTGAAAATTCAACATTTCTTTGGCTAGCAGAGTTTCATTTAAAGGGACATTGATGCTCGTTACGGGTTGTTTACCGGTTACCACCACTTGGTCTCCCAGATGTACCGCAGGATTATGAACAGGGTAACGGAGGAGGTAATCCCCGTTTTCGGAGTCCATAAGGATCCATGGGGATTGTGGCCGATTTTCCGGAAGCGGTGATTCCGCCGTGGTAAATCCACACATTTTTGAAGGAAAAGTGGAGGATTCACCTCGAGTTTTTTGTTGGAGGTGAATCGTCCACTTCACTTTCCACCTCGTAATTCATTGGTGCAGGCAACTGGTGGGAAAGTGTAGGTAATTCTGAGCTTTTACCACCCACTGCCCTGTACTGCCAACTATGATGAGCCCCAGTTGTCCTTAAATGATGATGATTTTGAAGCTTTTACTTGGAATTATTTAAGCTAAAAACAAGTAGGAACTCCTTAGCGAAAATGTGCAGATCGATAGTTTCTGCTAGTGTTTTAATGGTTTGATGAAATGCCTTAAAATGTTTGCTGGGCTTTGAAGGATTTTGGGAAAATGGTGAAATTACATATGAGCAAAAAAGAAAGGTGATGGCTGGAAGTTTTTGAATTAATGATAACCACGGGCAAAGTTCTGGGCAACCCTCCAGACTTTCGTTTTTCAGCCTGCCAAGCCATTACAGAAGGGGAAAAACCATATGCAAATCAGGCTTGTTCCTACCCCAAAAGGGGCAGTCCAGCCCGGACTGCTAGGTCACATCCCTTCTGCAGGAGACCACAAGCATCCCCAAACATGTTTCAGCCTTATTGTGCGTCATCAGTGAGGAGTAGCTTGGGTCTCTAGGCCCGGCAGACTCGGGACCCACGTCTGGGCATACCCGTCCCACTCGGGGTGACATTAGCAAAACAGAAAGATGATGGCTGGAAGGTTTTGAATTAATCATAACCACAGGCAAAGCTCTGGGCAACCCTACAGACCATCGTTTTTCAGCCGACCAAGCCATTACAGAACGGGAAAAACCATATGCAAATCAGGCTTGGTCCTACCCCAAAAGCGGCAGTCCAGCCCAAACTGCTAGGTCACATCCCTTCTGCACGAGACCACAAGCATCCCCAGACATGTTTCAGCCTTGTTGGGCGTCATCAGTGAGGAGTAGCTTGGGTCTCTAGGCCCGGCAGACTCGGGACCCACGTCTGGGCATACCCGTCCCACTTGGGGTGACTTTAGCAAAACAGAAAGGTGATGGCTGGAAGGTTTTGAATTAATCATAACCACGGGCAAAGCTCTGGGCAACCCTCCAGACCATCGTTTTTCAGCCTGCCAAGCCATTAAAGAAGGGGAAAAACCATACGCAAATCAGGCTTGGTCCTACCCCAAAAGGGGCAGTCCAGCCGAACTGCTAGGTCACATCCCTTCTGCACGAGACCACTAGCATCCCCAGACATGTTTCAGCCTTGTTGGGCATCATCAGTGAGGCCCGGTAGACTCGGGACCCAAGTCTGGGCATACCCGTCCCACTCGGGGTGAATTTAGCAAAACAGAAAGGTGATGGCTGGAAGGTTTTGAATTAATCATAACCACGGGCAATGCTCTGGGCAACCCTCCAGACCATCGTTTTTCAGCCTGCCAAGCCATTACAGAAGGGAAAAAACCATATGCAAATCAGGCTTCGTCCTACCCCAAAAGGGGTACATATGATAAATGATGGATGGATAAGATGTTTTTTTGTGAAGAAAAACAGGTTTACCCAAAATGTTTTTAAAAAAACAAAACTGAATGCGTGGTTTGGCTGAATTTCGGCAGTTCGAAAAATCCGAACGGCCGAAGAAAAGTTCGACCAGATCAGGCAGTCGGTGCTGGGGGCTGTGGGGTTGTCCCCCGCACCCTTGCTCAATATATTGTGAGCAGGGGTGTCCCCCACAGCCATCCCCCCAAAAAAGGCCGATGGGGTGTCCCCCGCACCCTTGCTCACTATATTGTGAGCAGGTGGTGCGGGGGACACCCCTGCAGCTGTCCCCCCCAAAAAAAGGAAAGGACCCTGCCGCACCAGTTCCTGTTCCCGATCACAGAAGTGAAAGGGAACAGGCATGACAGGGACACAGCGAGTTGGGAATGCAAGGTAAGTAGGGGGACGGAGGGGTGGTGATGCGGGTCGGGGTGTGTTGGGGAGTGGGTAGGGGGTGAGGGTAGGGGTGTGGGCCAAATCAGTAATGGTCAGGGGAGAAAAGACCAAAGATTATTTTGAAAAAAATATCTTTGGTCTTTTCTCTTTCACAACTCAGCACTCACTGCACAGAAACATAGCACCTCAATAATAAAGGAATGTGGGCAGCTGCCTTTAAAGTGCTCATTGTGACAGCACGGCATGACATCATGCACTGACCTATTCCTGTTGACACAAGGCTTTGTGGGGAGCTGTCGGGAACAGCAGGAATGACTGGAATACCTACAGTCCAAGGTGTGGTGGTCGGCCCAGTCCTAACCAACCCATCAAAAGTTCAGGCATAAGGTCCTATAGTGAAGCAGGCTCCTTAGTGAATGATCAGAAACGGAGTCATCTGTGAACATGGCACACGCTAGCTGGAGATAGCTGCAGTATGAAAGCTGAAGGAAGGGAATGCTAAGAGATGAAAGTTGGAGGCTGACAGAAACAGAATATTGGTTCCGAAGAAAATAAATAAAAGTTTGAACTGGAAGATTTGAGACAAAAAGTCAAAGGTTGAATGCTTGGAGCTGGAGATCATAGGCTCAGCATTGGAGTCTGGGACCAAAGCTCATCGATCTGGTGGCAGTCTATGGTTGAAGGATGGTTTCTTCTAAAGATGCTTGCCTGGAGCTGTATGGCTTTCAAAGAGTGGGCTCTGTGGACCCAAAACATTGCTGGGCGACATCAGCCTGGCAGCAATATGTCAGATGGCATTGCTATGTGCGCAGCATGATGCAGGACGGGATGTGCCGTGATGCTGCTATTATCTCTGTCCCAGAGTCCAGGGTTCTGGCAGCTCACAAAGGTGGCATTCTGGAAAAGCTCTGCCCCCAGGAGATCGAGGCACTGCTGCTTAAAGGCAGCCAGGATGGTACTCCCACTCGATTGGCCACACTGGGTGGGAAGCGGTGCTTGATAATCCGCAATGGCCTCTACCAGGATGGTTTCAACTGCATGGACCTGCGCACCCTGCCACAGAAAGAGGAATGCCCCACCTTCAGTGTCACTGTCGCCAGAGCCAATGAGGTGTGCCTCATACTCATGGGCAGCCGCGGCACACAGGGGGGTACGCTTAATATGAAAGCCTTCGAGATGGCCCGGCAGGTCCAGTCATGTGTGCAACAGTGATGGATGGGTTCCCTGCCTTTCTTCATGCCAAGACCACTATCATCGCCTTGTCAAGCTCACCTAAAAGAACTTCCATTTTCCATTCCGCCGGCACCACAATTTCAGTAGCCCATGATCTCCCATCCCAAACAAATACAAATCCATCGTCAACGCAACACACTCCTAGTGACCACCTCACACGCCACCATTATCTACTGATCCCTTCGACTATCATTTGAGTTCCCTTTACTGCATTTTGTATCTAATGCTTGAAATTTGGTCACTCCACCAACACCGCCATTAACCAATACGTTGTCTCCCTTTGTGCACCCTGGGGCATCTCTGGACTATTGCTGCTTCGAAGTGAGAGTCACGAGCAACTATAAAACTTGTATCTGACATTTTGACATTATACATTCTATTGCCATACCGTGAATTGGTAAAGCTCCACCTTCCTACACTTGTTATGGCCAAAGTGTACTTAAAATAAATAAAGAAATATGAGTAAATGACAAAGCCTTCTATTTTGCTTACAATTCCCCCCTTCGAATCCAGAGTGCCGATTATGTTGGTGAGGAAAGTATTTCATGCATATCATTCCACTCCCGCTGAAGCCAAGCTGGTATCCTGAGTCTAGTTGGACACAGGAGACGGACACACTTAAGAACCCTGGCACACTGGCATCATTGGTAGGAAAGAGAAACACGATGGGTGAATTTCTCTACCAAGCACTCACCTGAACCTGTACCATAATCCCTTTGCATTTTAAAAAAAAAACAGTTACTGTCAAAGCAACATAACCATTGAGTTGGATAATGGGCCCCCAAATCGCAAAATCAGGTTGATTTAGAGAGACTAGATTTTATACATTAATACTAACAAACACTTTTCTTATTTCTAGGAAGACCCAATTGAATTGGCATATACAGTCGCTATCAAGTTTTTTTCTTATAGAGGTGAGAGAATACAATATTGACACACAAGGTGTCCAGTCATCATGCTTTGGAGGAAGCCACACCTATGAGCTAGACTCCCAAAAAGCAAGATAATAGCATCATAAGAACTGATTAACAAATTTCACAAGCATGTCGCTACTTTTAAATTTTTCAACTTTATCCTACCAAAATTATCCTCCACTCTTGATTCCTCATCTTTTTTTTCTCTCTTTAACATACCGCCAGCGCAGCTCTTCTGAGGGCGCAAAGACAAGTCACTGTATAGTGTGCCCATAACCAGTAACCAGCATAAAACAGCAACCATTTTTAGAGCCTCACACAGATGCAAAACTGTCCACGTGCAACCAAAATCAGATCCTCAACCAAACCATCCAGGTCATAGCCAATTTGCATTGGAAACAGAAAACAACTTGGACATTTATTATTTTTGATTATGCCACAAAGTGTTAGAATAATGTCAAAAGGTACAACATTAGTATTTTCCCTAACGACCGCACAATTCAATTAGTTGAAGAAGAGACATCTTTATTCATTTCTTATATCTGATGACCACAGCGCCAGTGTCCCCAAGAGAGGCACAACATATTAAAGAAGCAGCTCCCCCACCAAGAGGTCTTTTTCACACAGGAGAGCCAAATAAGTACACCAGCAATAGAATTCTATAGGTTTATAGGAGCTACTGTCCCCTTTTTATATTATACAATTTGTACAGTTTTGTGCCGCAATATTTCCATTTTGTTGTCGTAGCATTTTGAAAAAAGTGCTACCTTATCCGAAGGAGGCTGAGCAGGCACATCTAGGTCATTCGACACTCTACTAGCCTACACCAGACCATCATATTCACACTTGCTAACAGACCGCTCCTATAACACCTTCCTCTTATTCTTCAAGAATTTGAAGCTGCCACAGGACAGTATAAGCACTATGCAACCAACCAATATTACATAACACTACCACCAATGTCAAAGCCCGCGTACACTATCAAAATCTGAAAGGTTCATGCAAATGTCAAGCTTTGACCTAACTGTAACATCTAACGAATGCACTGACAATTAACATTATTCACTCACTTGCAAGTATCATATTTGAAAGCATAATAATCTTGTCTCCAGCACCAACCAATGCATTCAGTTATTTATAGGTCCGGGGTGTAGTTTTTTACTCCCTCATTCAGGCTTCAGTGACTGTGCTGCTGACAAAACTCAATGTGAAGCAGAAGACCTGGCATGCCACATCCCAAAACCCAATTCATATTTTAAGAGAAGTAAAAGCAGCCACCTCTGTCTACATCTGGAAACTAACATCAACTGTAAAAAACAATAATGATTCAGAAGCTGGCAGGGGAACACACATGGCTCCGACGAACATCAGCGAAGACCTGCTGATGTCTCTTGTAAGAGTCCCGCTCTGCTCTCCTTGGATTTATTAGCAGTGCACGATGCTGGTGACCACACCATACTGTTATATCGACTGCAAAATCCATGGGGATTTGTTCAGCCAAAGCCAATGTGGATAAGTGAACTGAACACATCCAGCTAGAAAACTCAGCACCAGCTGAATGTTATGTTATGTTAAGTTTATTTATAGCGCACACTGCTGCTATTTACATAGTCTCCAGGGGCTCACAAGGCTCTTTTTTTAAACTTTCTTTATTATTTCAAGATAACAAACACTAAAATGAGTAAGCAAATTATATCACCCAACTCCCACCCCACCCTCAAATCCCAACTGAAGACTCACAACTTTGCCATTCCAGTACATATCCCATTCAGTGTCCATTCCAATACAACCTTAAGCCACCTTTGTAATGTTCCAAGTTGTCACTCACCTACACAGATTGTTCCACCCCAGAAGCTCACGTATTCCTCCTCCATGTTAGCTGTCCGGTGTGGGATCAGGGGATTGAGCTGCCTGTGCCATGTCAATCTGGTATTGTGTATACGGGACCCAGTAATCAAATGGCCGACTGGCACTCTGGAGCGTTGAAGATAACATGGTTTCCTGTCGTTCACATAAGTCCATACAGTCCAGCCATTTAGCGAAAGTAGGGGGGTCACTTTCCCCCATGCTCTAGCCACAAGATATCTAGCAATCACAAATGCCATACCCAGTAGTTTTTTCCCAGTACGGCTACCACCCTCAATCAATGCCAAAAGCCACATATCAGGTAAATATACTTGCCCCGATGGTAACATTAACGACATGGCCTCTTCAATTTTCCCCTAGAAAGTCCTAATTTTAGGGCAGCTCCAACACACGTGATAAAAGTCTGCCCGTTCTAACCCACATTGTTTACATGTCGATGATCGATTCGGGAAGCATCTACTGAGAGTGAGCGGGGTGTGGTAGGCCTGATGTATGTACTTGTAGTGAATTAGCCTATAACAAGAATTCAGAGAGATATGTTGCGTTTGTGTGCAAACGTTCTTCCATTTCTCCCCTCCCAGTGCTTTCCCAAGAGAGGCCTGCCAGTTGGCCTTGAATGAGCGCTCTCGCACCCCCCTCCCCTCTCTTACCAGCTTATAAATAGTGGATACTACCTTTACGGGTGATGTGGGGTGGACCATGGAGCACAGGGCTGGTTGACGGAGTGGAGCTTGTGGGAAACCCGGCCATTTAACCCTGAGGATACTCCGCAGCCTATAATACTGAAGCAAGGTCACTGCATCTGTGCCACCTCTGCCCTCTAGCTCGTCCCATAGTATAAACCGCCCATCCTGCACTAGATCCCCAAGGGTTTGTATTCCGAGCGCCTGGAACTGTTCCTTAAAGGATCTCCCAAACGTAAGTGGAATCCCTATTACATTATACACTGGCAGATCTGGCACACAATGTGGTACGGCATGTAATAACTGGATGACCCTTTCCCAGGCGCTACATGTTACCTCCACAGGCTGAACCGCCTCTCTTGGTACTGCGTCCCTGGTACCTCAAAGCATACCCAGCAAAGCGGAGGGATGAGCGAGGGCCTTGGCTAACTTAGCATGCGGAGCCGTTGTGTCCGGAGGGTCCCAACCAGATATGTATTGCACCTGAGCAGCTAGATAATAAGGATATATATCAGGGTATTCCAAGCCCCCTCCCCTGTACGGTCTAGTGAGAGTATCATACGTCATACGTGATCCTAGGTTGCTTGCCCACCCACACCAATTTCGTCATTAATTTCTTAATACGAGCCCAATGACTTGCAGGGGGCTATATCGGTACATTATTATGCACATAGAGAAGTCTAGGCAGTATCACCATTTTCTCCAAGGCGATTCGGGCGGCCTGAGACAAAGGAAGCCGTATCTTCACCTCCACTTTCTGCACCAAGCTCTCTAACGAATGGAGATAGTTATCTTTATATAGCTTATCCTTGACCGCTGATACCATAATACCAAGGTAACGGATACCACTGAAATTCCTCACCCACATCCGCCCTCTGAACTACCGGGGTCAAAGGGAGCATCTCCGACTTCTCCCAATTAATCCTAAATCCAGACAGTTCCCCAAACCTAACCACCTCCTGCATTAATGGGGCAAGTTCTGGCACGGATGCTTAACATAAAGGAGAACATCGTCAGCATACAAAGATATAATGGACAGGTGTGTGTATGCATATATACGCCTCTGTGCAGGGAATCCTCTAACATGGCACGCCAGAGGCTCCATTGCCAGAGAAAACAAAACCAGGGAAAAAGGGCACCCCTGCCTCGTACCTCGCAAGGGATATATCGGCACTGAGACAAGGCTATTCGTGTATATCGCTGCCCTGGGCGCAGAGTATAGGAGCTTAATCCATTTCATATACGTGAGACCCAGGCCAGACTGACGGAGGACTTCAAACAGAAAGGGCCATTCTACTGAATCGAACGCCTTTTCGGCACCCAAAGCCGCCACCACCATTGGTATGTCTGGGTTAACGTTATGCAAAAGGGTAACTAGGCACCTAAGATTGTTTTGAGTAGAACGCCCAGGAATGAATCCTGCGTGATCCGGCAATACCAAGGCAGGCATATGGGGAAGCAGCCGCTTAACAAGAACCTTGGCCAGGATTTTTATTATCTGTGTTTATAAGCGAAAGTGGCCTGTAAGATGATAAACGCTGGGGATCCTTCCGTGGCTTCAACAACACAATGATCAGAGTAGATCTGGTGGACTCAGGAAGAATACCACGATCTGTCAGTTACAGGCATTTAACCGTATATGACCTGCATATGTAATGTGTGCTCACTGCTTATGACCTACATAATTGGTGCTAAGATTTGTATCTATTGAGTCATCTTGTTGCATATTGTTTCCCCTGACCTGCCACCAATCCTGTGAATGTTGTGTTTACCATGAAAGTGCACAGTTTTCTTGTGATAGCCTTCCGATCGAACCCACTCGCTCTACACAGGGTAGTAATAGGCGTGCCCTTGCCACGGCCACCACGACTGTAGTTTAATGTGGTCTCCCACCTCAATATATGCCCGTTTTGTCTAGAAGCTCCACACTCCCACTTCGCATATGCTATACCGATGTTTGCTAGCTGTCTAGACTCACCCTAGTAATCAAAGCGCACCATTTGTATCACCTCCAGTAGAACACACTACCTTAGAGAACTCCCATCACCATACCCGTACAATCCCAACAGCAGCCCCATATTTGACCAATAGGTGATCTTCACTTCCTTGAACTCACCCAGAGGTCCACGCCGCACTCCCATTGCGATCACTTTAAGTCATGCAAATCAGACTCGTAACCCTCCTCATATTTCCATTTTGTGTCATCCCTAACGGTGTTCCCTGCCTAGGGAACCACTATAGAGGTTACAGGAATGGCCTAACTAAGTCAGCCTGCCCCCGCCACCAGCCCATCCCTTGCCCCACACCCTTCCTACCCTCCCGTTCACCCTTTCCACCTACCTCCACCCCCACCCACTACCAGCCCGATTGCCATCACACACACACATTCCCTCAATCACCACTATAAATGCTACAACATAGGAGACTCCCTCACACGCCCTATAGTAGGCAAAGCCAGATGCATTCGCCTTAGATCTCGCACCCTGCATCGAGCTCAAACAGGCATACCAGATCCCGCAGCATCCCATCCCACACCACCCACGGCACACCAGCTTCACTGCAAACCTATAGTCACTTGCAAAACCAAGCAGCCTAACACATGTCCAGTGACACCCTGTCAGACAGCTCCACCTAAACAGAAAACCACAGCCAATATCCAAGGCACCCTCATTAATGCCCGCTCATTAGGAGGCCACGCCGTTGAAATTCATGACCTCATCATAGAACTCCAACTAGACCTATTAGTAGTCACCGAATCCTGGCTTCACCAAGCCTCAGGACGCCTCCTATCCCTAGCCTTACCACCAGACTACACCATTCTCAGATCGGATAGAGCACACGTGCATGGTGGAGGTGTAGCTATCATAGCTAAAACTGACCTCCAATTAAGATCCTGCTCCACTGAAAGCGTCTCAGGTTATGAACTCCTCCTACCCAAACTACCCATTAACAAAAAAACCACCATCAACCTTTTAGTCATTTACAGAGCACCACACTTTAATAGCCACCCAGACACAGATATCCCTCTCGTATTAGCTCCACTTATCAAACCAAACACCAAATGCATCATCCTCTGTGATATCAACTTAGGCTTCAACGATTCCAAAGCAGAAGCGCTACACTCAGCACTCAAGGACATGAGCTTCACACAACTAGTCAATGAACCTACCCATATCAAGGGAAGAACTCTGGATTGGATCCTCTCACTGAATACCACACTAACCATTGATGCCATATCCCCTTTAAATTGGACAGACCAACATACTATCCAATTCACCATCATCCCCGACGAGCCTCACCTTAACAAATCAGATGTCGCGAACACCTATGAAGCCAGAAACACTCAGAAACTCACTCCAGAACTACTCAACCCATTGTTTAGCAAACTACTAGACTCACCCTCTAGTGCTAGTGACAACCCTTGCATCCTAGCAGACACTTATCACAACTTTCTCACTGCCACCATTAATGCAGTAGCCCCACTAACTACCAAAACAAAACGCATGAACAAACGATCATGCTTCTGGTTAAATGACAAGCTAGTCATCCTCAGAAGAAAAAAACGGGCCCTCGAACATGCCCATAGAAAACATCCATCAGTAGAGTCTGAGAACAATCTGCTCATGGCTAACAAAAAATATAAATCAGCCATCATTAATAGCAAAGCCGATGCTTATAACGCTCGAATAAGTGAAGCATCTTCCAACTCTAAAGAATTATTCTCCATCCTTAGGGAACCAGAAAACCCCACTCCTGATAACAATATTTCCGATTCCAGCAAAGAATGGTGCACCACCATACAAGATGCTCTAGCAGCAAAAATGTATCTCTTACAATCCAAGATCACCACCACAAAACAACTTCTTGCCGCCAAGCCGTCCAGTGACAATCACATTGCAGATCCTATGGTCAATACCTGCTCGCTCTTCTCATTCACCCCAGTCTCCCAAGCCTTAGTCCTAGACACCATCTCTAAGCTCAAAGCTTCTAATTGCAAAGGTGTGAAGTGGGGGAATGGGAGAAAAAGCTCCCCCCAATCTCCTCGCGACCATGGCCCAGAGGATCGCGGCCCATACACCCACCACGAGATGAATTCGTCTATCTACCAGACGACCAAATACCCTGGTTCAAGAAAATAATGATATGCCCACCAGCCTGCCCTACTCAAGCCGACACCTGCGGCATCGATGAACTCGACTAAGACCTCAACAACAAGCACCCACATCGTTAGAGATGCCATGACGACCTAGCCAACTGCCAAGAACACACGTGCCACCATGCACACTGGACACTCACGCACCAACCCACACGAAGAATATATTCAGTGCTATGATGTAGGTGACGGATACACCCACTGACGCGCATCTTTATTATTTTTCACATAGGTTTTCCGTAATGCAGAAACGCAAGATGCATAAAACACTCGCGTATACGCTTGCCGATGTTTCCCCCACCCTTCGCATCGTGATGAGAATATAACGAAGGCGTAATACTGCCTATGAAGCCATGTCACACCGCAACACAGGTGCCGTGCATTACACACCCCCACCCATGAACCAGGCCCAAGTAGGCCGCAAGCAAGAGCCCCCATGAACACTGAATGAGCGTACAAGTGCTGATCCCGTAGAACAAACCCAGCGAGAGCTCACAGCCAAGGGTGCGATGTTGCAACTCGTATGCTACCAGCCGGCGCCAAGGTCACACCTGTAAGCAAAGCCAAGCACACAGAAGCAAAATACAACTTTAAATGTGCAGAATTCTGCCCCAGCCACGGTCTCTCCACACGTGACCAAGACAACCTGACAGGGTGCCAGACCCACGAGGGAGAAGTCGCCTGGGTCCCCCGTTTGGGACACAGGTTGCAACAATGAAATGACCCGATGGACAACTACAGCGATGGGAATGGTCTGCTCTCAAGCCTATGAGCAAATCCACACATTGTCTGCACGAACACATAGTTACACATTGTTGCTAGTGACAGGTACACTGCGAGCTGGGAACAACGATGATCCCAGACTGGGGGGCTCGCGGGTGGACCAATCAGAACATGGGGGCACTCTTTACTGACGCCACTAACATTAGCCAATCATTAGAGGTCTTCGTGTAACAATTTTCAAGTATCTAATAGAAGGGACAACCCAAGTACACCACCTGACTCATCCTCAACCACTAATACTGTTCTCTATATGTATATTATACTAACCCTACCACTCGAGGAACCAATCCGGAGTGGCAATGGGTTTTTCGCTAACTTTCCCAGGTGACGCAAGTAGCGCGTCATACTGCGGCAAAAAGGGCCTGCGAGCCCCACGAATTTTGAGAGTCTGGACGGACGCGTACGATCCTAGACCCATCCCTGCCGTTGTTTTAATAAACAGCAGAACCACCTTGCTTCTTGTGTGTGTCTCATACTCATTTTTGGGAACGCGGGAGGAGTTGGGGCCTCCCAGCCCGGAGGTCCGTGGACGGCCCAGCCGACCCCGGAAGAATCACCCCGACAGGTGATTCCATCCCGGCCCAGGTAGTCATATCATGTGCCCAAGTACTGAATACTAATATTACCAACTTTGTAAATGCCACCTTTAAAACTAACCTGGTCCCAGCCAGTATCAAAGAAGCCTGGGTCACACCCTCACTAAAAAAAAGCAACATTAGACCCCTCAGTACCTACCAATTATCGTCCCATAACAACGGTCCCATTCCTACTCAAAATCCTTGACAAAATAGCATATAACCAAGTCCAAGCCCATCTAAAAAAAACAATCAACTCCTTGGCACGAGGCAATCTGGTTTTAGACCCAATCACAGTACCGAAACAGCACTACTAGATCTTAAAATGCAGATGGATACTTTTAGGGATACTGGGAAGCTATGCATTCTCCTCCTGCTAGATCTATCCACAGCATTCGACCTTGTTGACCATAACAAACTCTGCTCCACCACTGCTAAAAACTTTAGGAGTACCCCAAGGGTCATGCCTTTCACCAACCCTCTACAACACCTACACCAAGCTCCTTCTCAGTCCTGGACAATATGGGTGTCGTCTACAACAACTTTGCAGACAACACTCAGATCCTCATCCCACTCACTGGCAACTACACCCAAGACACTCTGACTATCAATAAGATTTATGCCATCATCCAAAACTGGATGGCACTCAACAGTCTCTGCCTCAATGATGAGAAGACGGAGATTCTCATTGTGGGGTCAAAAGCTAAAATAAATGCCCTTCATCCCGACTACTCATCCATCAACATTGGCGGTACACCAATACGCATCCTAAAGCAAGTAAAAACATTAGTTTACTTAGACGCTAACCTATCAATGACCAAACACATCAACAGCCTCTCATCATCCACATCATACACTGCCAAACTCATCACCCTCAGCCGGCAATTCCTGTCACCCAATTGCATTACGCTGGCCAGAGCCCTTATTCTCTCAAAACTAGACTATTGCAATGTCCTGCTATTAGGCACCTCCACCACCAACCTTAAAAAGCTCCAACTAATACAAAACCAAGCCTTACGAGCAGCACTAGGAATCAAAAAATCCGATCACATCACCAAGACCAGGAGAGAACACCACTGGCTACCTGTCACAGCTAGAGTTATTTACAAAACCTTATGCTTGACCTTTAAATGTCACCGGGAAACAGCACCCACCTACCTTAATGACGCTCTAACAAAAAGAAAACAATCTTCCAGAGCCCTAAGATCCAATGACCTCCTACTTCTTAATACACCTTGTTACAAAAACACAAGAGCAGGGGGTAGCAGCTTCCAATACCTAGCTCCTAAACGTTGGAACTCCCTCCCCCTGGGCATCAGGAAAGAGGTCTCCTTCATGAATTTCAAAAAGGCTCTCAAAACCTGGCTCTTTAACCAATATGATAAAAACACATCACCTCTGCAAATGCACTGTTCTCTTCCCGACCACCCTAGTAGCAACACTCACACCTCTGATTAGCCTCACTGTTGTATATACTATGTTTATGTCTTTCTGTGCCAAATGAATATGTATGCATTTGCTATCTGTAACCTCGCCGTGATACCCTAGTGTCTGGGCGTGTAACAAATGTAATAATAAATTTAAAAATAAAATAGCGCTATCATACATGGCCAGGAGGTGGGGAATGACCAACTCTATGTAGGCCTTATAGAACTCGGCCGTAATGCTGTCCACACCCGGGGCCTTCCTATTGGGGAGCGATTTTATAGCCTCACAAATCTCCTCTTCCGTAATAGGCTCATTAAGGGTGCCTCCCTGTTCCGAATCGAGCCAGCCTAAGGCCACCTCGTCTAAATACTGCAGTTATGCATCATGCCCGGGCGTGGGTCGCAACATAAATAACTGTTCATAATACCACCGGAACCTTTCATTTATCCCTTCTAGATCTTGTATACAAACGCCATCGTCCCCCGCTATTTCAGTTATGCAGGTAGAGGGTCGCTCTTTACGAATAGCCCAAGCCAGCGTCTTACTAGGTCTATCACCTTCCCCATATTTAACTGCTTGTATTGGATCTCCCAGGTATCTATCCTCACCTGCAGTTTCTCCCTGAGCAGCTTCAGTTCCTTGCGAAGTTCAGGAGTATCCTGGGTACCCTGCTTCATTTCCCCCTCCCTGATATCGCCCTCTAGCTTCCTCATGGACCTTCTAATGGCTTTCAACACACCGCCTTCCTTGGAAATGCAGCACCCCTGTATATAGACTTTAAATGTTTCCCACACTATGCCTGGGTTCGGGACTGACCCCACATTGGACTGAAAAAATATGTCTATGTCATTTTCTATCTCGGACCGAAATGCCCCATCCTCAAGCGCAGCCGCCCAGAATTGCCAACGCAAAGAATTGGCTGAATGTGACATGAAGTTGAACCTGACCACCACTGGAGAGTGGTCAGACAAGGTTCGGGGTAGGATACGCACTTCAGTTGCCGCGCCCAGCATGGGCCCAGAGACCATCACATAATCTATTCTAGACAAGCTCCCATGTACTCCTGTATAAAATGTGAACTCCTTATCAGTGGGATGCAACTTGCGCCATACATCGTGTAAATCATTGGTCAATGCAATACTATTCCATGCTCTAACCGCATGCGGCAGACTCCGCTGCATCGACATGGCTCTATCCATATCCAATGTGAGTGCCACATTAAAATCACCAGCCCATATCGTTTCATACCCAGGAAACTTATAGAGATGGCCTGCACATGTATGAAAAAAATCTGGAGAGTCCACGTTTGAGGCATACACATTCACAACAAGGAGCTTCAATCCCAGTACTTCCCCTGCCAGTATTAAAAATCTGCCCTCCTCATCCAATATCTGATCATGAAATCTGTACTGTAGTGATCTGTGTACATACGTGGCAACTCCTCTGGAGTGAGAAGAAGAGTACCAATGAGAGCCCCATCCCGCCAAGCTGGGAGGAGCGATGCCTCTAGCAAGATGAGTCTCCTGAAGACACAATATATTCACCCCATGATTCCTACAGTAATTGGCTATTAACCTTGTCTTCTTCTGGTTAGTTAGACCCCAGATGTTCCAGGACATCATCACCACACTCTTTCCAGTACTACTACTTGTTGAAGTCAAAGCCATACACCCAACATATAGGAAGCAAACCACTCTTTCCTGTGCTAATAACAATCAATCTGGATACAGCATCTCCTACACCAATTACTTTCCTCAAGTGACTAACCAGTACCCGGTATACCACTTGATTAACCACTTCCAGATGGTTAGCCCCTGCAAGTACAGCACCTCCATCGGACCATTCATACCTACAAATCCCAGCACCCATCTGGTACAAAGTTGGAATTCACCCCCCCAGCCAACATAACAAGTAACCCACAACAAGACTCCCACCCACCCCATCCCACCCACGCCAGAAACAAGAACCTACCGGCACCCCGACCCCTCCCCCCTACACCAAACACAGCTTACACCGCAGTATCTACAGTAATTGGGGCTCTAAGGGCAACCCATGCGCTCCTTATGGCAACGACTTGTGTGTAACACATCACCCCCGCATCACTGCCACTCCAAGGTATGTCACTCAATAACCTCCCCACACATATGCATTTCCCACACTGCAGGATATCAATGCCATGTCAAGCCGGGTGCCACAGCGACCCCTTAGGCTCTGGCAGGTTTCTCACAAATTGTTCCACAGCCTCCGGTGCAGTGAAAAATACCACCGACCCATTATGCTGCACTCGCAACTTGGCCGGATACATCATTGAGTACCTTATTTCCTTATGCCTCAGGATAATCTTGGCCACTTGGAAGGATTTTCTTTGATCCTGGATTTCTGGACTAAAGTCTGGGAACAGCCGTATGTTGGAACCCTCCCAACGCAGTTCCGCCTTCTCTCAGGCTGCTCGTAGTATAGCGTCTCTGTCGCGGTAACAAAAGATCCTCGCAATGATGGGGAGTTCTGGGGCGCCCGTGGGCGGTCTAGTAGCTAATGAACGGTGAGCCCACTCCACCATATACATACTGGACAGCGAAGGTTTATCAAGTATATCCAGCAACAATTGTTCCACAAATTTCTCCATATTATCAATATGTGTAGACTCCGGAACCCCTATAACTCTAATATTGTTCCTCCTCGAGCGCCCCTCCAAATCATCATTCTTGGCCGCAATCTTTTTCACCACTTGTTGTAGACTGGAGACCTTGCGCTGGAGGACCACAACATTATCTTCAGCGGTCCCAATTCTCTACTCCGCCTCCTCCATATGCCCGCATAGTTTCTTAATCTGCACCGTGGAGATATCCACCTTACAAGTGAGAGCGTCTATCTTGACCCCTAGTGTGTCCGTGCTCCCCTTAAGTGCCAAAAGGGTCTGATTCAGGGCAGCCATATCCACCTGTTCAGGAGTCGCCGTTGTAACGCTCATCTGATTCCCGCAGAGGCGCCGGTCTTGACTGGGTGAATGCCGTATCTTCAAAGGTGATGTGTAACACACGGTTGGCTCTTTGGGCTGGACCTCTGTGCACTGTATGTCTGACTCGAAGAGTAAGATGTCTGAAGATAGAAAATATGGGATTAATGAACTGGGGTTATTGGGTGCCTCTCTCCTCTTCCCTTTCTCTTCTCCTGTAGAACACCAAAGGTTAACACCCTCACCTTAGGTAAGTGAACGCCGAGCTCTCCATCTGCCTCGGGGCAGGGTGCCGTAACCAGTTTCTTCACTGGATAAGGGTGCAGGCCTCTTGACCTCAGAGGACTGCTGTCCGTCATTAACTGCACGAACGGTAAGTTTTGGGCACTTCAAATGTCTTAAAAGTCTTTTGTAATGATATCTCTTGTTTTGCAGGGTTCCGGCGATGGCGGATGGCGGGCTGATGAGAGTTGAGGATCGAACCCGCGTGAGGAATAGAAGCGCCTGGAAGCACGTAAGTAAGCGCTTGTAGCCTGCTTCACGATGCGCACTAACTGTCCCTTTTATCTTGCAGGTACAAGTTCGGAGCTTTAGAGAAGCTGAAGGGTGCTGGAATACCTACTGGATTCGGCGTGGAAAGGAGTAATGGCACGTGAGTAATAAAGTTGCCCAATGTCTTTAAACGCACCTTCTTTTGTCTTTTAGATGCGGGATGCAGCGCCGAAGGCCTCCGGAGCGTGCGAAAAGCTGGTAAGCTTTTGTCTTTCAGATGCCGGAATGCAGTGCGAAGACCTCCGGAGCATGCAAAGAGTAGGTAAGCCTTTGTCTTTCAGATGCCGGAATGCAGCGCGAGGCGTTGGTGACAGCCGATGGACCAGGTAAGAGATGCGCTGCCACTGAAGACCGTAGTGCTAACCTGTTCTTTCTTTGTCTTTACAGGTGCTGCTGAAGACTGGATTCCAGGATGGTAAGCCTTTGTTCCCTTAGGCCCAGGAGCAGAAGACACGATGAGCGTTCTGCTGCAGAGAATGCAGAATAACGCAAAGCAAGATTCATCCATCGGGTGTGGTTTAAATAGCCTCCTGTAGTGCTTAGGTGTCTCCTTCCACAGCCACGCCTAGGTAAGAAAAGAGTTCCTGCTTTCCAGAAGAGTTCCAGTGTTCTGAACCTAGGGAGTGGCTCCTGCCCCACCCAACAGGAAAAGTAGTCCCAAACAGAAGAGGATCAGGGGTTCAACTGGCAGGTAAGTAAGCAGCATGGTCTGCTGCAGGTAAGTCCACCCAAGCATTATGAGCCCGGCGCTTCCAGCGCTGGGACTGGGCATCTTTATGAGCCTGGTGCCACTGGCGCCAGGACAGGGTCCAAAAGGTCCCAATTGGGACTGGCTGGCACTCGGAACCGGGGTTATGGGTCTGCTTCCAAGGGAGTCGGGTAAGTCCTGATCTTTTGGAAGCATGACAGCACCCCCCCTCAAGGCCCCTCCCAAACCGGGCTTCTCCGGGGGTTTGGGCTTGTTAGGAAATGTTCGATTAAATCTTTTGATTAGACGAGGCGCGTGGACGTATTCTGCAGGTTCCCAGGATCTTTCTTGGGGACCGTAGCCTTTCCAGTCAATCAGGTAAAATAGTTTAGATTTGGAGATCTTGGAATCCAGGATGCTTTTGACTTCAAACTCGAGTTCTCCATCAACTAGAATAGGTTTTGGAGATGTAGTTAGTCGGGTTTGAGGTTGCACGGGTTTTAATAGAGAGACGTGGAAGACCGGATGTATCTTCATGTGAGGGGGCAAGTCCAACTTGACCGCTACTGGATTTACTATGGTAGTGATGGAATAGGGACCAAGGTATCTTGGGTTGAATGTGCGTGGTCCTTTTAGAGGTAGATATTTGGTGGATAACCAGACTTGATCTCCTACTTGATATTGGGGGGCTTCCTTCCGATGTTGGTCTGCTCCTTTCTTGTATTGTTCTTTAGCCCTTTGAAGGTGAGAAACGGCTTCCTTAAAGGCTTGGGTGATTGTAGAATGCAGGTGGTCTACTGCTGGTGTTCCAAGATCTTGGAGTGGATCCAACTCCGAGGTTCGAGGGTGACTACCGTATAAAAGAAAAAACGGGGTCTTCCCAGTTCCCGAGTGGACAGAGTTATTGTAGGCATATTCGGCTATCCAAAGGATATCTTTCCAAGTTTTTTCAGTTTGTTGTAGCATGCAGCGCAAATACTGTTCCAGAGTTTGATTGGTCCTCTCGGTTTGTCCGTCGGTTTGAGGGTGGTGGCTGGTCGAAAGTCTCACATCAATTTGAGCGGACCGACAGCAACTTCGCCAAAAATGAGAAATAAATTGACTACCTCGATCCGAAATTAGAACTGAAGGAAAACCGTGCAGTCGGACGATGTTTTCGAGAAATTCTCGGGCCAGAGTTGCTGCTGTTGGTAAGCCTTTGAGTGGAA